>NC_079489.1:77165309-78365309 GCF_020520425.1 Spinacia oleracea | reverse complement strand
ACGACATATTACTTATCGGAAATGACATTCCTATGTTGAACTCTGTCAAGATTTGGCTTGGGAAATGTTTTTCGATGAAGGATCTAGGAGAAGCACAGTACATATTGGGCATCAAGATTTAAAGAGATAGATCTAAAAAGATGATTGGACTTAGTCAAAACACTTATATCAATAAGGTGCTTGATAGGTTCAAGATGGCAGACTCCAAGCGAGGCTACCTACCCATGTCTCATGGAATAACTCTAAGCAAGACTCAGTGCCCAAAAACACTTGATGAGCGTAGACGAATGAATGGGATTCCATATGCATCATTGATTGGTTCAATAATGTATGCTATAATATGTACACGCCCGGATGTTGCGTACGCACTCAGTGCTACGAGCAGATACCAGTCAGACCCAGGAGAGGCGCATTGGACTGCTGCCAAGAACATTCTGAAGTACCTGAAAAGGCACAAAGATGACTTCCTGGTCTATGGTGGAGATGATGAATTAATTGTTAAAGGCTATACGGACGCAAGTTTCCAAACCGACAAAGATGATTTCAGATCACAGTCTGGGTTTGTCTTCTACCTCAACGGAGGAGCAGTAAGCTGGAAAAGTGCTAAGCAAAGCACCATTGCGGATTCTACAACTGAAGCGGAGTACATTGCTGCACATGAAGCAGCAAAAGAAGCTATATGGCTAAGGAAGTTCATAGGCGAACTTGGTGTAGTCCCCTCCATTAAAGGACCAATAGCCCTGTATTGTGACAATAACGGAGCTATTGCACATGCAAAGGAGCCTAGACACCACCAGAGAGTCAAGCATGTACTTCGTAGATTTCACCTTCTACGAGAGTTCGTTGAAAGAAAAGAAGTCGAGATAAGCAAAATTGGTACTGATGACAACATATCAGATCCATTAACTAAACCTCTGCCGCAGGCGAAGCACAACTCGCACACTGCAGCTATGGGAATCAAGCATATTGGAGAATGGCTTTGATGTCTCTGTTTAATGTTTTAAAGTTTTAGAGTTTAAATCTTTGTAAAACATTATTGGTTAATCATTCACAATAAATGAAAAGAATTCATTTTTCCATTTAATTTGTGGTTTATTAAATGATGAGTCCCTTCAATTTGACGATATATTCAAGATAGACTGTCAGGACCAGTCCCGTGACTAAGAAATGTCTATCAAGTGAACTTGAATGTCAAAGGTTGAAAATGGTCCCTAGTCGGAGTTTTCTATAAAATTGGACGCATAGAAAACGTTAGACGATTAGAATGCAAGATGACTAGTAGTTCTGTTTCTTGAACTATGTGGACATGGCAATGTCATAATCATTTGCATAGATACTTACTTTGGGAAGACTAGTATCGGACAAGACCTATGAAACTTTACTGTAAGAGATGAGAATCTGTCATAAGTAAATTTCATTAAAATTATTAGACACTAAATCCTCAATACCTGAGTGATTTGAGATTACTTGTTTGAGAACTGGTTGCTTTGACGTTGACCAACCGTCGCACCGTAAAAGGAGGCTATAAAGGCAACGCTCAGGTAATCACCTATCAAACGAAGTCTAATCTCAAGATCGCAAGATTGGGATTGTCCTCCCATAAATCGGGATGAGATGCTTAAAAGTTGTACAAGGCCACTCGGAGAGCTAGAAACTGTGAAATGCATGGCCGTGCTCGGATGAATCATAGGCTATGATTATCTGTTTATTTGATCAGTTGAACTCTGAAACCGAGAAACACCTCTGGACATAATAAGGATGACAACTCTTACCTTATGTTCAAGAGCAAGCATCGAGCGACAAAGGAATTAGGAAATGCACACTTGTCCCTAAGGACAAGTGGGAGACTGAAGGAAATAATGCCCTTGGTCTAAGTATGCATTCTATGTTAAGTCTAATAAATGCGGTTCAGTATTAATTAACAAGTTAATAATTCAGTGAGATCAAGTGAGCTGAATGCCTAGCTAGAGGCCGCTTCAGTTCAAGTGGAATTAATGATATTAATCCACAGCTTACTCTTGACTGAACCCGTAGAGTCACACAAATAGTACGTAAACGGATCAAGTATTTAATGGCATTTGATACTCCATCTATGGATATTCGGAATCGACGGATCTTGGTTTCAGTGGGAGCTGAGATCGTCACAGGCAAGAAATGAATACTCCGGAAACGATGATATTGCCGGAAACGGAAATATGGATCGTATCGGAAATATAAATATTATCCAAGTCGTAGATGTTGCCGGAAACGGAAACATGGTACGTATCGGAAAATATTATCGGAAATGGAAATATTGCCAGAATCGGAAATATTGCCGGAAACGGAAATATTGTCAGAATCGGAAATATTATCGGAATCGGAAAATAATTCCGGAAACGGAAGTATTAAATATTTGTTCGAAACGGAAATTAATTCCGGAATCGGAAATATTAAATATTGTTCGTATCGGAAATAAATTCCGGAATCGGGAATTTAATCTGAAGCGTATCGTACGAATTAGCATCGGACGAGGCCCGCTAGACGAAGGCCCTGCACGAAGCCAGGCCGTCGCCCAGCGAGCCAACGCACACCATCGCACGCCAAAGCCTCGACCAGGCCCAGCGCAAGGCCAGGCCCAGCCAAGGCCTTGGGCGCGCGCGCGGAGCACAGCAGTGGGCCGAGCGCTGTGCGCCTAGCGTGGGCCGCAAGGCTTGCGCGGGTGTACGGTGCTCGTGCATTGCTTGTGCGGGAATCCTGAAGCAATCAGGATTCGAAGTGTGATTAAATCCTAAAACTATTAGATAATGATTATTTAATTAGAGTCCTAGTAGGGTTATAATTAAATAAATCAGTATCCTAATAGGATTCCAAAACCCTTTCCATAACTCTATAAATAAGTGCCTAGGGTCACATATTTTCAATAGATTATTCAAGTATTCAAAGTGAGTTTTTGAGAGAAAATTCAGACACATTTCTTGACTATAAGTGCCGAAATTCTTTAGTACCTTAAGGGCGATTCTAGTTGGTCAATCTTAAGGCGGATCCGGACGTGCTGTGGACTATCTACGGAGGGACGACACTTGGAGTCCTAAAGACTTGTTCTTGTTCGGTTCGGGCGCAGCTAGGGAAGGCACGCAACAAAGAGTATGCATCTAAACTATGCTATATGATTATGTGTAAATAATATGTATTCCTGGCTAAATGGTTTTTCCGCATGATTTATGAATTGTCATATGTATCATAACCTAACACTACTCCCTAGTCCATCTCTAGGGGGTCTTGTATTTACTAATTCTGCACTTATTTACTATTGTGATGTTGCTTTATTTGCTATATTGCTTTCATCACCATACATGCTAAATACAACAAAATGCAAGGTTACATCACGCTTAACAAAGATAATTTCTTGGACAAACCGATCTTAGGTTCCCTTAAATTAACTTTAAAGCAAAATGACCACTATACAAAGTAGAGATTCTATTTGCTCTAAATTCAAACCCACATAGTCTAAACTAGGGTATTTTCGAAAATGCTATGTCACGTACTCGAATAATTTCTAAAGCTCGCGGAATAAGCATCTCGTTCCCGTGCCCGGATCTCACCCATCCGTTTCGAAGATTCAAGTCTTATCCTAATAGAGTCATTTACGGTCTTTCCAAACAAGACCTTAAACAATGTTTGGTGGCGACTCCTTCGAGGTACAAAAATACGATGGTTTCTAAAAACCGCCCCCCTTGTAGGGAATTGCAATACATACGCAAAAAAAAAAAAAAAAAACACCCCCTACAATTACTGTAGATAAGCTGGAGTAAAATCCTTCCCACTTTTTAAAGGTTAGATATTAAAGAAGCCAACTGCAAAATCAAGACCCATACATAATACTAATCCCACTCAAAAGCAAATCGACAGAAACAAACAACTAAAAAATTCAAAAGACAAGTCGCATACCAAAAAAAACCGACCACTTTTATGGGATAACTTTAAAATAGCTTTTATACACATACGGTCATACATGTAGGCCCACATGATTATTTTTAACAGTACAAGCTAGCTACACGGGTGGAACAGGTATGTCCGCGTTGTGGAGAGAGGCCTGAAACTATAACCCATATGGCTCTCATATGTGGTGAAGCACAAGTGCTATGGAGACACTCGACACAAGGACATGGGCACACAACTTTAAGGAATGATGCAATGACTTTATAAAAAAATGCAAGACAGATGGGGCGTAGGAGGTGGTTTTGATGGTGGTTTGGCAAGTCTGGAATGCAAGGAACCTATGGGTTTTTGAGAAGAGAAGAACCGACCATGGAGTACTAAGTGCGCGAACACTTAAGGGAGTATGAGGCAGCGTTAATGCGTGATGGGGAGAACAAAAAACCCTCACACCAGGTGATGGATACCGCTTGGATGCCCCCTCTGGGTATATGTAAACTGAATACAAATGTTGCAATGGGAGAAGATGGGACTGTGGGACTTGGAATGGTGGTTAGAGATGTTTTCGGGGATATTTTGATGACTGCAGGAGCAAATCAAAGGAAAACAATGGATGTGAAGCAAGCAGAAGCTACATCCATATTGCATGTGGGGGTTGCGGTATGCAGCTGAGGCGGGCTTCAAATCAATTGTAGTGGAGACGGGTTGTCAAGGACTTCTGTCCCTACTCCAAGGCAACAAGAAGGAATACACGACCGCTCAAGTTATTGTTAATGACATTTTAGTTTACTGCACTTCTTTGTTTTTTTACACGTATTCATTATGCTAATAGAAATTGTAATAAAGCGGCACACTCTATGGCAAAAGCTTCCTTACTCTATGTGGAAGACTTGGTTTGGATGGAGGAATGCCCCCGGATGTAATTTTGTTTATTCTAGCAGATAAACCCTTACCATAATGAAGTTGGCTACAATTTCCCGTCGAAAAAGAAGAAGAAGAAACGTCTTCATTCAGCATAAACGCAATTTTTACACACTAATCTTACTTTTTCCATATTTTGTTATATTTACCCATTTTTTACACACCTTTTCTCTTCTGTCTTAATATTTAAGAAAATAATAGTTGAAAGATCATTATGAAACGAAGGTAGTATAAACTAAACCTATTTTGTGTTGTACACATAGTTATATTCACTCTATTTTTTTAAGGAACAGTAAGGGCCTATGCTAGTCTGCATTTTGATCACATCTATCTACACTACAAGAAATTGTATCACTAACGACGGAAAATCCGGTGGTTAAAGGCCACAAGTTGTGGAATTTCATGTTGCGAACCCGTCATAGGGGGGTTCATTGATGGAAAATCCCGTCGTTATCCCGTCATAAAAGACATTTGTGACGGTTATTCCCGTCTTCATTTGGTTGTTAATTCACGTCGCAAAATGCTTTTGTGACGGGATCTTTGACCCGCCATTGTTGTGTTATTATTAATGATCACATACTAGTAGTGCTATGATCAACAAATTCCTTACTCCTTGTTTCTTAATTTAGTATCCTTGACGGGATGATTGAGAGGTTGGATAATCTTGTTTGAATAGAGCCAATTAGTGTAAGTAACAAATTCCAATACTGATGCATTTACTAGTAACTCTGTAAGTGGCATTGTGGCAACATGCAAGTTAAACCCCTTTGTTGCTTTTCCAAAAACAACTGCTATCACGTAACCATGCATTCAAATAATAAATTAAGGAGGTATATCCTTTTATGTTACATGGAGCGATAAAGCCGTCCCACTTTATTTTAAACTGCCCTATTATTTTACATTCGCATCCATATGTTATCCTTACTTTCATGTCATTTTGAGCCCTCGTCATGATTTGAGCTTAAAATGCATAAGTCTATATCATGGTACAAACTCAAAATTCATAAGTCTCTACTTTTTTTCTGGATTAATTATTTTCAAATTCATTTTAAAAAAAGCCCCTTAATGACATTGATTTTTGCATATTAAGCTCCTACCATGACATTAACTTGTGCATTTTGAACTTCTGCCATGTTACAAGTTTAAAATACATAAACATAAGTTTATATCACGGTATACCATGATACAAGCTAAAAATGTACTCCCTCCGTCCTTAATACTCGCACCGGTTTGACCGGTGCGGAGTTTAAGACATTTGAATTGACTTATTAATTTAATGGGTGTTAGTTGATATAGTTAGTGGGAAATGTGTAAGGGGTGGAGTGTAGTGTGTGAGGGGTGTGGATTTTTAAATGATTTTTTGTAGGAAGTAGGGGTGTAAGTGGGGTAGTAGGTAAGTGTGAGAAATAATATAATCTTGATAAAGATTTCCATTTATAGAAGCGTTGCAAGTATTAAGGGACGACCCGAAAAGGAAAGCGGTGCGAGTATTAAGGGACGGAGGGAGTATTATTTTACAAATTTTAGTTAAATTAAGTTCAGTTAAATTAAGTTCAATTAAGTTCAATTAAGTTCAATACAATTCAGTTAATTTCAGTTCAATTCAATTAATTTAAGTACAGTTCAATTTAGCATAAAAAAACATGCCCAACTCCAAAGTGTCTAAACAAACAAACTCCGACTAATATTGTCATATTGACATTCCATGTCGCAATGAGATGAGCCAAAGTAGGCTAAAGGCCGCTAAACACATGCATGTTAACATGGGTATTTTGTCAGCAAAGAAGTATCCTATGTCAATGGCAGATTAACACGGAGTAGTTGGCAAGGTCCAAATGAAGAAATAAACAACAAGTACTTCATTTGACTTTCATTTACTAAGAATTTATTTACGTAATTTCACAAAATGAAATATTCATGAATATTAGGCGCCACCCTGTCGGAGTGTGATTTATAAATAGCTCCCTATTTGCCATTTATTGTAAATTCATGCAATATTGTATGTCTTTTTTTCCCTATTGTTTGAATTTTAAAATTATTTTTATTGTTCATTTTATTTTTTCCTAAATTTGTATAGTTAACTCTTTGATAAGTAAAGTACATCATTCAGAGTAAGTTGTTTATTTGAATATATCTACATTAGGATTTTATACAAGATTAATTAATTTAGCGACCGCTTTACAGTTGGAGTTTCCTTAATTACCGTCCAGGTGAACATTGACCGCCCTTTTACGATCGTTGGCGGTCGCTAAACGGTTTATCGATCGCATGTCGTGTTTTACCGACCACTTTTGGCGGTCGGAAATTACTTTATTTCTTGTAGTATAAGCTCGTCTTCTTTTCAATTGAAATATCCTGGATTTATTTGAGCTAACTTAGTAGATCTTATCCTTTCAAAAAAAAAAAAAAACTTGGTAGATCTTACTATAATTTATTGAACCTTACATTCATTTTTTGTTTAAGGTGAATAGAACACAAGCTTAATTCTTATACTTGGACATGTGTTTTTTTTTACAAGAATGTTTATGGTTATTTTTCATTACTAGTTTGTTCAATAACAAATAAAAATGCTAGAGTTTCCCATCACAAATGAGTTTTATTAATTATATCACACAAGTATATAATACTTAATAATAATAAAAAAAAAACCTAGCCGTCCTCCTCCCTTTTTCTCTCTAGGATTCACAAATTTCAAAGGGTTTTTAGGCCGAAAATAGTCAATTTCTTCGGAAATTTGGCTATTTCCGGCCCTTTTGGTTTAATTATTCATGTTTTTGTCTTCAAATTCAATAAAACTACATCGTTTGAGTGCAGTAAGTTCCCCTATGGTGGGATTAGTGAGTGTAGTAAGTTCCCCTATGGTGGGATTAGTTGAGTATTGGGTGTTAGTATTAGTATAGTTTTGGTGGAGTATCGTCGTGAATTCGGTTCGTTGATGAAGAATTATACGAGATTGAATCAGTTATCAAAATTTCAAATTGACTTAGATGAATCGGATGGAAACCGTCCTCACGGCTACAACAAATCGTTAGACCGTCTCTTCGAAAAGGCTGTATGTTCCAGCGATATGTGCGAAAGATGTCCCACAGTGCAAGATCTTCCCAACGATGGTAGTTTTGATGAAGGAATACCTCTTTTTGATTCAATTTGTTATGTATTTGTTAAATTCGATTTCTGCTGTAGATGTCGTATGACTTTTTATTAATGAATTGATTTTACATTCAAAAAAAATAATATAATACTTAATCTGTTTTTTTAGTTGACACATTACTATCACGTTTTCCAATGTAATATTTCAATTATTAATATATTTAATTATGGAGTACTAATGATTAAAAATTATAAAATATTGATATTATAAATATATACAATGAAACAATTATAATAAGACTCCACATGACTATATATTTTATATAAATATAAATAAAAAATAATAATAAAAAATCAAAATAGATTATATAAATAGTGTTAAAAGTCAAACTGTGTCACCTAAACAAAAATGGAATAAATACATACTCCCTCCGTTCCAAAATGTTTGTTACGTATTCCTTTTAGGGTGTTTCACAATGTTTGTTACATGGGAGAATCTTTCCTTTTATAAACTTATTATACTATTATTTTTTGTGCCAACTTTTGATTTTAATTGGTCCAATTTTTTCAACTCATTAAATTTCTTTACAATTCCCCAAGTATGTTAAGTTAGCAATCTTTGTGCTTTTCCTTTATTGGTTCATTTTGATAAATAAAACAATCTTATTGGTTGTTGTAATTATTAGTGGATTGAGATTTTACTCAGTTTATTTTTTTAATAAAAAACCAAAAGAATCTTTATTATACGTTAATAAACGTGCAAAAGTCCAAACGTAACAAATATTTTGGAACAGAGGGAGTAGCTGGCTAGGAAAGAAGCTTGCAAACTTGCACAGGCCACAAACAACTCCTTAATGGAGATATAATCAACGAGACAAATTACAAAATATTTTCCCTCCCAAAACCCCAATTTTAGACTTAGAAATGATCCCACACAATGACACAATACCTATTCTTTTACCTTTTGTTGATTGATAAAATTTAACAAAAGGTCTTGCGCGTACAAGGTGTACAATAAATTTATTGTACACCAAGATAACTTTTATGCAGTTTTTCGTAACTTTAACCTATTTTTCTGTAACTTTTATATTATAAAATAAAAAGGTTGATAGATAAACATTTTAAAGGGTTAAATGATTAATTTATACATTATTAGTGATTTTGAAGAAATAATATTTATTCAAATGAAAAAATTAATCATTAAAAAATAGATAACTTTTACATATATAAATGTAACTTTTAAGCATTTTGAGTCAACTTTTACTTCGGTGTACAATATTTATTGTACACCCATTGTAAATAAGAATTTGTGTAATTTTTAATTAATAACATCCTAATTAAGACAAAAAAGAATAATACTCCATAATACGGAATAATACCTAATCAAACCCAAAAAGCGAAATCAACGGCGTCGGGCCTGGCCCAGTGACATAATTCACATAGGATACTCTTACGGCCCACACTGCTGCCATATTCGCACACCTCCCAATTATAATATGCCACGTGCACATCCACCTAGATTCTCTCTTCCTTAAATTTTTTGCGATCATTAATATAAAATAAAATTAAAATAAAAGGACATTATCCCACTCTTTGGAAATTGTTTTGGATATAAAACAAATTGGCGGGCATTCATAACAAATTCAAAACCCTTTCCCAAAACAAAACCCTAATTTTCCCCCCTTTCTCTTTCCCAACGGCGGTTTCTACGGTTGCTGCCTTGCGGGTTTCCTCTCGGCAGTTCCTCTATCCTCATTTCTCTCTCCTCAAGGTTTGTAATTTTCTTTGTTTATTTTTTGCTGAATTTTTCTGGGTGATGTTTATTTTAATTAGGTGTTTTTTCCCCATTTTTTTAGGTTAATTTATACCATTTTTATTTGGTGATTTCTGGGTTTATATTGAATTTTCGTGGTGTGATAATTAGGAACCCTTTGGCTGTGTTTCCCATGTTTTTTTAAGTCGATTAATGTAAAGAATAAGGGGAGGGCGGAGATTCATTTCAAGCGAATTGAAATAATTTTTTTAGGCAATTTAACTTAGGGTTTTGTGGATTTAGCAAAAAAAGTGTATCATTTCTTGCTCTTCTGTTTGATTTCCTGTTGAATTTGTGCAAATTGAAAATGACTCTTTATTTTCTGGTATTAATTGCTTGTTTCAGGTCGAAGGAGATTAATTTATCTATTTATTTTATATATAGTTGGAGATGAGAGACTATTGATCGGGAAGTGGTTTATGAGTGGGAGTTTTTTTGATTCATTGGAAGAGAAGAGGTGAAACCAACATAGATCATGGGGAAAGTATCTCCTAAAGAAAAGGAATTAAAAACTCCCAAACAGAAAAGACGATCCCGGACTTCAAACAATAAGTATTTAAGACCGGGAGCACTAGCTCAGCTCCGGTACAGCAAGGCTACCTCTACAAAGTCTTGCACTGATCTAGGGAAGAAAAGGGTTGCATTATCTGATTCCAAGAAGGTGGATGATGGTGAATTGGTAATTGCTCAGAAGGCTGTTCCCATTCAACAGACCCCTATGCTGATGTCACCTGAACGGTTCATGTTTCCTAGTGTGGCATCACCTCTCGATTTAGTGAAACAAAATAGTCTTCTTAAGACTCCGAAGACTCCCCGCTTTGAAGACTGTGATTCTGAGTCCAGGCTCGAGGCTCTTCCTATGGATTTGTTGGTATGCTCCTTATCTATTAGTTTCATTCCAATTTTTCGCATTTATAATGCTTTTATTCGTTTGCATTGACTATACTGTTTCTCATCAATCAGTTTACTGTGCTATTGCAAGAACTGAACTTGAAACTTCTGATTGTTTCCTTGTCGACTGAAAGGACAATATTTGGTCAAAAGTTACCTTTTGCAAAAGAACTCTCTTCAGTGATATTAATTGTCTCTTTCACTCATCATTCCGTGCTCTCATCAAAGTGCCTTTTTCTTTTATGGTGTATAGAGAAAGCAAAATAAGTTGCTTGCATTTATTTTCAATATGCCGAAAGCTGTAAAAGATAAACTTGCAGACTCTACTGGTGTTGAATTGTTGATGTTCTATAAGCTGAAAACACTTCGGCTGACGAAGTTCTAAGTCTACTTGGATCTTATTTATTGTAAATAACTGAATACCTGCTAATGGGTCACATCACCGTCACCTAGAAGTTAGTAGTATATTGCCCTGAGCCCTGAGGTGAGAGGGGTCAATTGCTTATTGACATGCTCGTGTCATTCAAAATGCATTTCTACTACAAGTAAGAAAATTTCCCTTTTAATTGTAGCCCAAAAGATTCATTGCTCAACCAAAATGGACCAGAAAATTGTTCGTGCTTTCTTCTTATTGTCGAGTACTCACCTCTCTAACTGTCTAACACGATAGGTTGCACATAGCTAATATCACTCCGTATCCTGATAAGGTGTCTGGTGTTGATGTTAGTATGTTTTGTTAATCAAGTTCTTTAGTGTGATAATCTGGAGGGTCTTAGTGCTTGGAGACATGTCATTTAATATACCCTGACTCAGACTTATCTGTAATGGACCCAACTAATGAGGCCCATTTGGTTGAGTTCTTTACATTATCCTTGTCAGTTGGGGTAATACTTGTGTGCTGTTTAATATACGCTGACTAAACTTAGCCTTGTCATTTGGGAGTATATTTGTGTAAAAGGTCGGAGCAAGAACATTCCAGTATTTCGTGTCATGAGTTTTAAGTTTTTTACCCACTCTAGATTATCTCCCAAATTGTCTTGGTCTATTGTTTGGAGTTGCTCCCCAATCTTAGTCTATCTCTAGTTTGGTAGGTGTGGTGGCCTGGTGGGAAATTGAGTCTGTAGTATCTTTTGGTTTTTGTCTCTTTTCTGCATTTTTGAGAACCCATGGAGTTTGAAGTGATTCGTCTTACAAAAAAAAAACCAAGATGTATTACGTTGTAAATAAAGTTTTAATTTGATTATATGGAGCACCCTAGTGACCTCATACTCTTGATAATTAAGTGTTGGAGGCGCAGTTCTTTACTGTATTTGCATCTATATTATTTTTAAAATTCAATTACCTTGAGACTTGAGTATATGTTCTGTTTTGTTTAACCTTATTAATCCCATTATGCCTAATTTTATGTGGTGTTGTTCAGGTTAAAGTCCTTTGTCACCTGCACCATGATCAGCTAAAGGCAGTTTTTCATGTTTCGCAAAGGATCAGAATGGGGGTGAGTCCCTGTCTACTACCTTTCTTCCTGGTTTATTGATGTTTCCCCTTGCTTATTTTTCTTTACCCCTTTCTGTGTTTTAAAGCCGTTTTATTGTATTGATTTTTGTGTGGATATAATTGTGGCAGGTCGTTCTTGCTAGACAGTTTCACTTTAATTATACCACTCCAGATCGATCTCGCCAGGAAATGTTGAGTACAATGACTCCACTTGCAACAGAACACTGGCCATTCTTTAGGTTTGTTTGCTGAAATTATCAATTATAAATTATCAATAAACCAATGTTCAAATCCTAAAACATTGTTTGTCCATTGCAGCAAGGGAGAGAGAAGGGGATTCCGGTTGGCAAGCCCACACACCCCAAAAGCACCAAGGCATGGTCCTCGGCCACCTTCACGTTTAAAGTATACAGAGATGAGGCAGGTTGCTGCTGCTTTGTTTCAAGAAGCATCACTGCCTTCAAGGTGCATGGTCCCATCTGTTCTGTCTAAACCCCTCTGCAAAAACCGAGTTCTATTCTATGAGGATGAACTATGTCAAGCTGTGGCTCAGAACAAACTTCGTTGATTTGATGCTTGCTTGTGTATAGTTTGTCTTCAATTCCTTAGGGGTCGCCTCGTCCCCTTTGTGTATTTTTGTTAAGAGTCTTTCTTTGTTTGTTTGTTTGCTTGCTTGGTGTTAGGTTATCTGAGGTGAAGTAGGAGGAGCATGCTGTTTTGTAGTGTGAGAGGAGTATACTAGGGTTTTTTAGTGACCTTGTTTTTTTGTTGGGTTGAGTTGAGGTCATGTTTAATATAGAGAATAACGGAATAGCTGCCTGTATATATTAAGCTATGAGTATAATATATCTATGTATAAGTCGATGAAAGGTTCCTTTGTTTTCTGTAGAAGCCTTTATTTTTTATGCAGTTTTTAATTTGTTTCTTGAATTCTGAATGCAGTTTAAACCCGTATAATCTTTACCTGAGTGTCGATTGTTTTACCTGAGGATTTCATGGATGAAAGTTTAAAGAATTAAGCTAGATGGCCAATATTTATACTTGGTATTGTGGACGAGTGTAACAGAAGTTCATTAGTATAGACATATCTATAATAAAACTCCAAAAGAATCTAAAAGTATACATCTCAGGAACTTAGATCATTATAATTCTCCCACAAGAATTTTAGATGACGGATTTGTGTATCACAAACATTGTCGGTTACTTCCCAGTAAATCCATTTTCTTGTACTTGAATTGATCTTATAGAAGTATAGAAGTATTCGCTTTCTAAAAGAAACCGCCAATGCTTTTTTGGAAGACCTCATGAACAATGAGCCTGTAAGTGGCCTCTGTTGGATGAAAACTATCCCAGAATATGTACTTTGAGGCATCTTTGCAAGTTACAGGAGCCACCTTTGCACATACGGAGTAGTATAGACACCTCTACATTTCCTGTTCCACAACATCCTCTGTCTACAACTTCGAACCCTGATAAAAATTCATTAAAATCTGTCACATAGAAGTTTGTTTAAATAGATTTCCACAATCTAAACATGATTGAATGTAATATTGGCCAATAACCTCGAATCTAAACATGTATAGTTTATTGTATGGGTAGAAGATTGAGTTACCTTACCTGATTGAGAAGGGTTGGTTATGAGGTTAACCAATGGATTGTAGATGGACCTTTTGGTTTAGAGAACTTAGCTTCGTAAAGAGCTTGTCGTTGAAAACAACAGAAGCTTGATTTTCCTCTTCCATACATTCTCTTAAGGGACCTCCATGGAATGTTCTTTGTGATGGAAGACAACCGCAAGGTGGTGCATTAATCACCCCTATCTTTCTAGCTCCTAAACCGTATAGTTCCTAAAAGTTACAAATTTCCGATTATACATACAATCAAGGTTGCTATTTGTCACGAGTTACGAAAATCGCTTATAATGTTCTTGCAAGAAAATACAGAATCCCTGTTCGAAAAAGAATGGCAACTTATGATTTATACTAGGCTTTGTTCTCTTTACCATTACCTTGTTCTTATTGTTTATGCGGATCACTTTTTTTCCTTAAGTCATACTCCCTCTGTTCCTTTATGTTCTTTCCATTTGGGAATTGGTGTGAGAATTAAGAAAATGGAATCATGCAATGATTGGGTGTAAGAGTAATGATTGAATGTAAGAGAAAGTAATAAAGTAGTAAAGGAAAGTAATAAAGAAATGAAGGAGAGAGAAGATATTTTTAATAAAGTAATAAAAAATCATAAAAGTGGGGATGAGTGGGTGAATAGGGAAATGTGAATGAATTAAATAAGAGATGGTGGGAAAATTTATGGTAAAAAGTAATGTCCAAAAATAGAAATGGGAAGAACATATAGGAACGCTCCAAATAGAAACGGGAAGAACATTTAGGAATGGAGGGAGTAGCAGATAAGAAAAATTAGACTAGACAAAAAAAAAGTAAAAAACAGTAACATAAAACATTCAGACCATAGCAGACTAAATCAATTTCCCACCATACCAAGAACAATCAGACCAGACCAAAAAATTAGAAAAATCATATCTTAACAGATGAAGAGAACAAAATCTAAAAACGAGGTTTAATTAAAAAGAAATAGAGGAAGTTCGTCAAAAGATGTTTGAAATCAAGTAGTAAAAGTTATCTAAGATGTTTGTTTGTGTATGGAAATTACCTGGATGAAAGAGGATGCCCAACTAACCAGTAAACCAGTATATGTGGAAACATTGTACTCAAGTCTTGCGAATGGTAAGGAAAAATAAGTGTTAGTGATGTCATTGCTTCCAGCATAAACTAGGTACAAGCTCTGAGAAATTATATTTGTTGTTACGTTGTCTCCGACCGCAACCTTGAGCTTCTCTATATACTCTTTGAACAATATCAATTGATCGTCTAGCGATAATACATTCTGTTTTTACAACATTCAAACGCATTTAATTTAACATGTGATCAAATAAAGTCATAAGAGTAGTTCATAATAAGATAAATGGTTCTCTAAAAAAAGAGAAAGATACCCCAAATTTAGCCGAGGAAGGATCATAACCAGCAACACCACACGCAAAGCTGACACCGGTAAGTAAGTCGTTAATTTGGACGTTTGGATCGAGATGTGGAGGCACTAGCTCTTTTATCCCAAGCTCTTTGGCTACAAAATGCAAAGCAAGTTTTAAAGAATGGTCCAAGTCTTACTACCCTTAGCTACGAGGTTAATTAGTGTAAGTGGGTATCCGAACTTTGAGATTATCATTGATCTTCAAGGTTTTACTCCATCCGCCTTATTCTTATTGCTTAGTACATTATTTTTATTCTTATTGCTTAGTACATTATTTTTAAATCCAGATGACATAAAAATAAATCAAAACAAAAAAAAACTCACAGAAAATATTCGGAATAGACCAGACCATGTCAGAAAATAAATCAAACCAATCAATCAGGTGAAGAGAACAAAGCTTTATTTTTCCTAGCATTGTAACCATAACGGATTTGATCGAGATTACTCGACATGACTAACTAACTAATTACTCAGCATAACACAAACTTTTTAATAGACTATGAAAGCAATACAAATTAAAAATGAAAGAAATTACCAAAGAAATCAGATGGGACTTTGCCATTCCTGTATCTTCCAGTAGGTAGACCTCCAGGGAAATCCCTACCATAAGGTGGGAAATTGGCTTTGCCAATAGTAGCAATATAATTGTTGTTTCCTGAATCTACAATTTGATGACAAAAATGTCAGTGAGAGCAAATATTTCAGAGAAGGGGGAAAGCGCTATTTTCATTGATTGAGTGGGAATGACACCACTATTGTCCTTACATGTAGACCAGGGAATAATGTATAAAAGACAAAAGATAATAACAGCTAGAAAAGGGAAAACTTAGTTGCAGTGTTGTGCACAGTAACTAGAATACGGACTCAGTGAATAAAAATAAATGCAGCTTCCTCTTTACTCCCCCTCAAGCTTGGTGTGGAGGACTTGTAACACCTAGCTTGGACATGAGGTACTTGTGTTGATTAACAGGCATAATTTTTGTTAGTTCATCAGCTAGTTGCTCTGAACTTGCTACATAGGAAGGAATGATCTGACCAACTTGAACTTTATTCCTGACAAAATGATGATCAATCTCAACATGCTTTGTCTTCTCATGTAATACATGATTTGCAGCAATCGACAATGCAGCTTTGTTATCACATTTGAGCAGAGCTGGTCCAAGGTCTTTCAGGCCTAAGTCCTTTAGAAGGGAAGTTAACCAAGTAACTTCACACGTGGTGAGAGCCATGGCTATGTATTCAACCTCAACATATGCTTGCTGTTTTTTGGCTTTCCATGAGACAGGAGAATCTCCCAAAAGAATGCAGAATCCACTTGTGGATTGTTAGGTTATGATACATATGACAATACATAAATCATGCGGAAACAACCATTAAGCCAGGAATACATATTATTTACACATAATCATATAGCATAATTTAGATGCATACTCTTTGTTGCGTGCCTTCCCTAGCTGCGCCCGAACCGAACAAGAACAAGTCTTTAGGACTCCAAGTGTCGTCCCTCCGTAGATAGTCCACAGCACGTCCGGATCCGCCTTAAGATTGACCAACTAGAATCGCCCTTAAGGTACTAGAATTTTCGGCACTCTTAGGTAAGAAATATGACTGAATTTTTCTCTCAAAACTCACTTTGAATACTTGAATTAATCTCTTAAAATATGTGACCCTAGGCACGTATTTATAGAGTTATGGAAAGGAAATTGGAATCCTAGTAGGATACGAATTAATTAAACTTAGAATCCTATAAGAACTCTAATTAATTAATTTATCCTTTTAGGAATAGGAATTTAATCATATACTAATTCTAATAGTTTTAGGAATCGTGCATGAAAACAAACTCACACACACACACGGCAGCCACGAGGGCCGCCCATGCGTGCGTGCGAGCAGCAACCCACGCAGCGAGGCCCATGGCCTTAGGCGCGCGCTGGGCCTGCCTTGCGGTGGGCCTGGGCGCTGCCTTGGCTGGGCGCGCGTTTGGCTTGCTGGGCGATGGCCCGACTTCGTGCTGGGCCTTCGTCCGGCAGGCCTCGTCCGATGCTAATTCGTACGATACGCTTCCGATTAAATTCCCGGTTCCGGAATTCATTTCCGATACGAACAATATTTAATATTTCCGATTCCGAAATCAATTTCCGTTTCGAACAAATATTTAATATTTCCGTTTCCGGAATTATTTTCCGATTCCGATAATATTTCCGATTCTGACAATATTTCCGTTTCCGGCAATATTTCCGATTCTTGTAATATTTCCATTTCCGATAATATTTTCCGATACGTACCATGTTTCCGTTTCCGGCAACATCTACGACTTGGATAATATTTATATTTCCGATACGATCCATATTTCCGTTTCCGGCAATATCATCGTTTCCGGAGTATTCATTTCTTGCCTGTGACGATCTCAGCTCCCACTGAAACCAAGATCCGTCGATTCCGAATATCCATAGATGGAGTATCTAATGCCATTAAATACTTGATCCGTTTACGTACTATTTGTGTGACCCTACGGGTTCAGTCAAGAGTAAGCTGTGGATTAATATCATTAATTCCACTTGAACTGAAGCGGCCTCTAGCTAGGCATTCAGCTTACTTGATCTCACTGAATTATTAACTTGTTAATTAATACTGAACCGCATTTATTAGACTTAACATAGAATGCATACTTGGACCAAGGGCATTATTTCCTTCAGTCTCCCACTTGTCCTTAGGGACAAGTGTGCATTTCCTAATTCCTTTGTCGCTCGATGCTTGCTCTTGAACATAAGGTAAGAGTTGTCATCCTTATTATGTCCAGAGGTGTTCCTCGGTTTCAGAGTTCAACTGATCAAATAAACAGATAATCATAGCCTATGATTCATCCGAGCACGGCCATGCATTTCACAGTTTCTAGCTCTCCGAGTGGCCTTGTACAACTTTTAAGCATCTCATCCCGATTTATGGGAGGACAATCCCAATCTTGCGATCTTGAGATTAGACTTCGTTTGATAGGTGATTACCTGAGCGTTGCCTTTATAGCCTCCTATTACGGTGCGACGGTTGGTCAACGTCAAAGCAACTAGTTCTCAAACAAGTAATCTCAAATCACTCAGGTATTGAGGATTTAGTGTCTAATAATTTAATGAAATTTACTTATGACAGACTTTCATCTCTTACAGTAAAGTTTCATAGGTCTTGTCCGATACTAGTCTTCCCAAAGTAAGTATCTATGCAAATGATTATGACATTGCCATGTCCACATAGTTCAAGAAACAGAACTACTAGTCATCTTGCATTCTAATCGTCTAACGTTTTCTATGCGTCCTAATTTTATAGAAAACTTTGACTAGGGACCATTTTCAACCTTTGACATTCAAGTTCACTTGATAGACATTTCTTAGTCACAGGACTGGTCCTGACAGTCTATCTTGAATATATCGTCAAATTGAAGGGACTCATCATTTAATACTAAACCAAGATTAAATGGAATATGAAAATACATTTCATATATGATAAATGTTCAACCCCATTGTTTTACAACCATGGGCCTCAAACCCATCTTTAAAACAGTTCATGGAATTCAAAGCTATGCTTGATTTCCGGTGCTACAACGTGAGTGTTGCTTCTCACTTGTTGCATAGGTTTAGTTATCATGCTTTGCCAATCTTAATATCTTTTTCATCGAATGATATTCGAGATAGGATGATAAGATCTTTTGAGTTTGTTTATTATGTGATCTAGTCTTTCTTACTTCGATAGTGGTTCTACGCATTTTACAATGAAGAGCCATCAAGTTAGCAGACATGTGATCCACCCAAGTTCAATGAAGAACTCATTAATATAAACAACTCTGTTTTATTGCTTCTTAGGCAATAAGTACTTTTACTTCAACTGTTTAGGTTGCTAGTGATGCTTTGTTTGGATTTACTTATCCAAGCAGTTCACAGACATGTGGAAGACTTTCCAGCTGTATCTTAGAACATAGAAATTAATATTTTAATTTCCCACGCAACAACTCATGGTCTCCAACCCATGTTGCCATTTCAAAACACGATGCTCTATAGCTCGTCCTTATTAATGGTTAACTCCAAGGGAATCTTGCTTGATCCTTTGCCAGTGTTTATGCGTGTAGCATCAATATTTAGCATATCTTTATTTCCTTGAATCAAGAACTATTCCTATGTACCTTTTTTAAGTACCATAAGTTTTTCTTGATCTCAATCTAGTTGATCTTTACTTAGATCAATAGAGATTGGTATATGTTCGTCATGCCTAAAGTCATACGATACGTTTTTGGCGATCCTCATATTATATCATACATGATAAATTCTTTTGCAGAATAATTCCCAATTGAATTCTATTCATGTAACTTTAGCTTATCTAGTTTCAGTAGATACTAAATTTAGCTAAATTCTTTGACATATAATATAGGTTAAGAATCTCATTTAGACTCTTTGATGTTTAACTTAGTAAATGCTTATACATAGTTCAAACATCCTTTACTTAGATTTATTCACATGGGTCGAATATCTCCAATGGAGACTTTCGTGTTTGATTTAGTAAATGCCATTACTTAATCCAAAACAATATCATAAGATCTTTGTAAATAGATCTTAATACCCAGTATGTACTAAGTTTCGCCATGGTCCATTATTGATGAATAATCTCAAATCTAAGTCATTAGCATTTGAATGTTATTTTACAACAGAGAGATATGTGTGTGATACACATAGGACCAATTAAGTTTTATGTACTCCCACTAAACTTCTTATATATCTATAAGAATCATGTAAATTTTATGAAACTAAAATACTTATTAGCTTCGCTAAAATATAGTTAAAATTCCCAATTGCTTGCTTAAATCTGCACTTAGATTTTATAAGCTAGCTTTCCTTTTCAAGCATTTATTTGGATCCACAAATCCTATGACATACCATGTACATAGTTTCTTCCAACATTTGATTGAGGAATACGTTTTGTCATCCAATTGCTATATGTACCAATATGCAATCATTGCTTGAATTATAGACTTGAGCATTACGATTATGCATGAAGTTTCAACACAATCCACACCGTGAATTTGCTTGTAACTTTTAGCAACTAATCTAGCTTTGTGTGTGAACACAATTCAATGTTTGATGGTTTTTATCCTTTAAAACAAACTTGCAACCAATAGGTGTGAAACTATTCTTGCAAATCAACAAAATTTCAATTTTGTCATCAAAACATTGAGTATGTTTTATGGCCTCTAACCATTTAAAACATTTGAGTCTATATATGGCCTCTAACCATTTTAGGGAATCTGAGTTTCGTCATAGCTTTCTTACAGGTCACAAACTCATTAATCTACATGATAATAGTTTGACTGCAAGTTGTAGGTTTCTTCACTATCTAATAGAAGAATTGCATAGTTTCAGTGACCTGAATTCCATGTTTCTTCACTATCTAATAGAAGAATCTCATAGTTTCAGTGACTTGAACTCTATGCCTACAAGGGTATAGAACATCAAACAATAGAATATCAATAGCCACTTAAAAGTCCTTTGAATATTCTGTTCTCCTTGAAGCACTTGTAAAGTCTTCTAAGAGATGTCTATTCTTTAAAGCCACTTGTAAAGTCCTTATAGAATAAGTTCGGATTTTCTGAAGCACTTCGAAAAGCCTCCGGAATGTCCGTTTATGTTTGTTGTTTGCCTCGAAGACTTTCGAGGTCTATTTTCTCCCACTTGTCATTTTGGAAACGAATCTCCAAAAGGACATTATTTCGAGCAAACAAACATTATGTTCTCAAAAATTCGTGGTAGAAACAATACCCTTGTGTCTCATTTGAATAAATCACAATGAAACATATATCTATACTTGGGCCTTAGTTTGTCGAATGACAAACACTAAGCTCCCACTGAGTTTTGCAACTCTCTAGATATATTTTATGAAAAGTTATTCTGAAATTACTTTTCAATAGCTTTGACGAATTTGGTTTAGTTTGGTGGTAGTTGAGCATTTTGTTTTAGAAATTATAGGAAAAGTCTTTATGATTCATCATTAATCGAATCAAGTACTAATTGACTTCGATTATTCCAACTAAGATATGCCATATCTTATGGACCTAGATTGTGAAATTACACCACACAATCATTGATGATCATATTTGGTCTCAAGTAATCATCAACATGATCTAACCTAGATCTTTATGATTTCTTACCAAGTGGATTTTATACTTCGAATCTTTGAACTAGCCAAACAGATTCAACTTATATCACATTTGAGTAAATAAAACTATATTCACTCAAATCCATGTGAAATAATAAAGTCATAAAACCTTTCTTTAGCTTTGAACTCTATCGTCTAGGCGTTCTAACAATAGTTCATATTCTTTGTTACTTTCAACAAGTAAGACTACCTTGTCTTAAGTTGATCTAGAAATCAACCAACTTTCAAAAGTCCATTAAAATAGAGCTTTTGAATGTTAACTTGTTGATATGGTCTAAGCAACAATGCCAAAGATTAGTGGAACTCAAATCAAGAAGTTGATTTGAACCTAGTAAAGTTCTTTAAAGAGTTGTTTGTTTTAATCAAGCATATTGACTCAATCTGTAATTGACCATTTCATTCAAATAAACAAACAAACATTGTTTTTGTTTTTCTTGAATGTGAGTCTTTCTGTGTTTGAAAACAGAAATTTAGGTATGTTGATTATGGAACAAAATAGCCATTAAGTTCCAGCCTTTGAAAGGACTTAAAACAAACTAGATGACCCTACAACTAATGTAGCATTGCCATGCTTCATTTCCCACTTGTAGGTCATTAGTGTATCCTAGCTTCCATTGTTTGAGTTATTACCGAAGTAAGAACCTCAAGCGGTATATGATACCAAGGAAGTTTGATTCCTAGGTCACTTCTCTTTAAACATAAACTTATAGGTAGAAACGGAATTATAAATTCCTTTCATTTGTTCCTTTGTTTTCCTATTTCTTGTACCCTTTCTTATAGTCTTAAGAATTGAATTCTTTAGTGTTGACTTTTATACTTTGTTAGACATGTCCAATGTCACCAACAAGGTTCTGTACCATTTTAATTTATGTTGAATATTTTGTTTCAACTAGATGATCTTACCAGAAGCTTCTAAAGTTCTCTAAGTATCGATCTATTCGAATGTCTAGGGACTAGACTCATTCGAGAATTAAATGGAAAAAAGATTTTAGGTTGTTAACCATTGGTAAAGCTGAGCGTTTAAACTCAATGCTTTATGATCTCAAAACTACATTGTATTTTGAATTCACAAGCACCAATCGGTTCGCTATTCGACTTTGATACTCGAAAACAACCATAAAAGTCGCTAAAAGAAACGTACATTTTAAATTGCTTATTTTCTCTCATTTCCGTGAATCGTTCTTGGATTCACTACCAATCGAGGAAATTTACTGTTACCTTTCTAAAAGGATTTATTGCAGTACAAGATATTTAATTATAAACAATAATTAAAACATACATTGAAGCATGCAAAGTCTAAACATTTATCATGAGTAATAACTTGAAAATTAAAGCAATCATGCAATTTCAACAAGTCATTAGCATTTTATTCGAATTATGTGTTCCGGCAGGTGTGAATAAAATGATTCCAAGACCCTAAAACCATTGAAGAATTAAGCACAGTTTGTCGACTCAATTCGAAAACATTTTAGGTAAGCAAAAGCCTTTTGCTAATAGTCTAGAAACTATTCTTGGTTGATAGGTACGTCTAAGAACTTATTAGGTAAACCTATCGATTTTGCCACGACATAAAAGGACTCCTTACTTATATCGTTGAGTTTCACCAAAACTAACATGTACTCACAATTATTTGTGTACCTTGCCCCTTTAGGACCAATAAGTAACACCTCGCTGAGCGAAAACTATTACTAGATTGATGTAAAGGATATCCAAGCAAGTGTATATTTTGGCATGGCACCTTATAACTCAATTTTTAAGTTTGGAACTTAAGGCTCTTACTATGTTGGTTAGATTTTAAGTGAACCAAAATCCTTACTCATGCAACATAATCAAGCTTTTGATCTCATGCATTTTAAGACATATTTAAAACCAATAAATAATTTAAAACATGCATAAGATAAATGTGATCTAGTATGGCCCGACTTCATCTTGAAGCTTTGACTTCAAAGTCCGTCTTGAAAATCTCCGTGGGAGGCACCATTTTGTTCAAATAGGATAAGCTATAACTAATTACAACTATTTGATGGTACGCAGACCATATTTGAATTGAAAAATAACTTTGGTACTTTAGACCAATTACATTCAAATTAATGGTACGCAGACCATATTTTCTATCCTATTTGGGCCATACTAGTCACTTCATAACCTGCAAAACAGTACATATACAATATATACCATTCACCCATTCATTATCATGAATGGCCCACATAGCTGGTTAGTAAAACACATTATGCATCACGTAAACATTTACAGCAATTAATCAAGGGCACCAATAATCTACCAATTATTCAGTCCTTATTAATTCTAATCAAGTTGTTTTAACCTTAAGGATTCGTAGACCTAATCAAGAGTTTTATTACTAAAAGGGCTCCCACTTAAACCAATAAATTCATATGCTTTACTAATTTTAAACATAAAAATGTATTTCAAGTCTAACCGGAAACATACAAATTTAATTAAAATTTAAAGCTCATATAAATTTATAATTGAATCCAAAAAGTTTAATTTAATTTCAGTCGTATTTAAATTAATTCATGATTTTAATTTTAGTAAAATAATTAGAATAAATAAAATTTATTATAATTACAATATTCAAAATTAAAATCCAAGAAAATAATTTAAATTATTAATTTTAAAATTAATTAAAATTACGTAAACTGAAAAATTTCAAATTAAACATTCAAAACGATCTAATCGCAACGCAAACACCCTACGCATCGCACTCCCATGGGCCGCACGCACACAGCCATCGCTGGCCATGTGCGCGCAGCCCATGCGCTCGTCGCATAGCTGCTGCATCTTCCATCGCAAGCCATCGCACGCTATGGTGCTCGCTGCGCGCGCGCCAGCGCTCGACGCACGCGAGCCATCGCTCGCTGTGCGCGCTCGCCAGCGCTCGCTGCGCGCGAGCCATTGCTCGCTGTGCGCGCGAGCCATCGCTCGCTGTGCGCGCGAGCAATTGCGCGCGATCAATCTCTGGGCGCAGCGCTCGTGGCACGCGAGCTTGCGCTCGCTGCGCGCGAGGCTGCGCGCGCTTGCGCGAGGCAGTGCGCGTCGTGGCGCAGCTCGCTTGCTGCCCACACGCGACTGCCTTAGCTTGCCTTTCGCCCATGCCCATTTGTTCATAGCTCGTGGCCCACGACACAAGGCAGGGCTGCTGCCTTGTGCTCGTGCACCATGCCCTTGCTCATTGCATTCGTGCCGCACGGGCGACGAGCTCCCTTGCTCGTCGTCGCATGCCCGCACTATACAACACCCCTTAAGGGTAACACGAAGCGTCCATTGCTTTGTGCGTGCACGTCATATGAACGAATCGCATAAAAAATTAAAATTTATATTTAAAATTAATGACAAATTAATAAATAATATTAATTTCATAATTTTAGGGCGAAAAATCGAAAATTTATTATCCAATTGATTTCCGATTATTATGGATTCAAGTCTAGGTCATAAAAATTTAAAATTTATCATAAATTTACAATTTTTATGGTGGTTTTTAATCATAGGTATCTAATTAAATTATTAACTAATTATGAAAATCAAATTAATTCTAAATTATTCCAATTTTCAACAAATTAATCATAATTACAAATTAGATTGCATAATTAACAAAGCTAGGCATCCAAACTTGTTAAACATATACAGTAGGTCAATCAAAAATTCAAGATTTAACAACAAGAATCGCAAATATTTAATTTAACATCTTAAATTTACGAAATTTTGCATTCGAAAAACTAAAACCTTCGAAAAGTCATAGTTAGGCTTCGAATTTGAGAATTCTGGGTTAGGCAGAAAAACACTATTTTTGTCAAAATTTTAGAATGCCTTTTACATGCGGAATTGACACAAAAATCACTCGATTTGGATGAGTAACGAAGAAAATGCCGAAAAACTGCGTACGTATAATTAAATAAACGCAATTTGCAATTAATTAACAATTACGAAAATTAATCACCCCTTTTAATTCTTGCAAATTTGTAATATTTAACCATGTTCATGCAATTTAGATTATGAAAATAATAAGGGGCTCGTGATACCACTGTTAGGTTATGATACATATGACAATACATAAATCATGCGGAAACAACCATTAAGCCAGGAATACATATTATTTACACATAATCATATAGCATAATTTAGATGCATACTCTGTGTTGCGTGCCTTCCCTAGCTGCGCCCAAACCGAACAAGAACAAGTCTTTAGGACTCCAAGTGTCGTCCTGCGTAGATAGTCCACAGCACGCCCGGATCCGCCTTAAGATTGACCAACTAGAATCACCCTTAAGGTACTAGAATTTTCGGCACTCTTAGGTAAGAAATATGACTGAATTTTTCTCTCAAAACTCACTTTGAATACTTGAATTAATCTCTTAAAATATGTGATCCTAGACACGTATTTATAGAGTTATGGAAAGGAAATTGGAATCCTAGTAGGATACGAATTAATTAAACTTAGAATCCTATAAGAACTCTAATTAATTAATTTATCCTTTTAGGAATAGGAATTTAATCATATACTAATTCTAATAGTTTTAGGAATCGTGCATGAAAACAAACTCACACACACACACGGCAGCCACGAGGGCCGCCCATGCGTGCGTGCGAGCAGCAACCCACGCAGCGAGGCCCATGGCCTTAGGCGCGCGCAGGGCCTGCCTTGCGGTGGGCCTGGGCGCTGCCTTGGCTGGGCGCGCGTTTGGCTTGCTGGGCGATGGCCCGACTTCGTGCTGGGCCTTCGTCCGGCAGGCCTCGTCCGATGCTAATTCGTACGATACGCTTCCGATTAAATTCCCGGTTCCGGAATTCATTTCCGATACGAACAATATTTAATATTTCCGATTCCGGAATCAATTTCCGTTTCGAAAAAATATTTAATATTTCCGTTTCCGGAATTATTTTCCGATTCCGATAATATTTCCGATTCTGACAATATTTCCGTTTCCGGCAATATTTCCGATTCTGGTAATATTTCCATTTCCGATAATATTTTCCGATACGTACCATGTTTCCGTTTCCGGCAACATCTACGACTTGGATAATATTTATATTTCCGATACGATCCATGTTTCCGTTTCCGGCAATATCATCGTTTCCGGAGTATTCATTTCTTGCCTGTGACGATCTCAGCTCCCACTGAAACCAAGATCTGTCGATTCCGAATATCCATAGATGGAGTATCTAATGCCATTAAATACTTGATCCGTTTACGTACTATTTGTGTGACCCTACGGGTTCAGTCAAGAGTAAGCTGTGGATTAATATCATTAATTCCACTTGAACTGAAGCGGCCTCTAGCTAGACATTCAGCTTACTTGATCTCACTGAATTATTAACTTGTTAATTAATACTGAACCGCATTTATTAGACTTAACATAGAATGAATACTTGGACCAAGGGCATTATTTCCTTCATGGATTTCCTAGTGATGCTTGCCCAATCACTGTCACAATATGCTGTAAGGGTTGCGGCTGAGTGACTGGCTAAAAGAAAGCCCTGGCCAGGAGAATTAAGAAAATATCTCAACACACACTTTGCAGCTTGTATATGAGAAGTGGTGGGACTTTGCATGAATTGTGCCAGAACTTGAACTGTGAAGTTGATGTCAGGTCTGGTTATTGTCAAGTAAAGAAAATTTCCAACCAGTCTTTGATATGTATCAGCACTAGGAAGGGGATCACCCAGTGTAGGAGTCAGCTTGATGTGAGTATCCATGGGCTGTTGTAAAGGTCTAGCCTTAGTCATGCCATACTCCGTGAGAAGATATATAACTTACTTTTTCTGAGAAACAAATATGCCAGACTTGGAGTGTTCTATCTCCAGTCCAAGAAAATATCGGAGGATCCCTAGATCCTTCATTTTGAATTTCTTGATTTCTTGTTGAGTGTTCCCAACAATCAATAAGTCATCCACATATATGAGAATGACTACAAATGCAACTTCCCATTTTTTGGTGAATAGAGAATAGTCGGCCTTTGATTGAACATAACCAAAAGATTTCAAAGCATCTGTGAGCTAAGAAAACCATTGGCGAGGTGCTTGCTTCAGGCCATACAGGGATTTGTTTAGCTTACAGACCTTAGAGATAAGAACTCCCCTTGGTCGGGACAGATTGGTAGGCCTGGTCCTACATATCCTTGAGGGAATTTCATATAGACATCTTCTAGCAAATCTCCATGAAGAAATGCGTTGTTTACATCCACCTGACAAGTTATCCATGCTTGCATGGCAGCCACTGCTAGGAGAGATCTCACAGTGGTCATTTTGGCCACGGGAGCAAACGTCTGATCAAAGTCAAGACCAGGTATTTGTCGACATCCTAGAATGACCAATCTAGCTTTATTTCTCTCAAATGATCCATCTGAGTGATTCTTGGTTCTATACAACCATTTTGTACCTATAGCCTTTTTACCAGGTGGTAAGTCCGTGATGTGTCAGGTATCATTGTCTTATAGGGCAGTCAATTCATCATTCATTGCTGACACCCAACAAGTGTGTTGAGCAGCTTCTTTGAAAGATGTGGGGTCTTTGGACTTGGTTGGAGGTGTCCCAAAGCTCCGATTCTACTGCATCTTCGGTGGAGCGCACTATAGTGCCATTGACAAATCCAAGATTTTGTTTGGATTGCAGAGAAATCTCCATCGATCTACGCCACGTTCGATAATCTCCGGCTTCGGTGAGTTTAGTGATAGCAATAGTATGAGATCCATCCGAAGGATGGAGATACAACGGATTCGTTATATCTATATATGGTAGTAGATCCTCCGGCCATTTTAACCAAGGGAGGTGAATCAACGGAAAAACAATTTCGGGGTTTAGGGTTTTAGGTTAAAATTTATTTGGGGAAAAAGCAATTCGGGGAAGAACAGAAAAAGAATAAACTGCAAAAAATTGTTTTTCGAATAAAGCTGGGCTTTCCACTTTAATTCTCCACTCTCTCTCTCCCAGAATTTTAGAGCCAAAGCTCTGATACCATGATGATAAAAATGTCAGTGAGAGCAAATATTTTCAGAGAAGGGGGAAAGCGCTATTCTCATTGATTTAGTGGGAATGACACCACTATTGTCCTTACATGTAGACCAGGGAATAATGCATAAAAGACAAAAGATAATAACAGCTAAAAAAGAGAAAACTTAGGTGCAGTGCTGTGTAGGGGTGTTCATTAACGGGTACCCGAAAATACGGGTACCCGGAATTGCAGGTAGTCATTTTGTCGGCCCATGACCCGACCCGGAAAAATCGGGTACCCGCTAAACGGGTACCCGACTTTCACGGGTCGGATTACGGGTACCCGGTTTCTTTATAAAAAAAATCTCATACTTCTTTGAATAATTATGTAGCATAATTTAGGCCCTGTAAATAATCATTTAGCATAGAATTGGGCCTAAGTATATCAATAATTATATTCTAGCATGTCAGTATCCTGTAATTTAACTCATTTCATCCATACAATTGAAAAAATGAACAATATATGCAGTGCAACTAAGTTCTCCATAATATCAATAAGCTAAAATACATTACAAATAGAAATCAGGTATATTAATATCACTAATTATCAATCAGTTACTCAAGTTATAAAAATAAAATCAAAGTTATTAAAAGAATGTTTCATAAACTGTTCTAAATAATTCATTTACGGAGTACTACTCAATACTCATTCATTGTTCTTTAAAGCAGGACCTAACTAATCTTAACTTCATCCGCTTACTCGAATTGCTACTTTACTGATGTCTAAAAGCTCGAAATAATTTACCGAGATCTTAATTTTACTCCTGCAACTTTACCTTGCTTGAACAAAGTAGAAGTAGAACCCCTGAGATTAGTCCTTTTCGGATAACTTGTAGTAAACTCAAGGCTTCAACACTTCTAATATCAAAATTATATGTGCGTCGGTGGTGCTGGTGCGCCGGTGAAGCAAGAGAGGGGGTGACTAGGTGAGATCGAGAGAGGGAGTTATTGAGGGAGATGAGTTTGAGAATGAAACCCTAAAGAGTAAAGAAACCTACTGAGTTACTCTTCCACACGCAGTCATACACAATGTTGGGCTTTTAAGTTTTGGCATGTAGTCGGTAGTCCTATACCCAATTACACAAAACGCGTTTTTTTTGAAATTTCTTTTTCTTAACGGGTATTCGGGTACCCGTTAAATCAAAAGAGTGGTCCATGCCCTGACCCGGTACCCGGTAAATATTCCGGGTCGGGTACCCGACCCATTTAATTTGCAAAAATCATAGAATTACCCGGTTTATTTGTGTCGGGTCAGCGGATCGGGTAATGCGTTTCGGGTATTTTTGAACACCCCTAGTGCTGTGCACAGTAACTAGAATACGGACTCAGTGAATAAAAATAAATGCAGCTTCCTCTTCACAATTGAATCTCCAAAAACTATAAGAGCTGGAACTTATTCTTTTTCTTCTAAACTTATTACGGCATGCCCATAATAAATGTGAGTATGTGAGCCCCTGATTATGCAATAAACCACAATATTAATCAACATTGAATATGATATGATTTCATTTCCCAATAAATATTTCATGTCGATCGATCTCCCCGTTTTTTTGTAGCCTATTCAACAGTGTAGTTGATCTAAGACTGAAGCAAGTAACTGTATGGCATATATACAGTGGCGGAGCCAGGATTTTTTTTACGGGGTGTCGGCAGTACGTGGCGTATCCAAGATTAGTAGAGTATTATATCTGGTGATCTTTCACAACACACAATATATTACTGAGCACCAAAGAAAAAAAAAAAACAATATATATATATATATATATATATATATATATATTACTAGAAAAAATATATCGTCCTAAAATTAATAAATATTCATAATAAAATCAAATACCTAAAAAATTATCATAATTATTCTCTGCAGGTTTCATATGCGTGGAAAAGAATAACTTCATTCAAGAGAGCATGTATTTTAATCACCAATCTCTTTGACTTGAATGAAATCGGGTGCTGATCTGTTATTCAAAAATGAAAGAGACCGGTTCTTTCTAAAGACTGGTCTCTAAGGATTATCACCCCCACAGTTATTCAAATTTCTAAAGATCAGTTTCCTCATGCGCGACCTAAGAGATCGGTATTATATAATAACAGGTCTCTTAGATCATAGCTATAAGTTTGTTTTTTTCAATTTTTCTTTGGGGGTTCGGTGGACCCCCCTTGCACCTACGTGGCTCCGCCACTGCATATATATATATATATATATATATATATATATATATATATATATATATATATATATATATATACACACACACACACACATCCAGCTACACGAATGAACCTCGGTCCTAGATAGTATGTGAAACCTCTACTTACAAAAATTGTAAGAATTTTAATTCTATTAGCGGAATTGCAGAAAACTATTTGGAAAAAAAAATGAAACCTTTAGGGGATCAAAATAATTAGTTATGTTACTATAATGATCTATTAACTCATCCCGTTTTTCAATCCTATCCTTCACCAAATGTCTGAATCTACCACAACTTTATATTGGTTGTTCCGAGTATGAAACAATAATTTCGTGAGAGGTTAACTTTGTTGCATGTGGAAGACCTTAAAGGTGTTGGATTGGGCCTGGAAATTAGTAAAATTAACTGGCCTTTGGAGTGTTCCGAGTAAAGTCTATCTAATGCTTAAGTCACCGGTGAAAGAGTAAAAAGAATGTTCTCCTTATGTACAATAATTGAAGATGATAGATATAAAATTGGTGTACAAAGGCATCTAAATAATGCATAATTTTTAGCTGAACTTTTTTATTCAAAGGAGAAAGTAAAACATAATTGTCTTCTTCCCTTGTTTTTCACAGGAGAGAAAAAACGTTTTTGTTCTTCCTCTTCCCATAAAGTTTCGGTGACTGTGAGTGATTGAATGATGGGTTTTATCGAATTTTTCGGTGGTGCAACAACAAAAATTGAAGGCGATTGAAGGGCGATTTTCGGTGGAAAATGATTATCTTTGTTAATTCGTTTTTGTTGTTGATTGACAACTTCCGGCGAAGAAATTTGTTGTTTGTGGCCCGAATAAAGACATTAGTAATTTTCGCCATCCATTAGCGATTGAACATCGTGAGGAGAAAATCCCAATTAAATTCAAATTTAATAAATTTACGATTAGAAATCCCAAATTAAATTCGAATTAAATAAACTAACAACGTTTAATCCCAATTGATTCAGACTAAATAATTTAACAATCTCTAATCCCAATTGAAATTTAGATTTGATAAACTTGGAAACGATACATGCTACAAAATCATACTTCCTTTTATCATTCGATGAATCACTGAATCTTTTATTTATTTTTTATAACTAATTTGGGATCATCTATGATTTTACGAGATCATTTTACGTTTAAGAAAAGCACATAATGTAGCAAACCATACTAAATCTAAATAGATTAAAGAAATTTTTGTTGTAACTCGTTTTCCATTGTGGTCGCTGCTATGATGCTAAAGCTTCTAACAATTTGCACAATCGTGTTTGAATTGTAACAAAAGAAAATTAATGCAATTTTTCTTTTACTTTATGATTTAGGGGATCACTCTATTTTAAAGAAATAAAATAAGAACTAAAATTATACTAAATTTACACAGGAATAGATTCAACTAATCTATGTTGCGATTGTGGATTTGTGGATATGTTGATACCCTCTTGCCATAATGATCACCGCATCGATGAGTTATCTTCTAATCTATTTTTGCACACTTGTATTCGATTCCTGGCAAGAGCAACATTTTTTTAACTATGATTATTAATTTATAAGATCATTTCAGTTTTAAGGAAATAAGAAAACGATTTTTTCATGAAGTACCCCCGAGTTTTGAAAAGTTTGCAAAGTACCCACAATTTTCCATGATATATAAAAAATATCCATGTTTCAATACTTAATCTACCAAGTACCCCTATTTTAAAATTTAATACACGACATATCCCTTAACGATGTCATTAACCTAATATCAATCAATTAACATCTAATTAACTCACCAACCCCCCTAACCAACTCACCCATTAACCCCAAAGTCACCCACCCGACCACTAACTCATCCATTAAACCCCCATTTCTTTCTTCCTTTCCTCTTACCATCACTGCAATCAAACCCATAAAACCGATCCACTAAGCCTTTCTCTTCCTCACCACCGCCACACACCGCCACCGACATGAAGGAGCGACATCATTCCTCTGGAAAAAATGGACGGAGGAGAGGAAGAGCGGTTACAACAACACTGTCACCCTCTCAACTCCTACCGCCACCCCCTACCAGTTCCTCTGTCATTCGTACCATCACCCACAACACCAATAAACCAGTCACCCTCTTCTCCACCAACACACTACACTCTGTCACCATCTTCAACCCTTACCACCTCCGACAACCACTTCCAGCCTCCCGCAACACCTCTATCTGCTGCTCTATCATTGGTGTTTGTAGAAATAAGTTTTGGTTGTGAGATTAAGTCTCTCCCTATTTTGCGGGGAAGCATTACTCATAGAGCAAGAGGAATTGTAGGAAAGTATATAATGTGCGTCATTGTTTTTTAGAGAACATTCCTTATTTAGCATTCCTAATTTAGCACTTATGTGATTATATAATGCTTAGGTTGTAATGTATAATTCAATAAATTTCACATCATAAAAATTTAGTTTAAGAAAAAAAAAAATTCCTACATTACATTTATTATTCCCTTCATAGGAGTTGTTTGTTTATCCAGAAAATATTATTTATTAGTGAGGTATCAATTTCATATTATTTAGTAAAAGCCAAATTTCCGATGCGAACTCTACAATTGGTATCAAGAGCCAACGTCAAAATATTAAGTTGTGACATTTTTTATTTTGAAAAACTATTTAAAATGGCTTTTACTACTGGAACGGTAAACGTTGGGAAATATGAAATTGAAAAGTTCAATGGGAAAAATGATTTTTCCTATTGGAGGATGCAAATGAAAAATTTGTTGATTTCGCAAAAGCTGCACAAAGCGCTAGCGGAAAAAGAACAAAAACCCAGAGATGTGAAGGATGAGGATTGGGAAGAGTTAGATCTTGAAGCACGAGCAACCATAATCTTGTGCCGTGAGAGGGATGTTGCATTCTTGGTAAATAAAGAAGTAACGGCTGCAGGCGTATGTGCAAAGTTAGAGAAAAATTTCATGACGAAAACTCCAACAAACAGGATCTATCTAAAATCCAAATCGTATACATGCAAGATGGAAGAAGGCGCCTCAATTCGGGAGTATATCAATTAGTTTGATAGGATTATATCAAACTTAAAGGATATAGATGTGAAGACAGATGAGGAAGACTAAGCTCTCATGTTATTACTTTCATTACCAAAGTCCTATGAAAATCTAGTTCAAACATTGATGCTTGTGGGTGATACTCTAACCATGGATGAAACTAGAACATCACTTTTAGCGGATGGTCTTCGAAATGTTGCTATAAGTGGGATGATGTCTAGCAGTGGGGGAGAATATAGGGAAAAAGCTCTGGGATTTTTTTACAACTAGAGGAAGGACTAATGAAAGAGGAAGAGGCAAGGGAGGAAAGTCTAGATCAAAATCTAGACCTTTTGCGGAAAAACCATGTTTCAAATGTGGTGAGCTTGGTCATTTTAAAGTAAATTTCCCAAATAAGAGGGCTACATTCAAGAGGCAGGACAACAACAACTTCAGAGGAAAACAACAAGAAAAATAAGAGGCGAGTTATGTCTCAAATGACGAGGAAGATTATTGTTACTCCGTTTCAGAACAATGCAATAAAATATCTGGTAAGTGGATGCTTGATTTAGGAGCATCACACCATATGTGCCTTGGGCATATGTCGAAAAAAGGTCTATCGTTGATTAGAGGAGAAGGTTTGTTAAAGAACATGAAGAAACCACAAATGGAATTTTGTGAACATTGTGTGTATGGAAAAGCACACAGGGTGAAGTTCTCACAAGCAAGCACAAAAGAACGGGGTTGTTAAACTATGTGCATACAGATGTTTGGGGTCCGGCTAAAGTTTCTTCGAATGGTGGTTCTAGGTACTTTGTTACATTTTTTAATGGTTATTCTAGATATTCTTGGATTTACTTTCTCAAGCATAAGAATGAGGTATTCGACATTTTCAAGAACATAACGGGTCGAAAGCTAAAAAATGTACGGTCTGATAATGGTAAGGAGTACACAGAGGGAGCTTTCATGGAGTTTTGTGATCAGGAAGGAATTGTGAGACACTGGACAGTCAGAGAAACACCACAGTAGAATGGAGTCGCAAAAAGACTGAATCATACACTACTTGAGAAGGCTAGGTGTATGCGCTCGAATTCTAGGTTAGGCAAAGAATGGTGGGCAGAATCGATTGCTACAACTTGCTATATAGTGAACCGGTCCCCACATTCTTATTTAGATGGTGACATCCCTTATAAGGTGTGGTAAGGGGAACATGAATATTACAAGAGAATTAGAGTCTTTGGGTCCATAGCTTATTATCATGTCAAGGATAACAAGCTTGATGAAAGAGCCAAGAAAGCAATATTTTTGGGGCATCCCAAAGGCTTTAATGGCTATCGTCTTCGGAGTATATAGGATTCTAAATTTGTAATCAGCAGGGATGTGACCTTTGATGAAAGATCTATGATAGCTTTATCCAAAGCTATAGTGCCAAATATTGGCGATGTCGGGACTAAAAGTAGTGGAGATATAATCTAGAGACCAACTAGATTCTAGTTATGTTCAGGTGGAGCATCCTGGTGTTAATCAAAATGATGAGGAGGATGATCTTGAACATGAGCAGATTCGACGGGAAAAATGTACATGTGTTACAACAACAACAACAACAACAACAACAACAACAACAACAACAACAACAACAACAACAACAACAACAACAACAACATGAATATTTGACAACCACTAGGCCAAAGAGGAATTATAAATCAGTTCAGAAGTTTGGGTCAGACAAAACACTGAGGCATTATAGGTAGGTTAACTTGGTAGAACATTCACTCTCGGTGGAGGATGATGATCCTCTTCAAACAAGCTAACAAAGACAGGGGTAGAGAGAGTTGATTGGTTGCTATGGAGGACGAGATACAATCTCTTCATAAAAATAAGACATGGGAGGTAGTCCCATTACCCGTGGTAAAGACTGCTATTGGTTGTAAGTGGCTGTATAAAAGAAAAGAGGATCCTTCCATGATCGATGGTATAAGATATAAGGCTAAGCTAGTGGCCAAGGAATTTTCACAGAAAGAGGGTGTTGATTACAATGGGATATTTTCTCCGGGTAAAACATACTTCTATAAGAGTGCTATTAAGTCTTGTTGCTCATAGTGATCTTGAGTTGGAACAACTTGATGTTGTTAAGTTATGATACATATGATATTACATAAATCATGCGGAAACAACCATTAACCCAGGATTACATATTATTTACACATAATCATATAGCATAATTTAGATGCATACTCTTTGTTGCGTGCCCTCCCTAGCTGCGCCCGAACCGAACAAGAACAAGTCTTTAGGACTCCAAGTGTCGTCCCTCCGTAGATAGTCCACATCACGTCCGGATCCGCCTTAAGATTGACCAACTAGAATCGCCCTTAAGGTACTAGAATTTTCGGCACTTTTGAGCAAGATGTGTGGCTGAATTTTTCTCTCAAAAACTCACTTTGAATACTTTTAAAACTCATTATAAATTGTGAACCCAGGCCACATATTTATAGGGGTATGGAAAGGGAATTGGAATCCTATTCAGATACAGATTAATTAAACCTAGAATCCTACAAGAACTCTAATTTAATTAATTTATCAAATAGAATTAGGAATTTAATCATTAACCGAACTCTGCACGTTTTAGGAAACGTGCACGAACACAAACACTTACACACGCACACACGGCAGCCACGATGGGCCGCCCATGCGTGCGCACGAGCAGCAGCCCACGCAGCGAGGCCTGCGCGAGCTGCAAGCCCACGCAGCTCCCGCGCGCGCTGTGCGCGCTGCCACGGCCTGCTGGGCCTGGCGTGGATGTTTGTGCGGCGCGCTTGGCTTGTTGGGCGATGGCCTGGCTTCGTGCTGGGCCTCGTCCGGCAGGCCTCGTGCGATGCTTATTCGTACGATACGCTTCCGATTAAATTTCCGATTCCGGAATTCATTTCCGATACGAACAATATTTAACATTTCCGATTCCGGAATTAATTTCCGTTTCGAACAAATATTTAATATTTCCGTTTCCGGAATTATTTTCCGATTCCGGTAATATTTCCGATTCTGACAATATTTCCGTTTCCGGCAATATTTCCGATTCTGGTAATATTTCCATTTCCGATAATATTTTCCGATACGTACCATGTTTCCGTTTCCGGCAACATCTACGACTTGGATAATATTTATATTTCCGATACGATCCATATTTCCGTTTCCGGTAATATCATCGTTTCCGGAGTATTCATTTCTTGCCTGTGACGATCTCAGCTCCCACTGAAACCAAGATCCGTCGGTTCCGAATATCCATAGATAGAGTATTTAATGCCATTAAATACTTGATCCGTTTACGTACTATTTGTGTGACCCTACGGGTTCAGTCAAGAGTAAGCTGTGGATTAATATCATTAATTCCTCTTGAACTGAAGCGGCCTCTAGCTAGGCATTCAGCTCACTTGATCTCACTGAATTATTAACTTGTTAATTAATACTGAACCGCATTTATTAGACTTAACATAGAATGCATACTTGGACCAAGGGCATTATTTCCTTCAGTCTCCCACTTGTCCTTAGGGACAAGTGTGCATTTCCTAATTCCTTTGTCGCTCGATGCTTGCTCTTGAACATAAGGTAAGAGTTGTCATCCTTATTATGTCCAGAGGTGTTCCTCGGTTTCAGAGTTCAACTGATCAAATAAACAGATAATCATAGCCTATGATTCATCCGAGCACGGCCATGCATATCACAGTTTCTAGCTCTCCGAGTGGCCTTGTACAACTTTTAAGCATCTCATCCCGATTTATGGGAGGACAATCCCAATCTTGCGATCTTGAGATTAGACTTCGTTTGATAGGTGATTACCTGAGCGTTGCCTTTATAGCCTCCTTTTACGGTGCGACGGTTGGTCAACGTCAAAGCAACCAGTTCTCAAACAAGTAATCTCAAATCACTCAGGTATTGAGGATTTAGTGTCTAATAATTTAATGAAATTTACTTATGACAGACTTTCATCTCTTACAGTAAAGTTTCATAGGTCTTGTCCGATACTAGTCTTCCCAAAGTAAGTATCTATGCAAATGATTATGACATTGCCATGTCCACATAGTTCAAGAAACAGAACTACTAGTCATCTTGCATTCTAATCGTCTAACGTTTTCTATGCGTCCAATTTTATAGAAAACTTCGATTAGGGACCATTTTCAACCTTTGACATTCAAGTTCACTTGATAGACATTTCTTAGTCACAGGACTGGTCCTGACAGTCTATCTTGAATATAACGTCAAATTGAAGGGACTCATCATTTAATAAACCACAAATTAAATGGAAAAATGAATTCTTTTCATTTATTGTGAATGATTAACCAATAATGTTTTACAAAGATTTAAACTCTAAAACTTTAAAACATTAAACAGAGACATCAAAGCCATTCTCCAATATGCTTGATTCCCATAGCTGCAGTGTGCGAGTTGTGCTTCGCCTGCGGCAGAGGTTTAGTTAATGGATCTGATATGTTGTCATCAGTTCCAATTTTGCTTATCTCGACTTCTTTTCTTTCAACGAACTCTCGTAGAAGGTGAAATCTACGAAGTACATGCTTGACTCTCTGGTGGTGTCTAGGCTCTTTTGCCTGTGCAATAGCTCCGTTATTATCACAATACAGGGCTATTGGTCCTTTAATGGAGGGGACTACACCGAGTTCACCTATGAACTTCCTTAGCCATATAGCTTCCTTTGCTGCTTCATGTGCAGCAATGTACTCCGCTTCAGTTGTAGAATCCGCAATGGTGCTTTGCTTAGCACTTTTCCAGCTTACTGCTCCTCCGTTGAGGCAGAAGACAAACCCAGACTGTGATCTAAAATCATCTTTGTCGGTTTGGAAACTTGCGTTCGTATAGCCTTTAACAATTAATTCATCATCTCCACCATAGACCAGGAAGTCATCTTTGTGCCTTTTCAGGTACTTCAGAATATTCTTGGCAGCAGTCCAATGCGCCTCTCCTGGGTCTGACTGGTATCTGCTGGTAGCACTGAGTGCGTACGCAACATCCGGGCGTGTACATATCATAGCATACATTATTGAACCAATCAATGATGCATATGGAATCCCATTCATTCGTCTACGCTCATCAAGTGTTTTTGGGCACTGAGTCTTGCTTAGAGTCATTCCATGAGACATGGGTAGGTAGCCTCGCTTGGAGTCCGCCATCTTGAACCTATCAAGCACCTTATTGATATAAGTGCTTTGACTAAGTCCAATCATCTTTTTAGATCTATCTCTGTAAATCTTAATGCCCAATATGTACTGTGCTTCTCCTAGATCCTTCATCGAAAAACATTTCCCAAGCCAAATCTTGACAGAGTTCAACATAGGAATGTCATTTCCGATAAGCAATATGTCGTCGACATATAATACTAGGAAAGCAATTTTGCTCCCACTGACCTTCTTGTATACACAAGATTCGTCTGCGTTCTTGATGAAACCAAAGTCACTGACTGCTTCATCAAAACGTATATTCCAGCTCCTGGATGCCTGCTTCAATCCGTAGATTGACTTCTTTAGCTTGCATACCTTTTTAGCATTCTTTGGATCCTCAAAACCTTCAGGCTGTGTCATAAACACAGTTTCTGTTAAAACGCCGTTTAAGAAAGCAGTTTTGACATCCATCTGCCATATTTCGTAATCGTAATATGCAGCGATTGCTAACATTATTCGAATAGACTTTAGCATTGCAACTGGTGAAAAGGTTTCATCGTAATCCACACCGTGGACTTGCCTGTAACCTTTTGCAACCAATCTAGCTTTGAAAACTTCAAGTTTCCCATCCTTGTCCTTTTTCAGTTTGAAAACCCATTTGCTTCCAATGGCTTGGTAGCCATCTGGCAAATCGACCAAATCCCATACTTGGTTTTCAGACATGGAGTCTAATTCAGATTGCATGGCTTCTTGCCACTGCTTGGATCTAGGGCTCGTCATAGCTTGTTTGTAAGTCGCAGGTTCATCACTTTCAAGTAATAGAACGTCATAGCTCTCGTTCGTCAAAATACCTAAGTACCTTTCCGGTTGAGATCTATATCTTTGCGATCTACGCGGGGTAACATTTCTAGATTGACCATGATTCTCACCAGATTCTTCTAAAGATCTCTGAGTTTCATCCTGAATGTCATCTTGAGCATTCTCTAGAGTTTGTTGTTCGACTCGAATTTCTTCGAGGTCTACTTTTCTCCCACTTGTCATTTTGGAAATGTGATCCTTCTCCAAAAAGACACTATCTCGAGCAACAAACACTTTGTTCTCAGATGTATTGTAGAAGTAATACCCCTTTGTTTCCTTTGGATAGCCCACAAGGATACATTTGTCAGATTTTGGATGAAGTTTGTCTGAAATTAATCGTTTGACGTATACTTCACATCCCCAAATCTTAAGAAAAGACACATTTGGAGGCTTTCCAAACCATAATTCGTATGGAGTCTTTTCGACAGCTTTAGACGGAGCTCTATTTATAGTGAGTGCAGCTGTATTTAGTGCATGTCCCCAAAATTCTAATGGAAGTTCGGCCTGACCCATCATTGACCTGACCATGTCTAGCAAGGTTCTGTTCCTCCGTTCCGACACACCGTTCCATTGTGGTGTTCCAGGAGGAGTCAATTCTGATAGAATTCCACATTCTTTCAGATGGTCATCAAATTCATAGCTCAGATATTCACCGCCTCTATCAGACCGCAGTGCTTTAATCTTCTTGCCTAATTGATTCTCTACTTCACTCTGAAATTCCTTGAATTTGTCAAAGGATTCAGACTTATGCTTCATTAGGTAGACATAACCATACCTACTGAAGTCATCAGTGAAAGTGATAAAGTAGCTGAAACCACCTCTAGCATTTGTACTCATTGGTCCACATACATCTGTATGGATTAAGCCCAATAGTTCATTTGCTCTTTCTCCAACTTTAGAGAAAGGTTGCTTTGTCATTTTTCCAAGTAAACATGATTCGCATTTACCATAATCCTCTAAGTCAAATGGTTCTAGAATTCCTTCCTTTTGAAGTCTTTCTAAGCGTTTCAAGTTTATATGGCCTAATCGACAATGCCACAGATAGGTGAGATCTGAATCATTCTTTTTGGCCTTTTTGGTATTTATGTTATATACTTGTTTGTCGTGATCTAATAAATAAAGTCCATTGACTAATCTAGCAGATCCATAAAACATCTCTTTAAAATAAAACGAACAACTATTGTCTTTTATTAAAAAAGAAAATCCCTTAGCATCTAAGCAAGAAACTGAAATGATGTTTTTAGTAAGACTTGGAACATGGAAACATTCTTCCAGTTCCAAAACTAGCCCGGAGGGCAACGACAAATAGTAAGTTCCTACAGCTAATGCAGCAATCCGTGCTCCATTTCCCACTCGTAGGTCGACTTCACCCTTGCTTAACTTTCTACTTCTTCTTAGTCCCTGTGGATTGGAACATAAGTGTGAGCCACAACCTGTATCTAATACCCAAGAAGTTGAATTAGCAAGTATACAGTCTATAACGAAAATACCTGAAGATGGAACGACTGTTCCGTTCTTCTGATCTTCCTTTAGCTTCAAGCAATCTCTTTTCCAATGCCCCTTCTTCTTGCAGTAGAAGCATTCGGATTCAGAAGTGGGTTGACTGACCTTCCTCTTTGCAGATTTGGCGCCAGTTTGCTTAGTTGGGCTGGCCTTGTTGCCACCTTTCTTAGCATTCCTCTTCTTTCCAGATTTCTTGAACTTGCCCCCACGCACCATAAGCACATCCTGCTTATCACTTTTGAGCGTCTTTTCAGCGGTCTTCAGCATACCGTGAAGCTCAGTGATCGTTTTGTCCAGACTATTCATACTGTAGTTCAGTTTGAACTGATCATACCCGCTATGAAGAGAATGGAGGATGGTGTCTATAGCCATTTCCTGAGAAAATTGCTGATCCAGCCGACTCATATTCTCAATGAGTCCAATCATTTTGAGAACATGTGGACTTACGGGCTCGCCTTTCTTAAGTTTGGTCTCAAGAATTTGCCTAGGAGTCTCGAATCTTTCGACTCGAGCCAGATCTTGGAACATGTTCTTCAACTCACTGATGATTGTGAAAGCATCTGAGTTGATGAACGTTTTCTGCAGATCCGCACTCATGGTGGCGAGCATTAGACATTTCACATCCTTGTTGGCATCAATCCAACGATTGAGGGCTGCCTGAGTGACCCCGTCGCCTGCAGCTTCGGGCATCGCCTCATCTAGGACATACTCCTTTTCTTCCTGCATAAGAACTATTTGCAAGTTCCTTTGCCAGTCAAGGAAGTTTTTCCCGTTCAACTTCTCCTTTTCCAGAATTGATCGAATGTTGAATGAATTGTTGTTTGCCATATTAAAAACTACAATTGAAAAGAATAAACAAATAAATAACCATTCACAGTTTCTCTTAATAAACTTAAATTCTAGCATACATGCATAATTCAATGTTTATTAAGCATTTTATTCAAATTATGTGTTCCGGCAGGTGTGAATAAAATGATTCCAAGATCCTAAAATCATTGAAGAACTAAGCACAGTTTGTCGACTTAATCCTAGAACATCTTAGGTAAGCAAAAGCCTTTTGCTAATAGTCTAGAAACTATTCTTGGTTGATAGGTACGTCTAAGAACTTATTAGGTAAACCTATCGAATTTGCCACGACATAAAAGGACTCCTTACTTATATCGTTGAGTTTCACCAAAACTAACATGTACTCACAATTATTTGTGTACCTTGCCCCTTTAGGACCAATAAGTAACACCTCGCTGAGCGAAAACTATTACTAGATTGATGTAAAGGATATCCAAGCAAGTGTATATTTTGGCATGGCACCTTTTAACTCAATTTTTAAGTTTGGAACTTAAAGCTCTTACTATGTTGGTTAGATTTTAAGTGAACTAAAATCCTTAATCATGCAACATAATCAAGCTTTTGATCTCATGCATTTTAAGACATATTTAAAAGCAATAAATAACTTAAAACATGCATAAGATATTTGTGATCTAGTATGGCCCGACTTCATCTTGAAGCTTTAACTTCAAAGTCCGTCTTGAAAATCTCCGTGGGAGGCACCATTTTCTTCAAATAGGATAAGCTATAACTAATTACAACTATTTGATGGTACGCAGACCATATTTGAATTGAAAAATAACTTTGGTACTTCAGACCAATTACATTCAAATTAATGGTACGCAGACCATATTTTCTATCCTATTTGGGCCATACTAGTCACTTCATAACCTGCAAAACAGTACATATACAATATATACCATTCACCCATTCATTATCATGAATGGCCCACATAGCTGGTTAGTAAAACACATTATGCATCACGTAAACATTTGCAGCAATTAATCAAGGGCACCAATAATCTACCAATTATCCAGTCCTTATTAATTCTAATCAAGTTGTTTTAACCTTAAGGATTTGTAGACCTAATCAAGAGTTTATGACTAAAAGCGCTCCCACTTAAACCAATAAATTCATATGCTTTACTAATTTTAAACATAAAAATGTATTTCTAGTCTAACCGGAAACATACAAATTTAATTAAAATTTAAAGCTCATATAAATTTATAATTGAATCCAAAAAGTTTAATTTAATTTCAGTCGTATTTAAATTAATTCATGATTTTAATTTTAGTAAAATAATTAGAATAAATAACATTTATTATAATTACAATATTCAAAATTAAAATCCAAGAAAAAAATTTAAATTATTAATTTTAAAATTAATTAAAATTACGTGAACTGAAATTTTCAAATTAAACATTCAAAACGATCTAATCGTAACGCAAACACCCTACGCATTGCACGCCCATAGGCCGCTCGCACACAGCCATCGCTGGCCATGTGCGCGCAGCCCATGCGCTCGTCGTATAGCTGCTGCATTTCCATCGCAAGCCATCGCACGCTGCGCGCGCGCCAGCGCTCGTCGCACGCGAGCCATCGCTCGCAGTGCGCGCGAGCCATCGCTCGCTGTGCGCGCGACATCGCTCGCTGGGCGCGCGACATCGTTCGCTGTGCGTGCGAGCCATCGCTCGCTGGGCGCGCGACATCGCTCGCTGGGCGCGCGACATTGCTCGCTGTGCGTGCGAGCCATTGCTCGCTGGGCGCGCGACATCGCTCGCTGGGCGCGCGACATCGCTGGCTGTGCGCGCGAGCAACGCTGGGCGCAGCGCTCGTGGCACGCGAGCTTGCGCTCGCTGCGCGCGAGGCTGCGCGCTCTTGCGCGAGGCAGTGCGCGTTGTGGCGCAGCTCGCTTGCTGCCCACACGCGACTGCCTTGGCTCGCCCTTCGCCCATGCCCATTCGTCCATTGCTCGTGGCCCACGACACAAGGCAGGGCTGCTGCCTTGTGCACGTGCACCATGCCTTGCTCATTGCATTCGTGCCGCACGGGCGACGAGCTCCCTTGCTCGTCGTCGCATGCCCGCACTATACAACACCCCTTAAGGGTAACACGAAGCGTCCATTGCTTTGTGCGTGCAAGTTATATGAACGAATCGCATAAAAAATTTAAAATTTATAAAATTAATGACAAATTAATAAATATTATTAATTTCATAATTTTTAGGGCGAAAAATCGAAAATTTATTATTCAATTGATTTCCGATTGTTATGGATTCAAGTCTAGGTCATAAAAATTTAAAATTTATCATAAATTTACAATTTTTATGGTGGTTTTTAATCATAGGTTTCTAATTAAATTATAATTAATTATGAAAATCAAATTAATTCTAAATTATTCTAATTTTCAACAAATTAATCATAATTACAAATTAGATTGCATAATTAACAAGGCTAGGCATTCAAACTTGTTAAACATATACAGTAGGTCAATCAAAAATTCAAGATTTATCAACAAGAATCGCAAATATTTAATTTAACATTTTAAATTTACGAAATTTTGCATTCGAAAAACTAAAACCTTCGAAAAGTCATAGTTAGGCTTCGAATTTGAGAATTCTGGGTTCGGCAGAAAAATAGTATTTTTGTCAAAATTTTAGAATGCCTTTTACATGCGGAATTGACACAAAAATCACTCAATTTGGATGATTAACGAAGAAACTGCCGAAAAACTGCGTACGTATAATTAAATAAACGCAATTTGCAATTAATTAACAATTACGAAAATTAATCACCCCTTTTAATTCTTGCAAATTTGTAATATTTAACCATGTTTATGCAAATTAGATTATGAAAATAATAAGGGGCTCGTGATACCACTGTTAAGTTATGATACATATGATATTACATAAATCATGCGGAAACAACCATTAACCCAGGATTACATATTATTTACACATAATCATATAGCATAATTTAGATGCATACTCTTTGTTGCGTGCCCTCCCTAGCTGCGCCCGAACCGAACAAGAACAAGTCTTTAGGACTCCAAGTGTCGTCCCTCCGTAGATAGTCCACAGCACGTCCGGATCCGCCTTAAGATTGACCAACTAGAATCGCCCTTAAGGTACTAGAATTTTCGGCACTTTTGAGCAAGATGTGTGGCTGAATTTTTCTCTCAAAAACTCACTTTGAATACTTTTAATACTCATTATAAATTGTGAACCCAGGCCACATATTTATAGGGGTATGGAAAGGGAATTGGAATCCTATTCAGATACAGATTAATTAAACCTAGAATCCTACAAGAACTCTAATTTAATTAATTTATCAAATAGAATTAGGAATTTAATCATTAACCGAACTCTGCACGTTTTAGGAAACGTGCACGAACACAAACACTTACACACGCACACACGGCAGCCACGATGGGCCGCCCATGCGTGCGCACGAGCAGCAGCCCACGCAGCGAGGCCTGCGCGAGCTGCAAGCCCACGCAGGTCCCGCGCGCGCTGTGCGCGCTGCCACGGCCTGCTGGGCCTGGCCTTGCGCTGGGCCTGGCGTGGATGTTTGTGCGGCGCGCTTGGCTTGTTGGGCGATGGCCTGGCTTCGTGCTGGGCCTCGTCCGGCAGGCCTCGTGCGATGCTTATTCGTACGATACGCTTCCGATTAAATTTCCGATTCCGGAATTCATTTCCGATACGAACAATATTTAACATTTCCGATTCCGGAATTAATTTCCGTTTCGAACAAATATTTAATATTTCCGTTTCCGGAATTATTTTCCGATTCCGGTAATATTTCCGATTCTGACAATATTTCCGTTTCCGGCAATATTTCCGATTCTGGTAATATTTCCATTTCCGATAATATTTTCCGATACGTACCATGTTTCCGTTTCCGGCAACATCTACGACTTGGATAATATTTATATTTCCGATACGATCCATATTTCCGTTTCCGGTAATATCATCGTTTCCGGAGTATTCATTTCTTGCCTGTGACGATCTCAGCTCCCACTGAAACCAAGATCCGTCGGTTCCGAATATCCATAGATAGAGTATTTAATGCCATTAAATACTTGATCCGTTTACGTACTATTTGTGTGACCCTACGGGTTCAGTCAAGAGTAAGCTGTGGATTAATATCATTAATTCCTCTTGAACTGAAGCGGCCTCTAGCTAGGCATTCAGCTCACTTGATCTCACTGAATTATTAACTTGTTAATTAATACTGAACCGCATTTATTAGACTTAACATAGAATGCATACTTGGACCAAGGGCATTATTTCCTTCAGATGTGAAGACAACCTTCTTACATGGTGATTTGGAAGATCAAATCTATATGTATCAACCTGAGGGATACAAGGTTGAGGGAAAACAGAGTCGGGTATGTTGCTTTAGGAAATCACTTTATGGATTGAAGCAATCTTCTCGGAAGTGGTACAAGTGATTCTGTAATACCCCGAATTTTTAAAACTCCATTAATTATGCTTAATTATTTAGCTTAAAATCATTTTAAATCCTAAAATTCGACCTTTTTTTTTTTAGTTAATTAACGAAGTTTTATTTCGCTTGAATTTTTAATATTATTACACGATTTATTAATTTTTAGATTCTATGATTAAATTTCAAATTTTACGAGCTTAAGCTACTTTTTAAAAATCTAAATTATTCCGTGATTTATTTCGGATTTTTAATAATCTCGGAACGTTCTTATTCGAAAACTAAATTTATTTTTCGTTAACGATATTTTTATAAATAATTATTTTAAAACTTGGTTTTAATTAAAATTTTCTATTCCAATTAGTTTCCTAAAAATAGAGAACAATTTTCAGAAATCTTGCCTAACTAAGTGAAATGACCAAAATGCCCCTAAGGAACAAATTGGCATCTTTCCTTGCTATTCACGTACAAACAACAACATACAAACAACAACAAGAATGAAGGAATTCCTTCATTCCTTTCTACCCACAATTCAGACTACATTCATGCCTTGGTCATCAAGGAGAGAATGCTTCCTCTTCAGTCTACTTCTCAGTATATACAATTCATAATTTGTCCCATTTTCTTGAACCCAACGATCAGTAAACAAAAATTGAAAATCAACACCACCATTGCCGCCTCTTTCTCCCCTTCGTTGCACCCTTCGCTGCAACCAACCTCTGCCACCAGCGCCTGCCACCTTTAACACCACCCAGAACCACCCCCAACCACCGTCAACCACCCTCGCCCTTCCCTGCTCTCCTCCTCGCAACTTCGCACACCCCTGCCCCCCCCTTTCGTCCCTTTGCTGCACCACCCAACCTCGCAACCAACACAACCGGCCATCGCACCACCTTCTAAATTCATATCCGTTCCAATTTCCCGACGAACGGCTGTTACCGCCGCCCAGAACAACCCGGAAAATACCCCCCTCCCCTGTTTTTCCCCTGTATTGCGCGACTACCCTTTTCTCTTTTCTTGCGGTTCCGTCGCCGAAAAGCCAACCACCATCACCGGCGCACCTTCGCGCCGCCGTGCCGCCCAGGATTCAGCCACCTCCGTCCCTTCTTCCTTCTTCCCTTCCTCTCTCCTCTGTCGTGCCGTGGCTCTGCCCTCCCCCTGCTTTCCTGTTCTTCGTACCCAACTTCAAAAAAAAAGGGGGAGAGACAAGTTCCAGTGATTGGAACTTTGGTATTTTATTTCTCAAATTAAGCCCTACCCTTTTTTTTGGCCTAATATCCCAAAGTAAGCTCTATTCTTTTATTTAAACACCCATGTTAATATTTCATGAAAATCAATTATTATTTATTTTAATTGTATAAATTGTAAATGATAATATCAGTTTTATTTAAATAATATTTTTCGTTAATTTATGAAATTAAATAATATTTATGTAAATCGATTTATGAAATTTTGATTGAAATCTTGTTGAATAATATTTTCAATAATTTATAAAAATTGTATTTTTATTAAATTCATTATTTCAAAATTCACTATCAATGAATTCATTATTTATACACTTAATATTTATAAAATATCGAATTTAGATTATTTGTCGATTTAATACTAATTCAATAATTCGATATTTTGAAAGAAATCAGACTCGGGGCTCAGGAAGAACGAACCAAGGAAAATGCTTAACAAATCGCGAAAGTGAGGTAACGGTTATTGCTAGTACCCGCAATCCCTTCGAAATGTATTTATGAATAATGTTGTGAATGATTGATGTTTTATAATGATGTTTTATGATTTGCGGGATTACAAATATGATTTGATTGAATTGTTTTATGATAATGCAGCTTTATGCAAAGTATTGATTTAATGAATTATTGTTCCTGAAAGTAATGATTTTATGAAATAACGAGATTTAATGGTTTTATTGAACAATCCTGAATGAATGAGATTTTCCTGATTAATGTTCAACTAAAAGAAATGTAAACATGATAAATGAAAGTTTAAGAACTGGCCAAGTTCCCCTGATATGGAGCCCAGGCTCCCCCTGATAAGAAGCACTGGCTTCCCCTGATATGGAACCAAGGTTCCCCCTGATAAGAAGCACTGGCTTCCCCTGATATGGAACCAAGGTTCCCCCTGAAATGACGCACTGGCTTCCCCTGTTATGGAGCATTGACTCCCCCTGTTATGAAGCACTGGCTTCCCCTGTTCGTAGGAGACGTCCTACCATGTTTTCCTGTAAAGTCATGACGACCAGAATAATACTGTTAAAAGGAAAAGGGTTACAGAAATAATGTTCCTGAAATGATGTTCCTGAAATAATATTACTGAAATGATGTTTCGAAATGATGCTTTTGAAATGATGATTTATTAAATGTTTTACTATATTCTATTCTCCCTGTTTATTAAATAAAATGAATTGAAATGATGTTACGATGCTAGGGTAACTCGTTACTGAGTCTTCGGCTCACCGTTTTGTTTTCCGTTTTAGGTATTGCTGGGGACCACGGAAACGAGTAGTGGCGAGGATTTCACTATTACAAAGCTCACCTAAGTTAATGTTAAGTTATAACAAGTTTAAGTAAATATTATTGATTAAGTTACGTACTTTTTTTAAGAAATTAATAAGAATTATTATGTTAATTTTGGAGTTTAATAGCTTATGATTGATGGTTGCCTTGTAATTCCCAAGAGGGAGTTACGGCAGGTAATGTCCCGACCGAATTAGGTTAATTCCGCTGCTAATTATGATTAAATAATTGAATTAGAGGTCGGGGTGTTACAGTTTGGTATTCAGAGCCAAGGTTCTGGACCATAAGTGCTAAAACTTACGGGTTTTGCGCGTTGTAGAATTCAATAGGCTTTAAGCAAAGAATTTTAAGGAATAAGTTAAAAAGAATATGTTAGAATCATGTTAAAATGAAATGAGTGTGAGTGTAGGAACGGGCTGAAAAGGGATTATTTTCCTATTATGTATGTTTTCCTGATTGAGCATGTTATGCAGAATGTCGACTATCAAGGTGACTAACGATATTAACGATGGAGCCCACAACGAGCATAACGTCCATGTCAACGATGACGCTATCTACGAGGATGTTGCCCACGATGATCCCTATGACGATCAACCTATCGAAGATCACAAAGAAAGGATGGAACGATTAGAAACCGTTAGCACGATGTTAGCTGAATTAATCAAAGATTCTCAGAAACAGAAATCGACGAATGCGAACGAAAATGCATCAATGTTCAAGAAGTTTTCATCCCTAAACCCACCATCTTACGATGGCAAGCCCGACCCTGTAGAATTCGAGGATTGGATTAATCGCATAGATCAGTTGTTTGAAACCTTGCAATGTCCTAAGGAATGGAGAGTCGATTTCGCCGTGTTTTACTTAACGGGTCAAGCAAGTTTATGGTGGAAAGTTAATAAGGAAAGGAAGAATGAGCCTAGATTTGGTTGGACCGAACTGCAAAAGTTATTAAGAGATAAGTTTTATCCACCATCCCTGAGGAAACAAAAGGAAGACGAGTTTTTGCACTTGCAACAAGGAACAATGAGTGTTATGGAATATGCAAACAAGTTCATGGAATTGTCAAGATTTGCACCGGAGCTGGTATCGACAGAACAATATAGGATGAACCGTTTTGAGCGAGGTCTTCATTTGAAATACCAAGATAGGTTGGCAACTCAAAGGTTTACTTCCTATCAAGATATGGTTGATATTGCAGTTAATGTTGAACGAGTCGTATTACTTCGAGAAGCACAAAATGTTGGTGATAAAAGGAAAAATGATAATCAAAATCATGGAGGAGCCAAAAGGCCAAACCAAGGAAACCATAATTATAGAAGAGACCAAGGTCATAATGATAGAGCAGCTCGTAGTGTATGGTGTGCTAAGTGTGGAAAGAGAAACCATACTGAAAGTGAATGTCGTGCAGGAACGAAGACGTGTTATCGATGTGGAGGAAAAGATCATTTTGTCAGGGACTGCCCTAAACCACCTCCCACAGATACTGGAAGAGCAACCTCGACCAATCATGAACGAAACAACCACAATGCTAGGGTTAATCATGATCCACCACGACCACCAATATCTGGAAAAGCTTACATGATGAGAGCTGACAAGGAAGAAGAAGAAGATGACGCCAACGCTGATACCATTTCAATTTAGTTCTTATGTACGTTTGAACCTAAGTTTCCTGTTTTAGATTTGAATCATGTTATAGATCTTTTGTCAAGGACATGTTATGAAATGTTTAAGGATCATTAATGTCCTCAAGGAAGTTTATGAAAGAATTAATAAAAGCATGATTTTGTGGATATGAATTATTTTAAGGAACTTTTATGTTTATGAATTATTTAAGGTCGATTTTTAGAGTACCGAAAGATCATGAGTTTGTATTTAAGGATGAATGATAGAGTACAAGAAGAATGTGAGTTTGTATTTCATAAAAGGTGAATCATCACTTAAATCAAAGTTATTCAGGGTTCAAAGCGTTTAAGTTATGATTAACGTTGATTTTATGGGTTATTTTCCTGCACCCTTCACAATGATTGTTTTGTGGTTATAAGCACCTAAGTGTATTTTCAGATATGTTAAGAAAGCTAAGCGAGAGAATTAAGGTTTTGCAAAATGTTAGGTGGAAAACATGATTTATGGTGATCGAAAGATGAAACTAAGTTTGCATAAAGTTTTGGGGATCTTACCAATGTAAGTTATCGAGAATTAGTCTTTCTATGAGGTTGATGATATCAATGAATGTTATGAAATTCGAAAAGAATTATGGTTGAGGAATGCAATGGAGTTAGGAAAAGAAATCGACGAAATGACATCCAGGTAGTCCCAACTAAGTTTCTGGAACCTAGGTTGTTTCTGATAAAGGCACATGTGATGGCTTAGAATTATCCGCCAAAACCCAAGTGTGTGTCGACTTAAAATACTAAGGATAAGTAACGAAGTCGTACGTCTAATGATGTAGTCTTGTCACGTGGTTGGACTCAAACCCCCGCAACGAACGTAGTAAACGAAGTTGTTTGACGTAGAAGAAAAGATCGGAAATCGAAATCGAAACGAATCGAATAACGAAAGTCAACGATAAGTTTCCTGCAACAAAGAAGCCCAATGGCAAATAAAAGTGAAATGTCTCTAATTGTTCGCCCATAAACGATATGATGTATGAATGACTATGTTTTCTATGGTCAACCATGCTCGTGTGTTAGATCAAATGATTATGAATGTTATGCTTATGTTGAATATGAAAAATTTCAGTTTATGAATTAAGCCCTTATGATATGGATTATGTTTATGCTGACATGATTGTACTGGTGATCTAATTGTTATTCATGGAAGCCGCCTCCGATGGAAGTTCTCCTGAGCTCAGAGTACGAGATTGATATAATAAATGACTTTTACAAATTATTCGAGTATTGAAATTGGTTGATAAATATTTATTTTCACTACATATACGTATACTTTCAGAATTATAATTTAATTTTTCATTAAAAGTTACTACTTTCGGTCGAAAATATTTCAAGCAAGATATCACAAAGTAAAATGTGAGCCTAGTCTAAGCTAACAATTTGCCCCTTTTATGTTCTTTGCTCCTCGGTCCTATTCTATGAAATAAAGTGGAGATACGAAAGATGATGGCGGAATATAATGGACCTTAATGACGATTAAGGATCAAAATATGATTTTGCCCCTTCTGTGTTCTCTACTCTTCGGTTTTAGGCCTCGGGTTGAAGTGGAGTCCTAAAAGATGATGGCGGAATGAAGGCTAGACGTTGTCAGAATTGAAATTGTGAGATCTTGGTTTTAAAATAAAACATCATACTTTATTCGATTGTTTTGAATTTTCAACAAACATTTTATAAATCAAATTTTCAAGTTTCGAGGACGAAACTTTTTCTAAGGGGGTAAGAATGTAATACCCCGAATTTTTAAAACTCGATTAATTATGCTTAATTATTTAGCTTAAAATCATTTTAAATCCTAAAATTCGAACTTTATTTTATATATATATATATATATATATATATATATTTTTTTTTTTTTAGTTAATTAACGAAGTTTTATTTCGCTTGAATTTTTAATATTATTACACGATTTATTAATTTTTAGATTCTATGATTAAATTTCAAATTTTACGAGCTTAAGCTACTTTTTAAAAATCTAAATTATTCCGTGATTTATTTCGGATTTTTAATAATCTCGGAACGTTCTTATTCGAAAACTAAATTTATTTTTCGTTAACGATATTTTTATAAATAATTATTTTAAAACTTGGTTTTAATTAAACTTTTCTATTCCAATTAGTTTCCTAAAAATAGAGAACAATTTTCAGAAATCTTGCCTAACTAAGTGAAATGACCAAAATTCCCCTAAGGAACAAATTGGCATCTTTCCTTCTCTTTCCTTGCTATTCACGTACAAACAACAACATACAAACAACAACAAGAATAAAGGAATTCCTTCATTCCTTTCTACCCACAATTCAGACTACATTCATGCCTTGGTCATCAAGGAGAGAATGCTTCCTCTTCACTCTACTTTTCAGTATATACAATTCATAATTTGTCCCATTTTCTTGAACCCAACGATCAGTAAACAAAAATTGAAAATCAACACCACCATTGCCGCCTCTTTCTCCCCTTCGTTGCACCCTTCGCTGCAACCACCCTCTGCCACCAGCGCCTGCCACCTTTAACACCACCCAGAACCACCCCCAACCACCGTCAACCACCCTCGCCCTTCCCTACTCTCCTCCTCGCAACTTCGCACACCCCTGCCCCCCCCTTTCGTCCCTTTGCTGCACCACCTAACCTCGCAGCCAACACAACCGGCCATCGCACCACCTTCTAAATTCATCTCCGTTCCAATTTCCCGACGAACGGCTGTTACCGCCGCCCAGAATAGCCCGGAAAATACCCCCCTCCCCTGTTTTCCCCCTGTATTGCGCGACTACCCTTTTCTCTTTTCTTGCGGTTCCGTCGCCGAAAAGCCAACCACCATCACCAGCGCACCTTCGCGCCGCCGTGCCGCCCAGGATTCAGCCACCTCCGTCCCTTCTTCCTTCTTCCCTTCCTCTCTCCTCTGTCGTGCCGTGGCTCTGCCCTCCCCCTGCTTTCCTGTTCTTCGTACCCAACTTCAAAAAAAAAGGGGGAGAGACAAGTTCCATTGATTGGAACTTTGGTATTTTATTTCTCAAATTAAGCCCAACCCTTTGTTTTGGCCCAATATCCCAAAATAAGCTCTATTCTTTTATTTAAACACCCATGTTAATATTTCATGAAAATCAATTATTATTTATTTTAATTGTATAAATTGTAAATGATAATATCAGTTTTATTTAAATAATATTTTTCGTTAATTTATGAAATTAAATAATATTTATGTAAATCGATTTATGAAATTTTGATTGAAATCTTGTTGAATAATATTTTCAATAATTTATAAAAATTGTATTTTTATTAAATTCATTATTTCAAAATTCACTATCAATGAATTCATTATTTATAAACTTAATATTTATAAAATATCGATTTTAGATTATTTGTCGATTTAATACTAATTCAATAATTCGATATTTTGAAAGAAATCAGACTCGGGGCTCAGGAAGAACGAACCAAGGAAAAGGCTTAACAAATCGCGAAAGTGAGGTAACGGTTATTGCTAGTACCCGCAATCCCTTCGAAATGTATTTATGAATAATGTTGTGAATGATTGATGTTTTATAATGATGTTTTATGATTTGCGGGATTACAAGTATGATTTGATTGAATTGTTTTATGATAATGCAGCTTTATGCAAAGTATTGATTTAATGAATTATTGTTCCTGAAAGTAATGATTTTATGAAATAACGAGATTTAATGGTTTTATTGAACAATCCTGAATGAATGAGATTTTCCTGATTAATGTTCAACTAAAAGAAATGTAAACATGATAAATGAAAGTTTAAGAACTGGTCAAGTTCCCCTGATATGGAGCCCAGGCTCCCCCTGATAAGAAGCACTGGCTTCCCCTGATATGGAACCAAGGTTCCCCCTGATAAGAAGCACTGGCTTCCCCTGATATGGAACCAAGGTTCCCCCTGAAATGAAGCACTGGCTTCCCCTGTTATGGAGCATTGACTCCCCCTGTTATGAAGCACTGGCTTCCCCTGTTCGTAGGAGACGTCCTACCATGTTTTCCTGTAAAGTCATGACGACCAGAATAATACTGTTAAAAGGAAAAGGGTTAAAGAAATAATGTTCCTGAAATGATGTTCCTGAAATAATATTACTGAAATGATGTTTCGAAATGATGCTTTTAAAATGATGATTTATTAAATGTTTTACTATATTCTATTCTCCCTGTTTATTAAATAAAATGAATTGAAATGATGTTACGATGCTAGGGTAACTCGTTACTGAGTCTTCGGCTCACCGTTTTGTTTTCCGTTTTAGGTACTGATGGGGATCACGGAAACGAGTAGTGGCGAGGATTTCACTATTACAAAGCTCACCTAAGTTAATGTTAAGTTATAACAAGTTTAAGTAAATATTCTTGATTAAGTTACGTACTTTTTTTAAGAAATTAATAAGAATTATTATGTTAATTTTGGAGTTTAATAGCTTATGATTGATGGTTGCCTTGTAATTCCCAAGAGGGAGTTACGGCAGGTAATGTCCCGACCGAATTAGGTTAATTCCGCTGCTAATTATGATTAAATAATTGAATTAGAGGTCGGGGTGTTACAGATTCAGTTCCTTTATGTTAAAGCAAGGGTTTCCTAGAAGTAATTATGATTGTTGTGTATACATTCGTAAACTTGGTGGAGGTGATTATATTTATCTTCTATTGTATGTGGACGACATGCTTATTGCTGCAAAAAGTAAGGTGGAGATAAATTGTTTAAAAACTTAACTGGGTGAAGAGTTTGAGACAAAAGATTTGGGCGCTGCAAAGAAAATACTTCGTATGGAGATTAGAAGAGAGATATCAAATCGAAAATTGTTCCTGAGCCAGAAAGGCTACATTGAGAGGGTTATTGAAAGGTTTGGGATGAAAGGTGCTAAGTTAGTGGTAACTCCATTGGCTCCATATTTTAGCCTCTCTGATAAACAATCTCCCACTACAGCGGAAGATAAGACATACATGGATAATGTACCTTATGCTAGTGCAGTTGGCAGTTTAATGTAGGCCATGGTGTGTACACGTCCATATATTTCACAAGCGGGTAGTGTTAACAGCAGATTCATGGAGAATCCAAGAAAGGCACATTGGGAAGCTGTGAAATGGGTTTTAAGGTACTTAAAAGGTACTATTGACACGAGTTTATGCTTTGGTGGAGATACATGTCAAGTAAATGGTTTTGTTGATTCTGATTATGCCGGTGATCTAGATAAACGACGATCTACTACTAGTTATGTGTTTAAAATACATGGTGCTCCAGTTAGTTGGCGATCAATGTTACAGGACATGGTGGCGCTATCCACTATAGAGGCCGAGTACATGGATATGGCAGAAGGAGTCAAGGAAGAATTGTGGTTGTGGGGACTTCTAGATGATTTGGGGTAGAAGCGGGAATGTGTGAGTCTGAGTTGTGACAGCCAAAGTGCAATTCATTTGGCTAAGAATCAGGTTCATCATGCTCGTTCCAAGTATATAGATGTGAGATATCATTTTATTCAAAATGTCATAGAGGAAGGTAGCATTTCTCTTATGAAGGTGCATACAAATGAGAACCCCACAGATATGTTAACCAAAGTTGTGTCCGGAAGCAAGTTCCAACATTGTTTGGAATTGTTAAACATTGTCCCATGTTAAGAACTATATGGAAGAATTAGAGGAACTATGATTAGTTTGATCCCGGTCGAGGGTACGTAGGCAATCATTGTCAAAATGGTGAAACCATGCATACGAATGATGCAATTTGTTCGTCCAAAATTTAAATGTTTCAAATTATGAACGAGGTGGAGAATTGTAGAAATAAGTGTTGGTTGTGAGATTAATTCTCTCCCTATTTTGTGGGGAAGCATTACTCATAGAGCAAGAGGAATTGTAGGAAAGTAAATAATGTGCGTCATTGTTTTTTTTGAGAACATCCCTTATTTAGCACTCCTAATTTAGCACTTATGTGATTATATAATTCTTAGGTTGTAATGTATAATTCAATACAATTCACATCATAAAAGTTTAGTTTAAGAAAAACTTATATTTTTTTTCTTACATTATATTTATTATTTTATTCATAAGGGTTGTTTTTTTATCCAGAAAATATTATTTATTTGTGAGATATCGATTTCATATTATCTAGCAGAAGCCAAATTTTCGATGCGAATTCTACAGTGTTTATCATCATCATTAATTCATCATCATTGAGGTAAATTCAGCAGTAATTTCCTCCGCGAATATACGATAAATAAAGCGAATTATCCCAACAATATTAAGCAATCAATGAAATATCAACCCTGACTACTCATTAATCAATTGTTTCTGGGATTTTGAATTGATCCCCAATTTTTCAATTTAATTTATTTTGGAAATGGGTGAAGAGGAGAGGTCCAACACATCGACATGCAAAAAATTCCAATTCCATACGGAGGATGTATGAGAAGGGCTAGATGCGTAATTGAAATTCGGTTAGTGAGAGAAAAGTTAAGGAAAGGGGAGATGAGAGAGAAATTAAGGAAGGGGATAAGAGAGAAATTAAGGGAAGGGAAGGAGAGATATTAGGCATGACGACGACGGCGGGCAAGGCGGTATTGACGACATGGCACTAGAAGCATAAAGTGTGGTTGGTGGTGATAATGAAGAGAGGAGAAAGGAAGGAAAGATCGATTAGGGGGGTTAGTGGGTGGATTGGGGGTTTAATGGTGGGTTAATTATATGTTAATTTGGCTAATTAGGGGTTAGTTGGTTAATGAGATGTTAAATGGGTTAATTAGGGTTGATAATATCATTAAGGTGTAGTTGGGGTATTTTATGTATTATGGAAACTTGAGGGGTACTTGGTGAATTTATTCAAAATTTGGGGGCATTTCCTGAAAAAACCGTAATAAAAATGAACTAAAATCATACTCAATCTACATAGAAATAGATTACAATAACGTACGTTACAAATGTGGATGTGCTGATAACCCCTAGCCATAATGGTCAGCGTATTACTGATTAAGCTTCTAATCTATTTGTGTGCACTCATGTTTGAATTTGTATATAAGCATTTTCAAAGTTAATATATAAAAGGATTTTGACCAAAGAGATTAGAAGTTCAAAGAACATATTTTTTCTATATTGGTGGTGTATCATATATTTGTGCTATAATTTATGTAAATAGTTAACTTAGATTATTAACGTGCCTAAAAAAATATGAAAAATTTAAATCTATTAGTCCCATGTTTCGGCGGCCTTCGAAATCTAGCCCCACATTTGAGTAATTCTGGAATAATCTTAACTTTAAGGGTTATCTTCCCATAAAGGTCGCTCGCATGTTGGTAGCATGATTGATAAGTTGAGCATATTTGAACATACTTTTTTCTTCATGAACATAAGACTCAACATTTTCTAAATTTCAAGTTGTAAAATCGAGGATGTTTTAAGTTGAGCAACCTCTCTTAAAACTAGTATTTAAAGTTTTCGAAACTTTCAAGAGTAAGATGTCACACTTGAACATTGTTGTTCCTTGAAATTTCAAAGCCTTCAAAACTCGTTATTTTCAAGTTTTTCAATTCGATTAATATGCTTTATTGCTTATTTAATCGTTTTCTTTCCATTATTGCAATTTCAATTCATTTGGTTTTCACCTAGTCCTTCTAGGTGCTCTAATAATTTATGTCCATGTTCTATTATTCTATATCTAGTGATGTATGTTTATGCTTATGTGGATTACCATGCTAAATTCAAGACCTACAAAATGTTCCATCACGCCTAATAAGATAATTTTGGACAATCGGCCCGAGGTTGCTAAATTAACTTAATCTAAAGTGTTATGCAATTCTAGTCCAAATGTTGTAAATATGAATGCAAACGGACCCTAATTTAGTGTCATGCTATATTTTCTACGAACATGATCTTTGCTTCGAGAACACATACTCTCTTTTCAATTCGAATAAATGTTGTGCTCCCGAACTCGAATCACTATTTGGTGTTTCAATTGTCTAAAGCCTTATCCAAGTCATTTATGGTCTTTCCAAACGAACCCTAAATTGTTTGTTGGCTTCTCCTTCAAAAATCAATTTTAAAACCGTAGGGACGTCCTAATTTTTCTAAGTGTTAAAAAATGTAAAGTGTGATTGATCACAAACTCAAAATGACCCCCCTTTAGGATTAGATTGTAAAAAATCAATTCATTTTGGGCACATATGCATTATATATTTTTTAAATGTGTATTTGATTTGTAGTCAAAACAATTATTCAAGTTCACATAAATTGCATTTTATGAACACCATAAAAAACGTGAGAAATCCACCCCCTACAACTATATAATTTGAAATTAAATTATACATAACGAAAAATATAGTCATGTGGATAGGAGGATTATATATTTTTTTCCTCCAAGTATGCATTTAATGTATTTATATAAAGTCTAATACATGCGGTTTAGATCAATTACGGAGTTAATTATATTAAGTGGGATCGCAAGTGATCGAAATTAATGCTTAGATGGAGGCGGCTTCCGTTGATTAGTATTAGTGGAGTCAATCCTTGATTAATTACACTACTTACTCTTGATTGAACCCGTGGGGTCACACAAATAGTATGTGAACGGATTAAATTATATATAGATGGATAAATATTATTGCATCAATATTCTAAAGAGAGTAAATGTTCAAAAATGACAGATGTTGGACTCAATGGGACTGTGGGAGGGAACAAAAGTCTAAAGATAAATTAGAAATTAATTTGGTGGATCGAATAGTGTTGATACTTGTATTATCATCTTTTTAGCCTAACCCCTAAACATGATTCTGTAACGTTACTCTAGGGAATTACTGGTGTGGGGAGAATAAGAATCTGGTGAAGTTATTCTGGAAGAATTAAATAAAAAATCAGGATTTATCAGTCAGCAACAAGGGTCTTCGAAGCCTAAAATGAGATTTAGAAAAAAAAGTAATAATATTCTTAGAACATAATCATAATTATAACATTATTTTGCACTCCGAATTCTATATTATGTATCATTTTCGTCACCCTTTATAAAAATGTTCGCAAAATTTACCTGTTTTATAACGCCTATTAAGATATTTTGGACAATTTTGATTATCTTGTCATGTTCCTTTAATAAAACTAAATCACCCTTTTGACATAATGCTAGTCCATAATTATTTGTGCATTAAAATCAACTCAATAGTAAATAGAATAACAAATGTCTCTACATTAATCCATTACACAAAATTTCAGGCTAGTGAAGACTGTGGGTTGATACTGGGAACTCCCCGTATTAGTAACTTTATCCCCGAATCCAATCTCTACTATGTGGATGTATGTTGGGACGATTACCATTCGAGATCACAAGGGAAAAAATTGCTATTGTGACCAAATATCTGAGCCTCTGCTGATCTAGCATATGTAGTACTCTTGTATCACAACTACTGGGTTTTGTTAGTTTTCTCCGACAAGGCTAAAACTATATGAAGGCTCCATTAAATAATTATGGTAGGATAAGTCTCTTCTTTAATCGCAATTGCAACTCAAACTTATTGAGGGAAAAGCAAAGTACGCGTCTTGCCCCCATAAAAGGGCGAGTTGCGCATCTGCACATTTTCAACCCCCTCACACCTACTCAAAGTGAGACCCCAAACCTTATATCATATCTTGCGATAATATTTTCAAGGTGAATCGGGGCATATTGTGGACTAACTACATAGGGACAAAAATTGGCGCCCTATAACTCAGTTCTTGTTCATTTCGAGAGCAGGTAGGGAATACATAGTACATCATTGGTGTATGTATTTGTTATCATACTATTTGATTGATTGAATTATTACTTGGATCCTGTTTATAGGGTGTATTCTGCAGGACGATTAGATTATTCATAACCCAACAGTTGGGTCTTCTCAAATTCTTCTTAATATGTATTATGGAAATATTAACATTTAACAATTTCAAAGAAAAATTTAGAAATATAAATGTGCTTGGAATTTTATATGTGAAGAGCGTGAAAAAACGAAATGTTAAGAATGTTATAAAATGGGGTTACTTATTACACTAAAACAATAAACATACTCCATCTGTTTCATATGTATCTTCCTGTTTTTACCGTCCACATTTGTTAATAAACATATTTGACTATTAATACCTTTAATTTTATATACGTAAAAATTATTAAAAAATTGATATTTTTAAAGCTCTTATTTGAACGAATCAAACAAGATCCATAACTATGACAAGTTATAAACAAAAAGAACATAGAATTGAAAATAAGAGATGGATAAGAGAAAAGAAAAATAAATGCAAGAGATTAGAGAGGAAAATATGACATTATTCTTTTCAAAAAGAAAAATATTTTTCCCAAAAGAAAAGTCGTTTTCCCCAAGAGAAATTTATTTTCTACTTTTGAGAATAATTTTTGGGTACATATTTTTCCGAGGCAAAATTTGATATATCCAAGGCAATGGCGCTACCCGCTGCCCGTAATCTTCTATTGTCGTATATCTAATAATCAAATCCTTCCTATTATCTTTTGTTTCCAAAAATTCAAAATCATAATAAACCAAATCACCCAAAAAGAAGGTATCTTTGCTTCATCTACTATGTGCGTACAAATAGTATTTGGATTGTCGTAACTACCCCATACTTTGGTAATATATCTTTCACTGTTAGATCGTTTCACCTTGTTTACATGAATTATTCCATTATACTTTGTTTCCTTATTTTAATTGGTTTTACGAAACTTTGTTTCAATTTTTTCTTTGGCGATAAACCAGTGGTTGTACTTTTGTAGGAGCCTTTTGTACTTTAATTGTTATACTTAGCATTACAATATTTACTTTAATGCAAGTTGAAAACGATTGTAAGGTAGCTAAAACAATATACAATGGATTCACACCTAAGAAATGTACGATAGGTCCAATATAGAGTTTCAACATAATTAATAAAAAATTGTCAAAAAGCATAAGGCTTTTATTCATTCATAATTATAAAATTTAAAACATAACAATGTCTATCAATACTACTCGTAAGGTATAGAAGCAAAAAGAACAAAAAATGTCGTATAGCCGTAGTAATTCGTTCGTGGCTCTGCAAGAAGCATGTTGGGCTTTCCAGTGTAACACAACATTATATCGTATCCAAATGAGACCTGCATAAAATAATCACTCACGTGTGGATTTTTTTTCTAAAATTATAAATTAAAAATAACCAGCTAAAATAGATTAAAAACCAACTTATATTGAAAGCACATCAATCAAGCCAAATTGGAGGTTCATTAAGATCAATTAAATCTAGTGCAGTTTTATCATTAACTAGAAAAATCTCATGTGAATCATATGTAGTCCCTTGACCCTTAGAACGTTTCAACGATGCTTCTACTATTTCAAATTGTGATGGATCTCTTCTAGTTGAACTTAATGGTTCATTTTTCTTGATTGTACTTGGTCGATGTCCTTTGTGAGGTTGAATATTTGGATATGACAAAATAGGCTCCATTTCATTTAACATAAAAGATATCTTTTGTTTGATCTCGTCTTTCTTAAAAGAAGGCATATGTTGATATTTATTTCGTAGCTTGTCAGTAAGATGTTCAATTTCGTTGACACTGTCAATTGTATTTGTGCTAGAAGTCTCCAATGACCTTATGTCAATCTTCCATTGTGCATCTACTGAGTCCAAATGTAAAGCATTTTCTTTCCATCCATGCATCATATGAGCATAGGGCAACTTCATAGTAAACCGAAAATTCATCGTGCATATATCCTTCACCTTTCCAAATTTCACCATTTCATATTGATCGTAAAGCTTGTTCATTGCAAAAGTCGACATACGACCAACAATATTTTTAAAGAAAGGGATGCGATACTTGTGAGGTACTCGAATTCTTTTTGTTTCAAGCAAAGTCTTTATCTCTTAATATTCATTATCAATGGAAAGAGAAATCTTGTCTCTTACTTGTCAAAATTCTCCTTTTGACACTAGTAGGTAACCCTTTAATTTTGCATGTGCACCTTCTGCTCTTGACCTGGCACGGTTGCCAAAATGTGCATGTTTTTCTGTCCAAGCACTCACAAATCGCTCCTTATATGGTATCCTTGAACTTCTAATGTAATCAATTGAAGGAAATAATGCCCTTGGTCCAAGTATGCATTCTATGTTAAGTCTAATAAATGCGGTTCAGTATTAATTAACAAGTTAATAATTCAGTGAGATCAAGTGAGCTGAATGCCTAGCTAGAGGCCGCTTCAGTTCAAGTGGAATTAATGATATTAATCCACAGCTTACTCTTGACTGAACCCGTAGGGTCACACAAATAGTACGTAAACGGATCAAGTATTTAATGGCATTAAATACTCCATCTATGAATATTCGGAACCAACGGATCTTGGTTTCAGTGGGAGCTAAGATCGTCACAGGCAAGAAATGAATACTCCGGAAACGATGATATTGCCGGAAACGGAAATATGGATCGTATCGGAAATATAAATATTATCCAATTCGTAGATGTTGCCGGAAACGGAAACATGGTACGTATCGGAAAATATTATCGGAAATGGAAATATTGCCAGAATCGGAAATATTGCCGGAAACGGAAATATTGTCAGAATCGGAAATATTACCGGAATCGGAAAATAATTCCGGAAACGGAAATATTAAATATTTGTTCGAAACGGAAATTAATTCCGGAATCGGAAATATTAAATATTGTTCGTATCGGAAATGAATTCCGGAATCGGAAAATTTAATCGGAAGCGCATCGTACGAATAAGCATCGGACGAGGCCTGCCGGACGAGGCCCAGCACGAAGCCAGGCCATCGCCCAGCAAGCCAAGCGCGCCGCACAAACAGCCACGCCAGGCCCAGCGCAAGGCCAGGCCCAGCAGGCTGCGCAGCGCGCAGCGCGCGCGGGCGCTGCGTGGGCTGCTGCTCGCGCGCGCACGCATGGGGCCCCATCGTGGCTGCCGTGCGTGTGTGTGCAAGTGTTTGTGTTCGTGCACGTTTCCTAAAACATGCAGAGTTCGGTTAATGATTAAATTCCTAATTCTATTTGATAAATTAATTAAATTAGAGTTCTTGTAGGATTCTAGGTTTAATTAATTTGTATCTGAGTAGGATTTCGATTCCCTTTCCATACCCCTATAAATATGAGGCTAGGGCTCACAATTTATAACAAGTTTCAAAGTATTCAAAGTGAGTTTTTGAGAGAAAAATTCAGTCACACATTTGCCTATAAAGTGCCGAAAATAATAGTACCTTAAGGGCGATTCTAGTTGGTCAATCTTAAGGCGGATCCGGACGTGCTGTGGACTATCTACGGAGGGACGACACTTGGAGTCCTAAAGACTTGTTCTTGTTCGGTTCGGGCGCAGCTAGGGAAGGCACGCAACAAAGAGTATGCATCTAAACTATGCTAAATGATTATGTGTAAATAATATGTTTTCCTGGCTTTATGGTTTTTCCGCATGATTTATGAATTGTCATATGTATCATAACCTAACAGTGGTATCACGAGCCCCTTATTATTTTCATAATCTAAATTGCATGAACATGGTTAAATATTACAAATTTGCAAGAATTAAAAGGGGTGATTAATTTTCGTAATTGTTAATTAATTGCAAATTGCGTTTATTTAATTATACGTACGCAGTTTTTCGGCAGTTTCTTCGTTACTCATCCGAATTGAGTGATTTTTGTGTCAATTCCGCATGTAAAAGGCATTCTAAAATTTTGACAAAAATAGTATTTTTCTGCCGAACCCAGAATTCTCAAATTCGAAGCCTAACTATTACTTTTCGAAGGTTTTAGTTTTTCGAATGCAAAAATTCGTAAATTTAAGATGTTAAATTAAATATTTGCGATTCTTGTTGATAAATCTTGAATTTTTGATTAACCTACTGCATATGTTTAACAAGTTTGAATGCCTAGTCTTGTTAATTATGCAATCTAATTTGTAATTATGATTAATTTGTTGAAAATTAGAATAATTTAGAATTAATTTGATTTTCATAATTAATTGTAATTTAATTAGAAACCTATGATTAAAAACCACCATAAAAATTGTAAATTTATGATAAATTTTAAATTTTTATGACCTAGACTTGAATCCATAACAATCGGAAATCAATTGGATAATAAATTTTCGATTTTTTCGCCCTAAAATTATGAAATTAATATTATTTATTAATTTGTCATTAATTTTAAATATAAATTTTAAATTTTTATGCGATTCGTTCATAAAACTTGCACGCACAAAGCAATGGACGCTTCGTGTTACCCTTAAGGGGTGTTGTATAATGCGGGCATGCGACGACGAGCAAGGGAGCTCGTCGCCCGTGCGGCACGAATGCAATGAGCAAGGGCGTAGTGCACGAGCACAAGGCAGCAGCCCTGCCTTGTGTCGTGTGCCACGAGCAATGGACGAATGGGCATGGGCGAAGGGCGAGCCAAGGCAGTCGCGTGTGGGCAGCAAGCGAGCTGCGCCACAACGCGCGCTGCCTCGCACAAGAGCGCGCAGCCTCGCGTGCAGCGAGCGCAAGCTCGCGTGCCACGAGCGCTGCGCCCAGCATTGCTCGCGCGCACAGCGAGCGATGTCGCCCGCCCAGCGAGCGATGTCGCGCGCCCAGCGAGCGATGGCTCGCGCGCCCAGCGAGCGATGTCGCGCGCCCAGCGAGCGATGTCGCGCGCCCAGCGAGCGATGTCGCGCGCCCAGCGAGCGATGTCGCGCGCCCAGCGAGCGATGTCGCGCGCGCACTGCGAGCGATAGCTCGCGTGCGATGAGCGCTGGCGCGCGCAGCGAGCACCAATGCGTGCGGAGGCTTGCGATGGGGATGCAGCAGCTATGCGACGAGCGCATGGGCTGCGCGCACATGGCCAGCAATGGCTGTGTGCGTGCGGCCCATGGGAGTGCAACGCGTAGGGTGTTTGCGTTACGATTAAAGATCGTTTTGAATGTTTAATTTGAAAATTCCAGTTCACGTAATTTTAATTAATTTTAAAATTAATAATTTAAATTATTTTCTTGGATTTTAATTTTGAATATTGTAATTATAATAAATTTTATTTATTCTAATTATTTTACTAAAATTAAAATCATGAATTAATTTAAATACGACTGAAATTAAATTAAACTTTTTGGATTCAATTATAAGTTTATATGAGCTTTAAATTTTAATTAAATTTGTATGTTTCCGGTTAGACTAGAAATACATTTTTATGTTTAAAATTAGTAAAGCATATGAATTTATTGGTTTAAGTGGGAGCGTATTTTAGTCATAAACTCTTGATTAGGTCTACAAATCCTTAAGGTTAAAACAACTTGATTAGAATTAATAAGGACTGAATAATTGGTAGATTATTGGTGCCCTTGATTAATTGCTGCAAATGTTTACGTGATGTATAATGTGTTTTACTAACCAGCTATGTGGGCCATTCATGATAATGAATGGGTGAATGGTATATATTGTATATGTACTGTTTTGCAGGTTATGAAGTGACTAGTATGGCCCAAATAGGATAGAAAATATGGTCTGCGTACCATTAATTTGAATGTAATTGGTCTAAAGTACCAAAGTTATTTTTCAATTCAAATATGGTATGCGAACCATCAAATAGTTGTAATTAGTTATAGCTTATCCTATTTGAAGAAAATGGTGCCTCCCACGGAGATTTTCAAGAAGGACTTTGAAGTCAAAGCTTCAAGATGAAGTCGGGCCATACTAGATCACAAATATCTTATGCATGTTTTAAGTTATTTATTGTTTTAAATATGTCTTAAAATGCATGAGATCAAAAGCTTGAGTATGTTGCATGATTAAGGATTTTAGTTCACTTAAAATCTAACCAACATAGTAAGAGCCTTAAGTTCCAAACTTAAAAATTGAGTTAAAAGGTGCCATGCCAAAATATACACTTGCTTGGATATCCTTTACATCAATCTAGTAATAGTTTTCGCTCAGCGAGGTGTTACTTATTGGTCCTAAAGGGGCAAGGTACACAAATAATTGTGAGTACATGTTAGTTTTCGTGAAACTCAACGATATAAGTAAGGAGTCCTTTTATGTCGTAGCAAAATCGATAGGTTTACCTAATAAGTTCTTAGACGTACCTATCAACCAAGAGTAGTTTCTAGACTATTAGCAAAAGGCTTTTGCTTACCTAAAATGTTTTAGAATTGAGTCGACAAACTGTGCTTAATTCTTCAATGGTTTTAGGGTCTTGGAATCATTTTATTCACACCTGCCGGAACAATAAAATCGAATAAAATGCTAATAACTTGTTTGAATTGCATGGTTGCTTTAATTTCAAGTTATTATTCATGATAAATGTTTAGACTTTGCATGCTTCAATGTATGTTTTAATTATTGTTTATAATTAAATATCTTGCACTGCAATAAATCCTTTTAGAAAGGTAACAGTAAATTTCCTCGATTGGTAGTGAATCCAAGAACGATTCACGGAAATGAGAGAAAGTGAGCAATTTAAAATGTACGTTTCTTATATCAACTTTTATGGTTGTTTTCGAGAATCAAAATCGAATGGCAAACCGATTGGTGCTTGTGAATTCAAAATACAATGTAGTTTTGAGATCATAAAGCATTGAGTTTAATACGCTCAGCTTTACCAATGGTTAACAACCTAATATCTTTGTCCATTTAATTCTCGAATGAGTCTAGTCCCTAGACATTCGAATAGATCGATGCTTAGAGAACTTTAGAAGCTTCTGGTAAGATCATCTAGTTGAAACAAAATATTCAACATAAATTAAAATGGTAAAGAACCTTGTTGGTGACATTGGACATGTCTAACAAAGTATAAAAATGGTAAAGAACCTTGTTGGTGACATTGGACATGTCTAACAAAGTATAAAAGTCAACACTAAAGAATTCAATTCTTAAGACTATAAGAAAGGGTACAAGAAATAGGAAAACGAAGAACAAATGAAAGGAATTTACGATTCCGTTTCTACCTATAAATTTATGTTTATAGAGAAGTGACCTAGCAATCAAACTTCCTTGGTATCATATACCGCTTGAGGTTCTTACTTCGGTAATAACTCAAACAATGGAAGCTAGGATACACTAATGACCTACAAGTGGGAAATGAAGCATGGCATTGCTACATTAATTGTAGGGTCATCTAAGTTTGTTTTAAGTCCTTTCAAAGGCTGGAACTTAATGGCTATTTTGTTCCATAATCAGCATACCTAAATTTCTGCTTCAAACACAGAAAGACTTACATTCAAGAAAAACAAAAACAATGTTTGTTTGTTTATTTGAATGAAATGGTCAATTACAGGTTGAGTCAATATGCTTGATTAAAACAAACAACTCTTTAAAGAACTTTACTAGGTTCAAATCAACCCCTTGATTTGAGTTCCACTAATCTTTGGCACTGTTGCTTAGACCATATCAACAAGTTAACATTCAAAAGCTCTATTTTGATAGACTTTTGAAAATTGATTGATTTCTAGATCAATTTAAGACAACTAGTCTTACTTGTTGAAAGTAACAAAAGATATGAACTATTGTTAGAACGCCTAAACAATAGAGTTCAAAGCTAAAGAAATATTTTATGACTTTATTATTTCACATGGATTTAAATGAATATAGGTTTATTTACTCAAATGTGATATAAGTTGAATCTGTTTGGCTAGTTCAAAGATTCAGAAGTATAAAATCCACTTGGCAAGAAATCATAAAGATCCAGGTTAGATCATGTTGATGATTACTTGAGACCAAATATGATCATCAAATGATTGTGTGTTGTAATTTCACAATCTAGGTCCATAAGATATGGCATATCTTAGTTGGAATAACCGAAGTCAATTAGTACTTGATTCGATCAATGATGGATCATAAAGACTTTTCCTATAATTTCTAAAACAAAATGCTCAACTACCACCAAACTAAACCAAATTCGTCAAAGCTATTGCAAAGTAATTTCAGAATAACTTTTTATAAAATATATCTAGAGAGTTCCTAAACTCAGTGGGAGCTTTGTGTTTGTCATTCGACAAACTAAGGCCCAAGTATAGATATATGTTTCATTGTGATTTATTCAAATGAGACACAAGGGTATTGTTTCTACCACGAATTTTCGAGAACATAATGTTTGTTTGCTCGAAATGATGTCCTTTTGGAGATTCGTTTCCAAAATGACAAGTGGGAGAAAATAGACCTCGAAAGTCTTCGAGGCGAACAACAAACATAAACGGACATTCCGGAGGCTTTTCGAAGTGCTTCAGAAAATCCAAACTTATTCTTTAAGGACTTTAGAAGTGGCTTTAAAGAATAGACATCTCTTAGAAGACTTTACAAGTGCTTCAAGGAGAACAGAATATTCAAAGGACTTTCAAGTGGCTATTGATATTCTATTGTTTGATGTTCTATACCCTAGTAGGCATAGAGTTCAAGTCACTGGAACTATGAGATTCTTCTATTAGATAGTGAAGAAACATGGAGTTCAGGTCACTGAAACTATGCAATTCTTCTATTAGATAGTGAAGAAACCTACAACTTGCAGTCAAACTATTATCATGTAGATTAATGAGTTTGTGACTTGTAAGAAAGCTATGACGAAACCCAGATTCCCTAAAATGGTTAGAGGCCATATATAGACTCAAATGTTTTAAAAGGATAAAAACCATCAAACATAAAATTGTGTTCACACACAAAGCGTGATTAGTTGCTAAAGGTTACAAGCAAATTCATGGTGTGAATTGTGTTGAAACCTCATGCATAATCGTAATGCTCAAGTCTATAATTCAAGCAATGACTGCATATTGGTACATATGGCAATTGGATGACAAAACGTATTCAAATGTTGGAAGAAACTATGTACATGGTATGTCATAGAATTTGTGGATCCAAATAAATGCTTGAAAAGGAATGCTAGCTTATGAAATCTAAGTACAGATTTAAGCAAGCAATTGGGAATTAGAATTATATTTTAGTGAAGCTAATAAGTATTTTAGTTTCATAAAATGTACATGATTCTTATAGATATATAAGAAGTTTAGTGGGAGTACATAAAACTTAATTGGTCCTATGTGTATCACACACATATCTCTCTATTGTGAAATAACATTCAAATGCTAATAAGTTAGGTTTGAAATTATTTATCAATGATGGACCAAGGCGAAACTTAGTACATACTGGGTATTAAGATCTATTTACAAAGATCTTATGATATTGTTTTGGATTAAGTAATGGCATTTACTAAATCAAACACGAAAGTCTCCATTGGAGATATTCGACCCATGTGAATAAATCTAAGTAAAGGATGTTTGAACTATGTATAAGCACTTACTAAGTTAAACATCAAAGAGTCTAAATGAGATTCTTAACCTATATTATATGTCAAAGAATTTAGCTGAATTTAGTATCTACTGAAACTAGATAAGCTAAAGTTACATGAATAAAATTCAATTGGGAATTATTCTGCAAAAGAATTTATCATGTATGATATAATATGAGGATCGCCAAAAACGTATCGTATGACTTTAGGCATGACGAACATATACCAATCTCTATTGATCTAAGTGAAGATCAACTAGATTGAGATCAAGAATACTTATGGTACTTGAAAAGGTACATAGGAATAGTTCTTGATTCAAGGAAATAAAGATATGCTAAATATTGATGCTACACGCATAAACACTGGCAAAGGATCAAGCAAGACCCTTTGGAGTTAACCATTGATAAGGACGAGCTATAGAGCATCGTGTTTTGAAAATGGCAACATGGGTTGGAGACCATGAGTTGTTGCGTGGGAAATTAAAATAATGATTTCTATGTTCTAAGATATAGTTGAGAGTATTCCACATATCTGTGAACTGCTTGGATAAGTAATTCCAAACAAAGCATCACTAGCAACCTATAAAGTTGAAGTAAAAGTAATTATTGCCTAAGAAGCAATAAAACAGGGTTGTTTAAAGTTCTTCACTGAACTTAGGTAGATCACCTATCTGCTGGCTTGATGATTCTTCATTGAAAAATGCGTAGAACCACTCTTGAAGCAAGAAAAACGTCTGCTAACTTGATGGTTCTTCATTGCAAAATGAGTAAAACCACCATCGAAGTAAGAAAGACTAGATCACATAATAAACAAACTCGAAAAGATCTTATCATCATATCTCGAAGAACATTCGATGAAAAGGATATTAAGATTGGCAAAGCATGATAACTAAACCTATGCAACAAGTGAGAAGCAACACTCACATTGTAGCACTGGAAATCAAGCATAGCTTTGAATTCCATGAACTGTTTTAGAAGATGGGTTTGAGGCCCATGGTTGTAAAACATTGGGGTTGAACATTTATCATATATGAAATGTATTTTCATATTCCATTTAATCTTGGTTTAGTATTAAATGATGAGTCCCTTCAATTTGACGATATATTCAAGATAGACTGTCAGGACCAGTCCTGTGACTAAGAAATGTCTATCAAGTGAACTTGAATATCAAAGGTTGAAAATGGTCCCTAATCAGAGTTTTCTATAAAATTGGACGCATAGAAAACGTTAGACGATTAGAATGCAAGATGACTAGTAGTTCTGTTTCTTGAACTATGTGGACATGGCAATGTCATAATCATTTGCATAGATACTTACTTTGGGAAGACTAGTATCGGACAAGACCTATGAAACTTTACTGTAAGAGATGAAAATCTGTCATAAGTAAATTTCATTAAATTATTAGACACTAAATCCTCAATACCTGAGTGATTTGAGATTACTTGTTTGAGAACTGGTTGCTTTGACGTTGACCAACCGTCGCACCGTAAAAGGAGGCTATAAAGGCAACGCTCAGGTAATCACCTATCAAACGAAGTCTAATCTCAAGATCGCAAGATTGGGATTGTCCTCCCATAAATCGGGATGAGATGCTTAAAAGTTGTACAAGGCCACTCGGAGAGCTAGAAACTGTGAAATGCATGGCCGTGCTCGGATGAATCATAGGCTATGATTATCTGTTTATTTGATCAGTTGAACTCTGAAACCGAGGAACACCTCTGGACGTAATAAGGATGACAACTCTTACCTTATGTTCAAGAGCAAGCATCGAGCGACAAAGGAATTAGGAAATGCACACTTGTCCCTAAGGACAAGTGGGAGACTGAAGGAAATAATGCCCTTGGTCCAAGTATGCATTCTATGTTAAGTCTAATAAATGCGGTTCAGTATTAATTAACAAGTTAATAATTCAGTGAGATCAAGTGAGCTGAATGCCTAGCTAGAGGCCGCTTCAGTTCAAGTGGAATTAATGATATTAATCCACAGCTTACTCTTGACTGAACCCGTAGGGTCACACAAATAGTACGTAAACGGATCAAGTATTTAATGGCATTAAATACTCCATCTATGAATATTCGGAACCAACGGATCTTGGTTTCAGTGGGAGCTAAGATCGTCACAGGCAAGAAATGAATACTCCGGAAACGATGATATTGCCGGAAACGGAAATATGGATCGTATCGGAAATATAAATATTATCCAAGTCGTAGATGTTGCCGGAAACGGAAACATGGTACGTATCGGAAAATATTATCGGAAATGGAAATATTGCCAGAATCGGAAATATTGCCGGAAACGGAAATATTGTCTGAATCGGAAATATTACCGGAATCGGAAAATAATTCCGGAAACGGAAATATTAAATATTTGTTCGAAACGGAAATTAATTCCGGAATCGGAAATATTAAATATTGTTCGTATCGGAAATGAATTCCGGAATCGGAAAATTTAATCGGAAGCGCATCGTACGAATAAGCATCGGACGAGGCTTGCCGGACGAGGCCCAGCACGAAGCCAGGCCATCGCCCAGCAAGCCAAGCGCGCCGCACAAACAGCCACGCCAGGCCCAGCGCAAGGCCAGGCCCAGCAGGCTGCGCAGCGCGCACAGCGCGCACAGCACGCGCAGCGCGCAGCGCGCGCGGGCGCTGCGTGGGCTGCTGCTCTTGCGCACGCATGGGGGCCCATCGTGGCTGCCGTGCGTGTGTGTGCAAGTGTTTGTGTTCGTGCACGTTTCCTAAAACATGCAGAGTTCGGTTAATGATTAAATTCCTAATTCTATTTGATAAATTAATTAAATTAGAGTTCTTGTAGGATTCTAGGTTTAATTAATTTGTATCTGAGTAGGATTTCGATTCCCTTTCCATACCCCTATAAATATGAGGCTAGGGCTCACAATTTATAACAAGTTTCAAAGTATTCAAAGTGAGTTTTTGAGAGAAAAATTCAGTCACACATTTGCCTATAAAGTGCCGAAAATAATAGTACCTTAAGGGCGATTCTAGTTGGTCAATCTTAAGGCGGATCCGGACGTGCTGTGGACTATCTACGGAGGGACGACACTTGGAGTACTAAAGACTTGTTCTTGTTCGGTTCGGGCGCAGCTAGGGAAGGCACGCAACAAAGAGTATGCATCTAAACTATGCTAAATGATTATGTGTAAATAATATGTTTTCCTGGCTTTATGGTTTTTCCGCATGATTTATGAATTGTCATATGTATCATAACCTAACATCAATATCATCTTTCTTGTCCATGTATAAAACTCTAAAAGAATCCCAAGCTTTATCAAATGCTTCTTCTGTCTTAACATATACAATAGTATTCCATGATGACACAAAATCATCCCAATTTTCTTTATTAAAGTAGCACTTGTGAGGGGGTCGAAAAAGCACGAGGCTAATGCGTGACCTCGTCACTCGTGGGTGTGACGCTTCTTTTTGTCAAATCAAGTGTAATTGGATTTCCTGTGAGTTTACACCTAATTGAGTAGTAATATAGGAGTCGCCATTCAGTTTTTAACGACAATGAGAAAAACTGACAAAACCCGGTTATCGTGACATAAAGGGAGTGCAATTATGTTTGACCACGACGGCCATAGGTTCCCTTGTGATCCCTGGTGCGGGGATCTCTCAACATACACCCGCAAGGTAGAGATTGAGGGTTCGAGGGACTGTAACTACCGAGAGGAGTACTCGCTCGTCGATAACTCCAGAGGCAAGATATCCTTACTAGCTCAGCATAAATAATTGAAGGGACATGCGTTAACTATTAAACTAATCTGAGTTGATTTTAATAATATGCAACATATAATACTAGATCGAGCGCGATTATCTGATTTAGATTGTATTAAGGGAGCTAGCATGATAATCCAATTTCCCAAAAATATTATCTTTATTAGGCGTGATAGAACAATCAGATTTAATTAGTTTAACAGTTTATAAAAGGCGAGGAAAGCAATTAAATCATGTAAAAGGGACACATTACGACGCACCCTTGAGAGGTGCGTCACGGTTCTCAGAAAACTAACCACTTTGACTTTGCTATTTCTCCTTTTATTTAACGAATCTCAAGTTACGTGACAGGATACGTTCTGTTCGATTTTTGGATCGATTGCGACAGAACGCGTGAGCAATTTCGCAGCGTGAGGCTTAGGCCTAGGGGTTGGAGTCAATACTCAGAATATGAATTGTGTGTTGTGTCACGTCGAACTTGGGGCCCTATTTATAGAAAAGAGTTCGTGGAAAGATAGAATTGTAGAACTCTAATCTACAAGGAATTAGGAAAGAACACGTCCCAGGTATTTTCAGCGCCCAGGGGTGGGCGCCGAAGATTTTGGCGCCAAGAGCCAGGCGTTGAAAATAGGGTCTGGGCCGTTTCTTTGTCAGATTCAGACTCTTAGAATCCGGAGTGTATGAGACTTAATCGAGTCTTTTAGTGCGTATTAATTTTATGATGGAATGCATCTGGGCCCGTTACGAACTCTAGGCTTGTTAGGATTTTAATTAATACGTAACTCTTATTTTCGAATCGTATTAGGAATAGGATTCTTTCGCAATTTCTATCTCATTTAGGATTTATGTTGGAGTGCAACACCTAATTCTGAACGGTTTCTATCTTTTATGACTTGCCACTTTTAACAACTACCCATTACGACAGTTACTATTTTTAGCAGGTTTCCATAAATAGCAGGTTTCTATAAATAGCAGGTTTCGGGTGAAATGAAAAGGGGAATTTGAGATTCTTTATTTTATAGGAGATGCGTTGTCAAGTGGAGATTATGTTCTCATCATCGAACCTTCCCTTTCGGGAATGGGGACAAAAGTAGGTGTCTACAGTTAGCCCCCACTTTGACAGAGTCTTAGAGGAAGACGATGGTCAAAGTATTAGACGGACTGCGTCACACAAGCCATGGTGACCTGCTTTTGCGAGGGTCTCACAAGCCCCCGAGTGATAACATTTGACTTAAGGGTCATCACTTGAAGTGTCGACATATCCCTCGCGTGTCATTGGGATTTGTCAACGGATAGTATAGAAACTCCCTCACTTTGTCATTGGAAGTATCTAAAGAGGCGTAGAAACTCCCTCACTTTGTCATTGGGAGTAGCTACAGATGTTTTTAAGCTATAAAGTGTAATTGGGCCTGGCCAAGCCCAACCACGAGGTAAAAAATATTTTTAAAGATTCTCATTTCCAGGGCTAGCTAAACGAGAAAACCCCCTTTGTTTTTATGGGACGTAAAACGAAGGAAAATCCAGCACATCGTTCTTTTTTGGAAAAACGGAAAGCCAATCCTTTAATTTTTTGGAAAAAGGGAAAACCGAAAAAAGTTATCGCTGCAGCGACTAAGGACCTGCACGGTTAGTGGCGCAGACCCCGCCGGCTAAAGATGGCGAGCCTGTCCGCTAAGGGTGGACACCCCGTCCGATAGAAGTGGACGAATCTGTTTTTGAAATTTTGAAAATAAGGACCTAAGCGGCTTCTGACGTAGTCCCCGCCGGCTAAAGATGGCGAACCTGTCCGCTAAGGGTGGACGAATTTATTTTGAAATTTGTTTGTGCTTTTTGAAAATCAAGACCTACGTGGTTTGTGACGTAGACCCCGCCGGCTAAAGATGGCGAGCCTGTAAACATATATTTTTTGAAGATTCTTTTTCGAAAACTGAGGACCTGCGCGACTAGTGACGCAGACCCCGCCCGCTGAGGGTGGGCGAGCCCTGTCCGCTAAGGGTGGACGTCCCTGAATTCGCTTTTTCGATTTGGAACTCGTGTGGTTCGTGACGCGATCTTGCCAACTGAGATGGGAAAGTTCCTATATTTTTCATCGTGATTTCTTTTGAGAATTTCTTTTATTCATTCTTGCAAGAGCGAATTCTTTCGAGGGATGCTCGGATTTAGTTGTAACCTGGATGTGGGTTGACAACGGGTTTAGACGGACCTTTATTTTGAGATCGTCTTCTTTTGTTGTTTTGAGTTAGTCCTTACGGCTCGATTTTTGCCAACACTTGGTCTTTGATCAGAGGACCATGTACAAGTGTAAACAGCGACCTTTCTCTGAGGTCGAAACCGGTTCTTTTGAGTTTACCCAAACATGGGACTGCGTGTAGCGTAGTCCGGGAATATGATTTTGACTCCGCACACTCTTTGTTGGAGTGCATATTTTTTCGCGAGCCTCCAAGCACTTGGGCTCGTTGGTCATTTTTCGCCAAGAGAGGTGCGTATTTTATAACGTCTTTTAATCATGTTTGGGGTCGTGCTCGTATGTGCGAGCGGCCTTTATAGCGGTGTGCTATTCTGGTGAAGTCGTGGAGTGCAACTTCAGTTTCCGGGCAACGAAGTTTATTTTCCAATAATATCCGGTTTAGCTTGGCCCGGATTTAATCTTTTGACAAACAAATATTTTTCATTTGGAGAAACCAACGACTTAACGATATTTTTTTGGTGTTTCGAAGAATGACCTTTATTTGGCTCATATTTGCTTTGAAAAGTGTACACATATATTCCTTGAGACGAGTCTAAGTTTCGACCAAGTTTTAACATTCATTTTTGCTATTTGGGTGCTAAAGATGCTTTTGGGCTTGATCTTGATTGCAATAGGTGAAGGAAATAATGCCCTTGGTCCAAGTATGCATTCTATGTTAAGCCTAATAAATGCGGTTCAGTATTAATTAACAAGTTAATAATTCAGTGAGATCAAGTGAGCTGAATGCCTAGCTAGAGGCCGCTTCAGTTCAAGTGGAATTAATGATATTAATCCACATCTTACTCTTGACTGAACCCGTAGGGTCACACAAATAGTACGTAAACGGATCAAATATTTAATGGCATTAAATACTCTATCTATGGATATTCGGAATCGACGGATCTTGGTTTCAGTGGGAGCTGAGATCGTCACAAGCAAGTGAATACTCCGGAAACGATGATATTGCCGGACACGGAAATATGGATGGTATCAGAAATATAAAAATTATCCAAGTCGTAGATGTTGCCGAAAACGGAAACATGGTACGTATCGGAAAATATTATCGGAAATGGAAATATTGCCGGAATCGGAAATATTGCCGGAAACGGAAATATTGTCAGAATCGGAAATATTATCGGAATCAGAAAATAATTCCGGAAACGGAAATATTAAATATTTGTTCGAAACGGAAATTAATTCCGGAATCGAAAATATTAAATATTGTAAGTATCGGAAATGAATTCCGGAATCGGGAATTTAATCGGAAGCGTATCGTACGAATTAGCATCGGACGACGCCGGCTAGACGAAGGCCCAGCACGAAGCCAGGCCATCGCCTAGCGAGCCAACACGCACCATCGCACGCCAAGCCTCGACCAGGCCCAGCGCAAGGCCAGGCCCAGCCAAGGCCTGGGGCGCGCGCGCGAGAGCACAACAACAGTGGGCCGAGCGCTGTGCGCCTAGCGTGGGCCGCAAGGCTTGCGCGGGTGTACGGTGCTCGTGCGATGCTCGTGCGGGAATCCTAAAGCAATCGGGATTCGAAATATGATTAAATCCTAAAACTATTAGATAATGATTATTTAATAGAGTCCTAGCAGGATTCTAATTAAACTAATTAATATCCTAATAGGATTATAATTCCTTTTCCATACCTCTATAAATAAGTGCCTAGGGTAATAATTTATAGACACAATTGAAGTATTCAAAGGGTAAGTTTTTGAAAGAAAAATCAGCCATACACTTGCAAACACAATAGCCGAAATTCCTAGTAACCTTAAGGGCGATTCTAGTTGGTCTAACTTGAGGCGGATCCGGACGTACTGTGGACTATCTACGGAGGGACGACATTTGGAGTCCTAAAGACTTGTTCTTGTTCGGTTCGGGCGCAGCTAGGGAGGGCACGCTACAAAGTGTATGCTCCTAAATTATGCTAAATGATTATGTGTAAATAATATGTTTCCTGGCATTAAGGTTTTCCGCATGATTTATGTTTTGTCATATGTATCATAACCTAACAGTGGTATCACGAGCCTCTTATTATTTTCATAATCTAAATTGCATAAACATGGTTAAATATTACAAATTTGCAAGAATTAAAAGGGGTGATTAATTTTCGTAATTGTTAATTAATTGCAAATTGCGTTTATTTAATTATATGTACGCAGTTTTTCGGCAGTTTCTTCGTTACTCATCCAAATCGAGTGATTTTTGTGTCAATTCCGCATGTAAAAGGCATTCTAAAATTTTGACAAAAACAATTTTTTTCGGCCGAACCCAGAATTCTCAAATTCGAAGCCTAACTATGACTTTTCGGAGGTTTTAGTTTTTCGAACGCAAAATTTTGTAAATTTAAGATGTTAAATTAAATATTTGCGATTCTTGTTGTTAAATCTTGAATTTTTGATTGACCTACTGTATATGTTTAACAAGTTTGGATGCCTAGCCTTGTTAATTATGCAATCTAATTTGTAATTATGATTAATTTGTTGAAAATTGGAATAATTTAGAATTAATTTGATTTTCATAATTAGTTAATAATTTAATTAGATACCTATGATTAAAAACCACCATAAAAATTGTAAATTTGTGTTAAATTTTAAATTTTTATGACCTAGACTTGAATCCAAGTAAATCGGAAATCAATTAATTAATAAATTTTCGATTTTTCGCCCTAAAATTATGAAATTAATATGATTTATTAATTTGTCATTAATTTTGAAAATAAAATTTTTAATTTTTATGCGATTCGTTCATATAACTTGCACGCACAAAGCAATGGACGCTACGTGTTACCCTTAAGGGGTGTTGTATAGTGCGGGCATGCGACGACGAGCAAGGGAGCTCGTCGCCCATGCGGTACGAATGTAATGAGCAAGGCTATGGTGCACGAGCACAAGGCAGCAACCCTGCCTTGTGTCGTGTTCTGTGTGCGATGGGCGAGTGGGCAAGGGCGAGAGCAAGGCAGCGAGCAGTCGCGTGCAACGCGCACTGACCTCGCAGCGACCGAAGCCTCGCGCGCAGCGAGCGCTGGCTCGCGTGCGACGAGCGCTACGACTGCATCGAAGCCTCGCGCGCAGCGAGCGGTGGCTCGCGTGCGACGAGCGCTACGACTGCATCGAAGCCTCGCGCGCAGCGAGCGCTGGCTCGCGTGCGACGAGCGCTGGCGCGCGCCCAGCGATGGTGAGCAGCGAGCGTGCCTCGATGATGCCTTGCGATGGTGAGCAGCAGCAGATGCGACACAACACATAGGCTACACGCACATGGCCAGCGATGGCTGCGTGCGTGTGGCCTATGGCTGTGCGTTGCGTGGTTATGTTGCGTGCCTTGAGTTACGATTAGATCGTTTTAAAATTTTAATTTGAAATTTTCAGTTTACGTAATTTTAATTAATTTTAAAATTAATAGTTTAAATTATTTTCTTGGATTTTAATTTTGAATATTATAATTATAATAAATTTCATTTATTCTAATTATTTTACTAAAATTAAAATCATGAATTAATTTAAATACGACTGAAAATAAATTAAATATGTGGATTCAATTATAAATTTATATGAGCTTTAAATTTTAATTAAATTTGTATGTTTCTGGTTAGACTAGAAATACATTTTTATGTTTAAAATTAGTAAAGCATATGAATTTATTGGTTTAAGTGGGAGCCCTTTTAGTCATAAACTCTTGATTAGGTCTACAAATCCTTAAGGTTAAAACAACTTGATTAGAATTAATAAGGACTGAATAATTTGTAGATTATTGGTGCCCTTGATTAATTGCTGCAAATATTTATGTGATGCATAACGTGTTTTACTAACCAGCTATGTGGGCCATTCATGATAATGAATGGGTGAATGGTATATATTGTATATGTACTGTTTTGCAGGTTATGAAGTGACTAGTATGGCCCAAATAGGATAGAAAATATGGTCTGCGTACCATTAATTTGAATGTAATTGGTCTAAAGTACCAAAATTGTTTTTCAATTCAAATATGGTATGCGAACCATCAAATAGTTGTAATTAGTTTAATTATAGCTTATCCTATTTGAAGAAAATGGTGCCTCCCACGGAGATTTTCGAGACGGACTTTGAAGTTGAAGCTTCAAGATGAAGTCGGGCCATACTAGATCACATTTATCTTATGCATGCTTTAAGTTATTTATTGCTTTAAATATGTATTAATTATGCATGAGATTGTGGCTTGATTATGTTGCATGATTAAGGATTTTAGGTCACTTAAAATCTAACCAACATAGTAAAAGCCTTAAGTTCCAAACTTAAAAAAAAATTGAGTTAAAAGGTGCCATGCCAAAATATACACTTGCTTGGATATCCTTTACATCAATCTAGTAATAGTTTTCGCTCAGCGAAGTGTTACTTATTGGTCCTAAAGGGGCAAGGTACACAAATAATTGTGAGTACATTTTAGTGTTGGTGAAACTCAACAATATAAGTAAGGAGTCCTTTTATGTCGTGGCAAAATCGATAGGTTTACCTAATAAGTTCTTAGACGTACCTATCAACCAAGAATAGTTTCTAGACTATTAGCAAAAGGTTTTTGCTTACCTAAGATGTTTTAGGATTGAGTCGACAAACTGTGCTTAATTCTTCAATGGATTTTAGGATCTTGGAATCATTTTATTCACACCTGCCGGAACACACAACTTGAATAAAATGTTTAATGAACATTGAATTATGCATGTATGCTAGAATTTAAGTTTATTAAGAGAAACTGTGAATGGTTATTTATTTGTTTATTCTTTTCAATTGTAGTTTTAATTATGGCAAACAACAATTCATTCAACATTCGATCAATTCTCGAAAAGGAGAAGTTGAGCGGGAAAAACTTCCTTGATTGGCAAAGGAACTTGCAAATAGTTCTTATGCAGGAAGAAAATGAGTATGTCTTGGAAGAGGCGATGCCCGAAGCCGCAGGCGACGGGGTCACTCAGGAAGCCCTCAATCGTTGGATTGATGCCAACAAGGATGTGAAATGTCTAATGCTCGCCACCATGAGTGCAGATCTGCAGAAAACGTTCATCAACTCAGATGCTTTCACGATCATCAGTGAGTTGAAGAACATGTTCTAAGATCTGGCTCGAGTCGAAAGATTCGAGACTCATAGGCAAATTCTTGAGACCAAGCTTAAGAAAGGCGAGCCCGTAAGTCCACATGTACTCAAAATGATTGGACTCATTGAGAATATGTGTCGGCTGGATCAACAATTCTCTCAGGAAATGGCTATAGACACCATCCTCCATTCTCTTCATAGTGGGTATGATCAGTTCAAACTGAACTACAGTATGAATAGTCTGGACAAAACGCTCACTAAGCTTCACGGTATGCTGAAGACCGCTGAAAATACGCTCAAAAGTGATAAGCAAGATGTGCTTATGGTGCGTGGGGGCAAGTTCAAGAAATCTGGAAAGAAGAGGAATGCTAAGAAAGGTGGCAACAAGGCCAGCCAGACTAAGCAACCAGCTGGCGCCAAATCTGAAAAGAGGAAGGTCAGTCAACCCACTTCTGAATCCGAATGCTTCTACTGCAAGAAGAAGGGGCATTGGAAGAGAGATTGCTTGAAGCTAAAGGAAAATCAGAAGAACGAAACAGTCGTTCCATCTTCAGGTATTTTCGTTCTAGACTGTATACTTGCTAATTCAACTTCTTGGGTATTAGATACAGGTTGTGGCTCACACTTATGTTCCAATCCACAGGGACTAAGAAGAAGTAGAAAGTTAAGCAAGGGTGAAGTCGACCTACGAGTGGGAAATGGAGCACGGATTGCTGCATTAGCTGTAGGAACTTATTATTTGTCGTTGCCCTCTGGGCTAGTTTTGGAACTGGAAGAGTGTTTCCATGTTCCAAGTCTTACTAAAAACATCATTTCAGTTTCTTGCTTAGATGCTAAGGGATTTTCCTTTTTAATAAAAGACAATAGTTGTTCGTTTTATTTTAAAGAGATGTTTTATGGATCTGCTAGATTAGTCAATGGACTTTATTTATTAGATCACGACAAACAAGTTTATAACATAAATACCAAAAAGGCCAAAAAGGATGATTCAGATCTCACCTATCTGTGGCATTGCCGATTAGGCCATATTAACTTCAAACGCTTAGAAAGACTTCAAAAGGAAGGAATTCTAGAACCATTTGACTTAGAGGATTATGGTAAATGCGAATCATGTTTACTTGGCAAAATGACAAAGCAACCTTTCTCTAAAGTTGGAGAAAGAGCAACTGAACTATTGGGTTTAATCCATACAGATGTATGCGGACCAATGAGTACAAATGCTAGAGGTGGTTTCAGCTACTTTATCACTTTCACTGATGACTTCAGTAGGTATGGTTATGTCTACCTAATGAAGCATAAGTCTGAATCCTTTTACAAATTCAAGGAATTTCAGAGTGAAGTAGAGAATCAATTAGGCAAGAAGATTAAGGCACTGCGGTCTGATAGAGGCGGTGAATATCTGAGCTATGAATTTGATGACCATCTGAAAGAATGTGGAATTCTGTCAGAATTGACTCCTCCTGGAACACCACAATGGAATGGTGTGTCGGAACGGAGAAACAGAACCTTGCTAGACATGGTTAGGTCAATGATGGGTCAGGCCGAACTTCCAATAGAATTTTGGGGACATGCACTAAATACAGCTGCACTCACTATAAATAGAGCTCCGTCTAAAGCTGTCGAAAAGACTCCATATGAGTTATGGTTTGGAAAGCCTCCAAATGTGTCTTTTCTTAAGATTTGGGGATGTGCAGTATACGTCAAACGATTAATTTCAGACAAACTTCATCCGAAATCTGACAAATGTATCCTTGTGGGCTATCCAAAGGAAACAAAGGGGTATTACTTCTACAATACATCTGAGAACAAGGTGTTTGTTGCTCGAGATGGTGTCTTTTTGGAGAAAGATCACATTTCCAAAATTACAAGTGGGAGAAAAGTAGACCTCGAAGAAATTCGAGACGAACAACAAACTCTAGAGAATTCTCAAGATGACATTCAGGATGAAACTCAGAGATCTTTAGAAGAATCTGGTGAGAATCATGGTCAATCTAGAAATGTTACCCCGCGTAGATCGCAAAGATATAGATCTCAACCGGAAAGGTACTTAGGTATTTTGACGAACGAGAGCTATGACGTTCTATTACTTGAAAGTGATGAACCTGCGACTTACAAACAAGCTATGACGAGCCCTAGCTCCAAGCAATGGCAAGAAGCCATGCAATATGAATTAGACTCCATGTCTGAAAACCAAGTATGGGATTTGGTCGATTTGCCAGATGGCTACCAAGCCATTGGAAGCAAATGGGTTTTCAAACTGAAAAAGGACAAGGATGGGAAACTTGAAGTTTTCAAAGCTAGATTGGTTGCAAAAGGTTACAGGAAAGTCCACGGTGTGGATTACGATGAAACCTTTTCAGCAGTTGCAATGCTAAAGTCTATTCGGATAATGTTAGCAATCGTTGCATATTACGATTACGAAATATGGCAGATGGATGTCAAAACCGCTTTCTTAAACGGCGTTTTAACAGAAACTGTGTTCATGACACAGCCTGAAGGTTTTGAGGATCCAAAGAATGCTAAAAAGGTATGCAAGCTAAAGAAATCAATCTATGGATTGAAGCAGGCATCAAGGAGCTGGAATATACGTTTTGATGAAGCAGTCAGTGACTTTGGTTTCATCAAGAACGCAGACGAATCTTGTGTATACAAGAAGGTCAGTGGGAGCAAACTTGCTTTTCTAGTATTATATGTCGACGACATATTAGTTATCGGAAATGACATTCCTATGTTGAACTCGGTCAAGATTTGGCTTGGGAAATGTTTTTCGATGAAGGATCTAGGAGAAGCATAGTACATATTGGGCATCAAGATTTACAGAGATAGATCTAAAAAGATGATTGGATTTAGTGAAAGCACTTATATCAATAAGGTGCTTGATAGGTTCAAGATGGCAGACTCCAAGCGAGGCTACCTACCCATGTCTCATGGAATGACTCTAAGCAAGACTCAGTGCCCAAAAACACTTGATGATCGTAGACAAATGAATGGGATTCCATATGCATCATTGATTGGTTCAATAATGTATGCTATGATATGTACACGCCCGGATGTTGCGTACGCACTCAGTGCTACGAGCAGATACCAGTCAGACCCAGGAGAGGCACATTGGACTGCTGCCAAGAATATTCTGAAGTACTTGAAAAGGCACAAAGATGACTTCCTGGTCTATGGTGGAGATGATGAATTAATTGTTAAAGGCTATACGGACGCAAGTTTCCAAACCGACAAAGATGATTTCAGATCACAGTCTGGGTTTGTCTTCTGCCTCAACGGAGGTGCAGTAAGTTGGAAAAGTGCTAAGCAAAGCACCATTGCGGATTCTACAACTGAAGCGGAGTACATTGCTGCACATGAAGCAGCAAAGGAAGCTATATGGCTAAGGAAGTTCATAGGTGAACTAGGTGTAGTCCCCTCCATTAAAGGACCAATAGCCCTGTATTGTGATAATAACGGAGCTATTGCACAGGCAAAGGAGCCTAGACACCACCAAAGAGTCAAGCACGTACTTCGTAGATTTCACCTTCTACGAGAGTTCGTTGAAAGAAAAGAAGTCGAGATAAGCAAGATTGGAACTGATGACAACATATCAGATCCATTGACTAAACTGTGAGGTTATGATACATATGACAATTCATAAATCATGCGGAAAAACCATAAATCCAGGAAAACATATTATTTACACATAATCAGCATAGTTTAGATGCATACTCTTTGTTGCGTGCCTTCCCTAGCTGCGCCCGAACCGAACAAGAACAAGTCTTTAGGACTCCAAGTGTCGTCCCTCCGTAGATATTCCACAGCACGTCCGGATCCGCCTTAAGATTGACCAACTAGAATCGCCCTTAAGGTACTACTTATTTTCGGCTAAAATGGGCAAGAGGTATGGCTGATTTTTCTGCTTAAAAATTCTAGCTTTGAATACTTGAAAACTTGTATATAAATTTATGACCCTAGGCATATATTTATAGAACCTTGGAAAGGATTTCGAATCCTGTTAGAATACTAATTAATTAATTAGAATCCTATTAGAACTCTAAATAATTAATTTAATCTTTTAGGATTAGGATTTAATCTATGCACGAATTCCGATAGCTTTAGGATTCTAGCACGTACACACGCATCGCACGAGCATCGCACGCCCATGCGCAAGCCTTGCGGCCCACGCTGTGCGCACGGCGCACAGGCCCACTGCCCGCAGCCCATTTGTGCGCGCGCGCCAGCCTTGGCTGGGACTCGCCTTGCGCTGGGCCTGGTCGAGGCATTGGCGTGTTGTTGGATGCGTGTGGCTTGCTGGGCGATGGCCTGGCTTCGTGCTGGGCCCTCGTCCGGCAGGCCTCGTCCGATTCTTATTCGTACGATACGCTTCCGATTAAATTCCCGGTTCCGGAATTCATTTCCGATAGGAACAATATTTAACATTTCCGATTCCGGAATCAATTTCCGTTTCGAACAAATATTTAATATTTCCGTTTCCGGATTATTTTCCGATTCCGATAATATTTCCGATTCTGACAATATTTCCGTTTCCGGCAATATTTCTATTTCCGATAATATTTTCCGATACGTACCATGTTTCCGTTTCCGGCAACATCTACGACTTGGATAATATTTATATTTCCGATACGATCCATATTTCCGTTTCCGGCAATATCATCGTTTCCGGAGTATTCATTTCTTGCCTGTGACGATCTCAGCTCCCACTGAAACAAAGATCCGTCGATTCCGAATATCCATAGATGGAGTATTTAATGCCATTAAATACTTGATCCGTTTACGCACTATTTGTGTGACCCTACGGGTTCAGTCAAGAGTAAGCTGTGGATTAATATCATTAATTCCACTTGAACTGAAGCGGCCTCTAGCTAGGCATTCAGCTCACTTGATCTCACTGAATTATTAACTTGTTAATTAATACTGAACCGCATTTATTAGACTTAACATAGAATGCATACTTGGACCAAGGGCATTATTTCCTTCAGTCTCCCACCTGTCCTTAGGGACAAGTGTGCATTTCCTAATTCCTTTGTCGCTCGATGCTTGCTCTTGAACATAAGGTAAGAGTTGTCATCCTTATTATGTCCAGAGGTGTTCCTCGGTTTCAGAGTTCAACTGATCAAATAAATAGATAATCATAGCCTATGATTCATCCGAGCACGGCCATGCATTTCACAGTTTTTAGCTCTCCGAGTGGCCTTGTACAACTTTTAAGCATCTCATCCCGATTTATGTTAGGACAATCCCAATCTTGCGATCTTGAGATTAGACTTCGTTTGATAGGTGATTACCTGAGCGTTGCCTTTATAGCCTCCTTTTACGGTGCGACGGTTGGTCAACGTCAAAGTAACCAGTTCTCAAACAAGTAATCTCAAATCACTCAGGTATTGAGGATTTAGTGTCTAATAATTTTAATGAAATTTACTTATGACAGATTTTCATCTCATACAGTAAAGTTTCATAGGTCTTGTCCGATACTAGTCTTCCCAAAGTAAGTATCTATGCAAATGATTATGACATTGCCATGTCCACATAGTTCAAGAAACAGAACTACTAGTCATCTTGCATTCTAATCGTCTAACGTTTTCTATGCGTCCAATTTTATAGAAAACTCCGACTAGGGACCATTTTCAACCTTTGACATTCAAGTTCACTTGATAGACATTTCTTAGTCACAGGACTGGTCCTGACAGTCTATCTTGAATAATGCCCTTGGTCCAAGTATTCATTCTATGTTAAGTCTAAAAAAGGCGGTTCAGTATTAATTAACAAGTTAATAATTCAGTGAGATCAAGTGAGCTGAATGCCTAGCTAGAGGCCGCTTCAGTTCAAGTGGAATTAATGATATTAATCCACAGCTTACTCTTGACTGAACCCGTAGGGTCACACTAATAATACGTAAACGGATCAAGTATTTAATGGAATTAAATACTCTATCTATGGATATTTGGAATCGACGGATCTTGGTTTCAGTGGAAGCTGAGATCGTCACAAGCAAGTGAATACTCCGGAAACGATGATATTGCTGGAAACGGAAATATGGATCGTATCGGAAATATAAATATTATCCAAGTCGTAGATGTTGCCGGAAACGGATACATGGTACGTATCGGAAAATATTATCGGAAATGGAAATATTGTCGGAATCGGAAATATTGCCGGAAACGGAAATATTGTCAGAATCGGAAATATTATCGGAATCGGAAAATAATTCCGGAAACGGAAATATTAAATATTTGTTCGAAACGGAAATTAATTCCGGAATCGGAAATATTAAATATTGTTCGTATCGGAAATGAATTCCGGAATCGGGAATTTAATCGGAAGCGTATCGTACGAATTAGCATCGGACGAGGCCCGCTAGACGAAGGCCCAGCACGAAGCCAGGCCATCGCCCAGCGAGCCAACACGCACCATCGCACGCCAAGCCTCGACCAGGCCCAGCGCAAGGCCAGGCCCAGCCAAGGCCTGGGGCGCGCGCGCGAGAGCACAACAGCAGTGGGCCGAGCGCTGTGCGCCTAGCGTGGGCCGCAAGGCTTGCGTGGGTGTACGGTGCTCGTGCAATGCTCGTGCGGGAATCCTAAAGCAATCGGGATTCGAAATATGATTAAATCCTAAAACTATTAGATAATGATTATTTAATAGAGTCCTAGCAGGATTCTAATTAAACTAATTAATATCCTAATAGGATTATAATTCCTTTTCCATACCTCTATAAATAAGTGCCTAGGGTCATAATTTATAGACACAATTGAAGTATTCAAAGGGTAAGTTTTTGAAAGAAAAATCAGCCATACACTTGCAAACATAATAGCCGAAATTCCTAGTAACCTTAATGGAGATTCTAGTTGGTCTAACTTGAGGCGGATCCGGACGTAATGTGGACTATCTACGGAGGACGACATTTGGAGTCCTAAAGACTTGTTCTTGTTCGGTTCGGGCGCAGCTAGGGAGGGCACGCTACAAAGTGTATGCTCCTAAATTATGCTAAATGAATATGTGTAAATAATATGTTTCCTAGCATTAAGGTTTTCCGCATGATTTATGTTTTGTCATATGTATCATAACCTAACAATAGGGCCTCGTGTCTAGCAACACGGTTTTAAGTCCTTTCCTGTTCCGCGTTTTGTGAAATCTGGGCCTTGGGATGCATTTTCAGCGCCCAAGGCAGGGCGTTAATTATTTTGGCGCCCAGCCAAGGGCGCTGAAAGTCCTCTCCTGGCGATTTTTGGTTTTCGGATTTCTTAACGCGTTTCCGAATGGGATCAGGATGTCACTTGATGTCTCCAACTATATATAGGGGCTAGATACGTCCCTATTTTCTATCACTCTCAATTTTCTTCTCTCTTGTAGTTGCTTAGCTTTAATTCCTCCTTGCTTTTGTCATGTCGATTCCTCCTTTCTCACTCCAACGAGCTGTTAGGCGTTGGCTACGAGCCCTTACTCCTACAGAAAAGGCTTTGTTGAAAGAATACCACTTAGAGGCACTTTTAGGCTTACAACAAATTAATATTAATTATAATTTTCTGCATGCAGCCCTAAGCTTTTGGGATTCCGATCGACATGTTTTTGTCTTTCGGGGCAACGAAATATGTCCTTTGCCAGATGAATTTGCCGCGGTCCTTGGTTATCCTACTAATGCTACTCCTGCCACCCCTGGCACCATTGAAGAGGGTAAAACAACCATAGGGGCTTTCCTAGGACTAGAGGCTAACACACTTGCTGAGATTGTTGTAGGCGATGAGGTTAATTTTGCAAAGCTTGTAAGACATCACTTTAGACCTAGTAAAAATATGACCGAACAAAAATTGAACATTCGAGCCCTTGTATTTTGCTTGTTGAATCATTATTTGCTGTCGAATAACAATGGTGAGTTCGGTGACATAAGGTTGCTATTCTATCATACCGTTGGTTGTTGCCGAGACTTTGCTGAGTGCGGATGAGCTGAAGAAGGATGCCAAATCTGAATATTTTAAGGGGAGCCCCCTATTACTGCAGGTAATCGATCTTTTCCTTGCGCATGTTTTTTTTTTGCATTCTTTTTTACTCGTCCTGCCTGGAGCTGAGTTTCAGCGCCCAGGCTGGGCGTTAGAATTTTCGGCGCCTGATCCTGGGCGTTGAAACTGTGCCCCAGGCTTCGTTTGTTTATTTATTATTTTTTGATCTGATCGTACCCGTTTTTTGCAGATTTGGCTCATGGAACGACTTAGGCTCTTAGAAATTCCTGCCGATGCTAAACACTATCGCCCTATAGCCTTGGGTAACCGGAAGTGTTTGCACCGAGGCAAGGACGAGGCCGAGTGGGCCTCCTTTTTTACTCATGGTATCTGTTCTATTAAGTGGGTGGTACCGTAGTGGGGTTTGACTACTATGACGGGGGGTTCTGATGTATCGGTTTATGTTTCTTTGTTGGGGCTATCCCGGCCCATTTATATCTTTCCTTACCGAGTCATGCGTCAATACGGCTTAAGGCAGACTATCCCCTTTTCTGATACAGTACCACCTAAAGTAGCGGCCTTTTCACAAGCACGGGTTCAGGCGTGGGCTAAGTATTATGATGGTCTCCCGCGTTGGGCCGTAGCTACAAATGGCTTTGTGGGTCTTTCTGAAAACTACAAGTTGTGGATGAGTTCTGATGATAAAGCTGTGAGGACCGAGGCTCGAAATGGAGCCGGCTGAGCTTTTAATACCTCGTATTCGGGTTAGATATGAGGGCCGTGATTCTGCCAATCCTCGCACCCATCGTATTAAGACTGTGAAAGCTCGTCCTGATCGAAAGCGAAAGGAAGTTCCCCCCCGTTTCAGTTCTAGGCCTAAGAAGATGCCTAACATGAAGGGACTTGCCATTGCTAAAAGAAATGCAGGCTCTCGCGGAGATTGTCGCCAGAACAATGTATGGGTTAGGAAGGGTCAGCCACCTGTAGAAACAGTGACTAATCTAGTTGATGTTGATAATCCTTCTCCCACCATTGTCTGTGCCCTTGAGGCTGAGCAGGCTGTAACTGAGAATGTTTCTGAAGTTTTGGCATCTTTGGAAGTTAGTGTCCAGAAGTCGGTTCTTATGGAGATTGATATAGGGGCAGCGCAGAAGACTGTGGGGGTGGATCCTGCGAACCTTGCCCTCTAAAAGACGTTATTTGATGATCCGGAAGAACTAGAATAGTGTAGTTCCTGCTAGGGTGTAGGTGCCCTTTGTTTATTCCAGTTGTGTTTGTTTTTCCTTCTTACCACTTTTTTTTTCCTTCTTATTATTTTTTTAATAAAGGCGTATTTTGTTTTTGTTTTCGTTTTTTGCATCTCCTCCTTTTTTTTATATTTTATATATGTCTAACACTTTTTGCACAATGTATATATTTTTTACTTGATTGGACCGAATCCATAAATAGGATTGCCTACGTATCTTTGTTAGAATCAGGTCGCGCGTAGTTCTTGCTAGAATAAATTGTAGGATGCCGGATTTAGATAGATATGCCCTGAGGTGGAAACATTTTATTTAATCGGTCAAATGAGTGAAGTATTATCATTATTTTCGTCCGCTGTTTTTTTTTTGCCGTAAGCCGCGTATAAATATTAAATTCCATGTGTTTTTTGTACGGCTATTTTTTGGTACGCATATCTGAATACGTGCTGTACCCCCCAAGTGTTCGTTATTTTTCCGTTATGTGCGGATAAAATGACGAACACTTTCTGGAAAAAAGTTAGGCAGGCAGAGAGTTTCAACGCCCAGGATGGGGCGTCAAAGATTTCGGCGCCCAGTCCTGGGCGCTGAAAATGATTTCTGGGCGGTGGTTTTTTGACGCTTTGCTTCACATGTTCTTGCATTTATTTATTTTTTTTCTTCGCTTTGTGCTTTACTTTTTACTTGTTAAGATCAATTTTGAGGCTATTTCGGAGGCTTTTTTGACTGTTAGCGTGAGACGCATTTTTGTCCAATTTTTTCTATTCGTGACTCGAAATGGTTTTGAGAATGGGGTTAGTGTGTGGAAGATATGAAGGTCTTTGTATAGGCTTTTGAGTGGGCTGAGGTGCGTGATGATGCCGGGGGCGGCGTTTATTTTTATGAGTTTTTTTTTTGAGCAACATTTGCATGGTTTCTTTTGCTTTCTTTGGGTTGCATGGGTTAGACCCTTATATTTGGGTAATATGATAATGTGGTTCTCTTTTGGGGTTTGATGAATTTCGATGTCACGATTCAAGACCGAGTGGGCCTTGTTTGTTGAGCCTAGAGTGGGCTGTCTCTTTGCAAGTGTGTTTGGTGCTCATTTAGTGTTAGAATAAAAGTTTTTTTAGGAGAAATATTACGCATTTATTATTTTGGAAAGTAAGGAAAACACACTGCAATAAAATTTGACCTATATTCTAAGGGGTCTTAGGACCATCTAAAGTCTTTATTATTTCTTTTCTACCAATCTAAAGAACTACTAGGCGCTTTTTACTAAGGTGCTCTATATGGCTCAAGCCTTGGGTTTAGTCTCGTAAAACTTTGGTCCTTCACCGGTACTCATCTTGAATTCTATTCCTTTCGCGTTGACACACTGATATGTCTTCACCCATCCGTTCTCGACCTCTTCTAGTGTTGATGCAGGAGAGATTAACCGGGTTGGATCGAAACCTTCATCTTGTAAAGCTAGGGTAGTCATCACAGTCTCGTCCTCCTTAGGCCTCGATTCGTTAAACAATGTCCATAGAGCCTGGTTATCCAATGTTTCAGTTGTTTTGGTCTTGGTGAGGTGGGGTGCCTCATCCATGGTGTGGCAGTCATGGAAAATTTCAAATCCGGGTTTTAGCAAGCCATCCTGAACGAAGGGTTCAGGAAAATCACAGCATAGGTGTTCTTCTCCTTCCCGTATGAACAACCCGTTAAGGGTCCTTTGATACGGGGGAAGGAGTGTGGTTTGTTTGGCCTTGTTAAGGCGTAGCCCAGACAGGCGGTCAGCAATATCTTCCTCCGTTGGTTCATAGCCTAAGCCAAAGGGAGTAGATTTGGTGGGTAAAGGATGGAATGTGTATTCCTTCTTCCTTATGCCCAATGGGGTTCCTGGGAAATAACCTTGAGCTAACAGCATTCTAGGGACGACTCGGGATGCGCGCGGGTCTAGGAATGCTGGATCATAGTCTTTGATGAACTAGATTGCTTCATCCATTTGGAACCCATAAAGGTCGTCTGCAGTTTCGGCCGTTCCAACCATAGTACAACTGACGTCAAGAGGAGGGGCGCGGATTTCCAGTATTACCCCGTTATGGTTAGGTTTAACCATTTGGTGCAAGGTAGAAGCCACACCTCCTAAGTCATGGAGCCAAGGTCGCCCCAGGAGGAGGTTAAAAGTGGGCTTGATGTCAATTATTTGAAACTCCGTGGTGCGTGCTACAGGCCCAGTTTGTATGGTAAGGTTGATTTTTCCCAACACAGGCCTTCGAGAGTTATCATAGGCTCGTACCCCTTGTGTGGAGGTTTGGAAGTCATCGTTTCCTAGCCCCAAGCAATGGGCGGTTCGCAATGGGCAAACGTTAACCGCCGAACCGTTATCTACGAGCGCTAAGGGGATGTTTTGTCCTTTGCATCCAACCACTAGATAGAGGGCTTTATTATGAGCACCCCCCTCCTTGGGCAAGTCTTTGTTAGTGAAAACTATGGCCTTTTCTCCAGCATCTCTCGTGACGTGGCTAACCAATGAGTCAGGTGTGAAATATGTAGGCGCCGAGATGAGGTCAAGTGAGCAGATAAGCTTTTTGCGATGTTCCTTTGAAGTACACATGAGGTCCCAGATGGTAATCTTTGCCTTGGTTCTTTTTAGCTGCTTCAAGAGAGGATTTTCAATGACTTCCGCGACGGTGGTGTGCCGTCCATTTTCAGGAGTTTGTCTGACTGGGATATCGTCCATAGGAGGTGGGCGAATATCCGATTGATATATCCTTCCGGATCGGGTGAGATTGTCGACTTCGGGTTCCTGAGGGGTGGTGTCAATGAGAGCATACCCGAGCTAAGTTTCAGTAAAGAGGTCCTGGCCCGAGACTTGAGATAGATAGATATCTTCAGCATCATCATCCCACACATCGCACACTTCTCTCTCGATTCGATCCATAGGGACCACAGCGAGTGGTGCACCTTGAGGTGTAATATTGTGAGGGGGTCGAAAAAGCGCGAGGCTAATGCGTGACCTGTCCCTCGTGGTTGTGACGATTCTTTTTATTCAATCAAGTGTAATTGGATTTCCTGTGAGTATACATCCAATTGACTAGTAATATAGGAGTCGCCATTCAGTTTTTAACGACAATGAGAAAAACCAACAAAACCCGGTTATCGTGACATAAAGGGAGTGCAATTATGTTTGACCACGACGGCCGTAGGTTCCCTTGTGATCCCTGGTGTGGGGATCTCTCAATATACACCCGCAAGGTAGAGATTGAGGGTTCGGGGGACTGTAACTACCGAGAGGAGTAATTCGCTCGTCGATAACTCCAGAGGCAGGATATCCTTACTAGCTCAGCATAAATAATTGAAGGGACATGCGTTAACTATTAAACTAATCTGAATTGATTTTAGCAACATGCAGCATATAATACTAATTCGATCGTGATTATCTGATTTAAATAGCATTAAGGGACCTAGCATGATAATCCGATTTCCCAAAAATATTATATTTATTAGGCGTGATAGAACAATTAGATTAGGTTAGTTTAACAGTTCATAAAAAGGGCGAGGAAAGCAGTTAAATCATCGAAAAGGGACACATTACGACGCACCCTTGAGAGGTGCGTCACGGTTCTCAGAAAACTAACCACTTTGACTTTGCTATTTCTCCTTTTTATTTAACGAATCTCGATTATGGGACAGGATACGTTCTGTTCGATTTATGGATCGATTGCGACATAACGCGTGAATAGCTTCGCAGCGAGAGGCTTAGGCTTAAGGGGTTTAGAGTCAATACTCAGAGTATATTATGTGTTGTTGTGTGTCCTTTCACGTCGAAACTAGGGGTCTATTTATAGGGAAGAGTTCGTGGAAAGATAGAATTGCAGAGTTCTAATCCACAAAGAATTAGGAAAAGAGACGTACCCAGGTATTTTCAGCGCCCAGGCCTGGGCGCCGAAGATTTCGGTGCCCAGAGCCAGGCGTTGAAAATAGGGTCTGGGCAGTTTTTGTTTAGTCAGATTCGGATTCTAAAATCCGTAGAGTTTGAGATTAATTTGAGTCTCTTAGCGCGTATCAATTTGTGACGGAATGCGTCTGGGCTCGTTACGAACTCTAGGCTCGTTAGGATTTAAATTAATACGTAACTTTTATTTCCGAACCCTATTAGGAATAGGATTCTCGCGGTTTTCTATCTCATTTAGGATTTATGTTGGAATACAACAACTAATTCTGACAGGTTTCTATCTTTTATGATTTTGCCACTTTTAGAAGCTACCTTTTACGGCAATTACTATTTTTAGCAGGTTTCCATAAATAGCAGGTTTCGGGTGAAATGAAATGGGGAATCGAGATTCGTTTATTTTATAGGAGATGCGTTGTCAAGTGGAGTTTTTATGCTTTCATCATCGAACCTTTCCCTTGCGGGAATGGGGACAAAAGTAGGTGTCTACAGTTAGCCCCCACTTTGACTGAGTCTTGGAGTAAGACGATGGTCAAAGTATTAGACGGAGTGCGTCACACAAGCCATGGTGTATGTGACCTGTTTTGCGAGGGTCTCACGAGCCCCCGAGTGATAACATTTGACTTAAGGGTCATCACTTGAAGTGTCGACATATCCCTCACGTGTCATTGGGATTTGTCAACTGATAGTATAGAAACTTCCTCACTTTGTCATTGGAAGGATCTAAAGGTGCGTAGAAACCCCTCACTTTGTCATTGGGAGTAACTACAGATGTTTTCGAAATTAAAGCTGTAAAGTGTAATTGGGCCTGGCCAAGCCTAATCACGAGGTAAAACGTTTGTAAAGATTCTCATTTTCAGGGCTGGCTAAACGAGAAAACCCCCTTGTTTTTATAGGATGTAAAACGAAGGAAAATCCAGTACCCTTGTTTTTATAGGAAGTAAAACGAAGGAAAATCCAGTAAAAGTTATCGCTACAGCGACTAAGGACCTGCGCTGTTAGTGACGCAGACCCCGCCCGCTGAAGGTGGGCGAGGCTGTCCTCTGAGGGGGACCCCCCGTCCGATAGAAGTGGACGAATCTGTTTGATGTTTTTGAAAATAAGGACCTACGCGGTTTGTGACGTAGACCCCGCCCGCTGAAGGTGGCGAACCTTGTCCGCTGAGGGTGGACACCCCGTCCGATAGAAGTGGACGAATCTGTTTTAAATTTTTTTTTTTTTGAAAATAAGGTCCTACGCGTTTTGTGACGTAGACCCCGCTTGCGAAGGTGGCGAACCTTGTCCGCTGAGGGTGGACACCCCGTCCGATAGAAGTGGACGAATCTGTTTTGAAATTTAAATTTGTTTTGTTTTTTTTGAAAATAAGGACCTACGTGTTTTGCGCCGTAGACCCCGCCGGCTGAAGATGGCGAGCCTATTTTAAATTTGAAGACTTTATTCTTCGAAAAACTGAGGACCTGCGCGGCTAGTGACGCAGACCCCGCCCGCTGAGGGTGGGCGAGCCCATTTTGAATTTCTTATTTTGCCTATGTAGAAGGGCTTTTGTGATTACAACCTGTTGGTGGGTCGTAATTTTTCCTGATTAGATGTGTCCTATAAGTGGGTCCACATTGTGTATATTTTTGTTTAACGATATTTTATTTTATTATTTTTTATTTATTATTATTTTTTCAAAATACCGTTTTTTTTTCTTTTTTGGGATAGAAATAAGATAACGGATATCTTTACACAAAGTAGGGGAGCACGCGTGCCCGACAACGAATATTCGCTGTCTGGGAAGCATTTTCAGCGCCCAGGCCTGGGCGCGAGAATTTCTAACGTCCAGAGCTGGGCGTTGAAAATTCGAAAGGGGGACTGGTCTTTAAATTCGCGGACCGTCTCCTTCCTTTCCCATTTCCGCCATTTTCGCTCAAGCTCTCCACTTCTCTCTACCGATCTTTGCTCGTTTCTTTCACTTTTCTTCACGAGTTCTACTCCAAATCATTTCCTAACCTTCCCAATGTAAGTAATTTTCAATAATTTCGAGCTTTTTTGTCAATTGCAGTGTTTTGTCAAGTATTTTTGTGCATGAAATTGATTTGGGGGTTTTTGATTTTGTGCCCCTTTTCTCCAATTAGATAGTTGGAAATGTTCCACATAACATGTTAATTAGTTTGTGCATGTTAATTTTTGCAAGTATGTTGATTTTTGTTGAATTTGGGCATTTTCATGCTAGCCCCCAAGTATACCTACGAATCTAGTATTTTCTTATAATGTAGGTGTTCTTGGTATATTGCTTGCGTTCCTCACAATTCATGAATGACAAATTATGGGAGAATTTTGATTTTGCTGGAGTTAATTTTTACTTAGGGAATTTGGCTAAGTATGAACTTAGTATCATGTTTTTTTAGGGAACAAAATTTGTATGACTCCATTTCATGAGTGAAATGCACTCTTTTTAGGGATCGGTATGAGTGCCGATTTTGTCAAAGGTATAATGCCTTGTTGTATTGTTGATCAGCATGTCTGACGAGCCGTTACCCCCTCCTGGTGGCCACGAGGTGCGTGGCATGACGCGTCAGTCGACTGGCCCGGGTCCCCTATGGGTGGGCCCTGAGCTTTACGATGGTCGTGATCTACACTACGACCTAGAGCACCATGTGACTTCCCGCCTTTACGCGAGGAGACAGACTACGGTTCGCGGCTATGGCGCCGCGATGAGTGAGACCATTTTTAGCTATCTGAGCTCGGACGCCCAGGCCTTGGTGAGTGCGAGCTCACTGTTTCCGGTGGTTGAGACCTTCTAGGAGATACTGCGGCTCAACATCTCCCTGTCCTTTCTGCGGTCGTTCATGAGGTGGTGGTGGGATACCACCAACACCTTCCATTTTCCTTGGGGCGAGATGACGATCACTCCTGAGGACTACACAGCTTTGACGGGTTTGACCTTTACAGGGAACCCCGTTCGTCTGAGGTCGGACGACCCATCGCCGACTGTTGCTGAGGGTACCAGGCTCCTGGGCTCGTGGATGGGTAGTAGGTTACCTTCGTACCAGCCCCGTGGGATACCTTTCGCTGACCTGATGTGGGCTTTGGAGCACGGGGTAGAGGAGTCGCCTTCGAGACAGGCTCGGCTGTTCTACCTCCATTTTATTACTTCCACTTTTCTATCGGGTCCGACTGACACTTTTGACCCGAGGTGGATAGGCATGGTGGAGGACGTGTCTACACTGGGTGACTATCGCTGGGGCGATTTGGGCTATGCGTCGCTTGTCGGCCAGATGAGTTTGTCGGTGCGCGTCTCGGACCCGAGTATACGTCACTTTGTGATTACATTAGCGGGAGTGCCGCGTTTGATCGAGGTATGTGCCTAGACTTTCTTTTGTTTTTTTTTTTTCGCTTTTACCCGACATCTTTTTTTTTTAACGTTTTATTATCCTTTTCTTTTGCAGCTGTGGGCCTTTGAGCACTTACCCTGGCTAGCTCCCCGAAAGGGGCAGAGGCCTTTGGAGTTCCCTGCCGGTCGCCGTTGGGGTTGGAAGAAGAAGCTGACAGTGCGTCCGCCGCCCGATACCGTGTGGGATCTTATCCGGGATGGGAACCCTGAGCATGTACAGAATCTTATCCTCTATCTCGTATTTCATCATTCTTTTCATGTGCGAGATCTGACTGCGTTTTGTACGAAAACAGGTGGTTTGGACCCCATGGCTCTCTTTTAGGGGTACCCATGCTTCGGTCAGGGAGAGTTATGCCCTGAGCCAGATGCGGGTCTTTTCGTTGGCCGCCGGGACCTTGTCTGGTACCTGGGAGAGCGGGTACATATGCAGACGGTCGGGGTTTTTTCGGTGCCCAGGCCTCCGCCTGCGACCATGCTGTCTACTCGCTCGATAGGCGAGTCGTGGAGGGTCCACTCGAGGACTGGTGTGCCGGCGACAGAGTTGGTGATAGAGGGAGCTAGCTATTACCAGTTTATCCAGGATTCTCTTCGTCTCCCGGAGCCTGGCGCTGTAAGTTGCCTCCTCTCTTTGTATTGATTTTAGTGTTTTCATGTTCGTGCCCATGTGTTTATGCCTACTGTGTTTTGTGCAGGAGGGTCCTGACCCTTTGTTGGGGGGATGGGTGCTTCCCGATGCTCGGATCTCGTATACCGGAGAGAGTGGATCCGAGATTGTGGAGACTTTCCCGGAAGACCGGGTTTTCCATGCTCCACTCCCTGAGGGAGTAGAGGCGGTATGCACCTTTCATTTATGTACTCTTCTTTATATTTTTTCTTTCTTTTTTACTGACATTCTTGTTTTAGGTTCCGGCCCGTACGGCCAATGCGATAGTGGGGGTGATCAACCGGTTGAAGTCCGCGTTGGTTCGAGCTCGGTCTTCACTTTCTTGCAGGAGCCCCCACTCTACCCGGGTAATGTGCTCTCTCTTTTTTCTTTTGATATGTACCTTTGGTTTGGCTTTCGGTTATTCACTCTCTTTTTTTGTCCCTTTTTGCAGACGGCTACTGGGCGTGCTGGGGCCGACGACGCGGGTCCCTCGGGCGGGGGACACGGTTGTCGCGAGAGAGAGAGGGCACAACACTCGCCCCTACGGCATCGCCGTTCTGACGCGGGGGTGAGTTCTTCCGGGGAGAGGTCCGAGTCGGAACGTAGGCGGCGTTCCGTGTCGGTGGCCCGAGAGCCTAGCCCCGAGTTGCAGTCCCAACCTCATTTTTGGGGTGACTCTGGCTGGGGTCCCTCATACCACGGGGAGTGGAGTGGATGGACCGGCGAGGCTTAGAGACATGGAGCCGATGACGAGTCTTAGGCTTACCTCCTGTTTTATACATATTCATTCTTGTGTTTCGCATGTATATATATATTTTTTGCGATTTTTGGTGCAAGAATGTTTTGAGCCTTCCGTGGGCTTTGTTTTAACATATTATAGCAATATTAGCTTCCTAAACCAACGACGAATTTCGAAAAGGAAAAGACTTTCGTAAAAATAATGAGTTTATATAAAAGTGCACATATATTTTTAGACTAACCGACTACTTGGGGTATTACATATGCATGTTCACTATTTTTTTGTTTTTTGCCGACTCGTGTCATACTCCTTTTTTGGGCTTGTTCCTGGAAACTCTTGTGGCTTTTTCATTTTATTTGGTCTTGTCCGTGAATGGGTTAGGGTAGAGTGCCCTTTGCGATATCTTTTCTTCTCGATGCGTTGCATGACTTTATTATTTTATAATTTTTTATTGGACCGAATCCTTGAGAAGGATTGCCTACGTATCTTGTCAGAATCAGGTCGCGCGTAGTTCTAGCTTTTTTATAAAAACTTTTTGAAAGGGCGTTCATTACTCGTCTGCTTCCCCCCCAAGTGTTCGTGGTTCTTTTGAGGGTTAGAAAAAGGAGTACGAACACTTTGTAGAAGCGGGAGGGTAGGTGGCAAGAGAGAACAACGCCCGATTTAGGGGCGAAGGAAATATCGGCGCCCAGGCCTGGGCGCTAGAAATAACAGCGCCCAGTCCTGGGCGTTGAAGTTTTGTCCTTTGCTTTTTCTACTTTATCGAGTTTTATGCCGTTTGTGTGGAGTAATGCGCAGAATGTTTGCTTATGTGTTTTTTTTAGATGCCTTAACTCCGGACTGAATTTTATTAAATATAGTACTTCAATTGGTCTAAGTTCGTGAGGTTAGCGAATTCCGCTCCATCTATGTCGGCTAGTTGGACTGCTCCGCCAGGTAGGACGGTCTTTACAAAATATGGTCCTGTCCAGTTAGGCCGGAATTTTCCTCGAGGGTCCGTAGTAGATGCGCGGACTTCTTTTAAAACAAAATCGCCTTCTTTGATGTTTCGAGGTTTGACTCTTTTGTTGAATTGCCTTGCGATGCGCTTTTGATACACTTGCACGTGATGTAGAGCTCTCAACCTCCGTTCGTATAAAAGGACGAGTTCGTCGTACCTAGCTTGAACCCAATCAGCTTCGGGTAGCTTGCTTTCTAGGACGATCCGGAGGGAGGGAATCTCCAACTCGACCGGTTGGACTGCTTCCATTCCGTATACCAAGGAGTAGGGTGTTACTCCAATGGAGGTGCGGATTGAGGTTCGATAGCCCCATAATGAGAAGTGTAATTTATTGGGCCAATCCTTATAATTTTCGGCCATTTTTTCGATTATGACTTTAATATTTTTGTTGGCCGCCTCTACCGCGCCGTTCATTTGCGGCCTGTAGGGAGAGGATTTATGGTGTTTGACATGATATTTTTTGAGCAGGTCTTGGACTTCGGCCCTGAAGTGGGAACCTTGGTCACTTATGATTTCATGTGGAACCCCGTATCGACAGAATATGTTCTTTTCTAGGAATCGAGCGACATGTTTGGCTGTTAACTTTGCATAGGAGACTGCCTCTACCCATTTAGTGAAGTAATCAATTGCAACTAAACCGTACTCGTGTCCCCCTACGCCTGTTGGTGTTACCTTGCCGATTATATCTATACCCCAGGTGGAAAAGGGCCATGGAGAAGTGAAGGTGTATAGTTCTGAGGGAGGTAAATGGTTAAGGTTACTGAAGATTTGGCATTTTGGGTAAGTTTTTACAAAGTGATGACAATCGGTTTCCATAGTGGTCCAATAGTACCCTGAGCGGGATATTTTTCGGGATAGCATTTTTCCGTTCATATGGGGTCCGCACACGTCGTTATGGTATTCTTCCATTAGTCTTTGGGCTTGGTTTTGATGGACACAAAGTAACTTGATTTTATTCGGCGTGTATTTGTACAGTTCTCCCAGAATTATGCTATATTGTGAAGCGAGGAGGCGCAGGGCCTTTTGTGCTCGCGGGGAAGTGTTTGGGGGGAATTCCCCACTTGTTTTGTAATGAAGGATGTCCGTGTACCATGGTTCTTCCTCGGTGTTTTCAGGTTCGGAGTCTATGGCACAACAGTAAGCCGGCTCTTTCCTTCGCTCGACCCGAAGGGTCATTCCGTCCCATTCATTCGGGATGTTGAGCATTGAAGCTAGCTTCGCTAGTGCATCCGCGAATTGGTTGTCGTCTCTTGGCAAGTACGTATACTCGATTTTTTTAAATTGCTCGACTATTTGGTCCAAGTGAGCTTGATATTTTGAGAGACTAGTGCTTCGGACCTTCCATCTTTTGGATATATGGTTGATTATTAGGGAAGAATCCCCGAAGACTTGTAGGTATTTGACTCCGAGGCTAACTGCGGCCTCTAGCTCAACTATGCAGGCCTCGTATTCGGCGGCATTGTTTGTGGCCTCGAAGTCAAGTTTGACGGAAATTGGTATATGGGCTCCTTCGGGACTGACTAGGAGAACTCCGACGCCGCATCCTTTTTGGTTGGACGCGCCATCGAAGTATAGTGTCCAATAGTCATCTTGCATCATCAGAAGTTCCTCGTCGGGGAGGAGGTAAGCTTCCAGGGTTTCCTCATTCGTGGTATGCTCGGCCAGGAATTCGGCTACCGCTCTTCCTTTGATTGTTTTTTCCGGCATGAATTTTAGGTCGAATTCTGAGAGCATGACTAGCCACCTGGACAGGCGACCACTCAGGGCGGGCTTTTCGAACACGTATTTTAAGGGATCTAGTTGTGACACTATATGAACAGTGTGGGCCAATAGGTAATGTCTGAGTTTTTTGGATGCCCAGACGAGGGCGAGACAGGTTTTCTCAAGTTCTGTGTATCTCGTCTCGTACTGTATGAACTTCTTGCTCAAGTAGTAAATGGCTCGCTCGGATCCATGTACACACTGTGAGAGCATAGCTCCTACTGCAGTATCCGTGACGGTTAGGTATAGGCGTAAAGGGATTCCAGGCAAAGGTGGGGAGAGGACGGGTGGTTTGCTTAGGTATTCTTTGATTTTATCGAAGGCAGTTTGGCATTGTTCATCCCATTCGGCCTTTTCCTCTTTTCTTAATGTTTTGAATATTGGCTCACAAGTCATAGTAAGCTTGGAAATGAACCTACTAATGTATTGCAGCTTTCCTAGGAAGCCCCTTATCTGTTTTTCAGTTTTTGGTGGGGGCATTTCGGTAATGGCTTTGATCTTAGATGGGTCAATCTCGATTCCTCGCGTACTAACAACATATCCTAGAAATTTTCCCGAGGTTACCCCGAACACACATTTTTGTGGATTTAGTCTCATGTTATATTTCAAGATTCGAGTGAAGAATTTTTTAAGTGCCGGGAGATGACCGCGCCGGTCTTTAGATTTGACGATCATGTCGTCCACATAGACCTCGATTTCTTTATGTATCATGTCATGGAGTAACGTGGTGGCTGTCCTTTGATAGGTGGCCCCCGCGTTTTTCAAACCAAAAGGCATTACAGTGTAACAATATGTTCCCCAAGGGGTAATGAAAGTTGTTTTTTCCATGTCTTCTTCTGCCATGAGTATTTGGTTATATCCGGCGTACCCGTCCATAAAGGAGAGGAGCGCGTGTTCTGCGGTGTTGTCTACTAGTATGTCAATGTGAGGTAGGGGGAAGTCATCTTTAGGACTGACTTTGTTGAGGTCTCGAAAGTCTACACACATTCGCACTCGTCCATTTTTTTTTAGCTACGGGGACAATATTGGCCACCCTTTCTGGGTAGTTGGAGACTTTTATAAAGCCGGCGTCTAATTGTTTAGTGACTTCTTCTTTTATTTTCAAGGCTATCTCTGGTTTGAGCCGCCGTAGCTTTTGTTTTACTGGTGTCATTTTGGGATCTAGCGGAATTTTATGCTCAGCGATTTCTCGATCTATTCCTGGCATGTCTTTGTAGGACCAAGGAAAGATGTTAGGTTATGATACATATGATATTACATAAATCATGCGGAAACAACCATTAACCCAGGAATACATATTATTTACACATAATCATATAGCATAATTTAGATGCATACTCTTTGTTGCGTGCCTTCCCTAGCTGCGCCCGAACCGAACAAGAACAAGTCTTTAGGACTCCAAGTGTCGTCCCTCCGTAGATAGTCCACAGCACGTCCGGATCCGCCTTAAGATTGACCAACTAGAATCGCCCTTAAGGTACTAGAATTTTCGGCACTTTTGAGCAAGATGTGTGATTGAATTTTTCTCTCAAAAACTCACTTTGAATACTTTGAAACTCGTTATAAATTGTGAGCCCAAGCCACATATTTATAGGGGTATGGAAAGGGAATTGGAATCCTATTCAGATACAAATTAATTAAACCTAGAATCCTACAAGAACTCAAATTAATTAATTTATCAAATAGAATTAGGAATTTAATCATTAACCGAACTCTGCATGTTCTAGGAATCGTGCATGAACACAAACACTCACGCACACACACACGGCAGCCACGATGGGCCGCCCATGCGCGTGCGTGCGAGCAGCAGCCCACGCAGCGAGGCCTACGCGAGCTACAAGCCCACGTAGCTCCTGCGCGCGCTGCGCGCGCTGTGCGCGCTGCCATGGTCTGCTGGGCCTGGCGTGGCCTTGGCTGTTCGTGTGGCGCGCTTGGCTTGCTGGGCGATGGCCTGGCTTCGTGCTGGGCCCTCGTCCGGCAGGCCTCGTCCGATGCTTATTCGTACGATACGCTTCCGATTAAATTTCCGATTCCGGAATTCATTTCCGATACGAACAATATTTAACATTTCCGATTCCGGAATTAATTTCCGTTTCGAACAAATATTTAATATTTCCGTTTCCGGAATTATTTTCCGATTCCGATAATATTTCCGATTCTGACAATATTTCCGTTTCCGGCAATATTTCCGATTCTGGCAATATTTCCATTTCCGATAATATTTTCCGATACGTACCATGTTTCCGTTTCCGGCAACATCTACGACTTGGATAATATTCATATTTCCGATACGATCCATATTTCCGTTTCCGGCAATATCATCGTTTCCGGAGTATTCATTTCTTGCTTGTGACGATCTCAGCTCCCACTGAAACCAAGATCCGTCGATTCCGAATATTCATAGATGGAGTATTTAATGCCATTAAATACTTGATCCGTTTACGTACTATTTGTGTGACCCTACGGGTTCAGTCAAGAGTAAGCTGTGGATTAATATCATTAATTCCACTTGAACTGAAGCGGCCTCTAGCTAGGCATTCAGCTCACTTGATCTCACTGAATTATTAACTTGTTAATTAATACTGAACCGCATTTATTAGACTTATCATAGAATGCATACTTGGACCAAGGGCATTATTTCCTTCAGTCTCCCACTTGTCCTTAGGGACAAGTGTGCATTTCCTAATTCCTTTGTCGCTCGATGCTTGCTCTTGAACATAAGGTAAGAGTTGTCATCCTTATTATGTCCAGAGGTGTTCCTCGGTTTCAGAGTTCAACTGATCAAATAAACAGATAATCATAGCCTATGATTCATCCGAGCACGACCATGCATTTCACAGTTTCTAGCTCTCCGAGTGGACTTGTACAACTTTTAAGCATCTCATCCCGATTTACGGGAGGACAATCCCAATCTTGCGATCTTGAGATTAGACTTCGTTTGATAGGTGATTACCTGAGCGTTGCCTTTATAGCCTCCTTTTACGGTGCGACGGTTGGTCAACGTCAAAGCAACCAGTTCTCAAACAAGTAATCTCAAATCACTCAGGTATTGAGGATTTAGTGTCTAATAATTTAATGAAATTTACTTATGACAGATTTTCATCTCTTACAGTAAAGTTTCATAGGTCTTGTCCGATACTAGTCTTCCCAAAGTAAGTATCTATGCAAATGATTATGACATTGCCATGTCCACATAGTTCAAGAAACAGAACTACTAGTCATCTTGCATTCTAATCGTCTAACGTTTTCTATGCGTCCAACTTTATAGAAAACTCCGATTAGGGACCATTTTCAACCTTTGACATTCAAGTTCACTTGATAGACATTTCTTAGTCACAGGACTGGTCCTGACAGTCTATCTTGAATATATCGTCAAGTTGAAGGGACTCATCATTTAATAAACCACAAATTAAATGGAAAAATGAATTCTTTTCATTTATTGTGAATGATTAACCAATAATGTTTTACAAAGATTTAAACTCTAAAACTTTAAAACATTAAACAGAGACATCAAAGCCATTCTCCAATATGCTTGATTCCCATAGCTGCAGTGTGCGAGTTGTGCTTCGCTTGCGGCAGAGGTTTAGTTAATGGATCTGATATGTTGTCATCAGTTCCAATCCTGCTTATCTCGACTTCTTTTCTTTCAACGAACTCTCGTAGAAGGTGAAATCTACGAAGTACATGCTTGACTCTTTGGTGGTGTCTAGGCTCTTTTGCCTGTGCAATAGCTCCGTTATTGTCACAATACAGGGCTATTGGTCCTTTAATAGAGGGGACTACAGCAAGTTCACCTATGAACTTCCTTAGCCATATAGCTTCCTTTGCTGCTTCATGTGCAGCAATGTACTCCGCTTCAGTTGTAGAATCCGCAATGGTGCTTTGCTTAGCACTTTTCCAGCTTACTGCTCCTCTGTTGAGGCAGAAGACAAACCCAGACTGTGATCTGAAATCATCTTTGTCGGTTTGGAAACTTGCGTCCGTATAACCTTTAACAATTAATTCATCATCTCCACCATAGACCAGGAAGTCATCTTTGTGCCTTTTCAGGTACTTCAGAATATTCTTAGCAGCAGTCCAATGTGCCTCTCCTGGGTCTGACTGGTATCTGCTCGTAGCACTGAGTGCGTACGCAACATCCGGGCGTGTACATATCATAGCATACATTATTGAACCAATCAATGATGCATATGGAATCCCATTCATTCGTCTACGCTCATCAAGTGTTTTTGGGCACTGAGTCTTGCTTAGAGTCATTCCATGAGACATGGGTAGGTTGGCTCGCTTGGAGTCCGCCATCTTGAACCTATCAAGCACCTTATTGATATAAGTGCTTTGACTAAGTCCAATCATCCTTTTAGATCTATCTTTGTAAATCTTGATGCCCAATATGTACTGTGCTTCTCCTAGATCCTTCATCGAAAAACATTTCCCAAGCCAAATCTTGACAGAGTTCAACATAGGAATGTCTTTTCCGATAAGTAATATGTCGTCGACATATAATACTAGGAAAGCAATTTTGCTCCCACTGACCTTCTTGTATACACAAGATTCGTCTGCGTTCTTGATGAAACCAAAGTCACTGACTGCTTCATCAAAACGTATATTCCAGCTCCTGGATGCCTGCTTCAATCCGTAGATTGACTTCTTTAGCTTGCATACCTTTTTAGCATTCTTTGGATCCTCAAAACCTTCAGGCTGTGTCATAAACACAGTTTCTGTTAAAATGCCGTTTAAGAAAGCAGTTTTGACATCCATCTGCCATATTTCGTAATCGTAATATGCAGCGATTGCTAACATTATCCGAATAGACTTTAGCATTGCAACTGGTGAAAAGGTTTCATCGTAATCCACACCGTGGACTTGCCTGTAACCTTTTGCAACCAATCTAGCTTTGAAAACTTCAAGTTTCCCATCCTTGTCCTTTTTCAGTTTGAAAACCCATTTGCTTCCAATGGCTTGGTAGCCATCTGGCAAATCGACCAAATCCCATACTTGGTTTTCAGACATGGAGTCAAATTCAGATTGCATGGCTTCTTGCCATTGCTTGGAGCTAGGGCTCGTCATAGCTTGTTTGTAAGTCGCAGGTTCATCACTTTCAAGTAATAGAACGTCATAGCTCTCGTTCGTCAAAATACCTAAGTACCTTTCCGGTTGAGATCTATATCTTTGCGATCTACGCGGGGTAACATTTCTAGATTGACCATGATTCTCACCAGATTCTTCTAAAGATCTCTGAGTTTCATCCAGAATGTCATCTTGAGCATTCTCTAGAGTTTGTTGTTCGACTCGAATTTCTTCGAGGTCTACTATTCTCCCACTTGTCATTTTGGAAATGTGATTCTTCTCCAAAAAGACACCATCTCGAGCAACAAACACCTTGTTCTCAGATGTATTGTAGAAGTAATACCCCTTTGTTTCCTTTGGATAGCCCACAAGGATACATTTGTCAGATTTTGGATGAAGTTTGTCTGAAATTAATCGTTTGACGTATACTTCACATCCCCAAATCTTAAGAAAAGACACATTTGGAGGCTTTCCAAACCATAATTCGTATGGAGTCTTTTCGACAGCTTTAGACGGAGCTCTATTTATAGTGAGTGCAGCTGTATTTAGTGCATGTCCCCAAAATTCTAATGGAAGTTCGGCCTGACCCATCATTGACCTGACCATGTCTAGCAAGGTTCTGTTCCTCCGTTCCGACACACCATTCCATTGTGGTGTTCCAGAAGGAGTCAATTCTGATAGAATTCCACATTCTTTCAGATGGTCATCAAATTCATAGCTCAGATATTCACCGCCTCTATCAGACCGCAGTGCCTTAATCTTCTTGCCTAATTGATTCTCTACTTCACTCTAAAATTCCTTGAATTTGTCAAAGGATTCAGACTTATGCTTCATTAGGTAGACATAACCATACCTACTGAAGTCATCAGTGAAAGTGATAAAGTAGCTGAAACCACCTCTAGCATTTGTACTCATTGGTCCACATACATCTGTATGGATTAAACCCAATAGTTCATTTGCTCTTTCTCCAACTTTAGAGAAAGGTTGCTTTGTCATTTTGCCAAGTAAACATGATTCGCATTTACCATAATCCTCTAAGTCAAATGGTTCTAGAATTCCTTCCTTTTGAAGTCTTTCTAAGCGTTTCAAGTTTATATGGCCTAATCGACAATGCCACAGATAGGTGAGATCTGAATCATTCTTTTTGGCCTTTTTGGTATTTATGTTATATACTTGTTTGTCGTGATCTAATAAATAAAGTCCATTGACTAATCTAGCAGATCCATAAAACATCTCTTTAAAATAAAACGAACAACTATTGTCTTTTATTAAAAAGGAAAATCCCTTAGCATCTAAGCAAGAAACTGAAATGATGTTTTTAGTAAGACTTGGAACATGGAAACATTCTTCCAGTTCCAAAACTAGCCCGGAGGGCAACGACAAATATTAAGTTCCTACAGCTAATGCAGCAATCCGTGCTCCATTTCCCACTCGTAGGTCGACTTCACCCTTGCTTAACTTTCTACTTCTTCTTAGTCCCTGTGGATTGGAGCATAAGTGTGAGCCACAACCTGTATCTAATACCCAAGAAGTTGAATTAGCAAGTATACAGTCTATAACGAAAATACCTGAAGATGGAACGACTGTTCCGTTCTTCTGATCTTCCTTTAGCTTCAAGCAATCTCTCTTCCAATGCCCCTTCTTCTTGCAGTAGAAGCATTCGGATTCAGAAGTGGGTTGACTGACCTTCCTCTTTACAGATTTGGCGCCAGTTTGCTTAGTTGGGCTGGCCTTGTTGCCACCTTTCTTAGCATTCCTCTTCTTTCCAGATTTCTTGAACTTGCCCCCACGCACCATAAGCACATCCTGCTTATCACTTTTGAGCGTCTTTTCAGCGGTCTTCAGCATACCGTGAAGCTCAGTGAGCATTTTGTCCAGACTATTCATACTGTAGTACAGTTTGAACTGATCATACCCGCTATGAAGAGAATGGAGGATGGTGTCTATAGCCATTTCCTGAGAAAATTGCTGATCCAGCCGACTCATATTCTCAATGAGTCCAATCATTTTGAGAACATGTGGACTTACGGGCTCGCCTTTCTTAAGCTTGGTCTCAAGAATTTGCCTATGAGTCTCGAATCTTTCGACTCGAGCCAGATCTTGGAACATGTTCTTCAACTCACTGATGATTGTGAAAGCATCTGAGTTGATTAACGTTTTCTGCAGATCGCACTCATGGTGGCGAGCATTAGACATTTCACATCCTTGTTGGCATCAATCCAACGATTGAGGGCTGCCTGAGTGACCCCGTCGCCTGCAGCTTCGGGCATCGCCTCATCTAGGACATACTCCTTTTCTTCCTACATAAGAACTATTTGCAAGTTCCTTTGCCAGTCAAGGAAGTTTTTCCCGTTCAACTTCTCCTTTTCGAGAATTGATCGAATGTTGAATGAATTGTTGTTTGCCATATTAAAAACTACAATTGAAAAGAATAAACAAACAAATAACCATTCACAGTTTCTCTTAATAAACTTAAATTCTAGCATACATGCATAATTCAATGTTTATTAAGCATTTTATTCAAGTTTTGTGTTCCGGCAGGTGTGAATAAAATGATTCCAAGATCCTAAAATCATTGAAGAACTAAGCACAGTTTGTCGACTTAATCCTAGAACATCTTAGGTAAGCAAAAGCCTTTTGCTAATAGTCTAGAAACTACTCTTGGTTGATAGGTACGTCTAAGAACTTATTAGGTAAACCTATCGATTTTGCCACGACATAAAAGGACTCCTTACTTATATCGTTGAGTTTCACCAAAACTAACATGTACTCACAATTATTTGTGTACCTTGCCCCTTTAGGACCAATAAGTAACACCTCGCTGAGCGAAAACTATTACTAGATTGATGTAAAGGATATCCAAGCAAGTGTATATTTTGGCATGGCACCTTTTAACTCAATTTTTAAGTTTGGAACTTAAGGCTCTTACTATGTTGGTTAGATTTTAAGTGAACTAAAATCCTTAATCATGCAACATAATCAAGCTTTTGATCTCATGCATTTTAAGACATATTTAAAAGCAATAAATAACTTAAAACATGCATAAGATAAATGTGATCTAGTATGGCCCGACTTCATCTTGAAGCTTTGACTTCAAAGTCCGTCTTGAAAATCTCCGTGGGAGGCACCATTTTCTTCAAATAGGATAAGCTATAACTAATTACAACTATTTGATGGTTCGCAGACCATATTTGAAAATAATTTTGGTACTTTAGACCAATTACATTCAAATTAATGGTACGCAGACCATATTTTCTATCCTATTTGGGCCATACTAGTCACTTCATAACTTGCAAAACAGTACATATACAATATATACCATTCACCCATTCATTATCATGAATGGCCCACTTAGCTGGTTAGTAAAACACATTATGCATCACGTAAATATTTGCAGCAATTAATCAAGGGCACCAATAATCTACCAATTATTCAGTCCTTATTAATTCTAATCAAGTTGTTTTAACCTTAAGGATTTGTAGACCTAATCAAGAGTTTATGACTAAAAAGCGCTCCCACTTAAACCAATAAATTCATATGCTCTACTAATTTTAAACATAAAAATGTATTTCTAGTCTAACCGAAAACATACAATTTTAATTAAAATTTAAAGCTCATATAAATTTATAATTGAATCCAAAAAGTTTAATTTAATTTCAGTCGTTATTTAAATTAATTCATGATTTTAATTTTAGTAAAATAATTAGAATAAATAACATTTATTATAATTACAATATTCAAAATTAAAATCCAAGAAAATAATTTAAATTATTAATTTTAAAATTAATTAAAATTACGTGAACTGAAATTTTCAAATTAAACATTCAAAACGATCTAATCGTAACGCAAACACCCTACGCATTGCACGCCCATGGGCCGCACTCATACAGCCATTGCTGGCCATATGCGCGAAGCCCATGCGCTCGTCGCATAGCTGCTGCTCTACCAATCGCAAGCCATCGCACGCTGTGGTGCTCGCTGCGCGCGCGCCAGCACTCATCGCACGCGAGCCATCGCTCGCAGTGCGCGCTCGCCAGCGCTCGCTGTGCGCGCGGGCCATCGCTCGCTGGGCGCGCGACATCGCTCGCTGGGCGCGCGACATCGCTCGCTGGGCGCGCGACATCGCTCGCTGGGCGCGCGACATCGCTCGCTGGGCGCGCGACATCGCTCGCTGGGCGCGCGACATCGCTCGCTGGGCGCGCGACATCGCTCGCTGGGCGCGCGACATCGCTCGCTGGGCGCGCGACATCGCTCGCTGGGCGCGCGACATCGCTCGCTGTGCGCGCGAGCCATCGCTCGCTGGGCGCGCGACATCGCTCGCTGTGCGCGCGAGCCACGCTGGGCGCAGCGCTCGTGGCACGCGAGCTTGCGCTCGCTGCGCGCGAGGCTGCGCGCGCTTGCGCGAGGCAGTGCGCGTTGTGGCGCAGCTCGCTTGCTGCCCACACGCGACTGCCATGCCTTGCCTTCGCCCATGCCCATTCATCCATAGCTCGTGGCCCACGACACAAGGCAGGGCTGCTGCCTTGTGCTCGTGCACTACGCCCTTGCTCATTGCATTCGTGCTGCACGGGCGACGAGCTCCCTTGCTCGACGTCGCATGCCCGCACTATACAACACCCCTTAAGGGTAACACGAAGCGTCCATTGCTTTGTGCGTGCAAGTTATATGAACGAATCGCATAAAAATTTAAAATTTATATTTAAAATTAATGACAAATTAATAAATAATATTAATTTCATAATTTTAGGGCGAAAAATCGAAAATTTATTATTCAATTGATTTCCGATTTACATGGATTCAAGTCTAGGTCATAAAAATTTAAAATTTATCATAAATTTACAATTTTTATGGTGGTTTTTAATCATAGGTTTCTAATTAAATTATAATTAATTATGAAAATTAAATTAATTCTAAAGTATTCTAATTTTCAACAAATTAATCATAATTACAAATTAGATTGCATAATTAACAAGGCTAGGCATTCAAACTTGTTAAACATATACAGTAGGTCAATCAAAAATTCAAGATTTATCAACAAGAATCGCAAATATTTAATTTAACATCTTAAATTTACGAAATTTTGCATTCGAAAAACTAAAATCTTCGAAAAGTCATAGTTAGGCTTCGAATTTGAGAATTCTGGGTTCGGCAGAAAAATACTGTTTTTGTCAAAATTTTAGAATGCCTTTTACATGCGGAATTGACACAAAAATCACTCGATTTGGATGAGTAACGAAGAAACTGCCGAAAAACTGCGTACGTATAATTAAATGAACGCAATTTGCAACTAATTAACAATTACGAAAATTAATCACCCCTTTTAATTCTTGCAAATTTGTAATATTTAACCATGTTCATGCAATTAGATTATGAAAATAATAAGGGGCTCGTGATACCACTGTTAGGTTATGATACATATGATATTACATAAATCATGCGGAAACAACCATTAACCCAGGAATACATATTATTTACACATAATCATATAGCATAATTTAGATGCATACTCTTTGTTGCGTGCCTTCCCTAGCTGCGCCCGAACCGAACAAGAACAAGTCTTTAGGACTTCAAGTGTCGTCCCTCCGTAGATAGTCCACAGCACGTCCGGATCCGCCTTAAGATTGACCAACTAGAATCGCCCTTAAGGTACTAGAATTTTCGGCACTTTTGAGCAAGATGTGTGATTGAATTTTTCTCTCAAAAACTCACTTTGAATACTTTGAAACTCGTTATAAATTGTGAGCCCAAGCCACATATTTATAGGGGTATGGAAAGGGAATTGGAATCCTATTCAGATACAAATTAATTAAACCTAGAATCCTACAAGAACTCTAATTAATTAATTTATCAAATAGAATTAGGAATTTAATCATTAACCGAACTCTGCATGTTCTAGGAATCGTGCATGAACACAAACACTCACGCACACACACACGGCAGCCACGATGGGCCGCCCATGCGCGTGCGTGCGAGCAGCAGCCCACGCAGCGAGGCCTACGCGAGCTACAAGCCCACGTAGCTCCTGCGCGCGCTGCGCGCGCTGTGCGCGCTGCCACGGCCTGCTGGGCCTGGCCTTGCGCTGGGCCTGGCGTGGCCTTGGCTGTTCGTGTGGCGCGCTTGGCTTGCTGGGCGATGGCCTGGCTTCGTGCTGGGCCCTCGTCCGGCAGGCCTCGTCCGATGCTTATTCGTACGATACGCTTCCGATTAAATTTCCGATTCCGGAATTCATTTCCGATACGAACAATATTTAACATTTCCGATTCCGGAATTAATTTCCGTTTCGAACAAATATTTAATATTTCCGTTTCCGGAATTATTTTCCGATTCCGATAATATTTCCGATTCTGACAATATTTCCGTTTCCGGCAATATTTCCGATTCTGGCAATATTTCCATTTCCGATAATATTTTCCGATACGTACCATGTTTCCGTTTCCGGCAACATCTACGACTTGGATAATATTCATATTTCCGATACGATCCATATTTCCGTTTCCGGCAATATCATCGTTTCCGGAGTATTCATTTCTTGCTTGTGACGATCTCAGCTCCCACTGAAACCAAGATCCGTCGATTCCGAATATTCATAGATGGAGTATTTAATGCCATTAAATACTTGATCCGTTTACGTACTATTTGTGTGACCCTACGGGTTCAGTCAAGAGTAAGCTGTGGATTAATATCATTAATTCCACTTGAACTGAAGTGGCCTCTAGCTAGGCATTCAGCTCACTTGATCTCACTGAATTATTAACTTGTTAATTAATACTGAACCGCATTTATTAGACTTATCATAGAATGCATACTTGGACCAAGGGCATTATTTCCTTCAAAAGACACCCTCGAATTCCCGTAAAGTGGAGATTAGATCGGCCTTTTCAGTGGGAGTTAAGGTGAGGCCAATTTTAATAATTTTAGGATTTTCTTCTGTTCCAATATTTACCGATTCTGTGTCCTCAATTATAGGAGTTTTGAGTTCTTGTTCATTTACAGCTTTTATTAGTTCGGTATATTCCTCTTCTGGCTCTTTTTCGTGCTCATTAGTGGCGAGACATTCTGCATTATTACTCTGATTTTTAAGCGGCACATACTCAAGAGTTTTGTTTATCTTATTAAAGTCATGAAGCATTACATAAAAAAGATCTCCCGGAGTAGAGATTTCCGGGTCTAAACTATTTTTGGGAGGAGTTACAATTTTGCTAGGTTCGGACTCGGAGTCAGACTCGGATTCAGACTCTAATTCTTTGTACATCGGACCCTCTCCCGCAGATATCTTGAACTTTATCCCACGAGCATTAGTCTATTTGAAAGTCTTGCGCCACCCTCGTTGGATTTGGTCATCTTTTGAGGGTGATGGAGCGATCAACTTAGTAGGATCAAACACTTCATCTTGGAGAGCTAGTGCCATAATTTCTGTTTCTTTCTTCGCTCTTTTCTTTTCTAACCCAAACAATAGCCAGAAAGCATGTGAGTTGGGGAGCGTTTTTGGCATAGCATGGTTCTTTGGGGCGAGTGGCCTTTGAGAACGTAAAGGGTCGTGTCCCAGAGCATGCATCTCTTGGGTTTGTGCGACCTCTAGGTACAGATGTTCGGGATATGCTTATTCCATCGTGTTTCTTGATGGCTATCACGGGCAAGTACTCAGGGGCCCTGCATTATTGTTGTGGAGTAGGAGACACATTAGTTTGTTTCGTGAGTCGGTTTTTTAGGCATTCTATGACTACCCTTAAGTCGGACTAGTATATTTGGACTGTTATGTGTGCACTTTGAACTCTTTATGTTTTTGAAAATCTCTGCCCGTGTGACATTCATGATTATTTGCATGGTCGACTTTTAGTGTCGAGCATTGCCGTCGTAGGAGGCCTAACAACGACGCAAGGAGTTATTAATTTTTCACGAGTCGCTTTTGAAATCGAGTGCTTTTCTTACGCCCTCGTAGCAATTCCTTTTTTATGGATATTTTTTGTTACGTATTTTCTTTTCTGCTTGGGCACCGAGGCTGCTGCGCCTGACCAGAAAGCCAAGCAGCAACTTCAGCGCCTAGAAGTGGGCGTGAGAAATTTTGGCGCCCAGCCAGGGGCGTTGAAAATGCGTCCCTGGCTGGTTCTCGTTTTCTGTTTTCTGTTTATGCGACTTGGATTTGCGTGCTTGCCTAATAACGTCCTTTACGCGTAACAGCGTTCGTGGGATACGTTACAGGCCATCCCGAGCGTCGCTTATTTTGTGGCGATCATTCGGGTATGCGGAACACGTGTTTCGGTATAACTCTTTGGCAAATTAGTCTATGAATGTTTGGGCAATTTTTAAGGTCATTGGTTTTCTAGGATAGTTTGTCACACACAATCACATATTTCGCTACACATAACTACATTACAAACATGGATTTGAAAATTAAATATGCCACGTAGTTTATGATAGGCTTCTATGGGTAGTATTTGCGCCTGGCTTGGTACCGCTTCTATCGTGGATCCAACACATGCCCCGGTCGAGGTAGTGTCTTCAACAGACGAATTTCGCCCAAGAGGCCAACCCGCAAGTGCAAGCCAAGGGGGCATGCAGGCGAGAGGGACCTAATGGGCGAGCGATTGGGTTCGGGATAGGTGTACTACCTGCACAAGTACCGAGTGGGAAACATGCGCGGCTTATGCACCCCCCTATTGGCGAAAAAGGTATCCTTAGGCCCAACTCCCGAGGGAGCCGAGATTCGTTATGATGTTCTGCCCGTTCACATTAATATGCTGATTTTCAGGTCGTCCCAACTTGATGGGTAAATAAACGCGGGGTAGGATCGTTTCACCCTTCGGCTATTTTGATTACCTACAAGCACGAGTATTTCCTTCACTATCCCCAGTGGAGTCGCCACTGTGAGGGGGTCGAAAAAGCGCGAGGCTAATGCGTGACCTGTCCCTCGTGGGTGTGACGATTCTTTTTATTCAATCAAGTGTAATTGGATTTCCTGTGAGTATACACCCAATTGACTAGTAATATAGGAGTCGCCATTCAGTTTTTAACGACAATGAGAAAAACCGACAAAACCCGGTTATCGTGACATAAAGGGAGTGCAATTATGTTTGACCACGACGGCCGTAGGTTCCCTTGTGATCCCGGGTGTGGGGATCTCTCAATATACACCCGCAAGGTAGAGATTGAGGGTTCGGGGGACTGTAACTACCGAGAGGAGTAATTCGCTCGTCGATAACTCCAGAGGCAGGATATTCTTACTAGCTCAGCATAAATAATTGAAGGGACATGCGTTAACTATTAAACTAATCTGAATTGATTTTAGCAACATGCAGCATATAATACTAATTCGATCGTGATTATCTGATTTAAATAGCATTAAGGGACCTAGCATGATAATCCGATTTCCCAAAAATATTATATTTATTAGGCGTGATAGAACAATCAGATTAGGTTAGTTTAACAGTTCATAAAAAGGGCGAGGAAAGCAGTTAAATCATCGAAAAGGGACACATTACGACGCACCCTTGAGAGGTGCGTCACGGTTCTCAGAAAACTAACCACTTTGACTTTGCTATTTCTCCTTTTTATTTAACGAATCTGGATTATGGGACAGGATACGTTCTGTTCGATTTATGGATCGATTGCGACAGAACGCGTGAACAGCTTCGCAGCGAGAGGCTTAGGCTTAAGGGGTTTAGAGTCAATACTCAGAGTATATTATGTGTTGTTGTGTGTCCTTTCACGTCGAAACTAGGGGTCTATTTATAGGGAAGAGTTCGTGGAAAGATAGAATTGCAGAGTTCTAATCCACAAAGAATTAGGAAAAGAGACGTACCCAGGTATTTTCAGCGCCCAGGCCTGGGCGCCGAAGATTTCGGCGCCCAGAGCTAGGCGTTGAAAATAGGGTCTGGGCAGTTTTTGTTTAGTCAGATTCGGATTCTAAAATTCGTAGAGTTTGAGATTAATTTGAGTCTCTTAGCGCGTATCAATTTGTGACGGAATGCGTCTGGGCCCGTTACGAACTCTAGGCTCGTTAGGATTTAAATTAATACGTAACTCTTATTTCCGAACCCTATTAGGAATAGGATTCTCGCGGTTTTCTATCTCATTTAGGATTTATGTTGGAATGCAACACCTAATTCTGACAAGTTTCTATCTATTATGATTTTGCCACTTTTAGAAGCTACCTTTTACGGCAATTACTATTTTTAGCAGGTTTCCATAAATAGCAGGTTTCGGGTGAAATGAAATGGGGAATCGAGATTCGTTTATTTTATAGGAGATGCGTTGTCAAGTGGAGTTTTTATGCTTTCATCATCGAACCTTTCCCTTGCGGGAATGGGGACAAAAGTAGGTGTCTACAAATATACATCGTAGGGTCGAAGTTCTCATTTTCTGGTTGGTCGAGAGAGACGTGACAAGAGCCGAGTGGGCTCTTGTTGTTGTTGGGTTTGCCAGCGTTAGGGAGCGGTATCACTTCATCCTCTATCATGTCCTGGATCGTATGTTTTAGATTCCAGCAGTTTTCAGTGTCATGCCCATTTCCTTGATGGAATTTGCAGTAAGTACCTTCGACCCAATATTTGCCCTTGACAGGAGGGTCACGGGTGGGGCCTATAGGTCTCAACTTTCCTTGATTGGTTAGTCTTTCAAAGGCTTGTACCAAAGTCGACCAGAGTGGGGCAAACTTCCGGTCTCGGACCCATCTTCCAGGGCTTCTTCGGGCGGGAGTCTCCTCTACGGCATGGACTTCTTGGGCTTGGGATGTGTTGCCCCTGTTGTAGGTGTTGCTTTTGTATGCGGGTTTACTTTGTATTGTTTTTGCGAGGTCATCCTCGATCTTTATTCCCACATCATAAACTCTTTTGAAAGTGTCAAGTCCCAGGTACCTAAGGTGTTGTCTGTAAGCCGGGTCCAGGTTGTTAATGAATTTTTAGACCAATTCTGTTTCGGGGGGCCTATTGATTAGTTGGGCAGCCTGATCCCTCCATCTAGCAAAGTAGGTTATGAAACCTTCATTTTTCTTTTGGAAGAGAACTTTCAGCTCGCGCATGGTGACTTGAAAATCCATGTTCGACGAGTATTGCTTGATGAAGAAATTGACAAAGTCTTCCCAAGTGGGGAAGAGCTTAGGGTCCTGGTGGTAGTACCATTTGAGCGGCACAGGTTCCAAGGACAAAGGAAAGGTAGGTAAATACATGGAATTGTACACGCCTTTCAAGTTCATGGCATTCACAAAGCTCAATAGATGATCACGGGGATTGTCCGTGGCTTTAAACTTTGGTAAGTCGGATGAACTAAACTTTTCTGGTAGTTTTCCAGGAAAAGGTTCAGGATCGAGGGAGAAGTACTTGCTCCCCATGGTTTGCTGTAGGACCATTTTTTCAATCCTCTTCTCGTTATCGAGGTCATTTTTGGCTTGTGCAGCTGCTAAGGCTTCGTTTTCCATTTTCAGTTGGCCCATGAGTTGGGTCATTTGGGCCATCTGGTCTCGTAATTCTTCGATGGACATGTTTGAGGGTGCGAATCGAGGTTGGGGAAGCGGAGATCCTTGAAATGAGGGATGACGGACGGAGCTTGGAGTCACTAAACTTGGTGTTGGCGATGTATCTTCGAGACGCACTTAACCTTTGATTTCCCGATCGGCACCAAGTGGCAGGACCAGTCCTATGCATAAGATAAGCTAAAGTTGAGGCCCCAAAATTTCAAGCATTACTTAGTCTAGACTTTGACTCTCTATTGGTTTCTTCGCTCTTTCTTTTGTTGGTACACTTTTGGTTCTTTCTTTTGGTCATTCTTTGGATTTTCGAAACACTTGCCCATTGTGACATTCATAGTTATTGGCATGTTCGGTTTTGGTGCCGAGCATTGTCGTCGTAGGAGGCCTAACAACGACTCGAAGAGTTATTTATATATATTGTTTTGGTCGCTTTAAGAATCAATAATTTTCATACGCCCTTGCAGCAATTTTTACGAATGGTTTATTTTTGCTACTTATTTTTTGCGCGGGCACCGAGGCTGCTGCGCCTGACCAAATGGCCAGGCAGCAACTTCAGCGCCCAACGTAGGGCGTGAGAAATTTTGGCGCCCAGCCAGGGGCGTTGAAAATGCGTCCCTGGCTGGTTCTCGTTTTCTGTTTACCTCTATTTTTTGTTTATGCGACTTTGATTTAGCGTGCTTGCCTAATAACGTCCTTACGCGTTGTGCAACGTTTGTGGGATTCGTTACAGGCCATCCCGAATGTCGCATATTTTTGTTGCGATCGTTCGGGTTTGCGGAACACGTATTTCGGTATAACTCTTTGGCCAATTAGTTTATGAATGTTTTGGCAATTTTTAAGGTCGTTGGTTTTCTAATATTGTTTGTCACACACAATCATACATTTCGCTACACATAACTAACATCACATCATGAGGCAATAATAATATGTCATGTAGTTTATGATAGGCTTCTATGGGTAGTATTTGCGCCTGGCTTGGTACCGCTTCTATCGCAGATCCAACACATGCCCCGGTCGAGATAGTGTCTTCAACAGACGAATTTCACCCAAGAGGCCAATCACGATGTAAGCCAAGGGGGCATAAACGCGGGGTAGGATCGTTTCACCCTTCGGCTATTTTGATTACCTACAAGCACGAGTATTTCCTTCATTATCCCCAGTGGAGTCGCCACTGTGAGGGGGTCGAAAAAGCACGAGGCTAATGCGTGACCTCGTCCCTCGTGGGTGTGACGCTTCTTTTTGTCAAATCAAGTGTAATTGGATTTCCTGTGAGTTTACACCCAATTGACTAGTAATATAGGAGTCGCCATTCAGTTTTTAACGACAATGAGAAAAACTGACAAAACCCGGTTATCGTGACATAAAGGGAGTGCAATTATGTTTGACCACGAAGGCCATAGGTTCCCTTGTGATCCCTGGTGCGGGGATCTCTCAACATACACCCGCAAGGTAGAGATTGAGGGTTCGGGGGACTGTAACTACCGAGAGGAGTACTCGCTCGTCGATAACTCCAGAGGCAGGATATCCTTACTAGCTCAACATAAATAATTGAAGGGACATGCGTTAACTATTAAACTAATCTGAGTTGATTTTAATAATATGCAACATATAATACTAGATCGAGCGCGATTATCTGATTTAGATTGTATTAAGGGACCTAGCATGATAATCTAATTTCCCAAAAATATTATCTTTATTAGGCGTGATAGAACAATCAGATTTAATTAGTTTAACAGTTTATAAAAGGCGAGGAAAGCAATTAAATCATGGAAAAGGGACACATTACGACGCACCCTTGAGAGGTGCGTCACGGTTCTCAGAAAACTAACCACTTTGACTTTGCTATTTCTCCTTTTATTTAACGAATCTCAAGTTACGGGACAGGATACGTTCTGTTCGATTTTTGGATCGATTGCGACAGAACGCGTTATCAATTTCGCAGCGTGAGGCTTAGGCTTAGGGGTTGGAGTCAATACTCAGAATATGAATTGTGTGTTGTGTCACGTCGAACTTGGGGCCCTATTTATAGAAAAGAGTTCGTGGAAAGATAGAATCGTAGAACTCTAATCCACGAGGAATTAGGAAAGAACACGTCCCAGGTATTTTCAGCGCCCAGGGCTGGGCGCCGAAGATTTCGGCGCCCAGAGCCAGGCGTTGAAAATAGGGTCTGGGCCGTTTCTTTGTCAGATTCAGACTCTTAGAATCCGGAGTGTATGAGACTTAATCGAGTCTTTTAGTGCGTATTAATTTTATGATGGAATGCATCTGGGCCCGTTACGAACTCTAGGCTTGTTAGGATTTTAATTAATACGTAACTCTTATTTTCGAATCGTATTAGGAATAAGATTCTCTCGCAATTTCTATCTCATTTAGGATTTATGTTGGAGTGCAACACTTAATTCTGACAGGTTTCTATCTTTTATGACTTGCCACTTTTAACAACTACCCATTACTGCAATTACTATTTTTAGCAGGTTTCCATAAATAGCAGGTTTCTATAAATAGCAGGTTTCGGGTGAAATGAAAAGGGGAATTTGAGATTCGTTATTTTATAGGAGATGCGTTGTCAAGTGGAGATTTATGTTCTCATCATCGAACCTTCCCTTTCGGGAATGGGGACAAAAGTAGGTGACTACACACTTACACTTGGATAACACATTCTTTTGTATATGGCACACACATAAATTGTGTTTTGCCCTAGAAAACAAAACACGTATAGCATTCATTAATGCTAATTCCCTATCTGTAATAATAACCAAGTCATCAGATGAGTGACCCTTCATGTAGAAAGCATTGTAAAGCCCATATATAATCTTGTTCCCTCTCTTTTTCTAGGAAGACAAAACAAGAATAAAAAGATTTATTGAAACTCGATACACCAATTATATCAAGAAAAGGCATCTTGTATTTATTAGTCCTATAAGTGCAATCCATAACAAACACATTTAGAAATGAGTTAGTTAGACAAGGCCCTGTTTAGCTCACCTTATTTCATGACCTTATTACTTATTTCAAATTTAATCAGATCAGATCAGAATAGACCAAATCAGATCAGAAAATATAAGTTCAGGTCAGACCAGATCAGAAAAAATAAGTTTATATCAGACCAGACCAGATCAGATCAGATCAGACCAGATGAGATTATTATTATTATTATTATTATTATTATTATTATTATTATTATTATTATTATTATTATTATTATTATTATTATTATTATTATTATTATTATTATTATTGCTTTAATAAAAAAGAATGTTTTCTGCAGAGTCATGTCCATATCATAATTGATTTGTACATATCATGTCCAGATCAGAACTGGTCTGTCCAGATCATGACCAGATCAAAACTGATTTGTACAGATCATGTCCTGATCAAAATTGATCTATACAAATCATATCCAGATCAAAATTGATCTGTATAGATCATGTACAAATCAAAATTGATATACAAAGATCATGTCCAGATCAGAATCGATCTGTGCAGATCAAAATCCATACGTGTAGATCAGAACCCATATATTCGGATCGATCTATCTAGATCATGCCTAAATCTATATTGATTTTTCAAGATCAAGTCCATATCAAAACCCATATATCTAGATCATGTCCAAATTTGAATCGATCTATTTCGATCAAAACTGATATATCCAGATCATGTCCAAATCATAACTTGTCGTACAGATTATGTCTATATTATGTCCAGATCAAAACTTCTCTGTATAGATCATGTCCAGATCTATAATAATCATGTCGATATTAGGACCGATTTGTCCAGATCATATCCAGATCAGAACCAAATTTCAAGTCATAATTGATATGTGCAGATCATATCCAGATCAGAATTGATATGTCCAGATCATAACCGATCTATCTAGATAATTTCTAGGTCTATCTAATATAAGGAATAGTTGAATCATGAGTAAAGTCAAATAAATAATAACAATATTATAAATTTGTGTAACATTTATTATACACATAAGTCGTTTAATATTAATAAATATAGATTTTTGTTTAAACTTAATTCTGGAAAATCAGATCAGATCAGATTATATCATACCAGATCATACCATACCATACCATACCATACCAGACTAGATCATACCATATCAGATTAGAAAAATAAGTTCAGATCAGATCATACCAGATCAGATCATGAGAAATAAGTTGAACTAAACGAGGCCTAATTGACTTTGGGTGAGAAAAAAATACGTGTGTCAAATTTCCTCCATCATCATGTTTGTAGTTGTAAGTACATCCCCCATGACCAAGTTCATCAAATAAAGGATTTTATCATTAAACTACCATCTAACTTATCTGTTCGGATTTTAGACTTCAGGTTATGTATGGTCCTTGATACTGTTTTAAGGGAATGATTCTTTTGTCTAAGAGAAGACAGAATTTGCCGAGGTTGAATTCCTGACATACTCATTTTTTTGAACATCTAAACTTTCTTCTTTTGTTAACCGACGAGAAGTATGATGTCCACACAAGTCAACAGAAGGTTCATGGTTATGAGAACTATTTTGAAAAGTTGAAGAGATCAAACCCCATCTTCTTGTTCCTTACCTCGTATTCAAAATGGACAATCTATCAGATGAGTGCTTGTTTCCCTATCTTGACTTATAATTAATGTTTTACGCCTATCTCGATAAAATCCGCTTCTATCACAACCAAGGTTCACATAACGATCTTTGCGGGAATCCTTTATGGAGACCACATATCCTTTTGACTCATTAACTTCTTAACCTCGTCAAGGAGTTCTTCACGAGTTTGAAATTTTCTACTAAATAATTGTTGATCACATCTTTGGTCATATTAACGTTGATTGTTGATAGTAAACCTGGCAAGGTATTAGACTATTATTGATAAATTATGTACAAATAATAAAAGGGACATGTTTGAAATAATCATGCGTCATACCTTAAAAAAATTACGAATGAAAAATTAAAAAGTAACTCTAATGTAATTAATGAAAAGAAATAATGCTATGTACCTCTGCAAATTTTAATGATAGAATCCTTCAATGCTTTTGATAATAACGGACTTATGTAAATTAATGATTGGGTAAGGGATAACAAAGGCAGCAAAATAATAGTCTAAATACCCGTGATGGTGAAAGAGATCTAATAATTACCATAGTGGTGCATGTAACAAATATAGAAAACGTAATACTCCGTAAGTGGTATTTTTGGTAAATTTATGGTTTTATAATTTTGAGAACAAAGGATAATAGGAGATTTGATTCAGTTTATAGATTGAATACACGGCAATAGAAGATTACGTGCAGCGGGTAGCGCCATTGCCTTGGACATATCAAATTTTACTTTGGTAAAATCCGTACCCTTTTTTTTCGCCCTCAACAAAACAAATACTTCCGTTAAACGAATGGCGCCGAAAAATTGTATTCCGTTAAAACGAGTGGCGCCGAAACATAATCGGACAGTGACCTACGAGTAGATGGGAATTGAATGGGGTTGATATAAAACTACAGAGTCTCCATATAAAGGTATGGGCCTTGCCCCTTCCACACGTTGCCGTTATTGATGGCTTCTCAACATTATGGTAAGTTAGAGGAATTCATCAATTCCGGCCATGCATGCATATTACTGACTAGCTTGCTTTAAAATGTACTTCCGCAAGGTTTCACATTCGTCATGATTCATGATTCACGGATCTATGACTTATAACTCATAAGACTTATATAAAAAAAAAGCTCCTTTCTCTTTTGTGTAGTAACATTATGTTCGGTGGATTTGTGTGTTTACTTTATCTATATCCTCCTTAAATTTGTGGTAAGAAGGTGGGTGGCAACTAGGCAAGTATAAAATAACGAATTATGTATAATTAGGCGGGTTTAGTTCACCTTATTTCATAACTTTATTGTTTATTTCAGATCAGAGAATCATATATGATAAGATCATAAAAAATAAGTTCAGTTCAGAACAGATCAGATCAGATGATAATAATAATAATAATAATAATTATTATTATTATTATTATTGTTATTATTATTGTTATTATTATTATTATTATTATTATGGGAAAACACCAAAACGTTACAAGCTTAACAAGCTACAAAGATCAAGTGAACTACAAGAAGTTGGAGGGGAGCCGAGATACAATCTGGGCCCCCACTCCTCTAGCTATGGCGAACCCGATCCTGCTGAAAATGTGGGCAGTTGTCCGTGCCCCAATGTCTTGAGCCCAGGGCCGGCTAAGACCCTGTGCATCCTGGTCCTCAGCACAGGGCCTCCGCCATTTTAAGGGCCCAATTCTGTTGCAGCCCAAAATTCATTTTTTTTCTACAATGTCCCTTGACTTCTCCTTCTCCTCTGCATTACTGCTGTTCCAACTTCCATTACTCATTTACTCTTTTATGGAAAGAACCACCTTAGCTATGGTAATTGGATCACATTAATTTCGGTAATTAAGACCCATTAATTAATTAATTATCTAACTCTTCACTCTCCTCTCATGCTCCAAATGCATATCTGTCTCGTAATTAAGCCATAGATTGGCTGCCTCCAATTCCAATTCATCAATGGTTCTCTCTTAATTTCTCTATTCATCTTTATTCTTTACATTTTTTGTGATTTTTTATTTAAAAATAAGAAGAAACAAAAAAACTTACCTTGTTTGAGAAATTATTATGCGTCATTCACTCAATCCTATTGCTGATTCGGCATTGTTGAGGATGGAGCAGTTGTGGTGGCATACACCTCGTGGACATCGGTACGATGTTCATTGCTTCTTCCCCACTCTTATTTGTAATTCAATTTTTGTGTTATTATTATACTTGTAGATTGATAGTAAATTTGAGTATCTATTTTTTCATCTAATCTTTTTGCTATTTACTTGTTGGTGAATTTGTTTAATGTTTGATTGTCATATACGAGGTAATACAATTTCAAAATTCTTCTTTCGATTTTATGTTCAGTGTGTAATTAAATTTAAAATTATTTTTGAATATGTTGATTGCAGTGGAAAGTTGTACTAAGAAACAAAATATACCTCAATAACATGAATAAGTCATATTCGTGTTCCATATAAAAATACAACCATAAATAAAAAATTGGAGATTTTTTATTTTTGAAATTATTAATAGGGCCTCAATTTATAATAGCACAGGGCCTCTAAAATCTTTGAGACGGTCCTGCTTGAGCCCTGGAGTACGTCTGGACCCGCTTCAGCAACGAAACAACCCCTTTCTCTAATTCCCCAAAATAAGAGAAGGAAAAAAGAAAGAAACCGTAACCCAAAGCCGTACAACGTGCCGCATACTTATCCTGCTTCCGTTGCGCTTGTAACACCCTAATAATTCCTTGCTTTTATAAAACCATTTTCCAACTTAAAATAAAGGAATTACTAAAGCATTATCGCCACCGTGATAACGGTTAAGGCTATTACCAGAATTACGCAGCGGAATTTAATGTCAACTAACTTTTAAAAACATAATTAATGAAATATCGAGGCCTCCTACAATTTGGAACCATAATGGCCCAAAATCCAAAGTATAAATAGTTCAAACATTTCAAACATAATTAAAGTATTATTAAATGGTTCGAAATACGAAAACATGCAACTCTCTCGATCATCCCAAGCCACATGATTCCGATCTACCAACCTGCTATTTTATTCTACTCCGCATCAATGCAAGTACAAATGATAGATCATCATAGGGTCATTAAGGCAAAGGCCATGACCAAAACACACAAAGCACGTAGTCAGCAAAAGCTGAGTACTTACAAGAATAGAGTGAAATAAAACTAAAACATGCATCACTCACTAAGTACTAATCAACATGCAAAAGCCATATAATAATAATCGACCAATCATGAATACAAGACTCGACTCTTGACTCGAATCTTGACTCACAATTCAATTAGAATAAGCTTCGAACGGGCCAAAAGAATGTTCCATAAAGGAAAAGTGATGGGAGCCAACCATACACCAAATAATAAATAATAAAATCGGGCCATACCGAGTGTCGGGGCCATACCGACGGAATTCTTGCGCATAATATAAATGAAACAACGTCTTGTATCATTAGTAGGAGTGCGAGCTTTCCGGCAAGACTCCCCCCATTGTTCATACTCAAGGTATATACGTTCCAAGAGTTTTGAAGCTTGTTCAGGTTGCACTTTACGTTTATTAATATTTTATTCAAGGTGAACTCAAGACTCAACAATGTACATTCATACAATTAATAAACAACAACCAAACAATCTTATTTTAATGCTTTAGGACTTGTGATCAACAAAGCAAGACACTTGTGAAATTACTACTATGTTCCTCCTCACCAAAGTGAGACTCCACATCATGCACATTAACATGAGGGTTGTGCCCTTGCACGAAAAATCCTAATTCATTTCATACATAATATTCCCAACTGAACCCTACATGTGCGGTGGCTTACATGAGCTAACCCTTCACATGTGGTAAAATAAATAGTACAACCAGGTACGAATAATTGGCTCAAAGTATCCTACACATCCCGTACAATAGCATATTAATAAATAATCCATCCCTTGCATGTGAAACAAACCATACATGCTGTGAGGGGGTCGAAAAAGCACGAGGCTAATGCATGACCTCGTCCCTCGTGGGCGTGACGTCGTCAGATGAAGTGTAGTTAGATTTCCTGTGAGTTTACACCCAATCGACTAGTAATATAGGAGTCGCCATTCAGTTTTTAACGACAATGAGAAAAACTGACAAAACCTGGTTATCGTGACATAAAGGGAGTGCAATTATGTTCGACCACGACGACCATGGGTTGATCCCTGGTGTGGGGATCGCTCAACGTACACCCGCAGGGCAGAGATTGAGAGTTCGGGGGACTGTAACTACCGAGAGGAGTGCTCATCGATAACTCCAGAGGCAGGTTATCCTTACTAGCTCAGCATAAATAATTGAAGGGACATGCGTTTAAACTATTAAACTACTCTGAATTGATTTTAGCAATATGCAACACATAATACTAAATCGATCGTGATTATCTTATTTAGATTGATTTAAGGTACCTAGCATGATAATTCAATTGTCCAAGGTATTATCTTATTAGGCGTGATAGATCAATCAAGTTAATAGTTTGACAATTTTATAAAAGGGTGATGAAAGCGATTAAATCATATGAGGGACACATTACGACGCAGCCTTGAGATGTGCGTTACGGTTCTCAGAAAACTAACCACTTGGCTTTGCTGTTTCTCCTTTTATTTACCGAATCTCGGGTTTCCAAGCAATGTTCCAGTATTTAGGCTTAATTCATCAGCTACAAGGGACATGATGCGTTCTGTTTGACTTTTGGGTCGATTACGACAGAACGCCGGATCAATTTCGCAGCGTGAGGCTAGGCTTAAGGCTAGAGTCAATACTCAGGTTATGGAATTGTGTGTTGTGTTGTGTTGTGTCCTTTTCACGTCGGCTGTAGGGGTCTATTTATAGGAAAAATTGGCGTAGAAAGATAGATTTTCAGGAATATGAATACGAAACGGATTAGGAAAAGAATCCGTCCCAGGTATTTTCGGCGCCCAGCACTGGGCGTCAAAGATTTCGGCGCCCAGGGCTGGGCGTTGAAAATAGGATCTGGGCAGAATTCTTTGTCAGATTGGACTCTAGAGTACGGAGTCCATTAAGAGACTTAATCCGAGTTATTTGGTGCGTATCAACTTATGACGGAATGCGTCTGGGCCCGTTACGAACTCTAGGTTCCGAATTATAGCAGGAATAGAATTCCTTTTGCCAATTCTATCTCTTTTAGGACTTATGTTGGAGTGCAACACCTAATTATGACAGATTTCTATCTTTTATGACTTTGCCACTTTTAACAACTACTTCTTACGGCAGTAACTATTCTTAGCAGGTTTCTATAAATAGCAGTTTTGGCTGAAATGAAAGGGTGATTGAGATTCGTTATTTTATAGGAGATGCGTTGCCAAGTGGAGATTTATTTTCTCATCATCGAACCTTCCCTTTCGGGAATGGGGACAAAAGTAGGTGTCTACAGTTAGCCCCAACTTTGACTGAGTCTTGGAGTAAGACGATGGTCAAAGTATTAGACGGAGTGCGTCATACAAGCCATGGTGTATGTGACCTGTTTTGCGGGGGTCTCACGAGCCCCCAAGTGATAACATTTGACTTAAGGGTCATCACTTGAAGTGTTAACACATTCCTCACGTGCCATTGGAATTAGTTAACTAATAGTATAGAAACTCGCTCACTTTGTCATTGGAAGTATCTAAAGATGTTTTCAAAATCAAAGCTATAAAGTGTAACTGGGCCTGGCCAAGCCCAATCACGAGGTAAAATGTTTTAAAAATTCTCATTTTCAGGGTTAGCTAAACGAGAAAACCCCCTTGTTTTTATAGGACGTAAAACGAAGGAAAATCCAGCACATCACTCTTTTTAGGAAAAGCGGAAAACCAATTTTTTGATTTTTGGAAAAGGGAAACTATCCTTTGATTTTTGGAAAAGGGAAACCATCCTTTGATTTTTGGAAAAGGGAAACCATCTTTTGATTTTTGGAAAAAGATAAACCATCCTTTGATTTTTGGAAAAGGGAAACCATCTTTTGATTTTTGGAAAAAGATAAACCATCTTTTGATTTTTGGAAAAAGATAAACCATCTTTTGATTTTTGGAAAAAGATAAACCATCTTTTGATTTTTGGAAAAAGATAAACCAGGAAAAGTTATCGTTGCAGTGACTAAGGACCTGCGCGGTTAGTGGCGCAGACCCCGTCCGCTGAAGGTGGGCGAGCCTGTCCGCTGAGGGTGGACGCCCCATCCGATAGAAGTGGACGAATCTATTTTGATGTTTTGAAAATAAGGACCTACGCGGTTTGTGACGTAGACCCCGCCAGCTGAAGATGGCGAACCTGTTTTTGCTTTTGAAGAATTTATTTTCTTTTCATTTTCGAAAACTGAGGACCTACGTGGTTAGTGAAGCAGACCCCGCCCGCTGAAGGTGGGCGAGCCCTGTCCGCTAAGGGTGGACGCCCCTCCCGCTGGAGGTGAGCGAACCTGAATTCATCTTTTCGATTTGGGACTCGTGTGGTACGTGCCGCGATCTTGCCCGATTGAGGTGGGCAAGTCCCTATTTCATTTGTTCTTGTGATTTTTTTTTGAGAATTTTTTTTATTCATTCTTGTAAGAGCGGATTCTTTCGTGGGATGCTCGGATTTAGTTGCAACCTGAATGTGGGTTGACAACGTGTTTAGACAGACCATTGTCTCGTGGTCATCATCTTTCATGGTTTTGAGCTAGTCTTTACGGCTCAATTTTGCCACTACCTGGGTCCTTGATTAGGGGACTATGTATAAGTATCAACGGCGACCTTTGTCTTGAGGTCGTAATTCGGTTTTATCTTTTGAGATTATCCAAACACGGGACTTCGTACAGCGTAGTCTGGGAATGTTGTTTTAACTTTGCATACTTTCTTTTGAAATGTTTATTTTCTTTCGAGCCCCCAAGCATTTGTGCTTGACGGGCATTTCTTGTCAAAGAGGTTCCTTGGGGATACGCGTTTTGTAATGTTCTTGACCGCGTTTGGGATCGTGCTCGTAAGTGCGAGCGATCTTTGTAGTGGTGTGCTACTCTTAACGAAGCCGTGAGGTGCGACTTTCAGTAAAGAAATCGGCAATTTTCGAGTCGAATGGATACGGCAGGGCCCTATAGAAGTCAGGGCTTCTCTTGGGCCTGGGTTCATTTTCGGCGCCCAGGCCTGGGCGTTGAAATAATTCACGCCCTAGGTTGGGCGTTGAAAATGTTGTTTGGGCTGGTCTTTTGATGACACAGTTGGCCTCTTGTTCGTTCGTTTATTTCACTCGGAAATTCTACGTATTCTCTTCTCTTTTTGTTTTTCTTTATTTTTTGGAACGTAGAATTTAGAGATCACTATGAGTTGAGTGATCGTGATGATTTCTCGAGAAGCCGTAGCCGATTGGTGGGCTACGGTGTTTGTCGCTTTGGGGCGATTATTTAAAGGAATTGTCGCTCTTAAGGCGTACCGTTATTGCAATAGTTGGGCGAGTCTATATGGCCCGAGGAACATGCCTTGAGGCGTAAGACTTTGATCGCTCTTGTTGCTATTTTGACCGTATATTTTTCTTTTGAACGTGTTCGTGAATGTTCGATACTTAGAATGTATGTGCGAACGAGCGTTCATAGAATGGCCGTTGCGTGCGGTCCATTAATCAGTTCGCTTGAATCATTTTTTTTAAGCAATGACTGATGTTGAATAGTTTGCTTAGAAGCTTGATAGGGTTCAGGCCCATTCCTGAAGTGGGTCAAGCATCGTGCCCTTTTGATCGTTCAAACATTTGCTTTGAGACTTTATTTTTTATTTTGCTATGGTCGTTTCGTAGCTTGGAGCCCCCAAGCATGCATGTTGGGATGCTTCCTTTTGGCGTACGATTTTTGTAGGTTCTTTCGAGAAAGATGCCTTGGGGTTCCGCTCGTGTAGGTGCGAGCTATCCCTTCCGTGGTAGGTAATGTTTTGCTACCTTCAATCCTTAATGTAGAAGTCGTGTGGCTTGCATTTTGAATTTGGGCGATAAGTAGTCTTTGCCTCTTTTACACATGCTCTTGGTTGTGCCCGCATTAGTGCAATATGCCTTACTCTTTTTTTTAGACTTGTACCGTGGGATGGTTGAACTTATGGTGCGACGTAGGCTTGTATGGCCTAACAGCGTGTCTTAGAACATTCCTCCGGGTGTTGGGATATCATTATTATTTTTTGCGTTGGAGTACTTCATCACGCCTCGTTCAGGTGCTCGAACAAGTGTAGCACCTTCTGCGTCGGTGTGCATCGCTTATTACTTCGTTCGATGCGAGGATTCATAGATGTTTCTTTCTTTTTATTTTCTTATCCTTGATTTTTCTTTCGCTTTGGCTTTGGAACGACGTAGACTGTGTAACGGGCGCTTATAGGGCGAGCGTTATGTGCAGTAGTTTGATCGGAGTTTTGGTGACACCCGATTTTCAGTTACCCTTGTTAGTGGGGTGACTTTATATATTCTAAGTAACGCTTAGAACTTGGGAGGGGTTGTAGCAATTCTAAAGTTCGTTTTACACGATCAAGCCTTAGGATTGTGCCCCTATGACGTGTGCATAGCATTAGCGTTGAGAATTTGCGATAAAATCGTCATTTCGAGCATTTTTAGAGTGTTTTTCTCAAGCCATACGTTTTTATGCATTCATGGTGACATGGATCATGAATAGTTTGAACCAGACTCGTTTATTGCGAGGTACGTTCGAGTTGTGATTTGCTACTTCTCTTGTAAATGTCGTATTGTGCGACATCGCCATGGTCAAGGTAGTCACATGTTGAAGTGTGCCTTGACCAAGAGCTAGGTGCCTTTCCATAACCATATTTAGAAATCTTTTTGACTCTCTTGCAACATCGAGATAAACGCATACTTAGCTTAAACCAACGACACTTTATTATGTTCGAAGAAGTCTTTGAAAATTATTTGAAATCCGAGTCCTATTGTGTACAATCCGAGGTGTCCTAAGTAAGTTGACTTATAGAAGGGTTCGTGCAGGATTACATGAGTGAATCAAAATACTGTTACGATTTTCGGGATGCTGTCTAAGGATTTGCTGGAAGCTAGGGTGCAGGCGTCAAGATATTACTTGTGCCCGTGTGGCACATGCTTTAGGATTTTAGGGCCATATTTTCCAGAATCGCGGGAATATAAACCGCTTTCAAATTGACTTAGATTTACTTGGTGTATGTCTGTACAAAAGGTCAAGGTATACTTAGTTCTTTCCCTAGCTCTTTCATTTCAATTTTTAGCCCCCAGTTGCTATTATGTCTTCTCATTTATGATGCTTTCAGATTTCGATTTTAGATGCCCGTGTTATATGTCTGAGTAGGGTGAGCCTTGGTTAAGTGCCAAGTCCTATTGACAATGTCTGATTTTTTTCAAAGGGGATTCGCAAGCATTTGAATTGCCATGAACGGGTGCCCAGAGTTCGAAGGAACGATGGGGCGATGCCGTAGAACAATCCTCTTTATTGCAAGCTTACTGCCTTTACTACTTGTTGGTGATTATGACTGTGTCTAGTGGTGAAAGAAGGTCTTAAGTGAGTTACTTTGCTTTAGGGAGGGTCAAGTCGAGTACTTTAGAGGTCATGGACGCTCGCGCTAGCCCCCATTCAATTGAGGCAAAGCGATCTTTTGAGTATTGGCTAAGTGCCTAGGAGTGTGAGTGCTCCTTCTGGCAAGGGTACGTGCCCTTATTATTTTTCGATGTGTGCTCATTTTGGCATCTTGATGACTTGGATTCTTCCTTTTACTTTAAATTTTTATTTCGACTTGGATTGCAAGTAATTAAATTTCAATAAGGGACTCTATTTTTTATTCTTGTTATTCTATAGGCTTTAACATTTTTGCAAATTGGTTGGACCGAATCATGGATTGCCTACGTATCCGCCTTAAATAGATTTAATTTGGAATCAGGTCTTGCATAGTTCTTAGCCAGAAAAGGGGTTTCTTAGAATGCCGATTTTAAACAAGTACGTTCGAATGGAATCGTAATGTTTGAAATAAGTGAAGTTTATTATTTTTTTTTAATCTGCTTCTTTGCCGTAAGCCAAAAATTTGTTTTATTTTTTAAGTATATGTATTTGCACAAAAATATTTTCATGTGTTTTTTGGTACGTATATCTGAATACGTGCTGTACCCCTCCAAGTGTTCGTTATTGTTCCGTGTATGTGCGGATAAAATGACGAGCACTTCTGGGCAAAATTTGGCAAGCAGAGAGATTCAGCGCCCACGCTGGGGCGTTAAAGATTCCGGCGCCCAGCTCTGGGCGTTGAAAGTGATTCCTGGGGAGATTTCTTGGCGCGTTACTTCTTTTCGTTTTGTGCCAAATATTTGCGAATCTTTTTTGTGCGCTAAATGCTTCTTTTTCTTTTTAGATGAACTTTAAAGGCGCTTTGCAAAGTTTCTTTTTTTTTTATTTATTATTTTTTATGTTAAGCGTAGAATGTACTTTTTCATTTGTCTCTTTTTTTAATTTGTGACTCAAGACGGCTTGAAAGATGGGTTGAATGAGATAGGATAATTTGTATAGGTATTAGTCAAACATGAGGATTGGAAAGGGTAGAAGGTCGTAGAACTCTATGTAGTTTTTGTGGTATGATTTGGATTGGTTGACTCAATTCTTTTCCTTCGTTTACTTGGCCAAATTTCGCACTTTGGGAGGTACGGGCTAAGTATTTCGTGGCTCGCTCTTTTCGCTCTCCCTTTTCTCTTTCTCTTTAAGTATTTCATGGCTCGCTCTTTTCGCTCTCCCTTTTCTCTTTCTCTTTTTTCTTTTTGCTTGGGATTTCTCCCCAACATAAATCCTTCAATTTTTTTTATTTGGGCTAAAAGGTAGATAGTTGTGGTCTTTGAGTCATGAGGCGAGACTGAGTGAGCCCCGTTTGGTAGGCCTATAGTGGACCTTTAACTTTAGTAGGCCTAGGGTGGACCTTTAAATTGTCTTACTTTGCAAGCGTATTTAGTCGTTTCTTAAAATGCGCAAATAGCGCAGATTCAAAATGTTGCTTTTTACTTTATTGAAATTTAACGAAAGAATTACATCGAAAATAATTTTTTGCTTCTTTTCAGGTTCCAGTTTCCGTGATTTAATTGGAAGTTGTGATTTAGACTCGAACTTTCATTAATTTTTCTGATTATAACCCGTGTATGAATACAAGGAGGTGGCCTAGACTCAAAATAATGACGTGGCGTAAGCCTATAGTACTTGACCAAGCGACTCTCAGACTCAGGCTAATTGGACCATAAATTTAGTTGGTTGACACTTAAGATTTTAACCCTTGGGTGTTCATTTGTCATGCGCCATTTTGCTTAATGTTGGCAAGGTAGTTAGTTGTGGAGATCGAATTTCCATTTTTGCAAGACTAGAATCGTTAGTGCGGCTTCCCTCTTAGTGCGTATTGTTTTACCCCAATGGTAGCCTTATGGCATGCCGATTTGGGTATTTTCATGGTTCGTCATGTTGCATTCATGGAAAATCTTTTAGTCCGTACTTAGGAGTATTTCAAGGAGTGAGTGGATCGAGAGGACTATGATAGTCGTGACCCAATGTGATCATAAGCCTTGAGGCCATTAATTTTTTTTTGCCAATGGTATTGACACCTTAGGTTCACTTTGGGGGTTGTGCGACTATGGAGGAATGATTTTCAGAATGTGACTGTTTCCATTTTTGCAAATACTTGAATTACATGATATATTATTGGTGAGAGAGAGTATTGAGGCCGTAGATTCTTAGCAAGGGATGACAATTACATATGGGTGCTTATTGATTTCTTTTAAATATGAGGAAGGGAGACTCAATATGGTTTAACCTTTTAAGTTGCAGAACGACACCAAGCATTAGGACCGATTCTATGTATAAGACAACTAAGACTTAGGATTTAGATTGTACTTTGGCATAGCCTAGTCTAGACTCGGATTTTTTTATTTTTCTATTCGAACATTATTTTTCTTTAAAAACTTTATTTGAACATCATTTTTTGAATACTTTGCCCATGTGACATCCAAGATTATTTTAATTAGCATGCTCGGTTTTGGTGCCGAACATTATCGTATAGGAAGCCTAACAACGACACAAAGAGTTGTTTATTTTATAAGTCGTTCTTAGAATCGAGTGCCTTTTTTCATACGTCCTCGTAGCAAATTTGTAACGATTTTTTTTATTGCTACGTATATTTTGTGCGCGGGCACCGAGGCTTAGGTGCCTGGCCAAAAGGCCAAGCAGCAACTTCAGCGCCCAGCAGGGGCGTTGAAATAATTGGCGCCCAGCCAGGGGCGCTGAAAATGCGTCCCTGACTGGTACTCGTATTCTGTTCGTCTATTTTTTTTTTCCGTACATACGACTTAATTTTGCGTGCTTGCCCAATAATGTCCTTTGCGCGTTATGCAGCGTCGTGGGATCCGTTACAGGCCTTCCTGGGCGTCGCTTATTTTTGTGGCGATCGCCCGGGACTGCGGGACACGTATTTAGGTATAACTCTTTGGCCAATTGGTGTTTATGAATGTTTGGGCAATTTTTAGGGTCGTTGGTTTTCTAGCGTTATTTGTCGCACACAATCACAACACAATCACGTAATTCGCTACACATAACTAACATTACAACATGAAGCAAAAATAATATGTCACGTAGTTTATGATAGGCTTCTATGGGTAATATTTGCGCCGACTTGGTACCCCTTCTGTCGTAGATCCAACACATGCCCCGGTCGAGGCAGTGCATTCAACAGACGAATTTCGTCCCAAGAGGCCAATCACGATGTAAGCCAAGGGGGCATGCACCAATGAGAGGGACCTTAGTGGGCGAGCGATTGGGTTTGGGACGGGTGTACTACTAGAGAAAAGTGCCGAGTGGACAACATTCGAAGTGTATGCACCCCCCGGTTGGCGATGAGTATCCTTAGTCCCAACTCCCGAGATGAAACATGCCAAGGGAGCCGAGTTTCGTTATGCGGTTCTGTCCGTTCACATTAATATGCTGATTTTCAGGTCGTCCCAACTTGATAAGGAAATAAACGCGGAGTAGGATCGTTTCACCCTTCGGCTATTTTGATTACCTACGAGCACGAGTATTTCATTAACGTTCCTCAGTGGAGTCGCCACTGTGAGGGGGTTGAAAAAGCACGAGGCTAATGCATGACCTCGTCCCTCGCGGGCGTGACTTCGTTAGATCAAGTGTAGTTAGATTTCCTGTGAGTTTACACCCAATCGACTAGTAATATAGGAGTCGCCATTCAGTTTTTAACGACAATGAGAAAAACTGACAAAACCCGGTTATCGTGACATAAAGGGAGTGCAATTATGTTCGACCACGACGGCCATAGGTTCCCTTGTGATCCCTGGTGTGGGGATCGCTCAACGTACACCCGCAGGGTAGAGATTGAGAGTTCGGGGGACTGTAACTACCGAGAGGAGTGCTCATCGATAACTCCAGAGGCAGGTTATCCTTACTAGCTCAGCATAAATAATTGAAGGGACATGCGTTTAAACTATTAAACTACTCTGAATTGATTTTAGCAATATGCAACACATACTACTAAATCGATCGTGATTATCTTATTTAGATTAATTTAAGGTACCTAGCATGATAATTCAATTGTCGAAGGTATTATCTTATTAGGCGTGATAGATCAATTAAGTTAATAGTTTGACAATTTTATAAAAGGGTGATGAAAGCGATTAAATCATATGAGGGACACATTACGACGCACCCTTGAGAGGTGCGTCACGGTTCTTAGAAAACTAACCACTTGGCTTTGCTATTTCTCCTTTTATTTAACGAATCTTGGGTTTCCAAGCAATGTTCTAGTATTTAGGCTTAATTCATCAGCTACAAGGGACAGGATGCATTCTGTTCGACTTTTGGGTCGATTGCGACAGAACTCTAGATCAATTTCGCAGCGTGAGGCTAGGTTTATGGCTAGATTCAATACTCAGGTTATGGAATTTTGTGTTGTGTTGTGTTGTGTCCTTTTCACGTCGGCTTTAGGGGTCTATTTATAGGAAAAATTGGCGTAGAAAGATAGATTTTCAGGAATTCAACTCAAAACTTGAGACTTTATGAGACTTTCAATGCGTTCATTTGCAAAAAAAATTAAGTTGTTGTACTCTTTACATGATTAAACAGGACAATAATAAGTGCAAATTCAATAGAAAGCACCAAATTGAGCATAAAATAGGGGAAAACAAGGTGAAAAGCGCGAAATTCTACCGCACTCTACCCCCCTTAAAAGACACGAGTTACGACCCCGTAACTCAACTAACCTCGGGAAAAAGCTCGGGATATTTCTTTCTCATTTCGTCCTCCGCTTTCCAAGTAGCTTCCTCAGATTCTTGATTAGACCACAACACTTTGACAATTTTCACATCTTTAGTACGCGTACTACGCACTTTGCTATCAAGGATTTTGACAGGTCTTTCCTCAAAGGTTAGACTTTGGTCTAATTCTATGGTCTCCGGTTGCAACACATGCGATTTTTCCGGGATATATTTCCTTAACTGAGATACGTTGAACACATTATGCACTCTATGCAAGTCCATAGGCAAGGCTAGTCTATAAGCTACCTTTTCGATTCTTTTTAAGATTTCATATGGGCCTATGTAGTTAGGGCTTAACTTCCCTTTCTTTCCAAATCTCATGACACCTTTCATTGGTGACACTTTATCACCTATATTGAACTCTTCATCCCTACGTTTCAAGTCTGCATAACTCTTTTGGCGATCTTGCGCCGCTTGAATCTTCGATTGGATGGTCCGGATTTGGTTCATGGTGTCTTCTATCATTTGAGGTCCCAACACTACGGTTTCACTAATATCGTTCTAGCAAAGTGGACTTCTACACTTTCGTCCATATAAAGCCTCAAATGGTGTCATTCCAATGCTAGCATGATAGCTATTGTTATAGGAAAACTCAATCAAATCTAGGCTATCTTCCCAACTTCCTTGGAAATTAAATCAATAACGCATGCCCGAAGCATGTCCTCCAGGGTTTGGATAGTCCTTTCAGTTTGTCCATCCGTGGCTGGGTGGAAGGCTGTACTCATTTTCAATGTCGTACCAAAGCTCTTCTGCACACTTTTCCAGAAATTTGAAAGAAACCTTGAATCCCTATCCGACACGATATCCTTAGGAACTCCATGTAACCTCACAACATTCTTAATGTAAGCTTTAGCAAGTTGTTCTATTTTCCAGGTTTCCTTCATTGGTATAAACACTGCTGACTTAGTCAACCTATCTACCACAACCCAAATTGTATCATTCCCAGTCTTTGACTTAGGTAAACAAGTGATGAAGTCCATAGAAATACAGTCCCATTTCCAGCTTGGAATCTCTAAAGGTTGGACCTTTCCTTGAGGTCTCCTGTGCTCTATTTTAACCTTTGACAAGTCAGACATCTAGCCACAAATTCATCCACTTCGTTCCTCATCCTTGGCCACCAATAGACCTTTTTCAAGTCCTTATACAACTTGTCACCACCTGGGTGCACAGAATATGGCGTATTACGCCCTTCTTTCATCAATCTCTCTTTCAATTCCCCACACTTTTGAGGCACGCACCACCTGCCTTTGTACCTCAACCTTCCATCATCATGGATTCGGAATTCTAACTCTTTACCTTGCGAAATCTTTTCCTTGATTCGCTCCAACTTTACATCACCAGCCTGATTCTCCCTAATCTCATCAAATATTGACGGCTGGATGGTTAAGGCATTCATCATACCATCAAGGCTTTCACCACTCACTATTTCCAGGTTCAAACGCCGTATCTCCTTACACAACTCGTTAGCAACTACTAACGCATTAACACTATGACTTGATTTCCTACTCAAGGCATCCGCAACTACATTGGCTTTTCCCTCATGGTACTGGATGTCCAAATCATAGTCCTTAATCAACTCCAACCACCTTCGTTGGCGCATATTCAGATCCTTCTGTGTGAAGATGTACTTTAAACTCTTGTGATCTGTAAATATCCTACACTTTACACCATACAGATAGTGTCTCCATATCTTCAATGCAAACACTATAGAAGTTAGCTCTAAATCATGGGTAGGGTAATTGGATTCATATGGCTTCAATTGCCTTGACATATACGCAATAACCTTCCCGTTCTGCATCAATACACACCCTAAACCATTCTTAGAGGCACCACTATACACATCATATGCACCACTCTCATCTGGCAAGGTTAACACTGGCGCGGTTGTCATTCGCGTCTTTAAGGCTTGGAATGCTTACTCACACTGGTCACTCCATTCAAACTTTGCTTCCTTCTTCATCTAGGTAGTCATGGGCTTGGCTATCCTAGAGAAGTCTTGCACAAAGCGCCTATAGTAGCCAGCTAATCCCAGAAAACTACGAATGTCAGTTACACTCTTGGGTGTAGGCCATTCACTAACAGCTTTGATCTTAGCACGGTCAACTGCCACTCCTTCTTTAGATACAAAATGTCCCAAAATGCAACTCTTTCCAACCAAAACTCACATTTTGAGAACTTGGCATACAACTGGTTATCTCTCAAGGTACTCAACACAGATCTCAAGTGTTCCGCGTGATCCTCTTCACTATTTGAATACACTAGGATGTAATCTATGAAAACCACTACAAACTTGTCCAAATAGGCATGGAATACACGGTTCATTAAGTCCATAAATATTGCAGGGGCATTGGTTAACCCAAAAGGCATAACAGTGAACTCATAATGTCCGTATCTAGTCCTGAATGCGGTCTTTGGTATGTCGTGATCAGCGATTCTCAATTGATCTTTGAAAAGATTCCAGCTCCTTTCAGTTGGTCAAATGGGTCTTCTATCCTAGGTAAAGGATACTTGTTCTTGGCCGTGACCTTATTGACCTCCTTGTAGTCTATACAGAGCCTCATACTTCCATCCTTTTTCTTCACAAACAACATTGGTGCTCCCCACGACGATGCACTTGGCCTAATGTAACCTTTCTCCAATAGATCCTCCAGTTGGCCTTTTAACTCATTCAATTCTGCTGGAGCCATTCGATAAGGTGCTTTTGAAATAGGGGCCGTTCCAGGCACTAAATATATGGTAAAGTCAATAGGTCGATTGGGAGGCATCCCCGGGATATCTTCTGGAAATACATCAAGGAATTCATTAACTACTGCAATATCTTCAGGCTGATCCTTGACCACATGCTCTAGGTTCCTCACATTACATAAGAAGGCTGGGTTCCCTTTACCAACTAGTTTCACGAGTTCCATTGCCGTGATGATTCCTATGTTCTTAGGCTTACCAAAACGACGATATGACACTACTTTGCCTAGGCTAGACCTCAAGTGAACCTTCTGTTTCTCACAATCTATTTTGGCTTTGAACATGGCCAACCAATCCATTCCTAGAATTACATCTAGCTCTGCTAACTCAAACTCGATTAGGTTAGATAAGAACACGGTCTTGGCTATGGTCAAAGGCACATCTCTATGGATTTTGGTACACTTCACTATACTACTAGTAGGTATGACTATAGGTACTTCAATTGTTTCAGGCTCTTTCAACCCTAGTTTCCCCAAAGCATCTACTGATATAAAAGAGTCGCACCAAAATCAAATAGAACTTTAACTAAAACGGAATTAATAGAAAAAGTACCCGCTAAGACGTCAGAGGAAGTTTCCGCTTCTTGCCTAGATATCACATTCAACTTTCCTTGGGCAACTCCTTTGTTATAGCCACCTCCATTGGTGTTCCCATTGTTGTTTTGGTTCCCATTCTGCTGTTGGTTCCCTCCGGGCTTTCCATGGTTCTGGTGGTTGCCATTGTTGTTGCCATTGGTACCACCTTGGTGGTTCCTTTGGTTTCCACCTCCATTTCCCCTATTTCGGTTCTGACTGTTCCGATTATTGCCTTGGTGGTTGCCTTGGTTAGGCTTCCCATTCTTAGAATAGCATTCATACTCCCTATGGCCTAACTTCTGGCAGAATCTACAAGTCACTAAGTTTACATCACAATCCTTTCCAGGGTGATTCATGTTACAGCGCCTACAATCGTGAAGGAAATAATGCCCTTGGTCCAAGTATGCATTCTATGTTAAGTCTAATAAATGCGGTTCAGTATTAATTAACAAGTTAATAATTCAGTGAGATCAAGTGAGCTGAATGCCTAGCTAGAGGCCGCTTCAGTTCAAGTGGAATTAATGATATTAATCCACAGCTTACTCTTGACTGAACCCGTAGGGTCACACAAATAGTACGTAAACGGATCAAGTATTTAATGGCATTAAATACTCCATCTATGAATATTCGGAACCGACGGATCTTGGTTTCAGTGGGAGCTAAGATCGTCACAGGCAAGAAATGAATACTCCGGAAACGATGATATTGCCGGAAACGGAAATATGGATCGTATCGGAAATATAAATATTATCCAAGTCGTAGATGTTACCGGAAACGGAAACATGGTACGTATCGGAAAATATTATCGGAAATGGAAATATTGCCAGAATCGGAAATATTGCCGGAAACGGAAATATTGTCAGAATCGGAAATATTACCGGAATCGGAAAATAATTCCGGAAACGGAAATATTAAATATTTGTTCGAAACGGAAATTAATTCCGGAATCGGAAATATTAAATATTGTTCGTATCGGAAATGAATTCCGGAATCGGAAAATTTAATCGGAAGCGCATCGTACGAATAAGCATCGGACGAGGCCTGCCGGACGAGGCCCAGCACGAAGCCAGGCCATCGCCCAGCAAGCCAAGCGCGCCGCACAAACAGCAACGCCAGGCCCAGCGCAAGGCCAGGCCCAGCAGGCTGCGCGCAGCGCGCAGCGCGCACAGCGCGCACAGCACGCGCAGCGCGCAGCGCGCGCGGGCGCTGAGTGGGCTGCTGCTCGCGCGCACGCATGAGGCCCATCGTGGCTGCCGTGCGTGTGTGTGCAAGTGTTTGTGTTTGTGCACGTTTCCTAAAACATGCAGAGTTCGGTTAATGATTAAATTCCTAATTCTATTTGATAAATTAATTAAATTAGAGTTCTTGTAGGATTCTAGGTTTAATTAATTTGTATCTGAATAGGATTTCGATTCCCTTTCCATACCGCTATAAATATGAGGCTAGGGCTCACAATTTATAACACAAGTTTAAAAGTATTCAAAGTGAGTTTTTGAGAGAAAAATTCAGTCACACATTTGCCTATAAAGTGCCGAAAATAATAGTACCTTAAGGGCGATTCTAGTTGGTCAATCTTAAGGCGGATCCGGACGTGCTGTGGACTATCTACGGAGGGACGACACTTGGAGTCCTAAAGACTTGTTCTTGTTCGGTTCGGGCGCAGCTAGGGAAGGCACGCAACAAAGAGTATGCATCTAATCTATGCTAAATGATTATGTGTAAATAATATGTTTTCCTGGGTTTATGGTTTTTCCGCATGATTTATGAATTGTCATATGTATCATAACCTAACAGTGGTATCACGAGCCCCTTATTATTTTCATAATCTAAATTGCATGAACATGGTTAAATATTACAAATTTGCAAGAATTAAAAGGGGTGATTAATTTTCGTAATTGTTAATTAATTGCAAATTGCGTTTATTTAATTATACGTACGCAGTTTTTCGGCAGTTTCTTCGTTACTCATCCGAATTGAGTGATTTTTGTGTCAATTCCGCATGTAAAAGGCATTCTAAAATTTTGACAAAAATAATAATTTTCTGCCGAACCCAGAATTCTCAAATTCGAAGCCTAACTATGACTTTTCGAAGGTTTTAGTTTTTCGAATGCAAAATTTCGTAAATTTAAGATGTTAAATTAAATATTTGCGATTCTTGTTGATAAATCTTGAATTTTTGATTGACCTACTGCATATGTTTAACAAGTTTGAATGCCTAGTCTTGTTAATTATGCAATCTAATTTGTAATTATGATTAATTTGTTGAAAATTAGAATAATTTAGAATTAATTTGATTTTCATAATTAATTGTAATTTAATTAGAAACCTATGATTAAAAACCACCATAAAAATTGTAAATTTACGATAAATTTTAAATTTTTATGACCTAGATTTGAATCCATAACAATCGGAAATCAATTGGATAATAAATTTTCGATTTTTCGCCCTAAAATTATGAAATTAATATTATTTATTAATTTGTCATTAATTTTAAATATAAATTTTAAATTTTTATGCGATTCGTTCATATAACTTGCACGCACGAAGCAATGGACGCTTCGTGTTACCCTTAAGGGGTGTTGTATAATACGGGCATGCGACGACGAGCAAGGGAGCTCGTCGCCCATGCGGCACGAATGCAATGAGCAAGGGCGTAGTGCACGAGCACAAGGCAGCAGCCCTGCCTTGTGTCGTGTGCCACGACCAATGGACGAATGGGCATGGGCGTAGGGCGAGCCAAGGCAGTCGCGTGTGGGCAGCAAGCGAGCTGCGCCACAACGCGCGCTGCCTCGCACAAGAGCGCGCAGCCTCGCGCGCAGCGAGCGCAAGCTCGCGTGCCACGAGCGCTGCGCCTAGCATTGCTCGCGCGCACAGCGAGCGATGTCGCCCGCCCAGCGAGCGATGTCGCGCGCCCAGCGAGCGATGTCGCACGCCCAGCGAGCGATGTCGCGCGCGCACTGCGAGCGATAGCCCGCGTGCGATGAGCGCTGGCGCGCGCAGCGAGTACCAATGCGTGCGGAGGCTTGCGATAGGGATGCAGCAGCTATGCGACGAGCGCATGGGCTGCGCGCACATGGCCAACAATGGCTGTGTGCGTGCGGCCCATGGGCGTGCTACGCGTAGGGTGTTTGCGTTACGATTAGATCGTTTTGAATGTTTAAGTTGAAAATTTCAGTTCACGTAATTTTAATTAATTTTAAAATTAATAATTTAAATTATTTTCTTGGATTTTAATTTTGAATATTATAATTATAATAAATGTTATTTATTCTAATTATTTTACTAAAATTAAAATCATGAATTAATTTAAATGCGACTGAAATTAAATTAAATTTTTTTGGATTCAATTATAAATTTATATGAGCTTTAAATTTTAATTAAATTTGTATGTTTCCGGTTAGACTAGAAATACATTTTTACGTTTAAAATTGGTAAAGCATATGAATTTATTGGTTTAAGTGGGAGCGCTTTTTAGTCATAAACTCTTGATTAGGTCTACAAATCCTTAAGGTTAAAACAACTTGATTAGAATTAATAAGGACTGAATAATTGGTAGATTATTGGTGCCCTTGATTAATTGCTGCAAATGTTTACGTGATGCATAATGTGTTTTACTAACCAGCTATGTGGGCCATTCATGATAATGAATGGGTGAATGGTATATATTGTATATGTACTGTTTTGCAGGTTATGAAGTGACTAGTATGGCCCAAATAGGATAGAAAATATGGTCTGCGTACCATTAATTTGAATGTAATTGGTCTAAAGTACCAAAGTTATTTTTCAATTCAAATATGGTCTGCGAACCATCAAATAGTTGTAATTAGTTATAGCTTATCCTATTTGAAGAAAATGGTGCCTCCCACGGAGATTTTCAAGACGGACTTTGAAGTCAAAGCTTCAAGATGAAGTCGGGCCATACTAGATCACAAATATCTTATGCATGTTTTAAGTTATTTATTGTTTTAAATATGTCTTAAAATGCATGAGATCAAAAGCTTGATTATGTTGCATGATTAAGGATTTTAGTTCACTTAAAATCTAACCAACATAGTAAGAGCCTTAAGTTCCAAACTTAAAAATTGAGTTAAAAGGTGCCATGCCAAAATATACACTTGCTTGGATATCCTTTACATCAATCTAGTAATAGTTTTCGCTCAGCGAGGTGTTACTTATTGGTCCTAAAGGGGCAAGGTACACAAATAATTGTGAGTACATGTTAGTTTTGGTGAAACTCAACGATATAAGTAAGGAGTCCTTTTATGTCGTGGCAAATTCGATAGGTTTACCTAATAAGTTCTTAGACGTACCTATCAACCAAGAATAGTTTCTAGACTATTAGCAAAAGGCTTTTGCTTACCTAAGATGTTCTAGGATTAAGTCGACAAACTGTGCTTAGTTCTTCAATGATTTTAGGATCTTGGAATCATTTTATTCACACCTGCCGGAACACATAATTTAAATAAAATGCTTAATAAACATTGAATTATGCATGTATGCTAGAATTTAAGTTTATTAAGAGAAACTGTGAATGGTTATTTATTTGTTTATTCTTTTCAATTGTAGTTTTTAATATGGCAAACAACAATTCATTCAACATTCGATCAATTCTCGAAAAGGAGAAGTTGAACGGGAAAAACTTCCTTGACTGGCAAAGGAACTTGCAAATAGTTCTTATGCAGGAAGAAAAGGAGTATGTCCTAGATGAGGCGATGCCCGAAGCTGCAGGCGACGGGGTCACTCAGGCAGCCCTCAATCGTTGGATTGATGCCAACAAGGATGTGAAATGTCTAATGCTCGCCACCATGAGTGCGGATCTGCAGAAAACGTTCATCAACTCAGATGCTTTCACAATCATCAGTGAGTTGAAGAACATGTTCCAAGATCTGGCTCGAGTCGAAAGATTCGAGACTCATAGGCAAATTCTTGAGACCAAGCTTAAGAAAGGCGAGCCCGTAAGTCCACATGTTCTCAAAATGATTGGACTCATTGAGAATATGAGTCGGCTGGATCAGCAATTTTCTCAGGAAATGGCTATAGACACCATCCTCCATTCTCTTCATAGCGGGTATGATCAGTTCAAACTGAACTACAGTATGAATAGTCTGGACAAAACGCTCACTGAGCTTCACGGTATGCTGAAGACCGCTGAAAAGACGCTCAAAAGTGATAAGCAGGATGTGCTTATGGTGCGTGGGGGCAAGTTCAAGAAATCTGGAAAGAAGAGGAATGCTAAGAAAGGTGGCAACAAAGCCAGCCCAACTAAGCAAACTGGCGCCAAATCTGCAAAGAGAAAGGTCAGTCAACCCACTTCTGAATCCGAATGCTTCTACTGCAAGAAGAAGGGGCATTGGAAGAGAGATTGCTTGAAGCTAAAGGAAGATCAGAAGAACGGAACAGTCGTTCCATCTTCAGGTATTTTCGTTATAGACTGTATACTTGCTAATTCAACTTCTTGGGTATTAGATACAGGTTGTGGCTCACACTTATGTTCCAATCCACAGGGACTAAGAAGAAGTAGAAAGTTAAGCAAGGGTGAAGTCGACCTACGAGTGGGAAATGGAGCACGGATTGCTGCATTAGCTGTAGGAACTTACTATTTGTCGTTGCCCTCCGGGCTAGTTTTGGAACTGGAAGAATATTTCCATGTTCCAAGTCTTACTAAAAACATCATTTCAGTTTCTTGCTTAGATGCTAAGGGATTTTCCTTTATAATAAAAGACAATAGTTGTTCGTTTTATTTTAAAGAGATGTTTTATGGATCTGCTAGATTAGTCAATGGACTTTATTTATTAGATCACGACAAACAAGTATATAACATAAATACCAAAAAGGCCAAAAAGGATGATTCAGATCTCACCTATCTGTGGCATTGTCGATTAGGCCATATAAACTTGAAACGCTTAGAAAGACTTCAAAGAGAAGGAATTCTAGAACCATTTGACTTAGAGGATTATGGTAAATGCGAATCATGTTTACTTGGCAAAATGACGAAGCAACCTTTCTCTAAAGTTGGAGAAAGAGCAAATGAACTATTGGGTTTAATCCATACAGATGTATGTGGACCAATGAGTACAAATGCTAGAGGTGGTTTCAGCTACTTTATCACTTTCACTGATGACTTCAGTAGGTATGGTTATGTCTACCTAATGAAGCATAAGTCTGAATCCTTTGACAAATTCAAGGAATTTCAGAGTGAAGTAGAGAATCAATTAGGCAAGAAGATTAAGGCACTGCGGTCTGATAGAGGCGGTGAATATCTGAGCTATGAATTTGATGACCATCTGAAAGAATGTGGAATTCTATCAGAATTGACTCCTCCTGGAACACCACAATGGAACGGTGTGTCAGAACGGAGGAACAGAACCTTGCTAGACATGGTCAGGTCAATGATGGGTCAGGCCGAACTTCCATTAGAATTTTGGGGACATGCACTAAATACAGCTGCACTCACTATAAATAGAGCTCCGTCTAAAGCTGTCGAAAAGACTCCATACGAATTATGGTTTGGAAAGCCTCCAAATGTGTCGTTTCTTAAGATTTGGGGATGTGAAGTATACGTCAAACGATTAATTTCAGACAAACTTCATCCAAAATCTGACAAATGTATCCTTGTGGGCTATCCAAAGGAAACAAAGGGGTATTACTTCTACAATACATCTGAGAACAAAGTGTTTGTTGCTCGAGATGGTGTCTTTTTGGAGAAGAATCACATTTCCAAAATGACAAGTGGGAGAAAAGTAGACCTCGAAGAAATTCGAGTCGAACAACAAACTCTAGAGAATGCTCAAGATGACATTCAGGATGAAACTCAGAGATCTTTAGAAGAATCTGGTGAGAATCATGGTCAATCTAGAAATGTTACCCCGCGTAGATCGCAAAGATATAGATCTCAACCGGAAAGGTACTTAGGTATTTTGACGAACGAGAGCTATGACGTTCTATTACTTGAAAGTGATGAACCTGCGACTTACAAGCAAGCTATGACGAGCCCTAGCTCTAAGTAATGGCAAGAAGCCATGCAATCTGAATTAGACTCCATGTCTGAAAACCAAGTATGGGATTTGGTCGATTTGCCAGATGGCTACCAAGCCATTGGAAGCAAATGGGTTTTCAAACTGAAAAAGGACAAGGATGGGAAACTTGAAGTTTCCAAAGCTAGATTGGTTGCAAAAGGTTACAGGCAAGTCCACGGTGTGGATTACGATGAAACCTTTTCACCAGTTGCAATGTTAAAGTCTATTCGAATAATGTTAGCAATCGCTGCATATTACGATTACGAAATATGGCAGATGGATGTCAAAACTGCTTTCTTAAACGGCGTTTTAACAGAAACTGTGTTTATGACACAGCCTGAAGGTTTTGAGGATCCAAAGAATGCTAAAAAGGTATGCAAGCTAAAGAAGTCAATCTACGGATTGAAGCAGGCATCCAGGAGCTGGAATATACGTTTTGATGAAGCAGTCAGTGACTTTGGTTTCATCAAGAACGCGGACGAATCTTGTGTATACAAGAAGGTCAGTGGGAGCAAAATTGCTTTCCTAGTATTATATGTCGACGACATATTGCTTATCGGAAATGACATTCCTATGTTGAACTCTGTCAAGATTTGGCTTGGGAAATGTTTTTCGATGAAGGATCTAGGAGAAGCACAGTACATATTGGGCATCAAGATTTACAGAGATAGATCTAAAAAGATGATTGGACTTAGTCAAAGCACTTATATCAATAAGGTGCTTGATAGGTTCAAGATGGCGGACTCCAAGCGAGGCTACCTACCCATGTCTCATGGAATGACTCTAAGCAAGACTCAGTGCCCAAAAACACTTGATGAGCGTAGACGAATGAATGGGATTCCATATGCATCATTGATTAGTTCAATAATGTATGCTATGATATGTACACGCCCGGATGTTGCGTACGCACTCAGTGCTACGAGCAGATACCAGTCAGACCCAGGAGAGGCGCATTGGACTGCTGCCAAGAACATTCTGAAGTACCTGAAAAGGCACAAAGATGACTTCCTGGTCTATGGTGGAGATGATGAATTAATTGTTAAAGGCTATACGGACGCAAGTTTCCAAACCGACAAAGATGATTTCAGATCACAGTCTGGGTTTGTCTTCTGCCTCAACGGAGGAGCAGTAAGCTGGAAAAGTGCTAAGCAAAGCACCATTGCGGATTCTACAACTGAAGCGGAGTACATTGCTGCACATGAAGCAGCAAAGGAAGCTATATGGCTAAGGAAGTTCATAGGAGAACTTGGTGTAGTCCCCTCCATTAAAGGACCAATAGCCCTGTATTGTGATAATAACGGAGCTATTGCACAGGCAAAAGAGCCTAGACACCACCAGAGAGTCAAGCATGTACTTCGTAGATTTCACCTTCTACGAGAGTTTGTTGAAAGAAAAGAAGTCGAGATAAGCAAAATTGGAACTGATGACAACATATCAGATCCATTACCTAAACCTCTGCCGCAGGCGAAGCACAACTCGCACACTGCAGCTTTGGGAATCAAGCATATTGGAGAATGGCTTTGATGTCTCTGTTTAATGTTTTAAAGTTTTAGAGTTTAAATCTTTGTAAAACATTATTGGTTAATCATTCACAATAAATGAAAATAATTCATTTTTCCATTTAATTTGTGGTTTATTAAATGATGAGTCCCTTCAATTTGACGATATATTCAAGATAGACTGTCAGGACCAGTCCTGTGACTAAGAAATGTCTATCAAATGGTCCCTAATCGGAGTTTTCTATAAAATTGGACGCATAGAAAACGTTAGACGATTAGAATGCAAGATGACTAGTAGTTCTGTTTCTTGAACTATGTGGACATGGCAATGTCATAATCATTTGCATAGATACTTACTTTGGGAAGACTAGTATCGGACGAGACCTATGAAACTTTACTGTAAGAGATGAAAGTCTGTCATAAGTAAATTTCATTAAATTATTAGACACTAAATCCTCAATACCTGAGTGATTTGAGATTACTTGTTTGAGAACTGGTTGCTTTGACGTTGACCAACCGTCGCACCGTAAAAGGAGGCTATAAAGGCAACGCTCAGGTAATCACCTATCAAACGAAGTCTAATCTCAAGATCGCAAGATTGGGATTGTCCTCCCATAAATCGGGATGAGATGCTTAAAAGTTGTACAAGGCCACTCGGAGAGCTAGAAACTGTGAAATGCATGGCCGTGCTCGGATGAATCATAGGCTATGATTATCTGTTTATTTGATCAGTTGAACTCTGAAACCGAGGAACACCTCTGGACGTAATAAGGATGACAACTCTTACCTTATGTTCAAGAGCAAGCATCGAGCGACAAAGGAATTAGGAAATGCACACTTGTCCCTAAGGACAAGTGGGAGACTGAAGGAAATAATGCCCTTGGTCCAAGTATGCATTCTATGTTAAGTCTAATAAATGCGGTTCAGTATTAATTAACAAGTTAATAATTCAGTGAGATCAAGTGAGCTGAATGCCTAGCTAGAGGCCGCTTCAGTTCAAGTGGAATTAATGATATTAATCCACAGCTTACTCTTGACTGAACCCGTAGGGTCACACAAATAGTACGTAAACGGATCAAGTATTTAATGGCATTAAATACTCCATCTATGAATATTCGGAACCGACGGATCTTGGTTTCAGTGGGAGCTAAGATCGTCACAGGCAAGAAATGAATACTCCGGAAACGATGATATTGCCGGAAACGGAAATATGGATCGTATCGGAAATATAAATATTATCCAAGTCGTAGATGTTACCGGAAACGGAAACATGGTACGTATCGGAAAATATTATCGGAAATGGAAATATTGCCAGAATCGGAAATATTGCCGGAAACGGAAATATTGTCAGAATCGGAAATATTACCGAAATCGGAAAATAATTCCGGAAACGGAAATATTAAATATTTGTTCGAAACGGAAATTAATTCCGGAATCGGAAATATTAAATATTGTTCGTATCGGAAATGAATTCCGGAATCGGAAAATTTAATCGGAAGCGCATCGTACGAATAAGCATCGGACGAGGCCTGCCGGACGAGGCCCAGCACGAAGCCAGGCCATCGCCCAGCAAGCCAAGCGCGCCGCACAAACAGCAACGCCAGGCCCAGCGCAAGGCCAGGCCCAGCAGGCTGCGCGCAGCGCGCAGCGCGCACAGCGCGCAGCGCGCGCGGGCGCTGAGTGGGCTGCTGCTCGCGCGCACGCATGAGGCCCATCGTGGCTGCCGTGCGTGTGTGTGCAAGTGTTTGTGTTTGTGCACGTTTCCTAAAACATGCAGAGTTCGGTTAATGATTAAATTCCTAATTCTATTTGATAAATTAATTAAATTAGAGTTCTTGTAGGATTCTAGGTTTAATTAATTTGTATCTGAATAGGATTTCGATTCCCTTTCCATACCGCTATAAATATGAGGCTAGGGCTCACAATTTATAACACAAGTTTTAAAGTATTCAAAGTGAGTTTTTGAGAGAAAAATTCAGTCACACATTTGCCTATAAAGTGCCGAAAATAATAGTACCTTAAGGGCGATTCTAGTTGGTCAATCTTAAGGCGGATCCGGACGTGCTGTGGACTATCTACGGAGGGACGACACTTGGAGTCCTAAAGACTTGTTCTTGTTCGGTTCGGGCGCAGCTAGGGAAGGCACGCAACAAAGAGTATGCATCTAATCTATGCTAAATGATTATGTGTAAATAATATGTTTTCCTGGGTTTATGGTTTTTCCGCATGATTTATGAATTGTCATATGTATCATAACCTAACAAATCGTAGGTCCGTACTCCATTCCTTCCAGACTGATTTCCACCACCTTGGTTGTTGCGATTACCGCCATTGTTAGCCCTAAACTGGAAATTCCCATTTCCTTTGTGATTCTTAAAATTCCCCTGATTCTGATGGTTATTCCCTTGATTCGAGCTTCCGCCATCCTTTCTCTTTTCAGCACTACCATTTTTCCTTTGTTGTAACCCATACAGGTGAGCAGCTTTCCCGTACAGGGTGTCTAATGAGGTAAAGGTGTCTCCATACAACAACAACTGTAAGTCCATGGTTAAACCATTCTCAAATCTTTGAGCCCTGAGCTCTTCCATTGCCACTACATCAGGTGCAAACCTAGACAACTCTATGAACTTATAATAGTATTCCGTCACAGACAGACCCCCCATTTTGAGTTCAAATGAACTCCTGCGCGTTTTGCTTCTTTAGGTAAGGTGGGTAAAACTTGTTTCTTAGTGCAGTTTTGAATGTTTCCCACCCAAAGTTAGGTGTGGCTCTAAGGGTATTCTCACATCGTTGCCACCATAAATCAGCTTCACCTCTCAGCTAGTACACATCATTGTTCACCCTAAGGTTTTCGGGGCAATTCACAGCTACAATGAGCTTATCAAACTCTCTCAACCAGTTTTCAAGCACACTTGGTTCAATCTCCCCGCTATATAGTGGAGGCTTGCTTTGAGCTATTTTCTTAAACATTTCCCCAGCCGGATCATGCACTGGGTTGGCTCTAGTTTGAGCTAGGTCTCGAACTATCTCAGCTAGTTGTCTAACCACTTTAGAAATCTCTTGGTTAGCCATATCCCTTCTCCTGAATAAAATAAAAGGCTAACTTTAATATTGGTTGGACATGACATTACTAAGGCACTAGTTCGACAACGAACCTACTCACAACAAGAACACGTTTAGGCGCACCCTAGGGGAAGAGTTGGCGCCATTCTTGGGCCTTCTCACCCCACTATTCGATGCAAGTAAATTTAGATGGTTGCTACTAGCCACCTTGCACATAAAATTTCATTGAAGAAATAACAATTAATCCCTTTGCGATACCCACAAGACTTAGAATTGAGAATTGAACTTAAGAGATCACGAAAAGGAAATTTTATTCTTTTATTAAAACACCAATGAATAAGTCTTACATCCACTAATGCCATAACATTTATTCTCCAACTATAATAAAACTAAAAACCATAAATAGTAGCTTTGCCACTTTATTACCCAACGAAAAATAAGACTAAGAATTACATTTCTTTAGAGACTAACGTCATCACGACGATCATTTCTTTCCTTGTATTGCTCTGGAGTAAAGTCTTGGTCATTAGGATCATCCAAGTCTTCTTCCGGATCCGAGTCTTCATCCATAGCCTCATCATTTTGCTGTGGCTCACTATCGACCACATTGTTTTCCTCAAGCTCATCTTCAGATCCACTGGATATCTCAATGGTTGGTTCAGGAACTATAGGATTAGGATTTTCAATCTCTACCACATCATCATCACTATCCTCCTCAACCTCCCTAGCTTGCTCATCATTGATCATGCCATCCTCACCATCACTTTCTATTCCTCCATAGCCCATACCTAGACCCGCAGAATACTTCCCATCCTCATAGCTGTTTTTCGCAACCTCTAACATAGTAGCAAGAACCTCAGAATCATACTTCCACCTACCATCACTAGTCCCATATTTGTACCAATTAGGGGTACCATCACCAAAATGCATGTCACTGAACTTGTTCTTGAGGTCTATGTAAGGGTTCTTATGGGGCAAACAATGAATAACCATACTAGCCATCATATCTTTGTGCCTAAGGTGGGGCATATTCTTGGTCGAAGCCAAATAGTCACAAGCAAACACGATCTTCTGAACATACATGCGAGGAGTCTCATTATCCATCTTCTCTAAGTATCCTAGACTGGTGAACTTAGAAGGTAGCATCCTTAATTCCTGAAAATTCACAACTAAAAAGTCTTACTAACGCGTTTCCATAGAAATTCCAACCCCAAAAGGATACAATAAATAGTTCGTGGAGCCATACAATTTTCAATGCACAAATATATGCTCAACATGAAATATGATGCAATTAATCACATAGAGCAAGATAAAGCATGGTTAGAACATATACATGGCAATTAATAATCCACATAATCACATAAAATGCATACTTAAACTAATATGCCCTTCTTAGTCTACCCATTTCTCACTTGAAAATAATATTAATTTTCGAAATTAATTAAGAAATAACTCCTAACTTAGTTGAAATTATTTAAATTAAAATCGAAAATTAATAAGAATTATTGATTAACTAAATAAATAAATTTCGGATAATTAAAAATAAAAAAAAAGAAATCCGAAAAAAATATTCGAATAATAATAAATAAATAAATAATGAAATAAAATAAATAAATAATTCGGATATTTAAGAAAATCCGAAAATAATAAAATTTATTCGAATTTAATTCGAAATTTTCGAGTGAAATAAATAAAATATTTCGGAAAATTTAATTTAATTAAATAATATCCCAACTTTTCAACTCATTTCAAACGTCCCAAAATAATTGATATTTGACCTTTAAAATATTGAGTACTCAAAATAATACGTTTTGACTTTAGGAAAATAATATTTGAAATCCTATAGTTCCGCATTAGTCTCCGATTACCACTTTGTAGTATTGATTACTACAAAGAAGGAATGAAATTAAGCTCTAGTATACCACTTTGTAACACCCTAATAATTCCTTGTTTTTATAAAACCATTTTCCAACTTAAAATAAAGGAATTACTAAAGCATTACCGCCACCGTGATAACGGTTAAGGCTATTACCAGAATTACGCAGCGGAATTTAATGTCAACTAACTTTTAAAAACATAATTAATGAAATATCGAGGCCTCCTACAATTTGGAACCATAGTGGCCCAAAACCCAAAGTATAAATAGTTCAAACATTTCAAACATAATTAAAGTATTATTAAATGGTTCGAAATACGAAAACATGCAACTCTCTTGATCATCCCAAACCACATGATTCCGATCTGCCAACCTGCTATTTTATTCTACTCCCCATCAATGCAAGTACAAATGATAGATCATCATAGGGTCATTAAGGCAAAGGCCATGACCAAAACACACAAAGCACGTAGTCAGCAAAAGCTGAGTACTTACAAGAATAGAGTGAAATAAAACTAAAACATGCATCACTCACTAAGTACTAATCAACATGCAAAAGCCATATAATTATAATCCAACAATCATGAATACAAGACTCGACTCTTGACTCGACTCTTGACTCACAATTCAATTAGAATAAGCTTCGAACGGGCCAAAAGAATGTTCCATAAAGGAAAGGTGATGGGAGCCAACCATACACCAAATAATAAATAATAAAATCGGGCCATACCGAGTGTCGGGGCCATACCGACGGAATTCCTGCGCATAATATAAATGAAACAACGTCTTGTATCATTAGTAGGAGTACGAGCTTTCCAGCAAGACTCCCCCCATTGTTTATACTCAAGGTATATACGTTCCAAGAGTTTTGAAGCTTGTTCAGGTTGCACTTTACGTTTATCAATATTTTATTCAAGGTGAACTCAAGACTCAACAATGTACATTCATACAATTAATAAACAACAACCAAACAATCTTATTTTAATGCTTTAGGACTTGTGATCAACAAAGCAAGACACTTGTGAAATTACTACTATGTTCCTCCTCACCAAAGTGAGACTACATCATGCACATGCATTAACATGAGGGTTGTGCCCTTGCACGACAAATCCTAATTCATTTCATACATAATATTCCCAACTGAACCCTACATGTGCGGTGGCTAACACGAGCTAACCCTTCACATGTGGTAAAATAAATAGTACAACGAGGTACGAATAATTGGCTCAAAGTATGCTAGACATCCCGTACAATAGCATATTAATAAATAATCCATCCCTTGCATGTGAAACAAACCATACACGCATAAATGTTGAACAACATGATTGACAATGAATTCCATACTCATAATAATCTCAACATGCTTGTTCAACAATTAATCCAACAAATCCAACATCGATCATAAATCACATGCTCGTTCACCAAAATAAACATGATTCCACATAATATAATTCACATCAACAACAATCATGTAATTCTCTTGACAATTGGTGTGGTCGCCCTAGACTTGTACGTACCTTGAATACCTAAGCGTAGGGGCCACTTTGCAATAACGAGCACTCAACTAGAAATCACCTCCTATCATCAAAATAATGAAACTTAAATTATTTCCATGTTCATTAAATTTCCAGCAATTTTATAAAATCTAAAACCTCATTTAAACTTTAGAATTCAATCGTTTTTCAATAATATAGTCGTCTCAATTTGCAACATCAATCCCTTGTACGAAAACATACTTTTTCCGTCGTTAAAATCAATAAAAATCAACACTTTAGGCCTTTATTCAAATTTGAAAATATAATTGATTATCATAATTAAAATCATCACGTAATTATGCTAATCAATTGACTCATTAGGTCTAGGTTAAAACCCTAACTTGAAAATCCCAATAAAACTAATTTATTATCATAAAAATCAATTCTTTATTCAATAAACAAATCTGAAAATTCGTCCTTTAATAATTAAAATAAACCTAATGAATCACAACACGCAAATCCTCAAACCACGGTATTCATAACCGGTTCCCAGCATTTTAATTACTCAAAACAATATTAATATTATACTTTAAAATACAGAATTTAAATAGAATAGGTAAGGAAGAAGAGAATTACACCATATCCGGCCTATAGCACGGAACAACCACGAATTAATTGTGACTGGGCGAAAGAATTAAATAACGAACAAACACGAACACACACACACACACACTCGTGTGTGTGCGCGCGCAGCAAAGGGGCGACGAGCAAGGGGCCGCGACAGGGGCAGCGCGCGCGGGCTGGGCGCAGCGTGCAAGCAAGAGGCGAGGCACAGCAGTGCTGTGCGCGGGACGAGGGGCGGGCACAACGCTGGGTGCGTGGGACAGAGAAGGTACAACACGCGAGGGCGCGCGGCACTGAGCAGCCACACAGCCCGAGGGCGCGAGGGACAGAGCAGGAATACAGCGCGCGAGGGCGCGACGACGCGGGGGAAGGCGATGGGCGAGCACACGGCACGAGCACCCGAGTGCTGGGCGGTCGTGTGTGAGCCGGGCAAAGAGAGGAGAGGAGTGAGGTGCAAGAAATCAAAGAGAGGGTTTATGAGATTTTAGGGGTTCATTTTAGGGCTTAGGAAAATAGAATTGGGCTTAGGGAATTAAATGATTGGGCTTCTTAGGATTTGAATTAAATTCTTTTGATTGGGCTCGTTTAATAAAATGAATTGGACTTTTCATTTAAAACCCGGAACCTTTTAAAATTACTTGCAACCCATTTAATTTCCCGACTCAAGAATTAAATTCGTTTCGTAATTAATTAAAATAATAAATATTCTAATTATTTAAAATACATTTAAATATTATTTAAATGCTAATTAATCGTAAAATGCTTTATAAATATAATAAAATATACTTATAAATATTATAAACATACGAGGTATTACAGCGCTGCACCCGCCACAACCCGACCCGGAACGAAGTCTGACAACCCTGGTTGCGTCATAGGGGAGGACCCAGTCAAGTCAACACACACATCTAGACCGCCATCCCATGAATACAACAATATATCTGCAGGACGAAGAGCTCCATCACTCTCACTAGTCAGCCCAACATCAACCTCCTTGAGAGCAGAAATCCCTGACCGATAGCAAATATCCAAAAGGGTATCACGAACAACATTATGTCGATGTTTAATACCCACAATCCCAGCACAAAACACGGCATGATCCCCATAAATGCCCCCATCGAAAACCCGAGAGCAAGCAGAACACGGCGTCGAATCAGGGAACAATGGAATACCCAACCGATAGCAAAGAACGGAACGATAAGTCTTACCGTTCATAGTCTGGCCTAAACCCGAGATGGGGACTGCCCGCAACCAAGCTGAGGAGTGATCCCTCTGCTGTGATTTCCATAGGGAAACATGACGTGAAGTTAAGGAGTGATCCCTCCCTTTGTAGTGTGCCCTCCCTTGCTGCGCAGCATACACTTTGTAGTGTGCCCTCCCTTGCTGCGCCCGAACCGAACAAGAACAAGTCTTTAGGACTCCAAATGTCGTCCCTCCGTAGAAAGTCCACAGTACGTCCGGATCCAACTCAAGTTAGACCAACTAGAATCACCCTTAAGGTTACTAGGAATTTCGGCTATTGTGTTTGCAAGTGTATGGCTGATTTTTCTTTCAAAAACTTACCCTTTGAATACTTCAATTGTGTGTATAAATTATGACCCTAGGAACTTATTTATAGAGGTATGGAAAAGGAATTTTAATCCTATTAGGATATTAATTAGTTTAATTAGAATCCTGCTAGGACTCTATTAAATAATCATTATCTAATAGTTTTAGGATTTAATCATATTTCGAATCCCGATTTCTTTAGGATTCCCGCACAAGCAATGCACGAGCACCGTACACCCGCGCAAGCCCTTGCGGCCCACGCTAGACGCACAGCGCTCGGCCCACTGCTGTTGTGCTCTCGCGCGCGCGCCCCAGGCCTTGGCTGGGCCTGGCGTTGCGCTGGGCCTGGTCGAGGCTTGGCGTGCGATGTTGCGTGTTGGCTCGCTGGGCGATGGCCTGGCTTCGTGCTGGGCCTTCGTCTAGCGGGCCTCGTCCGATGCTAATTCGTACGATACGCTTCCGATTAAATTCCCAATTCCGGAATTCATTTCCGATAGGAACAATATTTAATATTTCCGATTCCGGAATTAATTTCCGTTTCGAATAAATATTTAATATTTTCCGTTTCCGGAATTATTTTCCGATTCCGATAATATTTCCGATTCTGACAATATTTCCGTTTCCGGCAATATTTCCGATTCCGGCAATATTTCCATTTCCGATAATATTTTCCGATACGTACCATGTTTCCGTTTCCGGCAACATCTACGACTTGGAAAATATTTATATTTTCGATACGATCCATGTTTCCGTTTCCGGCAATATCATCGTTTCCGGAGTATTCACTTGCTTGTGACGATCTCAGCTCCCACTGAAACCAAGATCCGTCGATTCCGAATATCCATAGATAGAGTATTTAATGCCATTAAATACTTGATCCGTTTACGTACTATTTGTGTGACCCTACGGGTTCAGTCAAGAGTAAGCTGTGGATTAATATCATTAATTCCACTTGAACTGCAGAGGCCTCTAGCTAGGCATTCAGCTCACTTGATCTCACAGAATTTATTAACTTGTTAATTAATACTGAACCGCATTTATTAGACTTAACATTGAATGCATACTTGGACCAAGGGCATTATTTCCTTCAGTCTCCCACTTGTCCTTAGGGACAAGTGTGCATTTCCTAATTTCTTTGTCGCTCGATGGTTGCTCTTGAACATAAGGTAAGAGTTGTCATCCTTATTATGTCCAGAGGTGTTTCTCGGTTTCAGAGTTCAACTGATCAAATAAACAGATAATCATAGTCTATGATTCATCTGAGAACGGCCATGCATTTCACAGTTTCTAGCTCTCCGAGTGGCCTTGTACAACTTTTAAGCATCTCATCCCGATTTATGGGAGGACAATCCCAATCTTGCGATCTTGAGATTAGACTTCGTTTGATAGGTGATTACCTGAGCGTTGCCTTTATAGCCTCCTTTTATGGTGCGACGGTTGGTCAACATCAAAGCAACCAGTTCTCAAACAAGTAATCTCAAATCACTCAGGTATTGAGGATCGGATTTAGTGTCTAATAAGTTTAATGAAATTTACTTATGACAGATTTTCATCTCTTACAGTAAAGTTTCATAGGTTTGTCCGATACTAGTCTTCCCAAAGTAAGTATCTATGCAAATGATTATGACATTGCCATGTCCACATAGTTCAAGAAACAGAACTACTAGTTATCTTGCATTCTAGTCGTCTAACGTTTTCTATGCGTCCAATTTTATAGAAAACTCCGACCAGGGACCATTTTCAACTTTTGACATTCAAGTTCACTTGATAGACATTTCTTAGTCACAGGACTGGTCCTGACAGTCTATCTTGAATATATCGTCAATTTGAAGGGACTCATCATTTAATAAACCGCAAATTAAATGGAAAAATGAATTATATTAATTTATTGTGAATGATTAACCAATAATGGTTTACAAAGATTTAAACTCTAAAACTTTAAAACATTAAATAAGGACATCAAAGCCATTCTCCAATATGCTTGATTCCAATGGCTGCAGTGTGCGAGTTGTGCTTCGCCTGCGGCAGAGGATCTGATATGTTGTCATCAGTTCCAATCTTGCTTATCTCGACTTCTTTTCTTTCAACGGACTCTCGTAGAAGGTGAAATCTACGAAGTACATGCTTGACTCTTTGGTGGTGTCTAAGCTCCTTTGCCTGTGCAATAGCTCCGTTATTATCACAATACAGGGCTATTGGTCATTTAATGGAGGGGACTACACCTAGTTCACCTATGAACTTCCTTAGCCATATAGCTTCCTTTGCTGCTTCATGTGCAGCAATGTACTCCGCTTCAGTTGTAGAATCCGCAATGGTGCTTTGCTTAGCATTTTTTCAGCTTACTGCACCTCCGTTGAGGTAGAAGACAAACCCAGACTGTGATCTGAAATCATCTTTGTCGGTTTGGAAACTTGCGTCCGTATAGCCTTTAACAATTAATTCATCATTCCACCATAGACCAGGAAGTCATCTTTATGCCTTTTCAGGTACTTCAGAATATTCTTGGCAGCAGTCCAATGTGCCTCTCCTGGGTCTGACTGGTATCTGCTCGTAGCACTGAGTGCGTATGCAACATCCGGCCGTGTACATATCATAGCATACATTATTGAACCAATCAATGATGCATATGGAATCCCATTCATTCGTCTACGCTCATCAAGTGTTTTTGGGCACTGAGTCTTGCTTAGAGTCATTCCATGAGACATGGGTAGGTAGCCTCGCTTGGAGTCTGCCATCTTGAACCTATCAAACACCTTATTGATATAAGTGCTTTGACTAAGTCCAATCATCTTTTTAGATCTATCTCTGTAAATCTTGATGGCCAATATGTACTGTGCTTCTCCTAGATCCTTCATCGAAAAACATTTCCCAAGCCAAATCTTGACAGAGTTCAACATAGGAATGTCATTTCCGATAAGTAATATGTCTTCGACATATAATACTAGAAAAGCAATTTCGCTCCCACTGACCTTCTTGTATACACAAGATTCGTCTGCGTTCTTGATGAAACCAAAGTCACTGACTGCTTCATCAAAACGTATATTCCAGCTCCTTGATGCCTGCTTCAATCCGTAGATTGATTTCTTTAGCTTGCATACCTTTTTAGCATTCTTTGGATCCTCAAAACCTTCAGGTTGTGTCATGAACACAGTTTCTGTTAAAACGCCGTTTAAGAGAGCGGTTTTGACATCCATCTGCCATATTTCGTAATCGTAATATGCAGCGATTGCTAACATTATCCGAATAGACTTTAGCATTGCAACTGGTGAAAAGGTTTCATCATAATCAACACCGTGGACTTGCCTGTAACCTTTTGCAACCAATCTAGCTTTGAAAACTTCAAGTTTCCCATCCTTGTCCTTTTTCAGTTTGAAAACCCATTTGCTTCCAATGGCTTGGTAGCCATCTAGCAAATCGACCAAATCCCATACTTGGTTTTCAGACATGGAGTCTAATTCAGATTGCATGGCTTCTTGACATTGCTTGGAGCTAGGGCTCGTCATAGCTTGTTTGTATGTCGCAGGTTCATCACTTTCAAGTAATAGAACGTCATAGCTCTCGTTTGTCAAAATACCTAAGTACCTTTCCAGTTGAGATCTATATCTTTGCGATCTACGCAGGGTAACATTTCTAGATTGTCCATGATTCTCACCAGATTCTTCTAAAGATCTCTGAGTTTCATCCTGAATGTCATCTTGAGCATTCTCTAGAGTTTGTTGTTCGACTCGAATTTCTTCGTGGTCTACTTTTCTCCCACTTGTCATTTTGGAAATGTGATCTTTCTCCAAAAAGACACCATCTCGAGCAACAAACACCTTGTTCTCAGATGTATTGTAGAAGTAATACCCCTTTGTTTCCTTTGGATAGCCCACAAGGATACATTTGTCAGATTTCGGATGAAGTTTGTCTGAAATTAATCGTTTGACGTATACTTCACATCCCCAAATCTTAAGAAAAGACACATTTGAAGGCTTTCCAAACCATAACTCATATGGAGTCTTTTCGACAGCTTTAGACAGAGCTCTATTTATAGTGAGTGCAGCTGTATTTAGTGCATGTCCCCAAAATTCTATTGGAAGTTCGGCCTGACCCATCATTGACCTGACCATGTCTAGCAAGGTTCTGTTCCTCCGTTCCGACACACCATTCCATTGTGGTGTTCCAGGAGGAGTCAATTCTGACAGAATTCCACATTCTTTCAGATGGTCATCAAATTCATAGCTCAGATATTCACCGCCTCTATCAGACCATAGTGCCTTAATCTTCTTGCCTAATTGATTCTCTACTTCACTCTGAAATTCCTTGAATTTGTCAAAGGATTCAGACTTATGCTTCATTAGGTAGACATAGCTATATCTACTGAAGTCATCAGTGAAAGTGATAAAGTAGCTGAAACCACCTCTAGCATTTGTACTCATTGGTCCACATACATCTGTATGGATTAAACCCAATAGTTCAGTTGCTCTTTCTCCAAATTTAGAGAAAGGTTGCTTTGTCATTTTGCCAAGTAAACATGATTCGCATTTACCATAATCCTCTAAGTCAAATGGTTCTAGAATTCCTTCCTTTTGAAGTCTTTCTAAGCGTTTCAAGTTAATATGGCCTAATCGACAATGCCACAGATAGGTGAGATCTGAATCATCCTTTTTGGCCTTTTTGGTATTTATGTTATAAACTTGTTTGTCGTGATCTAATAAATAAAGTCCATTGACTAATCTAGCAGATCCATAAAACATCTCTTTAAAATAAAACGAACAACTATTGTCTTTTATTAAAAAGGAAAATCCCTTAGCATCTAAGCAAGAAACCGAAATGATGTTTTTCGTAAGACTTGGAACATGGAAACACTCTTCCAGTTCCAAAACTAGCCCAGAGGGCAACGACAAATAATAAGTTCCTACAGCTAATGCAGCAATCCGTGCTCCATTTCCCACTCGTAGGTCGACTTCACCCTTGCTTAACTTTCTACTTCTTCTTAGTCCCTGTGGATTGGAACATAAGTGTGAGCCACAACCTGTATCTAATACCCAAGAAGTTGAATTAGCAAGTATACAGTCTATAACGAAAATACCTGAAGATGGAACGACTGTTCCGTTCTTCTGATCTTCCTTTAGCTTCAAGCAATCTCTCTTCCAATGCCCCTTCTTCTTGCAGTAGAAGCATTCGGATTCAGAAGTGGGTTGACTGACATTCCTCTTTTCAGATTTGGCGCCAGCTGGTTGCTTAGTCTGGCTGGCCTTGTTGCCACCTTTCTTAGCATTCCTCTTCTTTCCAGATTTCTTGAACTTGCCCCCACGCACCATAAGCACATCTTGCTTATCACTTCTGAGCGTCTTTTCAGCGGTCTTCAGCATACCGTGAAGCTCAGTGAGCGTTTTGTCCAGACTATTCATACTGTAGTTCAGTTTGAACTGATCATACCCGCTATGAAGAGAATGGAGGATGGTGTCTATAGCCATTTCCTGAGAGAATTGCTGATCCAGCCGACTCATATTCTCAATGAGTCCAATCATTTTGAGAACATGTGGACTTACGGGCTCGCCTTTCTTAAGCCTGGTCTCAAGAATTTGCCTATGAGTCTCGAATCTTTCGACTCGAGCCAGATCTTGGAACATGTTCTTTAACTCACTGATGATCGTGAAAGCATCTGAGTTGATGAACGTTTTCTGCAGATCTGCACTCATGGTGGTGAGCATTAGACATTTCACATCCTTGTTGGCATCAATCCAACGATTGAGGGCTGCCTGAGTGACCCCGTCGCCTGCGGCTTCGGGCATCGCCTCTTCCAGGACATACTCCTTTTCTTCCTGCATAAGAACTATTTGATAGTTCCTTTGGCAGTGAAGGAAGTTTTTCCCGCTCAACTTCTCCTTTTCGAGAATTGATCGAATGTTGAATGAATTGTTGTTTGCCATAATAAAACTACAATTGAAAAGAATAAACAAATAAATAACCATTCACAGTGTCTCTTAATAAACTTAAATTCTAGCATACATGCATAATTCAATGTTCATTAAGCATTTTATTCAAGTTATGTGTTCCGGCAGGTGTGAATAAAATGATTCCAAGATCCTAAAATCCATTGAAGAATTAAGCACAGTTTTTCGACTCAATTCTAAAACATCTTAGGTAAGAAAAAACCTTTTGCTAATAGTCTAGAAACTATTCTTGGTTGACAGGCATGTCTAAAAACTTATTAGGTAAACCTATCGATTTTGCCACGACATAAAAGGACTCCTTACTTATATTGTTGAGTTTCACCAAAACTAACATGTACTCACAATTATTTGTGTACCTTGCCCCTTTAGGACCAATAAGTAACACCTCGCTGAGCGAAAACTATTACTAGATTGATGTAAAGGATATCCAAGCAAGTGTATATTTTGGCATGGCACCTTTTAACTTAATTTTTAAGTTTGGAACTTAAGGCTCTTACTATGTTGGTTAGATTTTAAGTGAACTAAAATCCTTAATCATGCAACATAATCAAGCCACAATCTCATGCATAATTAAGACATATTTAAAGCAATAAATAACTTAAAGCATGCATAAGATAAATGTGATCTAGTATGGCCCGACTTCATCTTGAAGCTTCAACTTCAAAGTCCGTCTCGAAAATCTCCGTGGGAGGCACCATTTTCTTCAAATAGGATAAGCTATAATTAAACTAATTACAACTATTTGATGGTACGCAGACCATATTTGAATTGAAAAACAATTTTGGTACTTTAGACCAATTACATTCAAATTAATGGTACGCAGACCATATTTTCTATCCTATTTGGGCCATACTAGTCACTTCATAACCTGCAAAACAGTACATATACAATATATACCATTCACCCATTCATTATCATGAATGGCCCACATAGCTGGTTAGTAAAACACGTTATGAATCACATAAATATTTGTAGCAATTAATCAAGGGCACCAATAATCTACAAATTATTCAGTCCTTATTAATTCTAATCAAGTTGTTTTAACCTTAAGGATTTGTAGACCTAATCAAGAGTTTATGACTAAAAGGGCTCCCACTTAAACCAATAAATTCATATGCTTTACTAATTTTAAACATAAAAATGTATTTCTAGTCTAACCGGAAACATACAAATTTAATTAAAATTTAAAGCTCATATAAATTTATAATTGAATCCACATATTTAATTTATTTTCAGTCGTATTTAAATTAATTCACCATTTTAATTTTAGTAAAATAATTAGAATAAATGAAATTTATTATAATTATAATATTCAAAATTAAAATCCAAGAAAATAATTTAAATTATTAATTTTAAAATTAATTAAAATTACATAAACTGAAAATTTCAAATTAAAATTTTAAAACGATCTAATCGTAACACAAGGTACGCAACATCACCATGCAACGCACAGCCATAGGCCACACACATGCAGCCATCGCTGGCCATGTGCGCGCAGCCTATGTGCTGCGTCGCATCTGCTGCTGCTCACCATCGCAAGGCATCATCGAAGCACGCTTGCTGCTCACCAGCGCTGGGCGCGCGCCAACGCTCGTCGCACGCGAGCCAGCGCTCGCTGCGCGCGAGGCTTCGATGCAGTCGTAGCGCTCGTCGCATGCGAGCCAGCGCTCCCTGCGCGCGAGGCTTCGATCGCTGCGCGAGGCAGTGCTCGCTGCCTTGCTCTCGCCCTTACCCACTCGCCCATCGCACACAGCACACAACACAAGGCAGGGCAGCTGCCTTGTGCTCGTGCACCATAGCCTTGCTCATTGCATTCGTACCGCATGGGCGACGAGCTCCCTTGTTCGTCGTCGCATGCCCGCACTATACAACACCCCTTAAGGGTAACACGTAGCGTCCATTGCTTTGTGCGTGCAAGTTATATTAGCGAATCGCATAAAAATTAATATTTTATTTTCAAAATTAATGACAAATTAATAAATCATATTAATTTCATAAATTTAGGGCGAAAAATCGAAAATTTATTAATTAATTGATTTCCGATTAACATGGATTCAAGTCTAGGTCATAAAAATTTAAAATTTAACACAAATTTACATTTTTTATGGTGGTTTTTAATCATAGGTATCTAATTAAATTATTAACTAATTATGAAAATCAAATGAATTCTAAATTATTCCAATTTTCAACAAATTAATCATAATTACAAATTAGATTGCATAATTAACAAGGCTAGGCATTCAAACTTGTTAAACATATACAGTAGGTCAATCAAAAATTCAAGATTTAACAACAAGAATCGCAAATATTTAATTTAACATCTTAAATTTACAAAATTTTGCGTTCGAAAAACTAAAACCTCCGAAAAGTCATAGTTAGGCTTCGAATTTGAGAATTCTTGGTTCGGCCGAAAATTACTATTTTTGTCAAAATTTTAGAATGCCTTTTACATGCGGAATTCACACAAAAATCACTCGATTTGGTTGAGTAACGAAGAAACTGCCGAAAAACTGCGTACATATAATTAAATAAACGCAATTTGCAATTAATTAACAATTACGAAAATTAATCACCCCTTTTAATTCTTGTAAATTTGTAATATTTAACCATGTTTATGCAATTTAGATTATGAAAATAATAAGAGGCTCGTGATACCACTGTTAGGTTATGATACATATGACAAAACATAAATCATGCGGAAAACCTTAATGCCAGGAAACATATTATTTACACATAATCATTTATCATAATTTAGGAGCATACACTTTGTAGCGTGCCCTCCCTTGCTGCGCCCGAACCGAACAAGAACAAGTCTTTAGGACTCCAAATGTCGTCCCTCCGTAGATAGTCCACAGTACGTCCGGATCCGCCTCAAGTTAGACCAACTAGAATCGCCCTTAAGGTTACTAGGAATTTCGGCTATTTTGTTTGCAAGTGTATGGCTGATTTTTCTTTCAAAAACTTACCCTTTGAATACTTCAATTGTGTCTATAAATTATGACCCTAGGCACTTATTTATAGAGGTATGGAAAAGGAATTATAATCCTATTAGGATAATAATTAGTTTAATTAGAATCCTGCTAGGACTCTATTAAATAATCATTATCTAATAGTTTTAGGATTTAATCATATTTCGAATCCCGATTGCTTTAGGATTCCCGCACGAGCATTGCACGAGCACCGTACACCCGCGCAAGCCTTGCGGCTTGGCTGGGCCTGGCCTTGCGCTGGGCCTGGTCGAGGCTTGGCGTGCGATGGTGCGTGTTGGCTCGCTGGGCGATGGCCTGGCTTCGTGCTGGGCCTTCGTCTAGCGGGCCTCGTCCGATGCTAATTCGTACGATACGCTTCCGATTAAATTCCCGATTCCGGAATCCATTTCCGATACGAACAATATTTAATATTTCCGATTCCGGAATTAATTTCCGTTTCGAATAAATATTTAATATTTTCCGTTTTCGGAATTATTTTCAGATTCCGATAATATTTCCGATTCTGACAATATTTCCGTTTCCGGCAATATTTCCGATTCCGGCAATATTTCCATTTTCGATAATATTTTCTGATACGTACCATGTTTCCGTTTCCGGCAACATCTACGACTTGGAAAATACTTATATTTCCGATACGATCCATATTTCCGTTTCCAGCAATATCATCGTTTCCGGAGTATTCACTTGCTTGTGACGATCTCAGCTCCCACTGAAACCAAGATCCGTCGATTCCGAATATCCATAGATAGAGTATTTAATGCCATTAAATACTTGATCCGTTTACGTACTATTTGTGTGACCCTACAGGTTCAGTCAAGAGTAAGTTGTGGATTAATATCATTAATTCCACTTGAACTGAAGCGGCCTCTAGCTAGGCATTCAGCTCACTTGATCTCACTGAATTTATTAACTTGTTAATTAATACTGAACCGCATTTATTAGACTTAACATTGAATGCATACTTGGACCAAGGGCATTATTTCCTTCAGGCTACTCATAAGGTCGGTCTCCACGGTCCTATTGAAAAGACCAAGAGCATCATCAAAGGCCGACCCCGGACCATCAACACCTGAAAGCCGAAGAAGCGAATCCTGCAAAGCAAAAGACTGCAAACGGGATGCAAGAAAAGCATAATACCGAACATCACCAGCTGAATAAACACCCAATCCTCCATAAGAATAAGGTAAGGGGGCAAGACGCAATTGCCAGTCACCGAACCCAGGTCCCGAAGCAGTCACGATACGCTCTAAAGAAGCCCGAAGAGCCACATCAAAAGATAATTGGGCCGCTTCAAAAAGATGATGCGGACAAGTGCGCATAGAAAAGTAGAGTTTAGAAAATCCAGTACACGCACGAAGAAGCAACAACTCACATTGGGGATCATTAAGCTTAGCTACAGCATCCATCAACACAACAGTCTTTGACACACGTTGCGAAACCAACTCCTTACAAAAAGCAACTTAACACCAAGCGCAGGACGAGCAATATCCGTAGGAAAAACACCCTCTAGACGACTGCGTGGGTCCTCCGAAGGCCAGAAAACCTCTGTCTTCTCAACATTAACATGGAGACCTAAATGAGGACCCTCCTCCAAATTCAACTCCAAGACCTTTCCAACCACCAAAGTGTCACCAACGATAGTGCCATCGTCCAAGTACCAAGCCTGAAGAGATAGATCAAAAGAGTCTCTGATTCGACACACCAATGGATGTAGAACCAGAGAAAAAAGCAAAGGGCCGAGAGGATCCCCTTGCTGCACACCTTGACAAGACCACAAGGTATGCTCCCCATAATGCAGCCGCGCTGGAGAAGAGTAGCAGAATTTAACCCAACGCGAAAGAGTAGGACAATGTAGCCGAACCTCACGCAACAAAGCCGATCGATCAACTAAATTGAACGCATTCTGAAAATCCACCAATAACATAGAGAGGCCAACATCGGCCCTACGAGCCTCAACCAAACGATTGACAGCATGGAGAATGGCCTCACCACCTGCTGGAACCCCAACTCCAAACTGAAGATCTCCCAAGTAGTTTCCTAAACCCGGACCAATCAAAGCAGCCCCGACCTTAGAAACAAGGCGCCTTCAAATAGTGCCACAGCAATAGGCCGAATACCACCACCTGGCTTAACAAGTGCCGTAAGAGAAGCACTAGCAATATATCCTCCAAGCTCAGCAGGACACTTTTCAGCAAGAAAGAGATTAACTACCTGAGTGATAGCATCCACCAACTCATCAGAAACAGCTACAGCAGCACCACCCAGGCAATCCAAAAGGTGTTGAGCACGCAAGCCATCTCTACCGCACGAAGTACCACGCGGAAAGCCCCTAATCTGCTCCAACACAACAGCAGAGGAAGCAGTAAGGTGATGATCAACAGGGATATCCGGTAAGGTAGGGACCGGACCGGAAGGGTTCTTTGCTTGCAAATCTGCAAGAGTAGCATCATTGTAAGGGGCAAGACCTGAGGACGAAAGAACTCTAACGGCAGCAGTGTAGTGACCGTCAGAAATCTTTCTCTTGCACTGCTTAATATTACGCTCCGCCAAATCGTGGTCTTCGTCAACATCCAATAGAGGGGGAGACACGCTAGCCAATGTGTCTATGACAAGTTGCTCAGAACCACTAGGCACACCCCAAGAACGAATAGCAGAGGTGATACCCTCTTCCTGTTGTCTCCGCCTAACACCGGAGGAACACTCACGATTACTTCGCGGAGAAAAAGTTTTGAGGACACAAAGAGGTAACACGAGAAACTGAACCCAACAAGCGATGTCATCTGGTCTGCAAATCACCTTATCAAGCGCCCCTTTCAGAACTCGCGAAAAACCCAAACGACATTTGGGAGGGATGGATTTCACAGAACGCAACCGCTTAGACCATAAAGTGTTTAGAAGAGCAACATCAAAAGAAAAATGATGTTCTCGAGGCGCATCAGAAGTAGATAGCTCGGAAGCAGGAGCTTGTGGTTTTTGAATACTGTAGAGAATAAAATGAATAGTACAATCCCCAGAATCAGGTGGGTCCACAAAAACAGTACTAGAACCACTGCCAGGTCGACACCTAATACGATGAGTATGCGTCTTGAAACAATCTCCACATAGCCAAATTCACATACGACGAAAGGTCACCTCAGCCATAGTAAAAACCTGCAAATTGGTAGTAAGGGAATGACGGGTTACATCCCGCACACCAGTGCAACAATGACGATCCCGTAAGTGAGTGATCAGAGAACTCCTCACCAAACCACGCCCACCTCCATCCTGGCACCCGCTAAAACCCACAAAAGGGCATTGAAACTTCTCCACGGAAGCCGCCATATCAAAGCACTTCAACCGTGGAAAGGTTATCCTAAATAAATGAGACAACCAAAGGAAATGGAGTACACAAAACCCCTGCAAACTGCACCACTCTCGCCAGAATAACCACGCTGCAAACTGCACCAAAACGGTGATTCGATCCCCGCAACACCACGAAGCTGCAACGATACAATGCTGATTTGAACACCACCAGAATAATCCAAACACCAAGCACCCACCAGAACGCCGCCAAACACCGAACCAGATCACACGAATACAACGCACAAAAACGCCGCACGAAAAACCAAACAAATTGCCTGAAAGGAACTCACGAACCTGAACAATTAACCAAACTGAACTCACGAATTGAACCCACGAATAGCCGGAAACTGAACTCACAAAACCGATCGAATCACCAAAGTGAACCCATAATAGAAACTGAATTCCCGAAACTGAACTCACGAAATGAAACTGACTTCCTGAAACTGACTTCCCAAAACTGAATTCCAGAAATCGTCGACCAGAAACACACCGAAAGCAAGATCGAAATTCGAGAGCTCCGCCTGAAAAACGATTGAAAACCCACGTGGAACCGCCTACAGCCACCCGAAACCGTCAAACCCAGCACCGTGTAACCGCCTGTAACCACCCGAAATCGTCAAACCCAGCACCGTGTAACCTCCTGTAACTACCCGAAACCTTCGCCGGAACAACCAACGCCGCGGCCACCGCCGTTCTGTGGACGTGGAAACTGCACCCAAATCCCCCATAATCGCCCCTTTGAGAGAAACCGTTATAATTATAATTATAATAATTATTATTATTATTATTATTATTATTATTATTATTATTTTATTGTTATTATTATTATTATTATTATAATAATTATTATTATTATATATTTATATCATTGTTATTATTAGTATATTTTTTTTAATAAGAAAAATGTTGTTGTTGTCTAGATTAAAACTGGTATGATCAGATCATGTCCAAATCTTATCTGGTCTGTACATGTCATGTTCAGATCAGAACCGATCTGTACAGATAATGTGCATATAAGAATTGAAATGTCCAGATCAGAACTAACTTATACAGATCATGTATAGATCAGAACTACTTTATATAGATCATGTTCAAAGTATCGATATGTTCAGATCATGTCCAGATCATAACCAATCAGTATAGATCATGTCCAGATCAGAGCCAATATGTGTAGACCAGAACCGATCAGCATAAATCATGCTCAGACCAGAACCGATATATCCATATCAGAATTGATCTGTATAGATCATATTTAGATTTGTGCAGATCATGTCCAAATAAGAACTGATATGTGCAGATTATGTCCAGATCAGAACCGATATGTCCAAATCAGAACTGGTGTGATCAGTATGTGCAGATCATGTCCAGATCAGAATGTCCAAATCAGAATCTATATGCCCTGATCAGAACTGGTATGTGCAGATCATGTCCATATCAGAACTGATTTATACAGCTTATGTCCAAATCATAACCGATCTATACAAATCATGTCCAGATCCGAACTGATATGTCCAGTTCAGAACTGGTATGATCAGAATTGGTATAATCGGTATGTGTAGATAATGTCCAGGTTAGAACCTTCTTGTCCAGATCAGAACAATCATGTCCAGATTAGAACCGATATATGCATATCATGTCCGAATCAGACCAATCTGTACAGCTCATGTCTAGATTAGAACCACTTTGTACGAATCATTTGTAGATCAGAACCCATACGTCTAGATCAAAATCGATGTGTCTAAATAATGCCCAAGTCAGAACCATTATGTCCATACCAAAACCGGTATGTCCAGATCATGTTCAAATTAAAACCGATCTATCCAAACCATGTTAGTCCATCTAATATATGAAATAGTTAAATAATGACTACATTCAAATACTCCATCCGTCCCAGAACACTTGTTACACTTTCCTTTTTTCTCCGTTCTAGATTACTCGTTACACATTTTTTCAACTCATTTTAGGAAAAAATTTATTATATTTTAATAAATGTCCCTTTCTCACTTTGGCCCACCACACAAATATTTTAATTTCACTCTCCTATCCTCCAATATAAAAATATCATACATTCTCTTTCCTCTAATATTAAAATACCCCACTAACTTCCATCACATCTATTTTTTAATAAAATAATAATTCATAAGCACACTACTACTTATCGCATTAAACTGTGTGCCCAGGAGAGTGTAACGACTATTATGGGACGGAGGGAGTAACTAATTTACAGTTATAACAATATTATAAATTTGAATAAAATATATTTTACATGTAAATGATTTAAAATATAATTATAAAAAAACAGAACATATCATATCAGAAAAAATAAGTTCATATCATAAAAAATAAGTTCAGATCAGAAAAAATAAATTCACATCAGATCAAAAAAAATTAGTTCATACCAGAAAAAATAAATTCAGATCAGATAAGACCAGAACAAATCAGATAAGGAGAAATAAGGTGAACCAAAAAAACCTTATTCAATAAAAAAACTCTTGAGGAATTAGTATTTCAAGTTTTAACACCATTAATATAACTTATTGAAATGTGCCTACCAATTCATATGACTTGGTATACAAGTATAAATAAAAGGTCGAATTATCACTTTCATATTGTGAGGGGGTCGAAAAAGCACGAGGCTAATGCGTGACCTTGTCCCTCGTGGGTGTAACGTTTCTTTTTGTCAAATCAAGTGTAATTGGATTTCCTGTGAGTTTACACCCAATTGACTAGTAATATAGGAGTCGCCATTCAGTTTTTAACGAAAATGAGAAAAACTGACAAAACCCGGTTATCGTGACATAAAGGGAGTGCAATTATGTTTGACCACGACGGCCGTAGGTTCCCTTGTGATCCCTGGTGTGGGGATCTCTCAACATACACCCGCAAGGTAGAGATTGAGGGTTCGGGGGACTGTAACTACCGAGAGGAGTACTCGCTCTTCGATAACTCCAGAGGCAGGATATCCTTACTAGCTCAGCATAAATAATTGAAGGGACATGCGTTAACTATTAAACTAATCTGAGTTGGTTTTAACATTATGCAGCATATAGTACTAGATCGAACGCGATTATCTGATTTAGATTGTTTTAAGGGACCTAGCATGATAATCCAATTTCCCAACATATTATCTTTATTAGGCGTGATAGAACAATCAGATTTAATTAGTTTAGCAATTCATAAAAGGGCGAGGAAAGCAATTAAACCATGGAAAAGGGACACATTACGACGCACCCTTGAGAGGTGCGTCACGGTTCTCAGAAAACTAACCACTTTAACTTTGCTATTTCTCCTTTTATTTAACTAATCTCAAATTATGGGACAGGATACGTTCTGTTCGATTTATGGATCGATTGCGACAGAACGCGTGATCAGTTTTTGCAGCGTGAGGCTTAGGCTTAGGGGTTTAGAGTCAATACTCAGAATAATAATTGTGTGTGTTCTTTTTTCACGTCGAACTTGGGCTATATTTATAGAAAAGAGTTCGTGTAAAGATAGAATTGTAGAGCTCTAATCCACGAGGAATTAGGAAAGAATACGTCCCAGGTAATTTCAGCGCCCAGGCCTGGGCGCCGAAGATTTCGGCGCCCAGATCCAAGCGTTGAAAATAGGATCTGGGCTGTTGTCTTAGTCAGATTCGGATTCCTAGAATCCGGAGTGTTTGAGACTTAATCGAGTCTTTTAGTGCGTATTAACCTTGTGACGGAATGCGTCTGGGCCCGTTACGAACTCTAGGCTCGTTAGGATTTTAATTAATACGTGACTCTTATTTTCGAATCATATTAGGTATAGGATTCTCTCGTAATCTTTATCTCATTTGGGATTTATGTTAGAGTGCAACACCTAATTCTGACAGGTTTCTATCTTTTATGACTTGCCACTTTTAACAACTACCCATTACGGCAGTTACTATTTTTAGCAGGTTTCCATAAATAGCAGGTTTCTATAAATAGCAGGTTTCGGGTGAAATGAAAAGGGGTGATCGAGATTCGTTATTTTATAGGAGATGCGTTGTCCAGTGGAGATTTATGCTTTCATCATTGAACCTTCCCTTTCGGGAATGGGGACAAAAGTAGGTGTCTACAGTTAGCCCCCACTTTGCTTGAGTCTTGGAGTAAGACGATGGTCAAAGTATTAGACGGAGTGCGTCGCACAAGCCATGGCGACCTATTTTTTGCGAGGGTCTCACGAGCCCCCGAGTGATAACATTTGACTTAAGGGTCATCACTTGAAGTGTCGACATATCCCTCACGTGTCATTGGGATTTGTCAACGGATAGTATAGAAACTTCCTCACTTTGTCATTGGAAGGATCTAAAGGTGCGTAGAAACTCCCTCACTTTGTTATTGGGAGTAGCTACAGATTTTTTCGATATCAAAGCTATAAAGTGTAATTGGGCCTGGCCAAGCCCAATCACGAGGTAAAAATATTTTTAAAGATTCTCATTTTCAGGGTTAGCTAAACGAGAAAACCCCCTTGTTTTTATGGGATGTAAAACGAAGGAAAATCCAGCACATCGTTCTTTTTTGGAAAAAAACGGAAAACCATTCTTTTAAATTTTGGAAAAAGGGAAAGCTACTCACATCGTTCTTTGTTGGAAAAAACGGAAAACCAATCTTTGGAAAAAGATAAAGCTACTCACATCGTTCTTTTTTGGAAAAACGGAAAACCAGAAAAAGTTATCGCTACAGCGACTAAGGACCTACGCGGCTAGTGACGCAAACCCCGCCCGCTGAGGGTGGGCGAACCCTGTCCGCTGAGGGTGGACAGCCCTGAATTCGTTTTTCGTTTTGGAACTCGCGTGGTTCGTGACGTGATCTTGCCAACTGAGATGGGCAAGTTTCCTATTTTTTCATCGTGATTTCTTTTTTTGAGATCTTCCTTTGTTCATCTTGCAAGAGCGAATTCTTTCGAGGGATGCTCGAATTTAGTTGTAACCTGAACGTGGGTTGACAAAGGGTTTAGACGGACCTTTGTCTTGTGACCGTCTGCTTTCGTGGTTTTTGAGCTAGTCTCTACGGCTCGATTTTTGCCACCACTTGGTCTTTGATCAGAGGACCATGTACAAGTGTCAATGACGACCCTTTTTCTGAGGACGAACCTGTTCTTTTGAGATCATCCAAACATGGGACGGCGTATAGCGTAGTCCGGGAATGTGATTTCGATTGCGCATTCTTTGTTGGAGTATACTTTTCGCGAGCCCCCAAGCACTTGGGCTTTGTTGGTCACTTTTCGCATATTTCATAACGTCTTTTAATCATGTTCGGGGTCATGCTCGTATGTGCGAGCGACCTTTCATAGTGGTGTGCTATTTTGGCGAAGTCATGGGGTGCGACTTCAGTCTTCGGGCGACAAGGTTTAATATCATCCGGTTTAGCTTGGCCCGGATTAATCTTTTGACAGACAAACATTTTTTATTTGAGAAACCAACGACTTAACAACATTTTTTGGTGTTTCGAAGAATGACCTTGATATTTCATATTTGTTTTGAAAAGTGTACATATATGTTCCTTGAGACAAGTCTAAGTTTCGACCAAGTTTTACCATTCATTTTTGCTATTTGGGAGCTTAAAGGTGCTTTTGGGCTTGATCTTAATTGCAATAGGGCCTCGTGTCTAGCAACACGGTTTTAAGTCTTTTCTTGTTCCGCGTTTTGTGAAATCTGGGCAAGGCCAAGGCTGGGCGTTAATTATTTCGGCGCCCAGCTTCGGGCGCTGAAAGTCATTTCCTGGTGAATTTTGACTTTCGGATTACTTGATGCGTTCAGCTATATATAGGGGCTAGATACGTCCCTATTTTCCATCACTCTCAATTTCCTTCTTTCTTTGCTTAGTTACTCCTTGCTTTCGTCATGTCGATTCCTAATTTCTCACTCCAACGGGCTGTTAGGCGTTGGCTACGGACCCTTACTCCTACAGAAAAAGCTTTGTTGAAAGAATACCACTTAGAGGCACTTTTAGGCTTACAACAAATTAATATTGACTATAATTTTCTGCATGCAGCCCTAAGCTTTTGGGATTCCGATCATCATGTTTTTGTCTTTCGGGGCAACGAAATATGTCCTTTGCCAGATGAATTTGCTGCGATCCTTGGTTATCCTACTAATGCTACCCCTGCCACTCCTGGCACTATTGAAGAGGGTAAAACAACCATAGGGGCTTTCCTAGGACTAGATGCTAACATGCTTGCTGAAATTGTTGTAGGTGATGAGGTTAATTTGGCAAAACTTGTAAAACATCACTTTAGGCCTAGTAAGAATATGACCGAACAGAAATTGAATATTCGAGCCCTTGTATTTTTCTTGTTGAATCATTATTTGTTGTCGAATAACAATGGTAAGTTCGGTGACATAAGGTTGATCCCCTTGATTAGCCAGATGGAAAGTTGCTATTCTATTATGCCGTTGGTTGTTGCCGAGACTTTGCTGAGTGCGGATGAGCTGAAGAAGGATGCCAAATCTGAATATTTTAAGGGAAGCCCCCTATTACTGCAGGTAATCGATTTTTTTTTCTTTGCGCACGTATACGTTTTTTTTTGCATATATATTTTTTATTCGTCCTGCCTTGGGGCTGAGTTTCAGCGCCCAAGGCTGGGCGCTAGAATTTTCGGTGCCTGGTCCTGGGCGTTGAAACTGCGCCCCAGGGATCGTTTTCTTTTTATTATTTTTTTTGATCGTACCCATTTTTTGCAGATTTGGCTCGTGGAACGGCTTAGGCTCTTGGAAACTCCTGTCAATCCTAAACATTATCGCCCTATAGCCTTGGGTAACCGAAAATATTTGCACCGAGGCCAGGACGAGGCCGAATGGGCCTCCTTTTTTACTCATGGTATCTGTTCTATTAAGTGGGTGGTACCGTGGTGGGGTTTGACTACTATGACGGGGGGTTCTAATGTATCGGTTTATGTTTCCTTGTTGGGGCTATCTCGGCCCATTTATATTTTCCCTTACCGAGTCATGCGTCAATACGGTTTAAGGCAGACTATCCCCTTTTCTGATACGGTACCACCTAAAGTAGCGGCCTTTTCACAAGCACGGGTTCAAGCGTGGGCTAAGTATTATGATGGTCTCCCGCGTTGGGTCGTAGCTACAAATGGCTTTGTGGGTCTTTCTGAAAACTACAAGTTGTGGATGAGCTCCGATGATAAGGCTGTGAGGACCGAGGCTCAAAATGGGGAGCCGGCTGAGCTTTTGATACCTCGCATTCGGGTCAGATATGAGGGCCGTGATTCTGCCAATCCTCGCACCCATGGTATTAAGACTGTGAAAGCTCGTCCTGATCGAAAGCGAAAGGAAGTTCCTCCCCGTTCCAGTTCTAGGCCTAAAAAGGTGCCTAACATGAAGGGACCTGTTGTTCTTAAAAGAAGTGCAGGCTCTCGCGGAGATCGTCGCCGGAACAATGTATGGGTTAGGAAGGGTCAGCCGCCTGTAGAAACAGTGGCTAGTCTAGTTGATGATAATAATTCTTCTCCCACCATTGTCTGTGCCCTTGAGGCTGAGCGGGCTATAACCGAGAATGTTTCTGAATCCTTGGCATCTTTGGAAGTTAGTGTCCAGGAGCCGATTCTTATGGAGATTGATATAGGGGCAGCGCAGAAGACTGTGGGGGTGGATCCTGCGAACATTGCCCTCTACAAGACTTTATTTGATGATCCGGAAGAACTAGAGTAGTGTAGTTCTTGCTAGGGTGTAGGTGCCCTTTATTTATTTCAGTTGTGTTTGTTTTTTCATTTCTTAGCACTTTGTTTTCCTTCTTATTATTTTTCAATAAAGGCGTATTTTATTTTTCATTTTCATTTTTTTTTTCTCCTCTTTTTTATATTTTTATATGTCTAACACTTTTTGCACAATTTATATACGTTTTTTTTTTATTGGACCGAATCCTTGGTAAGGATTGCCTACGTATCTTGTCATAATCAGGCTGCGCGTAGTTCTAGCTAGAATAAATTCTAAGATGCCGGATTTTAATAGATATGCCCTGAGGTGGAAGCATATTACTTAACCGGTCAAATGAGTGAAGTATTATCATTATTTTCGTCTGCCGTTTTTTTTTTGCCGTAAGTCGCGTAAAAAATGAAATTCGACTATTTTTTGTATGGCTATATTTTTTTGGTGAGCCTATTTGGATACGTGTTGTACCCCCCAAGTGTTCGTTATTTTTCCGTTATGTGCGGATAAAATGACGAGCACTTCTAAAAAATTTAGGCAGGCAGAGAGTTTCAACGCCCAGGCTGGGGCTTCAAAGATTTTGGCGCCCAGCCCTGGGCGCTGAAAATGATTTCTGGCGGTCGTTTTTGACGCTTTGCTTCACGTGTTCTTGCATTTATTTCTTTTTCTTCGTTTTAGTGCTTTGCTTTTTACTTGTATAAAAATTGATTTTGAGGCTATTTCGGAGGCTTTTTTTTACTGTTAGCGTGAGACGCATTTTTTTCCAGATTAATTTTTTCTAATCGTGACTCGAAATGGCTTTGAAAATGGAGTTAGGGTGCGGGAGTTATGAAGATCTTTGTGTAGGCTTTTGGGTGGGTTGAGGTGCGTGTCGTTTTTGAAGGGTATGGCGGGGTTACATTTTATTAATTCCCTTTTTAAGCAACATTTGCATTTGTTTTGGATTTTGATTTCCCTCGATTTCTTCGGGTTGCATGGATTGACTTTTATGACCTTTATGTTTTGGGGATATGAAGGGGATGGTATGGTTTATTTTGTGGGTTTCGGGGATTGGTTCCTATGGCACGATTTCAAGACCGAGTGGGCCTCATTTGTTGGGCCTAGAGTGGGCCGCCTCTTTATTTTTGTATTTTGCAAGTACATTTGGTGCTTACTTAGTGTTAGAATAAAATTTTTAGGAGAAATATTACGCCTTTATTAATTTGGAAAGTAAGGAAAACACACTGAAATAAAATTGATCTATATTCTAAGGGGTCTTAGGACCATCTAAAGTCTTTATTATTTTTTCTACCAATCTAAAGAACTACTAGGCGCTTTTTACTAAGGTGCTCTATGTGGCTCAAGCCTTGGGTTTGGTCTCGTAAAACTTTGGTCCTTCACCGGTACTCATCTTGAATTCTATTCCTTTTGCATTGACCCACTGATATGTCTTCACCCATCCGTTCTCGATCTCTTCTAGTGTTGATGCAGGAGCGATTAACCGGGTTGGATCGAAACCTTCATCTTGTAAAGCTAGGGTAGTCATCACAGTCTCGTCCTCCATAGGCCTCGATTCGTTAAACAATGTCCATAAAGCCTGGTTGTCCAACATTTCAGCTGTTTTAGTCTTGGTGAGGTGGGGTGCCTCATCCAAGGTGTGGTAGTCATGGAAGATTTCAAATCGTGGTTTTAGCAAGCCATCCTGAACGAAGGGTTCAGGGAAATCACAGCACCGGTGTCCTTCTCCTTCCCGAACGAACATCCCGTTAAGGGTTCTTTGATACGGGGGAATGAGGGTGGTTTGTTTGGCCTTGTTAAGGCGTAGCCCAGACAGGCGGTCAGCAATATCTTCCTCCGTTGGTTCATAGCCTAAGCCAAAGGGAGTAGATTTGTTGGGTAAAGGATGGAATGTGCATTCCTTCTTCCTTATACCCAATGGGGTTCCAGGGAAATAACCTTGAGCTAACAGCATTCTAGGGATGACTCGGGATGCGTGTGGGTCTAGGAATGCTAGATCATAGTCTTCGATGAACTGGATTGCTTCTTCCATTTGAAACCCGTAAAGGTCGTCTGCAGTTTCGGCCGTTCCAACCATAGTACAACTGAAGTCGAGAGGAGGGCGCGGATTTCTAGTATTACCCCGTTATGGTTAAGTTTAACCATTTGGTGCAAGGTAGAAGCCACACCTCCTAAGTCATGGAGCCAAGGTCACCCCAAGAGGAGGTTGAAAGTGGGCTTGATGTCGATTATTTGAAACTCCATGGTGCGTGCCACAGGCCCGGTTTGTATGGTAAGGTTGATTTTTCCCAACACAGGCCTTCAGGAGTTATCATAAGCTCGTACCCCTTTCGTGGAGGTTTGGAAGTCATCGTTTCCTAGCCCCAAGCAATGGGCGGTTTCCAATGGGCATACATTAACCGCCGAACCGTTATCTACGAGCGCTAGGGGGATGTTTTGTCCTTTGCATCCAACTACTAGATAGAGGGCTTTATTGTGAGCACCCCCCTCTTTGGGAAAGTCTTTGTCAGTGAAAACTATGGCCTTTTCTCCGGCATCTCTCGTGACGTGGTTAACCAATGAGTCAGGTGTGATATCTGTAGGTACTGAGATGAGGTCGAGTGAGCGAATAAGCTTTTCGCGATGTTCCTTTGAAGTACACATGAGATCCCAGATGGTAATTTCGGCTTTAGTTCTTTTTAGTTGTTTCAAGAGAGGATTTTCAATGACTTCCGCGACGGTGGTGTGCCGTCCATTCTCAGGAGTTTGCCTAACTAGGATATCGTCCATAGGAGGTGGGCGAATATCCGGTTGGTATATCCTTTCGGATCGGGTGAGGTTATCGACCTCGGGGTCCTGAGGGGTGGTGTCAATGTGAGCATACCCGGGCCAAGTTTCAGTAAAGAGGTCCAGGCCCGACACTTGAGATAGGTAAATATCTTTAGCATCATCATCCCACACATCGCACACTTCTCTCTCGATTCGATCCATAGGGACCACAGCGAGTGGTGCACCTTGAGGTGTAATGTACACCGTAGGGTCGAAGTTCTCATTTTCTGGTTGGTCGAGAGAAATGTGACAAGAGCCGAGTGGGCTCTTGTTGTTGTTGGGTTTGCCAACGTTAGGGAGAGGTATCACTTCATCCTATATCATGTCCTGGATTGTATTTTTTAGGTTCCAGCAGTTTTCGGTGTCATGCCCATTTCCTTGATGGAACTTGCAATAAGTACCTTCGACCCAATATTTGCTCTTGACAGGAGGGTAACGGGTGGGGCCTATAGGTCTCAACTTTCCTTGATTGGTTAGTCTTTCAAACGCTTGTACCAAAGTCGACCCGAGTGGGGCAAACTTTCGGTCTCGGACCCATCTTCCAAGGCTTCTTCGGGCGGGAGTCTCCTCTACGGCATGGACTTCTTGGGCTTGGGATGTGTTACCCCTGTTGTAGGTGTTGCTTTTGTATGCGGGTTTACTTTGTATTGTTTTTTCGAGATCATCCTCGATCTTTATTCCCACATCATAAACTCTTTTGAAAGTGTCAAGTCTCAGGTACCTAAGGTGTTGTCTGTAAGCCGGGTCCAGGTTGTAAATGAATTTTTGGACCAGTTCTGTTTCGGGAGGCCTATTGATTAGTTGGGCCGCCTGATCCCTCCATCTAGCAAAGTAGGTTTTTGAAACCCTCACTTTTCTTTTGGAAGAGAACTTCCAGCTCGCGCATGGTGATTTGAAAATCCATGTTCGACGAGTATTGCTTGATGAAGACATTGGCAAAGTCTTCCCAAGTGGGGAAGAGCTTAGGGTCCTGGTGATAGCACCATTTGAGCGGCACAGGTTCCAAGGACAAAGGAAAGGCAGGTAAATACATGGACTTGTCCACATCTTTCAAGTTCATGGCATTCACAAAGCTCAATAGATGATCACGGGGATTTTTCGTGGCTTTAAACTTTGGTAAGTCAGATGAACTAAACTTTTCTGGTAGTTTGCCAGGAAAAGGTTCAGGATCGAGGGAGAAGTACTTGCTCCCCATGGTTTGCTGTTGGACCATTTTTTCAATCCTCTTCTCGTTATCGAGGTCATTTTTGGCTTGTGCAGCCGCTAAGGCTTCGTTTTCCATTTTCAGTTGGCCCATGAGTTGGGTCATTTGAGCCATCTGGTCTCACAATTCTTCGATGGACATGTTTGAGGGTGCGAATCGAGGTTGGGGAAGCGGAGATCCTTGAAATGAGGGATGACGGACGGAGCTTGGAGTCACTAAACCTGGTGTTGGCGATGTATCTTCGAGACGTACTAACCTTTGATTTCCCGATCGGCACCAAGTGGCAGGACCAGTCCTATGCATAAGATAAGCTAAAGTTTAGGCCCCAAAGTTTCAAGCATTACTTAGTCTAGACTTTGACTCTCTCTATTTGTTTTTTGCTCTTTCTTTTGTTGGTACACTTTTAGTTCTTTCTTTTGGTCATTCTTTGGATTTTCGAAACACTTCCCCATTTTGACATTCATAGTTATTGGCATGTTCGGTTTTGGTGCCGAGCATTTTTATGAGTTGCTTTTAGAATCGAGTGCTTTTCTTACGCCCTCGTAGCAATTTTTTTTTACGAACGGTTTTTTGTGCTACGTATTTTCCTTTTGCGCGGGCACCGAGGCTATTGCGCCTGACCAGAAGGCCAAGCAGCAACTGCAGCGCCCAGCGTAGGGCGTTAGAAATTCTGGCGCCCAGCCAGGGGCGTTGAAAATGCGTCCCTGCCTGGTTCTCGTTTTCTGTTTGCGTCTACTTTTGTTTATGCGACTTCGATTTCGCGTGCTTGCCTAATAACGTCCTTTACGCGTTGTGCAGCGTTTGTGGGATTCGTTACAGGCCATCCCGAGCGTCGCTTATTTTTGTGGCGATCGTTCGGGTTTGCGGAACACGTATTTCGGTATAACTCTTTGGCAAATTGGTTTATGAATGTTTGGGCAATTTTTTTAGGTCGTTGGTTTTTCTAGGATAGTTTGTCACACATAATCATATATTTCGCTACACATAACTAACATTCCATCATGAGGCAATAATAATATGTCATGTAGTTTATGATAGGCTTCTATGGGTAGTTATTTGCGCCTGGCTTGGTACCGCTTCTATCGCAGATCCAACACATGCCCCGGTCGAGGTAGTGTCTTCAACAGACGAATTTCGCCCAAGAGGCCAATCACGATGTAAGCCAAGGGGGCATGCACCAATGAGAGGGACCTAATGGGCGAGCGATTGGGTTTGGGACGGGTGTACTAGTAGCGAAAGTGCCGAGTGGACAACATTCGAAGCGTATGCACCCCCCGGTTGGCGATGGGTATCCTTAGTCCCAACTCTCGAGATGAAACATCAAGGGAGCCAAGATTCGTTATGCGGTTCTGTCCGTTCACATTAATATGCTGATTTTCAGGTCGTCCCAACTTGATGGGGAAATAAACGCGGGGTAGGATCATTTCACCCTTCGGCTATTTTGATTACCTATAAGCACGAGTATTTCCTTCACTATCCCCAGTGGAGTCGCCACTGTGAGGGGGTCGAAAAAGCACGAGGCTAATGCGTGACCTTGTCTCTCGTGGGTGTGACGTTTCTTTTTGTCAAATAAAGTGTAATTGGATTTCCTGTGAGTTTACACCCAATTGACTAGTAATATAGGAGTCGCCATTCAGTTTTTAACGACAATGAGAAAAACTGACAAAACCGGTTATCGTGACATAAAGGGAGTGCAATTATGTTTGACCACGACGGCCGTAGGTTCCCTTGTGATCCCTGGTGTGGGGATCTCTCAACATACACCCGCAAGGTAGAGATTGAGGGTTCGGGGGACTGTAACTACCGAGAGGAGTACTCGCTCTTCGATAACTCCAGAGGCAGGATATCCTTACTAGCTCAGCATAAATAATTGAAGGGAGATGCGTTAACTATTAAACTAATCTGGGTTGGTTTTAACAATATGCAGCATATAGTACTAGATCGAACGCGATTATCTGATTTAGATTGTTTTAAGGGACCTAGCATGATAATCCAATTTCCCAACATATTATCTTTATTAGGCGTGATAGAACAATCAGATTTAATTAGTTTAACAGTTCATAAAAGGGCGAGGAAAGCAATTAAACCATGGAAAAGGGACACATTACGACGCACCCTTGAGAGGTGCGTCGCGGTTCTTAGAAAACTAACCACTTTGACTTTGCTATTTCTCCTTTTATTTAACGAATCTCAAATTATGGGACAGCATACGTTCTGTTCGATTTATGGATCGATTGCGACAGAACGCGTGATCAGTTTTTGCAGCGTGAGGCTTAGGCTTAGGGGTTTAGAGTCAATACTCAGAATAATAATTGTGTGTGTTCTTTTTTCACGTCGAACTTGGGCTATATTTATAGAAAAGAGTTCGTGGAAAGATAGAATTGTAGAGCTCTAATCCACGAGGAATTAGGAAAGAATACGTCCCAGGTAATTTCAGCGCTCAGGCCTGGGCGCCGAAGATTTCGGCGCCCAGAGCCAGGCGTTGAAAATAGGATCTGGGCTGTTTTCTTAGTCAGATTCGGATTCCTAGAATCCGGAGTGTTTGAGACTTAATCGAGTCTTTTAGTGCGTATTAACCTTGTGACGGAATGCGTCTTGGCCCGTTACGAACTCTAGGCTCGTTAGGATTTTATTTTACACGTGACTCTTATTTTCGAATCATATTAGGAATAGGATTCTCTCGTAATCTCTTTCTCATTTAGGATTTATGTTGGAGTGCAACACCTAATTCTGACAGGTTTCTATCTTTTATGACTTGCCACTTTTAACAACTACCCATTACGGGAGTTACTATTTATTAGCAGGTTTCCATAAATAGCAGGTTTCTATAAATAGCAGGTTTCGGGTGAAATGAAAAGGGGTTATCGAGATTCGTTATTTTATAGGAGATGCGTTGTCAAGTGGAGATTTATGCTTTCATCATTGAACCTTCCCTTTCGGGAATGGGGACAAAAGTAGGTGTCTACACATATCAGTGGTTCCATATTATCACAACACACCAATTCCTTGTTTATATCATTGTTAAATTGTTTTTTACCACCTAAAAAAATAAAAAGTGTTTCTTGTCACCTAAAAAACATAAAATTTGTTTTTTTACCACCTAATTAAAATTAAATAATTTTTTTATCACCTTTTTAGCCGGAAAGATGGACGGGGACGTTATACGGATCCAATTCAACGACTATATTTTGTATTTCCTATTCTTCTCCCACGATTTTCATTTATACAAGCTACCATTTTCCTTTACTTCCCACTAAATCACATAATTTTTTCGTCCATAGTATAGTTAAGAGTTGGTAAAACACAATTTATATTTTATTTTTAGGTGGTAAAAAATAATGTGCCAATTTTTTTATTGGTAAAAAACAATTTAACCTTATACTTACTGATTTTTTGTTCATATTTTCTTTTTCGTGTAACCTTGAAGACACTACATTTATCTTAACTTCATTTTATTATTATTATTATTATTACTATTATTATTATTATTATTATGATATAAAATGCAAACAAAGTCAATCAAAATACAAAAAGTTAGTGGGAAGTCTCGATAAAATCTGGGCCCCTCATTCCTCTAGCTATAGCAAAGCCTATCCTGGTGAATATATGAGCAGTAACACGAGCCCCAATATCTTGAGTCTTAGAGTACTTCTGAACTCGCTTCAGCAACGCAACATCATCCTTATCCAATTCCCCTAGAGAAGAAAACAGAGAAAGGAAGAAAACCATACCCAATTGCCCGCAACTTGCTTAATTCGTACTTGACCTGCTTTCGATTAGCCGCATCAGTCACAACCCGCCCCGGAACAAAGCCAGACAACCCAGATTGTATCAAAGGAGAAGATCCCGTCAAGTCAACACACACATCACGACCCCGATCCCAAGAGTAGAGCAACACATCTGCAGGTCGGAGAGCTCCATCATTCCCTCAAGACAGACCAATATCAACATCTTTCAGTGCCGAAATCCCAGACCTAACAAACATCAACAAGGGTATCCCGACCAACATTATGCCGATATTTAATACACATAATGCCAGCACACGACACCACATGATCACCGAAGATATCCCCCGCAAAAACTCTGGAGTAAGCAGAACATGGTGCCGAAACAGAGAACAAAGGAATACCCAACCGGTAACACAACACACAGGGGTAAGTCTTAGCATACATCATCTGTCCCAAACCTGATATAGGGACTGCCCGAAGCCCAGAAGAGGTGTGATCTCCATGCTGCGACTGCCACAATGCCGATTGTCGAGGAGATAAAGAGAAGGTGGATTCTGCAGATGCAGTAACCTTTGTCAAATATATATCTGCCAATTTCTTCATGAGTTTAGGGGCAGCGATCTCACTAGGATTACTCAAGATGTCAGACTCCACAGTTTTATTAAACAGACTCAACGCACCTTTAAAGGCTCGACTAAGACGAACAATGTCAACACGTCGAAGAAGTTTTGACCGCAAACCACCAGACTGTAACCGAGAAACAAGAAAAGCATAATGATGAACATCACTTGCGGAATAAACACCAAGCCCTCCAAAAGTACAAGGTAAGGTGGCAAGTCGCCACTGCCATTCGCCAAACCCAAACCCCGAAGCAGTAACAATATGATCCAAGGAAGATCGAAGAGCCCCATTGAATATGCAATGAGCCACCTCAAAAATACAAGGAGGACAAGTACGCAAAGCAAAGAAGAGTTTAGAAACTCCGGTTCATGCCCTAAGAAACAATAACTCACACTGAGGATCATCAAGCTTAACAACCTTATCCATAAGCACAATGGTCCTGGTCACCATCTGCTCACAAGCTCACCACTAAAAACGGAATTTGAACTGGCGGGATCACCAAGCAACTTAACCCCATGCAAAGGTCGAGCAATATTAGGGGGAAATACACCCACAAGCCTGCTACGACGGTCTTCTATAGGCCAGAAGACTTCAGTTTTGTCCATGTTGAGATGTAACCCGAACTGAGATCTGTAATCAACTGCATAACCTTCCCCACCACCAAGGTGTTACCAATAATAGTATCGTCATCCAAATATCACGCCTGAAGACATACATGAAAAGCATCTCTAATTTTACACACCAGGGTTGTAAAACCAAAGAAAAAAGCAGATGACCAAGGGGATCACCTTGCTGCACCCCTTGAGACGACCATAAGGTGTGCTCCCCATAATACAATGTGGATGGAGTAGAGTAGCAGAATTAAACCCATTGCGAAAATGGTTGGACAACGAAGATGAACTTCACGTAACATGACCGCTCGATCAACTAAATTGAAGGCATTTTGAAAATCCACCAACAACATTGAAAGACCCACATCAGTTCCGCAATCCTCAATCAACCGATTCACAGCATGAAGAATTGTCTCACTACCTGCAGGAAACCCAACACAAAATTGAAGACCATCAATATAACCTCCCTAAGACTGGCCAACCATAACAGCTCCAACCTTCGAAACCAGACCCCGCCAAACAGTTCCCACAACTATACTTACAACGGGCTTGACAAGAGATGTGAGAGGAGCACTAGAAATATACTCTCCCAAATCCATAGGACACTTTCCCGCTAAAAAGAGATTAACCACCCCAGAAATAGAGTCAACTAACTCAATTGAAACAACCACAGCAGCACCACTCAAGCAATCCATAAGGTGTTAAGCTCGCATCCCGTCCCTCCACTAGTGGAAAAACAGTCATTTGCATCGGTCATTTAAGCCCATTTGCGTCGCACATTGGTGCGACGTAACTGGCTGCGACGCAAATGAAAAAAGTCATTTGCGTCGCACATTTGGGCGACGCAAATAAGAGTCATTTGCGTCGCAGATTAGCTAACCTGCGACGCAAATGACCTTTTTTTTAACATGCTGAAAAGTCATTTGCGTCGCACATTAGCTAAAGTGCGACGCAAATGACTTTTCAGCATGTTAAAAAAAAGGTCATTTGCGTCGCACATTAGCTAAAGTGCGACGCAAATGACTTTTCAGCATGTTAAAAAAAAGGTCATTTGCGTCGCAGTTTAGCTAAACATGCGACGCAAATGACTGTTTTTATTTAAAAAAAATTGAGCTACACGTTTTATATTTTATGCTATATAGTGCATAAAGTATAAAATGTGCAGCTCATTTCTTAATTTTAATTAACTATAGTTCATGAATTAACAAAAATACTCATAACATAGGGGTGCAAATAATATCTTGCAATATATACCAAAATAAAGCCAAAATCAAAACACCCTAAAAAACAAGTGTCAAAAGTTTTAACTGATCCTACAAGTCAGCAACGGCATCATATCTTTTAACAAGTCAGCAACTCCAGAGCTTGCTTCATATCAATATCACTTGGAGCCAAGGTCTGCATTTGCGACAAAAAAAGTTACAGCATGGGAGGGACAGTGTAGGGATAGTGTAAGAGTGCAGCGTGGCAGACATCATTTCTGTCCAGCAAAACAAGCCACCTGCAGCTTAAAAGCTGGGTGACTTGTGTGTCGTAAATCTACTATAATACTTTCATGTTTCCTCATAGTTCCAGTTGCTTTTTAAACAAACTCACCCTAATGCCCACACTCAGAATTTCGTAGGCAAAAAGGATCATACAAGTTCTAAGCAACTAAAGTTCCAGGAAAATCAATTGACAGTAATGCATAATCAGTTCCAGCAATTGACAGTAATGCATAATCAGTTCTCATAAACATATGTACAATGACATGTGCATAGAGTACAAGCCTATTAGTGTTCTGTTGACAAGCTGCATCCAATTGTATGAATTTTCCTCAAATGTTATTTCTTCAAGTGAACTAAAAAGCATCTTAGAAGAATGCGGTGGGGGATTATAACACCAAATGCACTTATACCACGTACATCAAAATTACAATAAACAAAAACAAGGCATCATACCCAGTAAAAAGCTCCCCTGAAGAATGAATGCACTTCACATAGTCTGCATTACGCCAGAAACGACTCATTGTTGGAAGTGATCTTTCCCTAAGAATGCTAAAAAACTCTGCATTAATATTCACAATTGCTCTTGTAGCTGCATAGTAAGCCTTCCAACCATCAGCTGGTCTGACACTATCTTGTTCCACAGTAAAATCCTAGAAAAAACAATGGAAGGAAATTGAAGCATGTAGAAATTAGAATATGAAAAGTCCATAGTCTGAGATACCACAAATGCAACAAATACTAAATAAAAGATGCATAAGCTGAAATAAGGCATCCATTTTTAAGAGTAGGGAAATTACTTACAGTTAAACATAAAAATTAACTACAACACTCTATATCTTTCCTAGGTCTAGGCGTGAGTTCAAAGAAGCATTAATGCATGCACATAAATCCAGTTTTTGTACCATGATAGTGATTAATCTCAAAGACAAAAATCAAACATTTAAAGCCCCCAAAGCTTGAGTTTTGTCTCAGAAGGAAGGCTGCAAATTTGTCTCGAAAACAAGGATAACTTGCTGTAAAGTTCTTATGATATTCCATGATTTATGATCTGAAAGAAACCCCATTCTTTACAGGCTTCCAAAAGAGAGGACAAAGAAGATGGAATTGGTGTTTTGGAGAGGTCCAAGATTGAAAGCTTTAGAGAACTCTGGGATTGAGACATTCTTCTAGTCTAGGAAAAGACAAAAAGGTATGGGATTGAGACTTTAGACTCTAACATATAGTTGTGTACTTGTGTTGAAAATTTCATAAGGCAATCATCTAAGATAATGGGACGTTCACCTGTGAAAAAGTCCGGGTCTAGTAGAGTCGTTCTTCTTACCCAAAAAAAGACGGAGTTATAATTTAGGACTAGTTCTTTAGGCTTCACAAAGAATATGATAAGAATGTAAATCCCTCAAGCTTAATGCAGTATCATTTGATTTGGTGAATTTAGGTAAGAAATTTAAAGACAACAAATAAAACGAAAGAAGAAAATAGCTTGGCAGAAAACAATTATTAATTGAGGTATGCAAATTAAATTATTATTAGTGTGATTGATGACCATATCAATGTTTGTCAGGAACAGAAAAATGAATACCTTGAAGTTGCAAGAAAACAACGAAAGACAAGAATTTAACTCAATAATAATCGAAACAACCACCAAACCTAATATGAGAAGAGGGAGAAACAAAATACCTTGGATCTCAATTCACACATAGAACTTTGCAACGGTTACGGCGGTCTGCACATGCTATAGAAATCAGAAATTAATTAACACAAATAGAGACCGACCAAGACTTGTAGCACCAGATAGAGACAAGAAAAGCCATCACAATACATTTAGACGAAAAAAATCAGAACTTAATTCAAAAATTAGATATTTAAACATGATCATATAAACATGATCAGGCCTTCAGCATCTTCCAAGCTACTCCTGCACGGTAATATCCCTTAAACCAATATGGTCTCAGGCTAATACACAACTGTGCATCAGTGAGTGCAAGATCGCCCTTGTTCAAGCCGGAAAAGCAAAGGCTCCTGTTGCAGAACACTGTCGCACATGCTGCCTTCATCCTTATAGCCTATCTAGTTAAAGAATGAAAAGAAACATATTATTCAGATTGCTGCTTCATATTTTCACAACATCCTTAGAAGAAAATCTAACAAACAGATACTGATATACAGGCACCAAATAACCACATCAGTTACTCTTTAAGACAATTAGTCAAGTGAAAAAATTCCAAATTGTTAACAACATTTGATAACTAACATAATATATGAATGTTCTGATGGCAGGATAGCAGCTCCACTCCACTCGACCACTCCCATTCCCCAAGCCCATTGAGCAAGACTCAGCGGCAAAATCTAAGCGTTAAATTTTAAAGTTAACCCTAGAGATTCAAAGCTAAAGCAAACTTTATGAAAAATCAAAAAGTATTACAAAACTTACCCTGAGTTGATTAGGGAAATTTTCAAGCAAAAAACACTAAAATCAGTTTCCAAACAAAGGTTCATAATTTTATAGCACCAATGCTAATGTAATTTTCATGAAACGTGTTCTTCCGCAAACAAAACAAAACCAAAACAAACATAATTATTATAAAACAGTAGAATTAGCATTAAAGGCACAACACAATGACCATTAGCAACTTACATTCACCACAGAAACTCAAAAAATCTCAATATCACTACAAAAAATCACAGAGAAATTATAATCAAAGACCAATATACATCGACACGTACATTTCAGATCAAGAATAAAGATTTCCGTCCAAAAAACTAGCATTTCAATAATATAAATCGGCACAAACTATAAAAAATCCCAAATTGTTAACAACATTTGATAACTAACATAACCCTAAATTTATAAGAACCAGGACCTCAAATTAAGCAAAGTCGTCTTCTCCAGCTAGATTTAATTTTACACGCAATTTACATAAAAGCACAAATATCAAAACCCTAATTCAATTCGTTCCATCTAATAATTGGAAAAATTAGCCTAAATTTTCTGCACAATAAACTTACTAGGCTCAACTAATTAAAGGAAATTCAATTTAATGACCAATCAAAGCGGGAGAATTAAAGTAAACCAACCTTGAGAAAGAAAAGAGGAGTAACAGAAGATTTGGTCGGCCGAAAGGGAGGACGACAACCTCTGACCTATGGCAGAGGCAAGTAGGTGGTAGCGGCGGCGAGAAGCGGGATCTACCGGCGAGCAGAGTAGTGCGGTGGATGGTATGGTGAGAGGAAGCTTTGAACTGCACATAACCCTTTCGTACTTGCGTCACGGAGCTGAGCCTTTCCCGACCTTGACCATGAGCACTAAGATGCAGGAGGAGGGTGAACGCGGCAGGGTGGAGGAGGAGGAAGAACATACGGCAGTGAGAGGAGGAGGAGGGTGAACGACGGTGAGAGAGTGAGCGATGGAGGAATTTTTATTTTAGGGTTCTCGATTTAGGGTGAACGCACGCAGTTATGAGAATTTTAGAAGTTGAGTCATTGCATCGCACATTTACAAATCTGCGACCCAAATTTAAATTCATTGCGTCGCAGGTTTGTAAATCTGCGACGCAGATGACTATGTGATGCTTGGAACAGTCATTTGCGTCGCAGATCTATAAAACTGCGACACAATGATAAATTTTTAGACTAAAATTTTTCAATTGCGTCACGAATTTATAAGTGCGACGCAAATTCAGCGATGCAAATGAACACTTTTCCACTAGTGCTCCCACATGATGTTCCACGTGGAAAACTCCTATTCCGGTCCAAAACAACAACAGAAGTAGCGATGAGAGGATGGTGAGCAACAACTATCTCATGCAGGAAGGAGCTGGAGAAGAATTGAAGGGTATTTTGAATGTAAATCCGCAAGAGTGGCCTTATTATTATTATTATTATTATTATTATTATTATTATAATAATAATAATAATTATTATTATTATTATTATTTTAAGGGGATTTAACTTCAGTTCAAATGACTTTTTTCTTTTTTGAATGTCTGTTCAAATGACTTAATATACATTTATAAAGTGCAAATAAAACGCTAGAACGCGTGAATTTTATCCAAAAATAAAATTTAAAATAATAGATTGGGAACTTAGTTTAAACACTACAAAAAAATCACTTTATAGGGATGAGGAACTACGGCTGTGTTCGGAACCGTGGCTGTTTCCCGTTTTTTCATTTTTTAATCAAAAAACCCAAAATAAAGTTGTTCGGGTGAAGCGCTGAATAAAACAAATTTCTTGGGCTTTTGACAAAACAAAAGCGGAAAACCTAAAACCACTAAAAGTGGTTTTGGGAGTTCCGTTTTAAATTGCACCCCTCCTAGCTCTCTCTCCATCTCCCTCTGCCTCTTGGTTCCTGTCATAGCTGTAATTTCTCTCAAGATTCAAGGCTTCAAGCTAGTACGGGTATGCAGACTTCTCTTCTTCTTCTTCTCTCTTTTTTTTTTTTCTTTTTGTTCTCCTTGAAATCATACTGTTCTCATATATTGTTTCATTGATTTTTTTTTGATAAATTGGGTCATGGTAATCTGTCTACCCATCTTTGTTCTTTAGAAGCAATTTAAGTCGCACCAAAAAAAATCTTCAAGCCAATTCCAAACTGATAATTCCGTGAACCAATTGTCTCGAACTCGTCGTAATTTTCAAACTAAGTTCGTTGATTTTGTGAAAAATTCCAATTTTTCTACCCATGTTCTTTAATAGTTTTTTAATTGTTGATTTGTCTTTGTAAATTGGAATTGGTTTGGATATTTTTATTATTTTTGTGTTATAAATGCACAAGTTTCCGGCGAATAATGGTTGTTGAGTACATCGTAGTATTACAGTGTGTAATATTGATTGAATGTGTGAAGCAAATAAAAAATTCTGGTTTGTTAGAGAAGTATTTTTTGAGTGAACACTATATTTGATCTCTGTTGGAGTGATTCCTTAGGTTGATTACTGTTCTTGTATAAACGAGTGGATTATGTGGGAATTATTTAGCCCCTTCTAAGACGTTGTTACAATTCTTTTGATTTGATTGTTTGTGTACACCATATTTGCCTTGTTTGCGTACTTTTTTGTGCTATTTTGCTACTCGAATTTCAGATTGTTTCTTCTGGTCACTCTTCCATTTAGTTATATGCCAAATTCTTATATCATGTATTTATTATCACTTGATAGATGTCAATTCCGAACAATGAGATTAAGTGTGAAGATGATGTCGTTGAGATTGATGGTATTGGAGGAGCAGGGGTGTGGAATGAAACTATTGAATCTTACTTGACAAGCTTGATAGAGGAATAGGTGAAAAGGGGAAATAGGCCAACAACCACCCTTACCAAGCCAGCTTGGAAGACCGTCAAGCAAAGACTGAAAGAGGAGTCAAAAAAAGATTATAGTCAAGAACAACTTAAGAACAAATATAATCAATTAAGACAAGGATGGAAGGACTTTGGTAAATTAATAGGGGAAACTGGGATTGGATACAATGCTGTGACTTATCAACTTTCGGCTGAGGATGATGTATGGAAAAAGTTATATGAGGTACTTGATTGTCAATTAATTTATTATAATTCTAATATATATGTAGTACGTTTGGGGGGGGGGGGCAGTATTTTTCACTAATCAACCTCTTTACCCTTTTATTTCCATTGTTGCAGAAACATAAGTCTGCCAAAACCTTTAGAAGGAAAGGATGTAAGCATTTTGATAAACTATGCATAATTTTTGGTGATACAACAACTACTGGTGTTAGTTCACATCCTTCTACAAAAAGCCCTTCTGATAGTGAGGATGAAAATGACACTGATGGAGAAGAAGGTGATTTAGAAAAACAATGTGAAGACGGTCCAAAAAACAAGAAAGTCAAAACTAATGTCAATCCTAAGAAATTAAGGGAGAGAGTTAATACAGCAATGGCAGATGCATTGGTTGCAATGAGTGAGAATTCTAAGAAAAAACTTGAACTTCTTGAGAAAAATTTTAATGGTAGTGATGAAGGTGGACACCAATCGGTGGAGGATCATGATTTGCTAATGGAATGCGTTGATAAATTGAGTGCTCTCGAGGGAATTGACGGGGCTTCATTTGCAAAGGCAACTAAACTCATACATGATGATCCATTATGGAGGAAAATGTTCCTTCGATTTCCAGATGATAGGAAAATAGATTTTGTTCTTAATCTTTAAGCATGTCCTGTACAAATTTTATTAGAACTTTTTTTAGTATGTGTTTGATGTTTTTCGAACTCAATTTTGCTATTGTGTGTCTCAAGTACGAATCTTATTCAATAATGAGCTGATGGATGAATTTATGTTATATCTTTTGCACTAGAAATTTGGATATGATATACATGATGGTGATTGCAGTTTAGATTTTTTTTGGAATTTAGTGATTATACTTATATCTTTTAATTAAAGTTGCAGATTGAAAATGAGTTTAGATATTGAAGAACTTAATTTGGATATCGAAGAACTTTTATCAGATTCAGATGAGGAGGATTTTCAACAATTAATGACAATTTATATTAACTTCAAGAATAATGGATTTCTTAAAAAGAAACCCCGCTTGCAAAGGATTTCAAAGTTAACTGGTCATCAATATGTTCTTGAGCTTCTTAATGGACACCCAATGACATGTTTCGAATTGCTTCGAATGACTCCACCAATCTTTATTATCTTGTGTGAAGAGTTAAAAAAAAGGGATAAGTTTAAGGACTCTAAATTTAAATCAATTTAAGAACAAGTTGCAATGTTTCTTCTAATTATTTCCCATAATTCAAGGCAAAGATTTGCAGGCGATAGATTCAACATTCTTTGGACACAATTCATCGTCATTTTCGGAGGGTCTTGTATGCCATATCTTCTTTGTCGAAGCATTTGATCATTCCTCCACCATTTGATGAAGCTCCTCCAGAGATAAAAAATAATCCAAGATATTATCCGATATTCAAGGTAATTTTTTTGTTCCATTTTTTATTTTGTTTAAATATTATCTAAAGCTATTATGTGCATAGTTTTTCATTTTAACAATTTTCTACAGGATTGTATTGGAGCTATTGATGGAACTCATGTATCAGCACGTGTACCGCAAGATCAACAAATTCCATATCGGGGGAAAAAAGTTGCGCCTACGATGAACGTAATGTGTGCTTGCTCATTTGACATGAAATTCACATTTGTGATGGTTGGATGGGAAGGTACGGCAAATGATTCAAGAATCTTTTGGGAAACGATTACAAATATAGAACAAACTAAGTTTCCAATGCCTCCGAGGAGGAAATATTATCTAATTGACTCGGGGTACACAAATATGCCTGGCTTTCTTTCACCGTATCGTGGAGAACGGTATCATTTGCGTGACTACAGGGGAACAACGAGCCCACAAGGTCCAGAGGAGATATTTAATTATACACATTCTTCATTGCGTAATGTTATTGAAAGATGTTTTGGGGTGTTGAAAGCTAGATTCCCCATTCTCAGAGACATGCCTCAGTATGATTTAAAAAGACAAAAGTATATTATTTTGTCATGCTGTGTTGTCCACAATTTTATAAAAATGTGCAAGGATGGAGATCCCTTGTTCATACATTATGCAGATGAAAACGTAGAACTTGAAGATGAAGGAATACTCAATGGCTCTGAAGAATTAGCGACTCCTAGTGTTAGTCAAAATAAACTTCGTCGAATGGGCAAGTTTCGAGATCGTTTAGCAAAACGTTTGTGGGAAAGACAAACTTCACAATGAAGTCACTGTTTAGAGACTAACAGTACATGGTATTTGACTATTTCTTTTTGGTTGTGTTACTTTTTTGTAGGTTTTTTATTTGAGTTATGTTATGGCGTTATTAAATTAATTACCCATCAATTATATTATTAGTATTGTCAATGTTATAATGTGCATTTAGTTGTCAATGTTGAAATATAGCCTAGAAATTTGCATGTATATGACGTACAACAACAAATTAATAATGATAATAAATAAATAATGATAACAATAATAATAATAATAATAATAATAATAATAACAATAATAATAATAATAATAATAATAATAATAATAATCTTAAAGAAGGGTAGGGATTAGAAATGACATAAGAGTAGTAGTTTTTTATATGGTTTTAGTTAACTGTATATTAAAACTGAAACGGTTTTAAAAAAATAGAAAACCAAAACTGAAATCAGTTTTCAGTTTTAAAAAAACAGAAAACTGAAAACTGACAATGATGCCGAACAGGCCCTAAAGTTTTGTCTCTAAATAAAATTTGAGATGAAATTGTATAACTACAAACGTTAGTTATTTGTCTCATTTTGAAATGATTATAGTACATGTCTCGAAATCCCTAATAATACAAAATTTTGTAGTGTTTGTGTCCGTATGCAGTTAATCCATTATACTTCCTGTTCTTTTTTAAATGACAAAATTATTTAGGCACGTTTGCCAATGCACGATTTGAAACATTAATATCTTCAATTATGGATAAGTAAAAATTATAAAAAGTTGATATTAAAAAAATATTTATTGAGACGAATCTAATAAGATCACACACGACTATGTTTTTCCTTAAGTATAAATCACAAAAGGAAGTTAAATGAGGTTGTATGAATAGTGTCCAAAATTCAATTGTGTCATGTAAATAAGAACGGAGGAAGTATATATTAAAGAATGATATGATAAATTTGTAATACTTGTATGACCTTCTATTACTCCGTACAATAAATGGGTGATGATAAAGGTCGCAAGTTGCGACAACATTTAGTTGTCACAATCTTACGTGTCGCAGTTTAATTGGTACATATAGGCGCCACGTAGGTTATGTGTCATCAGAATATTTTTACTATCAATTCCATATTTTTACTATAAAAATATGTAAATTAGGTAGACGATATAAATAAGGAAACAAATTAGAAAATTAAGAGTTTTCTACCTTTTTTGAAACATGTATAATATATTTTAGTTTCCAATTTAAATCATGACACATAAGCATGCCATGTCATCATTGTGACACGGCTTAAAGGTCGCATGTTGCGACCTTTATCATTTTGGACAATAAATAGTTATCATCTTTGAGTAACTATATTAATGAATGAATAAATTATCTAAAAGAAATTGGCAACGCTTTGTTGGAGGACATGATGGACAATGATTTTATAAGCGGCTTCTGTTGGGTGAAAACTATCCCAGAATATGTATTTTGAGGCATCTTTACAAGCCCCTAAAGGATTCAACTTCGAACAAAGGAAAGACACCGCTAAGTTTCCCGTTCCGCAACATCCTTTGTTTGCAACCTCAAATCCTGTAAAACAGAGTAGTTATTATATATGTACTGTCAGTAGATGTGGTTGTAGACTAAAAAAGAAGAAATTAAAAAGAATTAGTTTAGTTTTATACCTGATTGAGAAGGGTTGTTGATGAGATTGAGTAATGGGTTGTAGATATCGAGATACACGAATCTAGATTGTGGTAGTTTTTGATTGAGGTTACTTAGTTCAGTAGAGAGCTTGCCGTTGAATAAAATGGAAGCTTGATTTTCTTTATCGGCACAGGATTTTCTTAGACCGCCGTGCAATGTTCTTTGTGATGGAAGACAACCGCAGGGTGGTGCACTAACCACGCCTATCCTTCTTGCCCCCAAACCGTATAATTCCTACATTATATACTGTATAATTAGCTTGTAATTTTCCGGGCTAGAAAATGTAATGTAATGGAGCTAGTTACCTGCACGAAAGTGGAAGACCAATTGACCATCTTACTAGTATATGCGGGAACATTGTACTTAAGTCTTGCAAATGGTAAAGAGAAATAAGTGTTGGTAATGTCATTGCTTCCAGCACAAACTAAGTAGACGCTTTCGGAAATGATTGCCGATGTTCTGTTTTCTCCTACCGCAGCCTTTAGCTTTTTTATATACCCTTTGAAATACTTCAACTGATCCTCTAATGTCAATACATTCTGCATGCGATCAATTACAACAATTATTTTAATTTAATTTAATTTCAATTCCTTATATATAACAATATTATCTACGTAAGTTTTTTGTTCAATTTAATCCAAATAGAGCGAATTCGGAGTTAGAGAAAGACAAACCGCTAATTTTGCTGAATCAGGATCATAACCAGCAGCACCAGACGCGAAACTAACACCAGTAAGAAGTTCATTGATATTGAGTTTTGGATCCAAATAAGGAGGCACAAACTCTTTTATCCCAAGTTCTTCGGCTACAAGAAACAAGTCAAAGTTAGATCGATAATATATATATATATATGATACTCGTAAATTAAGGAGTAACGTTTTTAGGTGATTTAGTGGAAAAAGAAGAAATGTATAGTACGTACGTACCAAAGAAATCAGAGGGGATTTTGCCATTGCTGTATCTTCCCGTAGGCACACGACCAGGGAAGTCTCTCCCATAAGGTGGGAAATCAGCCTTTCCAACCGTAGCAATGTAATTATTATTTCCAGGATCCACAATTGAATCACCAAATACTATAAATGCAGGCACCTTTCCTTTTTCTGGAAACTCTATGCCTTCACAATAATATATTTGTATAAATGTTGCCAATATTACCATATAATTATATAGCATTATTCCCGAGAAATATTTCATCTCTAAAGTTTTCTTTTTTATTTTCTCACCCCCTTTATTATTCTGTACTCCGTATCATTTAATATGGATTGTGGGAGTAGCATGCATGTATTTATACGTCAAGAAGTGTGCTAATTACAAATAAAGTCAACAAACTTAACTTATGAATTCTGCTTCGTGTGAACATGAACATAACCAGGTTTCTTATGATATTTTAAATTTATTCTTCTTAGTGGGTCCGGCATACTCCGTATAACTGTTCAATTAGGAGTACATTATTATAAAATAATTATTACATTAAAAAAATATTTATAATATTTATAAGAGAATGGTCGGAGAAAGTTTGAGATGCATGGGTGTATTTGATTGATTAATAATGTAGATTTGGTAGTTTGGGGACATGCATGAGTTGTTATGGGCATTCATACTTGTATTATAATTTACTCTGTATCAAAGAATGGGAATTGAATAGTTAGTTTGAACATTCAGATCTTTATTTATCAAATCAGGAAGAATTTTATTGGGTGGTTCCGGAGCCGATCGAGTATGGGTGTATACATGTTCATCCTTCCACTTGCATTTCAATTTTTTTTCTTCTTTTAACCATCATACATTTCCTCTTCCCTTACAAATTCATTTTTATTAAATAATCGTGTATTTAATTACGTTCTTATTTTTCTTAGCTCCCTAAATTAGATCCCGTGTATGCACGGGTACTCTAAAATTATTATTTAACCATACCTTCTATGAAATATTTCTCCCTCGGAAGCTAACACATAAGTAATTAATCTTGAACATACTTATGTAATAATAAGTAAAATTAGGCAATTTTATTTGGCAAGTGGGGCCCAAGACCCCACTTAAACTCCCGGTATCCACTATTGCCTTCATTTTAGCAATAGATTTTCCTAGCACCCGATGTTTAATAAATTTATTGTAAATCAGGGTAACTTTTACGTACCCAATTTTTTTGTATTTTAATTAACATGTGCTTTTTTATTAACTTTTTTTATTATGACGTAATTTTTTATGATTTAACTTTTTGAAGGGTTACATGGTTCTCTTCACACAAACTTCTACGGAGTACATTATATCGCGGTAACTTTTAACCATTTTAGAATTATTTTACATGCACCTTATAATATTTATTGTACACCGTGTATAATTAAGAATTTGTGTTATTCTAATACAACTTGATTTTTAGTCCACATCCGATCCTTTTCTATATAAAGAGTATTGTTTTATAATTAATCTAAATCAATTAACTGCCCTTATGGTAATCAAGAGCCAAGATTAAGAGTTCACTAGTTTTAATTATATATATATTGAAGTGTCTCTTTGAGAATAGGGTTTTGCAAATTAAGCCTAGATTACATTGTAATTACATTTTGAATATATTATAGCTTAAGATCATACTATGTAGGAAAATTGAGTCAAGCCACTATAAGAAAAAGTATTATTAACGATAGAATTATCCGTCGTAAAAAACAATTAAGACGGTATTACCCGTCGCAAGCCTGTCATGAAAGAGGCCGTTATAATTGACTATCCCGACGCAAATATCATGTCGATCAATTGATTTATTAGATTTTTTGGGCTAGTTTATGGCGCGTCTACATACCCTGTCGTAGAATATTCACATAAAAGACATGATTAATTTGAGCCCATTATAAATAGCCCGTTCATAATGAGATTGTTTTTTTGTAGTGAACGCTGAAAAATGGGTAAAGATCCCTATATACAACCAAAAATAAAAAAGTTTGGTTCTTATTTGCAACCAGGTCATTTCTCACAAAAATGACATTATTTATCGCATTGTTCATCGACAAAACCCATGAATATGATTCTCTTATATTTTTGTCAATCTTGGCCCTCCCAGTATTATGATTAATGATGTAAGAAAACTACACCAATGAAAATGGGTTTTGGTCTCAATTCTTCAAAATCACACGTTTTATAATTAGTCACGCAATTAAAAGAAATTATATTAAAAAAATTTGTGGATCACACAAAATTGCGGATATGGAGACGATAAACCAATTGGCCCAATTTGGAATCGTTGTGTATTATTCATGCACAACGTCATGTCACCCACAACTCATGTCTCATAAGCTTACAATTTGCCAGGAACCGATTTCCAAATATTGGATTTTGACGGCAAATACAATAATTCATACGAAGTATAAATTATTACTTCAAAATATAATAATTCATGTAAGTTAACTCAAGTATAAAATATAAATCATTATAGTAAAAAAACTAGTATATTACTCGTGCGCTGCACGGTTTATAATCTAAATATAAATGTATATGAAATTTGGTAGGCAATTTTCATCAGAGTAGAACTTATAGATATTTTCAAATTAAAATCAATGATAAGTAAATTTGTTATTTCTCGTTCCATATCTTATTTATTGAAACAATTAAAACAAATAAGGGTACATAGATAAAATTATTTTCATTCACTATTTGTGTCAAGCACAAAGTTATCTCATTTACCCTTTACTTCGATAGTAATACACACTCAATACTCGCACGTTCTCCCCATCAACTGATCACTTAACACCTACGTAAACCATTTACTTTATGATGTGTCAAAAAGGACTTGTCCACCTTGGACCAATCATAATGTGACATGTGGCACCTTTTGATGTGGCAGAAAGTTCTTACTTACCCTCAGTTAATCAAAGAATGACACTTGGCAGTAACACTGCTCGGGTGGCAAGTTTTCTGTCTGAACCAAGCATTACCATGAGAGGCCCAACTAAGAAAAAGCCTAACAAGAGGCACCTCTTAAGCCTTCCATCTAAATCATGTTAAGGACACATGTCATCATCTTCCAATGGGATCAACCAGGTAAACTAGGATTTTGGGGAACAAATCCTAAGACCCTAGACCCTGCCCAAGATAGATCAGATGGTAGATTCTACTGCTGGTCACGCCATGATGAGGTTCATGGATACCTACTCCAGTTTTCATCAAATCCCGTTGTGGTCCGAACACCGAGAAAAGACTTCCTTTATCACAGAATTGAACAAGGGTTGTATTGTTACAAGGTCATGGCCTAAAAAATGAGTCGTCCACATTTCAACGGCTGGTAAATACTGTCTTTACAAAACAACTTGGCAAGAACATAGAGGCTTACCTGGTGAAAAAGAGTGTGAGGGAAATGGCAGATGTATTGAACGAAGCTGAAGCCTTCATACATGCCACAAAAATATGTAACGTCCCAAGTGAGTTGAAATCTGCAGAAACCGACAGTTCCTCTAAAGTCAAAACAGATAACCCAACTACTCGGTCTAATGGTATATGGCTGTAAATGACAAAATATCAGGAGCACACGGGTTGAAAAGAGAACGTCTGTTAGTTGACGAAACACTTTATTTAGTTAGAGATGACTTTAAGGCGGGGTGGAGCCTGCACACCCATATCCGCGTACAATTATCATCCCCATGCACCCCCGCTGTCCACGATAGGAATGATACACACCCCTCTCAATCCCCGTTTCGAGAGATAAAAAATAAAATTCATCCTTGCGTCATCACCCCCCCCCCCCCCCCCCCCGCCATTCATGTATCCACACCCGCCTTAAACCCACCCTTAAACTCAACTTCCTTTTCTTGGCAAGAGAGTTTTGAAATTTAATACTTTATTCTAGAGTCTTTGACAATTCGTTAGTCTGATTAAAATAATTGAGTAAATAAAGAAAACATTATAATATGTAAGTTAGTAGTAATTTTTTTTTATATTTATTCATAACCAATTATATATAGGTAGGATTAGCGACGCATGCTGTCCAATCTAAAATCTATCACCGCCTCGCACCCGCAATGAATACATTTTTCAACCCCATCGATCACCCAACAAACTTTCCTCCATCCCCGCCCACTTAGGGCTGATGCACATGAGGATCCCCCAAAAACCTTTCCCCTACTAACAATATGACATCCTTATGCTCGATAAAGAATCCACTTTTGGCCTACACACCCGTACTCGCCTACCATTCTCCTCCCTATCTCCTCCATCCGCGATAGGAATGATACTCACCCCTCCCAATCCTCGTTTCGAGAGGTATAAAATAAAATGCATTCTCTCCACCACCCCTCCCGTGTATCCGCACCCGCCTCAAACTCACCACTAGACAACTTCTTTTTTGGTAAGAGAGTTTTGAATTTTAAAACTCTATTCTAGAGTCTTTGACAATTCATTTGTCTAACTAAAATAACCGAGTAAATAAGAAAAACATTATAATATGTAAGTTAGTAGTAAAAAAAATTATATTCATAATCAACGTAGTAGCCGTTTTAGTAACTGTCAGTTATGCATATTGTATTTGGTAAAAAGCAATGAACCAATTGATATTACGGTGTTCTCAACACTAATTTTTGGGAATATGTATACTCTTTGCTTGATATTATAAGGAAGTAGAATGTTTGATGCTGTAATTTATAAAAAGTTTAATTATTTATATTAAAAGATAGGTGAATCAATGAGTGACATTTGTCATCAACACATTGGTTTCCTCTCTTTTAACATACAACTCCGTATATAGATATAGATCGATAGATAGATTACGATATATTAGTTAAAATTTCAAGAAACATGCCATTAGGACTTCAATAATATGAGTGAATAAATTAATATCCATGCTCCGTATAAAAATGTTACGATAATGAGATCGTGGCAAAAGTTATTTTTGATATTTAAGATTAAATATAGGTTAGGGCCTGTCATAAAAAGGATAGGGTGAGGGTTCAGTTAACATTGGACCTATAAAATGTTTGAGACAACCTTGTTAAATATATTAAAAGGATGATAGTATTATATTCGCATTTTTTGTTTTCAGTATAACTTAAAAATAGAATAATAGGGTTGTATATTTTACCTAGTTTAATAAATGTTATGTATCGCACATGGATTATATGGGTTGTATATTTTATTAACCAATCTAATATTATATTGCTCCAATTCGTTAATTATTATATGGGCGTCGTGAAAGAAATAATGTCCTTGGTCCAAGTTTGCATATAATGCATTTAATGCTAAGTTTAATAAATGTGGTTCAGTATTAACTAAACAAGATAATTATTCAGTGAGATCAAATGGTCAGAATGTCTAGCTAAAGGTCGCTACAGTTCAAGTGAAATTAATAATATTAATGCCACAAATTACTCTTGACTGAATCCGTAGGGTCACACAAATAGTACGTGAATGGATCAAGAATTTAGGTGATTATAATCTTCAGTAAATTCTCTAATTATGGATATTAAGAAATGATGGATGTTGGTTCCAGTGGGAGCTAAACAAATCATCAAAAGACAAAGAAAAAATATTTGCCGGAAATGAGGATATTACCGGAAACGGAAATATGGTTTATAACGGAAATATAAATATTATTGAAGTCAAAGATATTGGAAACGGAAATATGGTCCGTTTCGGAAAATATTAACGGAAATAGAAATATTGCCGAAAACGGAAATATTGTCGGAATCCGAAATATTGTCGGAATCCGAAATATTGTCGAAAACGGAAAATATTGTTGGAATCAGAAATATTATCGGAAACGTAATTATTTTTTGAATCGGATATAAATTCCGGAATTGGAAATATTATCGGAAACGTAAAAATTGTTCGAATCGGAAAACAAAACTGAACCACGACGAGCAACAGGTCAGCAAGCGAGCCGACCCACCGCTCGACGAGCCTGCCCACGAAGCTCAGCGCCAGCGCCAAGCACAAGGCCTAGCGCCAACGCACAAGGCCTAGCGCCAACGAACAAGGCCTAGCGCCAACGCACAAGGACTAGTGCCAACGAACAAGGCCTATCGCCAACGCACAAGGCATAGCGCCAACGCACAAGGCCTAACAGCAACGCACAAAGCATAGCCTAGCGCGCACAGCTCCAATGTCATGCCCATCGCCCAACGGCTGGCCATCGAGCTAGGCGTGGGCGGCAAGGAACGCTTAGGCGTGACAGGCTAAAGTCGTATCACCTAATCAAAAATAACCTAAGTCCACTAGCTAGGTAGCAAGGGAAGTCAGGATCGAATCCACAGGGAAACAATGTTCTTTCTACTATTAATCAATCAGACTAGACTATTGGGAACAAGAGTTGGTTTGATGGTTTGCTAAAACTACTACAATAATTAAACAAATAAGAATCAATAAACTAAGGAATATAGGGTGTAGGTTCACCAACAAATAACAATCCAGGACAATAAACAATTGCGATAGTCAACAAAGTAATCAATTAGTCTAGTATGCTCTCTCAAGTCGGTACTAATCATAGACTTAGAATTAACGGGCTCTCGCTACGTATTAACTCTAATTCCACCTATTGACACGAGCCTAAACATCAAATTGCATCTCTCGAATCTTAATTTGATATTGCATAACTACCACAATTAAACCTGCGCAAATCTAATTGTATAGTGAAATAAACCAATCAATAGGAATTAATTACAATGCCAACAATCATAATTATTCAATGTCCCTTCATACTATTCAAGGATCCCCAAACCCTAGAAAATAAATTACTCAAGCATAGTAACAATTAACAAAGTAATCAACATAATGGAAAACATGATCAAAAGTAATTAATAAAGAAAAATAGAAAGCAATACCTAAATGTAGAACAAAAGGATGAACTAAAAATTGTAGCTTTGATTGAAACCAAAAATAAGTGCTTGGAACAAATTTGAGAGGAAACTAGATTAAGAGCAAATAAACTAAGGGTCTAATACTAGAAAATAAGATGCCTCTCAAATTAACTAAGGCTTGTTTATATAGTTTGCCAAAATAAAACATAAAAAACGGAAAAGTAAATGCGCGAAAACTGCTGGAGGTTGGCGTCGCCCGATCGGGCGAAGTGCTCGACAGTCGGCCCGATCGGGCGGTTTGCGAATTCTTCACAGCTGCTCTTATTTGGCCGCCCGATCCGGACCGGGCGAAGTGCGCCCGATCGGCGCGCGTAGATGACTTTAATTTCCTCGTCTTTCCGCCCGATGGTTGCATTTCGCCCTCAGCTCACAGGGCGATTTGCAATCTTCAATATCCTTCGCCCATATCACCGAGTCTAACTCTCGGGGGCTCGACCATAAGCATCCAAGGCTCCCGAAATTCGACGAAAAAGGTCCCGAACTTCCTCGGACTCGCGTAGTGGCCTAAATCACCATGAAACGGGTCTAAAAAGACCGATTTCTCATAATCAAACCTGAAACTCAAGGCACACTCAATAACGCATATTAGTACTAAAAATGGCTCCTAAGAGCTCATTTGACACATAAAAAGTACTAAGGGACGGGGGTGAAACACTATATAAAACGCACATATCAAACGTCCCCAAGCTAGATCCTTGCTTGTCCCTAAGCAAGGAAATCATCGATGAACACAAGATCAACTTCACCCCCAACATATTTCAAAATGAAAACATAATCCAAGGTAAAATCCAACAAGCATGCATCAATGTCAACCAATCAAATCCATTCAATCGCTAATCCACCTTAACAATCGTCACGCAAAGCGAACCACAAATGCACAATGGAATTCAAGACTAGTGCTCACACACTCGTCACTCATTTATGTGGCGGATAAAAGATGTACCCGTTCGCTCCCCTTCCAACATATAAGTGAACAATGCCCTCCCAAACTCACAACACTCGTGTGTCTAGAAAAACATACACTCAAACTAGTAGTCGACTCGGAATGTGTCATGTCATAACTTGCATTGATAAACAACTATTTTCACATAAGTACGACTCTATGCACAAAGGTCGGAAGTTCTTCAAAGCTTGTAATGTTAGGCTTAGGTAAGGGTGCGGTAAATTTGGGAAAAATGTGAGCTTAAAGCCTTGGTTTTGGGGAGCATAAATCCTAAATACAACCATGATCAATCACAAGTGATGACCACAACTCTCCCACTCAACACATGAACAATCAAATGAACTACACCATACTTTCTTGCCTTTTTTCATCTATAAAACCTATCACTCATAATGATAAGGAATTGTAATACTTGAATGACACAATGCTTTGCATTTTTCTGAAAATAATGAACTTTTTTTTTGTTTTTTTTTTTTTCTCTTTTTGCTCAATTTCTTTTTTTCTTTTTTTTTTTTTTTCTCTTTTCATTATTTTTTTCTCTTTTTTTTTTCTTTTGGAAAACCTTCACATCTTCTCATCTTTTTCACTCTTCATTATTTTTTTCTTTTCTCCATTTTCAAACAACAAACAAGATAAGAAGAACTCCCTTTTTTCTATACTCACTTTGTGCTCAAAATGTAGCACACTACAACTTCCTCACCTCACTTACTATTAGCTCCCCCAAGCTAGGCTTGGGACTAGTAACCAATGGGGCTTTCATGGGCTTGTAATGTGGTTAGTCACCGAATAAAGGGCACAAGCACAACATGGGTAGAAAAAGAGGGAACAAATGCATGTACATTCATCTGAAGGCTACCTAAATAGAAAAATGCCTTCGTCCTCCACAATGTGCATGTATATGAGTCATAAAACACTACTAACAGTCGCAAATCAATACTCAAAATCAATGACACACCAGGAAGCTATCACACATCCTAACCAAGTCAACTAGTCAAGCACCAAGTCCACAAGTAGTTAGTCAGAGTTGACTCATGTTAAGGTATCACAACAATCGAATATCAAATCATGGCTGACACATCTACATTGCCCATCATCAAATACCAAGAATCAAAACAATTTTCGTTCAAGGGGCACATGGAAGCATGATATTGTATTCATCGGAACGTATTTTTGTATATTTTTTTTTTCAAAGAAATAAACTACCCTAGAAAGCAATAAACACACCAAAATAACACACAACAACAAGTAAATGCTGAAATAAAGGAAAACATACCTAATATGTACAGGTAATGTGAAACCCCCCCCCCCCCAAACCGAATCAGACAATGTCCTCATTAGCTCAAGGGGTACCGAACCATCATCATCATCAACAACATCACTGATGGCCTTGGCCATCATCACCATCATCATCATCGCCACCTTGGCCACCTTGGCCGCTAGGATCCGCTCCAAACCCTCCGTACTGGGTAGGTGTGAAGGTGCCCATAGAACCAGGAGCTCCATATCCCTCCGCGGGATAGGTAAACCAGGAAGGGTGCTCATAATCTGGGGCAATGTAGCCCTGCCTGACATACTGATCGTAGAACGGGAACATGGTCCTCTGGTGATCAGCTGCGAACAATGGAAACCGAGCTCAAGTATGCTCAACCGCTCATGAATGGACCCCTGCTCCTCCCCTAATGTCGGGCCACCCTGAGGCCTCCCCTCATCCCCTCGACGCCCCCTCCTAAAGTAGGTGCGAGGCTCTGGCTTGTACTGGTGGGGCTCTGGCTGTGGGTCAGGCTGGGGCTGGGGGTCAGGTTGTTGCTCTTGCTCAAATCCAACATATAAGTAATGAGCCTGACCGGATCTGAAACTAGTGCGGCCTTGAGGTTAGGCAAGGTGAAAAGCTTGTGCCCCTCAAACATCCAATACATGGCTCCCGGCCTAAACAACCCGTGCTCACCCTGTAGTCGGCAGAGTCCAGCAAAGTAGGCCAAGTCAAGTAGGTTGCTACCTAGAACTGGAGTCTGGTTAGCCTCAGTGAAGTTAACCGTGGTCATGGCTATGTGGGTGATCAACCCACCAATGGTAATGCGAGGAGTATGGGTGGTGGTGGCTATGGAATATAATTGAGAGGCCATATGGTGGGCAAGGTTCATTTTATAACTATTCTCCCCTTCTAAAACAAAGCCACCCAAAATCTCAAGCTATGTGCTCCTAATGTTTTGAGTCTCCTCCCTCCCAAAAATCGTAAACCCCAGAAACCTGTAGAAGACAATAGGAACCGGGTGTTGTATCTTGGAAGCATGCAAATGTTGCATACTCCCGGGATTGGCATTACCCGTAAGCTTTCCCCACATTTCACAGTTATTATGGGCTCCCCCAGGTTTCCTACTATGGGCGGTAGATAACCCAAAAATGTTACCAAAATCAGCTAAACTCATAGTAACAGTTCGGTTCATCAAGCGAAATTGAACCGACGACACAGTTCGATAACCATCTTTACGCAAGTTGAAAGAGCTCAAAAATTCCAAAGTTAACCGTCTAAATGTAAGACTCAGCATGCTATACATATTTCTCATTCCAACACCAATAAAGTCCCGTTTGACATCTCTTTCAATACCCATTTCATGTAAAGATTTTTGGCAAATAAAGCGAGTAGGGATTACCTCCCTCTGTTTGAGGTGGATGAAACGTGCTCGTTGCTCCTCCGAAACGAAAATAATACCCGGAAAATCCCGGTCGGGCTCAAATTGGGGCGGCGGAGGTGGTGGTGTCGGCTCCCGAGCTCGACTCGTTGAAGCTTCATGCTGATTCCTTGGTACCCTTGTGCAATTCCTCTTTGGTCGGTTTGCCATGGATGAAAACCCGAATTTTTTGAGGTTTTTAAGCTTTTTGGGTGAATTTGGGGGTTTTGGGGAGATTGGAGCAAACTGAAATCGGTTGGGTATAGGTTGTAGAGGATGGTGAGAGGGTGATTTTGGTTAAAAGATTGTTGAATTTCGTGGAGATTTGAGGGAGATATGGTGGTTGGAAGTTTTTGGAGGTTGGGGTTTAATGGAGGAAGAGAGATAAAGTTTGTGGGTGAAGGTGAATAAAATGTCGCTGAATCGAAGGAAGGGGCTGATAAATCGCTGAATCGCGTTTCGCCCGATCGGGCGCACCTCACCTGATCAGGCAAATTTTGAGTCAATTATTCTTCATCCGTGCGCGCCCGATCGGGCGCACCTCGCCATATCCGGATCGGGCGATTTGTGATACCTCTTTTTGTTGACTTTTTTCAACCCAGAAATCACCCTTGACCTTGCAGTGACGTCATCAGCAACCGCCCGATCGGGCGAAACTTCACCCGATCGGGCATTTTACTCGCCAAATCCGCCCGATCGGGCGGACTTTCGCCCGATTCGGGCATTCCACTCGACAAACCGCCCGATCGGGCATCCTTCGCCCGGTCGGGCAAAAAACAAACTCCTTTATTGACGTCGACACGCGCCCGATCGGGCGCACCTCGCCCGATCCGAATCGGGCGGTCTGCAGTATGCTCCGTTTCAGCTTTAACTTCACTTGTTCGAGCTTGGAACTTTAGGCCTGCACACTATTAAACACCCAAACAACGTAATTCCCTCTTCTCACCTCTCTAACACCAAAAACTATACCGTAAACACTTAGGTAAAGAAAAACGCTAACAAAACACACACACAAGAAAAAGAAAATCGGAATATTACACTACTAAAGAAATAAAATACGGGTTGCCTCCCGCAAAGCGCTGGTTTATTTCTAGGTCCCGCTCGACCTCATTACCTCGAATATGCAACTCATAGGGCGGAAGGATTGAGGTGCTGAACCTCAACCGCTCCTACAGTAGCCCCCTCGTGGTACAACTTCAGACGTTGCCCATTCACTTTAAAGCGCTCACCACTGGTGTTATCTACCTCAACTAACCCAAACTTGCTTACCATAGTCACGGTGAACGGCCCAGACCACCTAGACTTAAGTTTTCCAGGAAACAACTTAAGCCTAGAGCTGAACAGCAGAACCTTGTCGCCCACCGCGAACTCCCTATGCAAAATGTGGTTATCGTGCCACTTCTTGTTCTTTTCCTTATAAATCCGGGCACTATCATAGGCTTGTAGTCGGAATTCATCTAACTCACCCAATTGAAGTAACCGCTTTTCACCGGCTAACTTTGCATCCATGTTGAGCTGTTTGATTGCCCAATAAGCCTTGTACTCCATTTCTACTGGTAAACGACACGCCTTGCCATACACCAACCGATACGGGGAGGTACCAATAGGTGTCTTAAAGGCGGTTCTATATGCCCATAGAGTATCATCTAGCTTATCGCTCCAATCCTTCCTAGACTTTGCCACCACTTTCTCAAGAATAGATTTGATCTCCCGGTTAGAGACCTCAACTTGCCCACTCGTCTGAGGGTGATAGGCTAGCCCAGTGCGGTGATAAACCCCATACTTGCGCAGGAGCGCATCCAGATGCTTCTCATGGAAGTGTGACCCTCCATCAATAATCAAAGCTCGCGGAACCCCAAATCTTGGAAAGATAACTTTTTTGAACAGAGAAATGACCGTCTTGGCATCATTAGTAGGTGAGGCAACGGCTTCCACCCACTTGGACACATAATCTACAGCAACAAGGATATACAGATTACCCTTGGACGATGGGAATGGTCCCATGTAGTCAATTCCCCACACATCGAAAACCTCGACCTCAAGAATCTCGTTCTGTGGCATCTCATACCTCCTCGAAATAGTGCCGGCCCTCTGGCACGCATCACAAGCCATAATAAAAGCCTGTGCATCTTTGAACAAAGTAGGCCAGTAAAAACCACATTGTGACAACTTAGCGTTAGTCTTTGCCGGTCCATGGTGACCACCATAAGGTGAAGAATGACACCTACTGATAATACCTTGGACTTCCCATTCCGGAACGCAAAGCTTGTACAACCCTTCAGCAGTCTCACGAAACAAATAAGGGTCATCCCAAAAATAGAACCGAACATCATGTAGGAATTTCTTCTTCTGTTGATATGTAAGATCGGCCAGAAGAATACCCCCTACAATGTAGTTAGCAAAATCTGCGAACCATGGTGATTGACTGGCAAGTGCAAGTGAGTGATCATCCGGAAATGAATCATCAATCGGTGTAGACACTTTACCGTCATCATATCTCAATCTAGACAGGTGATCTGCAACAACATTCTCAGCCCCTTTTTTATCGCGAATCTCCAGATCAAACTCCTGTAGCAGTAGTATTCATCGAATAAGCCTGGGCTTGGCTTCTTTCTTTGAGAGCAAATACTTAAGAGCCGCATGGTCAGTATAGACTATCACCTTGGACCCACTCAGGTAGGTGCGAAACTTGTCCAAGGCATAGACTATGGCTAGAAGCTCCTTCTCAGTAGTAGCATAATTAACTTGAGCTTCATCTAAGGTCTTACTGGCATAGTAGATGGCATGCAAAACCTTTTCCTTTCTCTGACCCAAAACTGCCCCAACTGCATAATCGCTTGCGTCACACATTATCTCGAACGGAAGATCCTATTCGGGCGAACGAATGATGGGAGCCGAAATCAGTGCCTGTTTAATCCTGTCAAAGGCCACAAGACAAGCATCAGTAAACACAAACGGGGCATCCTTGAGGAGGAGCTGGGTAAGTGGTTTAACAATTTTAGAAAAATCCTTGATAAAGCGGCGATAAAACCCCGCATGACCAAGAAAACTTCTAACACCCTTTACATTAACTGGAGGGGGCAATTGTTCAATCACTTGGACATTAGCTCGATCCACCTGAATGCCCTTATTAGATATCAAATGTCCTAAGACTACCCCTTCAGTAACCATGAAATGACACTTTTCCCAGTTTAAGACTAAATTACACTCTTCACGTCTTTTCAGAACTTTAGTCAGATTTAGTAAGCAAGAATCAAAAGAAGTACTATAGACACTAAAATCATCCATAAACACTTCCATGATAGACTCAATAAAATCAGAAAAGATACTCATCATGCAACGTTGGAAAGTAGCGGGTGCATTACACAGACCAAAAGGCATCCTACGATATGCAAAGGTACCATAGGGACAGGTGAATGTGGTCTTTTCCTGGTCGTCTGGATGTATGGAAATTTGAAAGAAACCAGAATAACCATCCAGATAACAGAAAAACTTGTGACAGGCTAGCCTTTCTAACATTTGATCAATGAAGGGAAGGGGAAAATGGTCCTTTTTAGTAGCAACATTAAGACGCCTATAATCAATGCACATGCGCCAACCTGTGACTACCCTAGTTGGTATCAACTCATTTTTTTCATTTCTCACCACAGTTGTCCCCCCTTTCTTAGGCACTACCTGAACAGGACTCACCCACTTAGAATCAGAAACAGCATATACAATACCCGCATCAAGCAATTTCATAACTTCAGCTTTTACAACATCTTACATGACAGGGTTTAGACGACGTTGGGGTTGAATGCATGGTTTATGATTTTCATCTAGATGTATCCTATGCATGCAAAAGTCAGGGCTAATACCCTTTAAATCATCAATACTGTACCCAATGGCCTTTTTGTGCCTTTTCAACACAATAAGAAGTTGGGATAACTGGTCTGCATCAAGTGCAGTACTGACGATCACAGGGCAAAGTTGTTCATCATCTAAAAACGCATATTTAAGGTTAGCAGGAAGAGGCTTAAGTTCTGGTTTCTTTACCTCTTTAACAGGACAAACCGGCCGAACTAACCTCTTTAATTTGGTGCTCTCCGGCTCAGATTCTCCACCATTAAGAGCCAACTCCAGAGCATCCACTTCAGCACTCCAAGAACTGCTATCACCTGCAGAAGACTCACAACAAAGCACTGCCTCCAAGGGATCTCTTTCGAGAACTTGGGAGACGTTATCACGAGAAATAAAATCAACTACATCTATATGATATCATTGTTCTTCCTCTAGCATGGGACTTTTTAAGGCACTATTCAGATTAAAAGTCACCTTATCATCCCCAACAGACAAAGTCAATTTCCCACTTTTAACATCAATGACTGCCCCCGCCGTGTGAAGGAAAGGTCTACCTAAGATTATGGGAATTTGAGAATCCTCCTGCATGTCTAGTACTACAAAGTCCACAGGTATATAGAATTTACCTACTCTAACAGGGACGTCCTCTAAAACACCTAAGGGGTATTTGACAGAACGGTCGACCATTTGTAGAGTGTTATTAGTAACCTTAAGCTCACCCATATTCAGTTTAGTACAGACAGACAAAGGCATGACAGACACACTAGCACCTAAATCACATAAAGCTTTATCAATAAATACAGTGCCAATGTTACATGGGATGGAAAAACTCCCGGGGTCTTTAAGTTTAGGTGGAGACTTGTTTTGCAAATAAGCACTACATTCCTCAGTGAAAGCTACAGTCTCTACCTCTCAAAAAGCACGTTTCCTGGTCAAAATATCTTTCATGAATTTAGCATAAGCAGGAACCTGTAAAATTAATTCAGTAAAAGGAACCGTTACCTGCAAATTTTTGACCACTTCCAAGAATCTGCCAAACTGCTTGTCTAGCTTATTCTTGAGTTGCCGGTTTGGGAAGGGGAGTGCAATAGGTGGTACTTGAATATCTGTCCCCTTCTTAACCTCAGTTGTAGCCTCATTCTCATTGACTACCTTTTCAGCTTCCTTACCATCCATAACTATCTTTGGGATTTCCTCACTGACCAGACCACTAGCAGACACCCCAGAATCAACCTCAACCGGCATAGAAGGACCATCATAATCCCTACCACTCCTCAATGTAATTGCATTAGCAGTCTCCCTATTTTCGGGCTGTGAAGGAAATTGGCCTGGTGGCCTCCCTGCAATAGTAGTAGCCATCTGTGCCAACTGTGTATCAATGATCTTGTTGTGAGCAGTAACAGCATCGATCTTTGCATCCTTTTCACTTACAGATTTTTGCATTTGTAGCATCATGTTTCTCATCTCTACTAGCATAGGGTCAGGCCGTGTGGCTTGAGGTTGTGGTGGTGGAGGTGATGTGTGTTGTCTAGGGAACCCAGGTGGTCCACTAGACTGTTGGTTGTAGTTGTTCCGTGGTTGGTAGGATTGTTGATGTGGGGGTTGGTATGGTTGTTGTGGTGGATGTTGGACTTGGTGAGGGTTCTGGATATTGTTGCTCCTGTAGGATAGTAGAGGGTTGGTTTTGTAGCCCTCATTGTAAGAGTTGGAGAATGGGTTATTTTGTTTGTAGGATTGAAATGCGTTACATTGTTCAACAGAGCTCCTACATTCCTGTGCATAATGACCAGACATTCCACAACTTTCACAAACAGTAGCAGGTTGGGCACACATAGCAGCTACACAACAGGTTGGGCAGATTGAGCATTGGCTGCTTGCATATTATCAAACTTATAGTGTAAAGCAGTCAATTGGGCAGTTAATTGTTCAATAGAATTTAAATCATTCTTACCACCCCTATTAGATAAACCTCTAGGATTCCCGTACTGGGCATTGTGAATGGCTATCTCCTCAATCACCTCCATAGCTCTAGGCACCTCAAGTTGCATGAATCTCCCACTGGCAGCTGAATCCAACAAACATCTAGACTCATTGCCCAGACCATTATAAAACTACTGAATCAAGAACCAATCTTCCAAACCATGGTGCGGGCACTCTCTTTGCAAATCCTTGAATCTCTCCCAGACCTCGAACAAAATCTCATCTGCTTGTTGTGAGATACCCAATATCTAACCCCTTAGACGAGCTGTTTTCTCAGGTGGAAAATATTTAACATAAAAAGCAAGAGCCAAGGACTCCCAATTAGTGATTTTCAAAGCCGCCCGATTCAACCCATTAATCCACAATTTAGCTTTCCCACTCAAAGAGAACGGGAAAAGTATCTCCATAGTCTGTTCCGGAGTCAATCCCTTTTGCTTGATGGTGGAACAATATTGGATGAAGGACTGTATGTGAATATTCGGATCTTCACCTGGTTCCCCACCGTACTGGCGTCTCTCAATCATGTTAATCAATGCAGGCTCAATCTTGAAGGTCTCAGCTGCAATGGAAGGCATGATCGCTTTTGGTAGCACGGACAAACTTGGCTTAGAATAGTCTGTAAGCCGTGGGGTAGGTGGCGGTAGTAGAGTTTCGTCACCCATCTCTATCTCTGAAACTGAATCTGTATCTGAAGGAAAAAGATCGCCAATATTATGATCAGAATCAGAGTAATTCCCACACTGTGCAATGAAATTTCTTCGTCTACAAAAGGTTCTTTCGGGCTCAGGATCGAATGGAGTAAGATTACTAGTACCTACAGTCCTGGGCATAGACAAAGACTACAAAACAATGTGAGATCCGGTCTCAAGGAACGTGAGTTCCTTGAGTAGTAACAAACAATAATCTAGGATAAGCAATCAACAACAGAAAATAAAACCGTTTCCCCGGCAACGGCGCCAAAATTTGACAGGCTAAAGTCGTATCACCTAATAAAAAATAACCTAAATCCACTAGCTAGGTAGCAAGGGAAGTCAGGATCGAATCCACAGGGAAACAGTGTTCTTTCTACTATTAATCAATAAGACTAGACTATTGGGAACAAGAGTTGGTTTGATGGTTTGCTAAAACTACTACGATAATTAAACGAATAAGAATCAATAAACTAAGGAATCTAGGGTGTAGGTTCACCAACAAATAACAATCCAGGACAATAAACAATTGCGATAGTCAACAAAGTAATCAATTAGTCTAGTATGCTCTCTCAAGTCGGTACTAATCATACACTTAGAATTAACGGGCTCTCGCTACGTATTAACTCTAATTCCACCTATTGACACAAGCCTAAACATCAAATTGCATCTCTCGAATCTTAATTTGATATTGCATAACTACCACAATTAAACCTGCACAAATCTAATTGTATAGTGAAATAAACCAATCAATAGGAATTAATTACAATGCCAACAATCACAATTATTCAATGTCCCTTCATACTATTCAAGGATCCCCAAACCCTAGAAAATAAATTACTCAAGCATAGTAACAATTAACAAAGTAATCAACATAATGGAAAACATGATCAAAAGTAATTAATAAAGCAAAATAGAAGCAATACCTAAATGTAGAACAAAAGGATGAACTAAAAATTGTAGCTTTGATTGAAACCAAAAATAAGTGCTTGGAACAAATTTGAGAGAAAACTAGATTAAGAGCAAATAAACTAAGGGTCTAATACTAGAAAATAAGATGCCTCTCAAATTAACTAAGGCTTGTTTATATAGTTTGCCAAAATAAAGCCTAAAAAACGGAAAAGTAAATGCGCGAAAACTGCTGGAGGTTGGCGTCGCCCGATCGGGCGAAGTGCTCGACAGTCGGCCCGATCGGGCCAAATTCCGCCCGATCGGGCGGTTTGCGAATTCTTCTCAGCTGCTCTTATTTGGCCGCCCGATCCGGACCGGGCCAAGTGCGCCCGATCGGGCGCGCGTAGATGACTTTAATTTCCTCTTCTTTCCGCCCGATGGTTGCATTTCGCCCTCAGCTCACAGGGCGATTTGCAATCTTCAATATCCTTCGCCCATATCACCGAGTCTAACTCTCGGGGCTCGACCATAAGAATCCAAGGCTCCCGAAAGTCGACGAAAAAGGTCCCGAACTTCCTTGGACTCGCGTAGTGGCCTAAATCACCATGAAACGGGTCTAAAAAGACCGATTTCTCATAATTAAACCTGAAACTCAAGGCACACTCAATAACGCATATTAGTACTAAAAATGGCTCCTAAGAGCTCATTTGACACATAAAAAGTACTAAGGGAAGGGGGTGAAACACTATATAAAACGCACATATCAAGGCGCCAAGGTTACTTACGCGACAAGTAACTTGGGCCACAAGCTATCCGTTTTCCTAATCCTACTTACTTAAGAGTTTTATGATTATCCAAATATCTAAGAGTTTGGGATTACTCTATAATATAAGAGTTTGTAATTAACCTAAATCCTAATTCTAAGGGTTTTGGTTATCCTAATTCTAGTAGGATTCGACTATCTATTTTCCTATAAATATATGACCCATGGTCATAAATTAAATAGACTACTTGAATATATATATATATTCAATACTTTTTCCTATCACTAATAGTGAGATCCCGAGTGCATAATACCTTAGACTATATCCTATTTGATTGAACCTAAGGCGGATCCGAACGTCCTGTGGACTATCTACGGTGGGGCGACATGTGGAGCTCTATACTTGTTCTTGTTCGGTTCTGAAGAAGCTAGGGAAGACATGCATTACATAGTATGTAACATGAATTATGCTACCTGATTATGTGCAATTAATTTGGATTCTGGCAATTTATGGTTTTTCCGCATATCAATTGAATTGTTCATAACCTAACAGTGGTGTCACAAGCCTCTAATTATTTTCTTAATCAATTACATTAACATGGATTAAATTTTTCAAAATTTCAAAGAATTAAAGGGGTGAATCAGTTTCGTATAATTAATTGCAAATTCATGCGATTATTTAATTATATGTTCGCAGGATTTTCGGCCGCAGTTTTATCAATTTATGTCGGAATCTTATGTTTTTATAGTGAACTAGTATAATACCCGTGCAATGGCACTGTTTAAAAAATATTATGTTTTATATATATTAGCACTTCAATGGTATTTCTTAGATATTCAATCTTTATTTAGTACTTCAATATTATGGTTTTATCATTTTTTTTACATTGGCGGTGGTTTTATTATTGGTGTATGCTTTAAAACACTAAACTTATAGTTGCACCCTTTATTGTTAATTTACCAACTACGATATTTTTGTTTGGATTTGCATACTCATTTTTATAAAAATAAAAGTAAAATATGCACATGTGCAATCTATATTTATACGCAATATTCGTTGATTTCTAAGGTAACCTTAACTTTGAATTGGAACCAATTTTTTTCATAATTAGTGGACAAACATACAATTACGATCCCCTCCAAATGAGTGCCTAATTATTATATAGAGCCAATAGGGCGCCCAGTACTATACTAACGAAAAGACTAAAAATGGACAAAAGAATGCTCTATATTTTGAAGGAAATAATGCCCATGGTCCAAGGATGCATTCAATGCTAAGTCTAATAAATGCGGTTCAGTATTAATTAATTATGCAAGTTAATAATACAGTGAGATCAAGTGAGCTGAATGCCTAGCTAGAGGCCGCTTCAGTTCAAGTGGAATTAATAATATTAATCCACATCATACTCTTGACTGAACCCGTAAGGTCACACAAATAGTACGTGAACGGATCAAGTATTTAAGTGAATTAAATACTCTATTTATGAACATTCGGAAACGACGGATCTCGGTTCCAGTGGGAGCTGAAATCGTCAAAGGGCGAAATATGAATACTCCGGAAATGATGATATTGCCGGAAACGAAAATATGGATCATAACGGAAATATAAATATTATCCAAGTCGTAGATGTTGCCGGAAACGGAAACATGGTACGTATCGAAAAATATTATCGGAAATAGAAATATTGTCGGAATTGGAAATATTGCCGGAAACATAAATATTACCGGAATCAGAAATATTGTCAAAATCGAAAATAAATTCCGGAATCGGAAATATTAAATATGTGTTGGAATCGGAAATAAATTCCGGAATCGGAAATATTAAATATTGTTCGAATCGGAAATGAATGAATTCCGGAATCGGAAAACGAATCGGAAGCGCGACGTACGAAACGATTGACGAGCTTGCTAGACGCAAGGCCCCACACGAAGCCAGGCCCAGCGCCCGGCAAAGCCCCCGCGCGCAAGCGAGCAGCAAGGCAGGCCCAGCGCGCAAGCGAGTGAGGCAGGCCCAGCGAGCAGCGCCCAACCCTTGGGCCGAGCCGAGCACCAACGCCCCTTGTGGGTTGTGTGGCTGCGAGGCTTCGTACGACCAAGTCCTTGGTCGTTTAGAATTGTTTGCTTCATATCGTTTTCCTAATTCTACTGGAATAGAATGTTTTTTTCTGAAACACTTAGGTGTTTGATTAAACATTAAATTCTAATGATTTAATTCAACTAGAATCCTAATGGATTTAGTTATTGGAATCCTAGTAGAATTCTAATTCTGTAATTTCCACCCTATAAATACGTGGTTCATAATCACAATTTATACAACAATTCAATAAGTATTCACATAGGTTAAGTTCAAGTAAGAATTTAAACATTTGCCTAAATTATTATTTAAGCTTTCCGAATAAACATAATACCTTAGAGAATATCCTAGGTTGTTGAATCTAAGGCGGATCCGAACGTGATGTGGACTATCTATGGAGGGGCGACATTTGGAGTCCTAAACTTGTTCTTGTTCGGTTCGGGAGCAGCTAGGGAAGGCACGCATCACATTGTATGTATCCTAATTATGCTAATTGACCATGTGGCAATTAATTTGGATTCCTGGCTTTATGGTTTTTTCGCTTGAAGTATATTGTTTATATTTGTCATAACCTAACAGTGGTATCACGAGCCTCTAATTAATTCCATAATCAATTATAGTTAACATGGTTAAATTTTATAAATTTGCAATGAATTAAAGGGGTGATTAATTTCGTGTATGTAATTAATTGCAAATTCGTGCGATTATTTGATTATATGTTCGCATGATTTTTCAGCAGATTTGTCAATAATGGTCGGAATCTTATAATTTTATAGTGAATTTCGCATGTAAATGCCGAACCCAAAATTCCCAAATTCGGAGCCTAACTATGATTTTTCGGAGATTTTAGTTTTTCGAACGCAAAATTTGTAATTTTTATGATGTTTAATTAAATATTTACGAATCTTGTATGTAAATCTTGAATCTATGATTGACCTACTGTATATGTTTAACAATTTTAAAGCCTAATCTTGTTAATTGTACAACCTAATTTGTAATTGTAATTAATTTGTTGAAATTCGAATAATTTAGAATTTGTTTTGATTTTCATGCAAGGGAGCTCGTCGCCCATGTGGTACTAGGCAGCGAGCAAGGCACGAGCATGCGTGCGGGGCCACGCTCCTGTGCGGTGTGTGCTGTGTGCATGTGAGCGAGAGGCGAGATGAAGGCAACGAGCAACACAGGCCGCGCGCGCGAGCAGCGAGCGCTGGTTCGCCCCAGCGAGCGCTGGCTTGTCCCAGCGAGCGTTGCTTGCTGCGCGCTATGCGTGGCCTGCTCGACGCTTGTGCTACGACAATCGCAAGTAGCAGGCCATGGGCGCTGCTACTACGAGGCTTTGACGAGGGATGGGCGCAAGCCTATGGCTTTATCTTAGCCCGTTGGTACGTTTTAATTTTTCGGTTGAAAACGATTTTAATTAAGTTTAATTTCGTAATTTAATTTTTTCTTAGAATTTAGTTTTGATTAATTTAATTATTATAATTTTATTTATACTAATTATTTTACTAAAATAAAAACCTTGATAAAATTTAAATTAATTAATTTTAATCAACTGAAAATAAAATAAAGGGATTTAAATAATATTTTATATGAGATTTAAATTTTAATTAAATTTGTAAGTTTCCTATTGGACTAGGAAATACAATTTTATGTTTAAAATTTGTAATGCATGTAAATTTCTTGGTTTTAGTGGGAGCATTTTAGTCATTAAACTCTTGATTAGGTCTACATTCCTTTAAGGTTAAAATAACTCGATTAGAACTAATAAGGATTGAATAATTTGTAGATTATTGGAAGCCTTAATTAGTTGTTGCAAATATTTATGTGATGCATAATATGTTCTACTAACTTGCTATGTGGGTCATTCATTGATAAATGAATGGGTGAATGGTATATAGTAAATGTACTGTTTTGCAGGTTTTGGAAAGTGACTAGTATGACACAAATAGGATAGAAAATATGGTCTGCGTACCATTAATTTGAAAATTGGTCTAATGCACCAAAGTTTTTATTTTAAATATGGTCTGCGTACCATCAAATAATTGTAATTAGTTTCAATTACAACATATCCTATTTGAAGAAAATGGCGCCTCCCATGGTGAAATTCAAGACGGAGTTTCCAATCCATTTTCAAGATGGAGTTTGAAGTTGAAGCTTCAAGATGAAGTCGGGCCATACTAGATCACATTTATATCTTATGCATGCTTTAAGTTATTTATTGCTTTAAATATGTCTTAATTATGAATGAGATTATGGCTTGATTATGTTGCATGTTTAAGGATTTTAGTTCACTTAAAATCTAACCAACATAGTAAAAGCCTTAAGTTCCAAACTTTAAAAAATTGAGTTAAAAGGTGCAATGCCAAATAACACTTACTTGGTTAACCTTTACATCAATCTTAGTAATAGTTTTCTGCCATAGCGAGGTGTTACTTACTGATCCTAAAGGGGTAAGGTACACAAATAATTGTGAGTACATGTTAGTTTTGGTGAAAGTCAACGATATAAGTAAGGAGTCCTTTTATGTCGTGGAAAATGAGATAGGTTTACCTAATAAGTTCTTAGACGTACCTATCAACCAAGAGTAGTTTCTAGACTATTAGCAAAGGATTTGCTTAGCTAAAATATTTTAGAATTGAGTCTAAATACATAATGTGCTTAATTCTTCAATGATTTAAGGATCTTGGAATCATTTTATTCACAACTGTGGGAACAATAAATTCGAATAAAATGCAAATGACTTGTTTAAATTGCATGATTGCTTTAATTTTCAAGTTATTACTCATGATAAATGTTTAGACTTTGCATGCTTCAAATGTATGTTTTAATTATTGTTTATAATTAAATATCTTGCACTGTAGTAAATCCGAAAGGTAACAATAAATTTCCTCGATTGGTAGTGAATCTAAGAACAATTCACGGAAATGAGAAAAAGTGAGCAATTTAAAATGTACGTTTCTTTTAGCGACTTTTATGGTTGTTTTCGACTATCAAAGTCGAATGACAAACCGATTGGTGCTTGTGAATTCAAAATACAATGTAATTTTGAGATCATAAAGCATTGAGTTTAAACACTCAGCTTTACCAATTGTTAACAACCTAATATCTTTTTCCATTTAATTCTCGAATGAGTCTAGGCCCTAGACATTCGAATAGATCGATGCTTAGAGAACTTTAGAAGCTTCTGGTAAGATCGTCTAGTTGAAGCAAAATATTCAACATAAATTAAATGGTAAGAACCTTGTTGGAGTGACATTGGACATGTCTAACAAAGGATAAAAGTCAACACTAGAGAAGTCAATTCTTAAGCCTATAAGAAAGGGTACAAGAAATAGGAAATCAAGGAACAAGTGAAAGGAACTTACAATTTCGTTTCTACCTATAAGTTCATGTTTAAAGAAAAAGTAACCTAGCAGTCAAACTTCCTTGGTATCATATACCTCTTGAGGTTCTTACTTCGGTAAAAACTCAAATGATGGAAGCTAGGATACACTAATGACCTACAAGTGGGAAATGAAACATGGCAATTCTACATTAGTTGTAGGGTCATCTAGTTTGTTTTAAGTCCATTCAAGGATGGAACTTAATGGCTATTTTGTTCCATAATCAACACACCTAAATTTCTGCTTCAAACACAGAAAGACTCACAGTCAAGAGAAACAAAAACAATGTTTTTTTGTTTATTTGAATGAAATGGTCATTTACGGGTTGAGTCATATATGCTTGATTAAAACAAACAACGTACTCTTTAACAATAAAGAACTTTACTAGGTTCAAATCAATCTCTTGATTTGAGTTCCACAAATCTTTGGCATTGTTACTTAGAACATATCAACAAGTTAACGTTCTAAAGCTCTATTTTGATGGACTTTTGAAAGTTGATTGATTTCTATATCATTCAAAACAAGCTAGTCTTACTTGTTGAAAGTAACAAAAGATATGAACTATTGTTAGAACACCTAGACAATAGAGTTCAAAGCTAAAGAAAGATTTTATGGATTTATTATTTCACCTGAATTAGAGTGAATATAGGTTTATTTACTCAATGTGATATAAATTTGAATATGTTTGGCTAGTTCTAAGATTCAGAAGTATAAAATCCACTTGGCAAGAAATCATAAAGATCTAGGTTAGATCATGTTGATGATTACTTAAGTCAAGAATGATCATCAATGATTATGTGTTGTAATTTCACGGTCGAGCTCCATAAGATTTGGTATATCTAAATTGGAATAATCGAAGTCAATTGGTACTTGATTCGATCAATGATGAATCATAAAGAATTTTCCTATGATTTCTAAAACAAAATTCTCAACTACCACCAACCAAACTAAACCAAATTCGTCAAAGCTATTGAAAAGTAATTTCAGAATATCTTTTCAATAATATATCTAAAGAGTTGCTAAACTAAGTGGGAGCTTAGTGTTTGTTATTCGCCAAACTAAGGCCCAAGTATAGATATATGTTTCATTGTGATTTATTCAAATGAGAAACACGGGTATTGTTTCTACCACGAATTTTTTAGAACATAATGTTTGTTTGCTCGAAATAATGTCCTTTTGGAGATTCGTTTCCAAAATGACAAGTGGGAGAAAATAGACCTCGAAAGGTCTTCGAGGCGAACAACAAACATAAACGGACATTCTGGAGGCTTTTAGAAGTTCTTCAGAAAATCCGAACACTTATTCTTTAAGGATTTTAGAAATGGCTTTAAAGAATAGACATCTCTTAGAAGACTTTACAAGTGCTTCAAGGAGAACAAGAATATTCAAAGGACTTTCAAGCTAAGTGGCTATTGATATTCTATTGTTTGATGTTCTATACCCAAGTAGGCATAGAGTCCAAGTCACTGAAACTATGAGATTCTTCTATTAGATAGTGAAGAAAAATAGAGTTCATGTCACTGAAGCTATGAGATTCTTCTATTAGATAGTGAAGAAACCTACCAATTGCAGTCAAACTATTATCAAGTAGATTTTGTGACTTGTAAGAAAGCTATGACGAAACCCAGATTCCCTAAAATGGTTAGAGGCCATATATAGACTCAAATGTTTTAGATGGTTAAAAGACATAAAGCACAATCAATGTTTTGATAACAAAATTGAAATTTTGTTGATCTGCAAGAATAGTTTACACCTATTGGTTGCAAATTGGTTTTAAGGATAAAAACCATCAAACATGGGATTATGTTCACGCACAAAGCTAGATTAGTTGCTAAAGGTTACAAGCAAATTCACGGTGTGGATTGTGTTGAAACCTCATGCAAAATCGTAATGCTCAAGTCTATAAATCAAGCAATAATTGCATATTGGTACATATAGGAATTGGATGACAAAACATATTCCTCAATCAAATGTTGGAAGAAAATATGTACATGGCATGTCATAGGATTTGTGAATCCAAATAAATGCTTGAAAAAGAAACCTAGCTTATGAAATCTAAGTATGGATTTAAGCAAGCAATTGGGAATTGGAACTGTATTTTAGTGAAGCTAATAAGTATTTTAGTTTCATAAAATGTACATAATTATTATAGATATATAAGAAGTTTAGTGGGAGGACATAAAACTTAATTGGTCCTATGTGTATCACACACATATCTCTCTATTGTGAAATAACATTCAAATGCTAATGACTTAGATTTGAAAATATTTATCAACGCTGGACCAAGGCGAAACTTAGTACATACTCGGTATTAAGATCTATTTATAAAAGGATCTTAGAATATTATCTTGGATAAAGTAAAGGCATTTACTAAATCAAACACGAAAGACTCCATAGGAGATATTCGACCCATGTGAATAAATCTAAGTAAAGAATGTTTGAACTATGTATAAGCATTTACTAGGTTAAACATCATAGGATCTAAATGAGATTTTTCACATATATTATATATTAAAGAATTTAGCTGGATTCTGTATCTACTAAAACGGAATGAGCTAAAGTTATATGAATAGAATTCAAATGAGAATTATTCTGCAAAAGAATTTATCATGAATGATATAATATGAGGATCGCCAAAAACGTGTCGTATGACTTTAGGCATGACGAACATATACCAATCTCTATTAGTCTAAGTAAAGATCAACTAGATTGAGATCAAGAAAATCCTATGGTACTTGAAAAGGTAAATAGGAATAGTTCTTGATTCAAGGAAATAAAGATATGCTAAATATTGATTCTACATGCATAAACACTAGCAAACGATCAAGCAAAATCCTTTGGAGTTCACCATTGGCAAGAACGAGCTATACGCATTGTGGTTTGAAATGGCAACATGGATTAGAGACCATGAGTTGTTGCGTGGGAAATTAAACATTAATACAGCTGGAAAGTGTTCCACATATACCTGAACTGCTTGGATAAGCAAATCCAAACAAAGCGTCACTAGCAAACTATACAGTTGAAGTAAAAGTAATTAGTGCCTAAGAAGCAATAAAAAAGAGTTGTTTATGTTAAAGAGTTCTTCACTGAACTTGGGTATATCACATGTCTGCTGACTTGATGGTTCTTCACTGCAAAATGCGCACTACAAGAATTACATACAAATTTTGACTGAATTGCTTCGACGCTCTTGAGAAGAGTCGCTATAAATTTTGTACGCGAATTTTGTAGTTTACATATTTAGACGCTTTTCTACGTCGAAATACAAATGGACCAATAACAGCGTCCCTATTGGTGCAAATATACACGTGTTTCCCACATGTTTGTTCACTGCCCCGCTAATCCAGAATTTTCAACCTAAAAATATTCTGAAAACACCACCAACTCCCAAATTTACGCTACACCCAATCCCCTACCTCCCACGAATTCCCTAAACGGTTGACCATTCAACTGTTCAACCTCAATTGTTGGTAAATAGAAGGGAGAGAGAGAGAGTAAACAACAATGGCAGATCTCCTTTCATCCAACATTCCCCGACGCTGCCAGACCTCTTTCCACCGCCTTCCACCGTCCCCTTTCGCAGACGCTCCAAAGTTTCATATGTAATACGCGTCGCCTGTCTTTCTCGAACCCTTGTAGGTACCAAATCATTCTCTCGGTTTTCAGTTCACTTATTCAATTGCATTCCTGCAAGTATTAACATTTAAGAATGCCATAATTGTTCAATAGCTTGACGTATTGGGATACGCTTAAACGATGATGCCGATGCATAATGAAGTGGTCGGCGGCCGATTCCCGAAACAAGAAATTGCAGTTGACGTCAAGGCTTATTTCGAGCTATCAAGATCGATAAGTTACAAATAAATCACTCTTTACCTTCGCAATTCGTTCAAAATCCATTCCAATAACTTTCTATAGGTTTTTTTTTCCACTTTGGTTGCCTTGATTTGTATGATTTATCTTTCTTTTCGATAGATTTATAACTTTTGAGGCAATTAACAAATCTATATGACAATTTAACATATTATTTTTATGTTTTGGAGTTAGGGTTAATTGTATAATTGATCTGGATTCTAGTTTTTGAAAGTTTCCACTGGTTCAGGTGCATACACTCATGTTGAGACCCAGACACTTTCCAAATGTGTGTTGAGGGATGGGGCTCCAGTTAGAGGTAACCAAAAATCTAATCGAAATTTGTTATCTTAATTGGTTTTTGGCTACCTTTTTGTTTTCTTATTTGCTCCATCAAGTTTTTTTGCGAGCTTATCCGTTTACTCAATGCTATTGAAGTGCATAATGTATATGCAGTTTCTGAAAAATCGCAACAGGACCTGCTAGTACCTGATAATTTGTTGTTGCTCAAATTTTCTGTTGTTTCTTACTCTAATGTGGACTGAATTAATTCCTATAAGAATGTTCCCAAGTCCATATGAGTTTGCGCCTACACATCGCAACACAATACAAAATTTAGTGTCAAATATTACCTTAACCTTGTTCTTGTTTATGAAGAGGTTTATTGGTATTTCAAGCAACAGGAAATCACATTATCTGCCTTACTGAGTGAAGGAAATAATGCCCTTGGTCCAAGTATGCATTCTATGTTAAGTCTAATAAATGCGGTTCAGTATTAATTAACAAGTTAATAATTCAGTGAGATCAAGTGAGCTGAATGCCTAGCTAGAGGCCGCTTCAGTTCAAGTGGAATTAATGATATTAATCCACAGCTTACTCTTGACTGAACCCGTAGGGTCACACAAATAGTACGTAAACGGATCAAGTATTTAATGGCATTAAATACTCCATCTATGAATATTCGGAACCGACGGATCTTGGTTTCAGTGGGAGCTAAGATCGTCACAGGCAAGAAATGAATACTCCGGAAACGATGATATTGCCGGAAACGGAAATATGGATCGTATCGGAAATATGAATGTTATCCAAGTCGTAGATGTTGCCGGAAACGGAAACATGGTACGTATCGGAAAATATTATTGGAAATGGAAATATTACCAGAATCGGAAATATTACCGGAAACGGAAATATTGTCAGAATCGGAAATATTGCCGGAATCGGAAAATAATTCCGGAAACGGAAATATTAAATATTTGTTCGAAACGGAAATTAATTCCGGAATCGGAAATGTTAAATATTGTTCGTATCGGAAATAGATTCCGGAAATGGAAATTTAATCGGAAGCGTATCGTACGAATTAGCATCGGACGAGGCTTGCCGGACGAAGGCCCAGCACGAAGCCGGGGCCATCGCCCAGCAAGCATGCGCGCCACAAAGCCCAGCCAAGGCAGCGGCCAGGCCTACCGCAAGGCAGGCCCAGCGCGCGCCAAGAGGCCGCGGCTGCGTGGGCCGTGCTACGCGGGCTGCTGCTCGCACGCGCATGGGCAGCCCTTGTGGCTGCCGTGTGTGTGTGAGTTTGTACTCATGCGTGATTCCTGAATCTGCAAGAGTCAGTGTATGATTAAATGTCTATTCCTAATTGGATAAATTAATTAAATAGAATTCATGTAGGATTCTAATTCCAATTAATTCGCATCCTACTAGGATTACGATTCCTTTTCCATAACTCTATAAATAAAGGCCTAGGGGTCATAATTTATACATAAGTTTCAAAGTATTCAAAAGTGAGTTTTTTGAGAGAAAATTAAAACACATCTTGCTCATAAAAGTGCCGAATTTTCTAGTACCTTAAGGGCGGTTCTAGTTGGTCAATCTTAAGGCGGATCCGGACGTGCTGTGGACTATCTACGGAGGGACGACATTTGGAGTCCTAAAAGACTTGTTCTTGTTCGGTTCGGGCGCAGCTAGGGAAGGCACGCAACAAAGAGTATGCATCTAATTATGCTATATGATTATGTGTAAATAATATGATTCCTGGGTTAATGGTTGTTTCCGCATGATTTATGTAAATGTCATATGTATCATAACCTAACAGTGGTATCACGAGCCCCTTATTATTTTCATAATCTAAATTGCATGAACATGGTTAGATATTACAAATTTGCAAGAATTAAAAGGGGTGATTAATTTTCGTAATTGTTAATTAATTGCAAATTGCGTTTATTTAATTATATGTACGCAGTTTTTCGGCAGTTTCTTCATTACTCATCCGAATTGAGTGATTTTTGTGTCAATTCCGCATGTAAAAGGCATTCTAAAATTTTGACAAAAATAGTATTTTTCTGCCGAACCCAGAATTCTCAAATTCGAAGCTTAACTATGACTTTTCGAAGGTTTTAGTTTTTCGAATGCAAAATTTCGTAAATTTAAGATGTTAAATTAAATATTTGCGATTCCTGTTGATAAATCTTGAATTTTTGATTGACCTACTGCATATGTTTAACAAGTTTGAATGCCTAGTCTTGTTAATTATGCAATCTAATTTGTAATTATGATTAATTTGTTGAAAATTAGAATAATTTAGAATTAATTTGATTTTCATAATTAATTGAAATTTAATTAGAAACCTATGATTAAAAACCACCATAAAAATTGTAAATTTACGATAAATTTTAAATTTTTATGACCTAGACTTGAATCCATAACAATCGGAAATCAATTGGATAATAAATTTTCGATTTTTCGCCCTAAAATTATGAAATTAATAATATTTATTAATTTGTCATTAATTTTAAATATAAATTTTAAATTTTTATGCGATTCGTTCAAATAACTTGCACGCACGAAGCAATGGACGCTTCGTGTTACCCTTAAGGGGTGTTGTATAATGCGGGCATGCGACGACGAGCAAGGGAGCTCGTCGCCCGTGCGGCACGAATGCAATGAGCAAGGGCGTAGTGCACGAGCACAAGGCAGCAGCCCTGCCTTGTGTCGTGTGCCACGAGCAATGAACGAATGGGCATGGGCGAAGGGCGAGCCAAGGCAGTCGCGTGTGGGCAGCAAGCGAGCTGCGCCACAACGCGCGCTGCCTCGCACAAGTGCGCGCAGCCTCGCGCGCAGCGAGCGCAAGCTCGCGTGCCACGAGCGCTGCGCCCAGCACTGCTCGCGCGCACAGCGCGCGATGTCGCTCGCCCAGCGAGCGATGTCGCGCACCAGCGAGCGATGGCTCGCGCCAGCGAGCGATGGCTCGCGCGCGCAGCGCGCGATGTCGCTCGCCCAGCGAGCGATGTCGCGCCCCAGCGAGCGATGGCTCGCGCGCACAGCGAGCGAGCCAGCGCGCCCAGCGAGCGATCTCGCGCGCGCACTGCGAGCGATAGCTCGCGTGCGATGGGGCGCTGTGCGGAGGCTTGCGATGAGACAGCAGCAGCTATGCGACGAGCGCATGGGCTGCGCGCACATGGCCAGCAATGGCTGTGTGCGTACGGCCCATGGGCGTGCAACGCGTAGGGTGTTTGCGTTACGATTAGATCGTTTTGAATGTTTAATTTGAAAATTTCAGTTCACGTAATTTTAATTAATTTTAAAATTAATAATTTGAATTAATTTCTTGGATTTTAATTTTGAATATTATAATTATAATAAATGGAATTTATTCTAATTATTTTACTAAAATTAAAATCATGAATTAATTTAAATGCGACTGAAATTAAATTAAATTTTTGGATTCAATTGTAAATTTATATGAGCTTTAAATTTTAATTAAATTTGTATGTTTCCGGTTAGACTAGAAATACAATTTTATGTTTAAAATTAGTAAAGCATATGAATTTATTGGTTTGAGTGGGAGCGCTTTTTAGTCATAAACTCATGATTAGGTCTACAAATCCTTAAGGTTAAAACAACTCGATTAGAATTAATAAGGACTGAATAATTGGTAGATTATTGGTGCCCTTGATTAATTGCTGCAAATGTTTACGTGATGCATAATGTGTTTTACTAACCAGCTATGTGGGCCATTCATGATAATGAATGGGTGAATGGTATATATTGTATATGTACTGTTTTGCAGGTTATGAAGTGACTAGTATGGCCCAAATAGGATAGAAAATATGGTCTGCGTACCATTAATTTGAATGTAATTGGTCTAAAGTACCAAAGTTATTTTTCAATTCAAATATGGTCTGCGAACCATCAAATAGTTGTAATTAGTTATAGCTTATCCTATTTGAAGAAAATGGTGCCTCCCACGGAGATTTTCAAGACGGACTTTGAAGTCAAAGCTTCAAGATGAAGTCGGGCCATACTAGATCACAAATATCTTATGCATGTTTTAAGTTATTTATTGCTTTAAATATGTCTTAAATTGCATGAGATCAAAAGCTTGATTATGTTGCATGATTAAGGATTTTAGTTCACTTAAAATCTAACCAACATAGTAAGAGCCTTAAGTTCCAAACTTAAAAATTGAGTTAAAAGGTGCCATGCCAAAATATACACTTGCTTGGATATCCTTTACATCAATCTAGTAATAGTTTTCGCTCAGCGAGGTGTTACTTATTGGTCCTAAAGGGGCAAGGTACACAAATAATTGTGAGTACATGTTAGTTTTGGTGAAACTCAACGATATAAGTAAGGAGTCCTTTTATGTCGTGGCAAATTCGATAGGTTTACCTAATAAGTTCTTAGACGTACCTATCAACCAAGAATAGTTTCTAGACTATTAGCAAAAGGCTTTTGCTTACCTAAGATGTTCTAGGATTAAGTCGACAAACTGTGCTTAGTTCTTCAATGATTTTAGGATCTTGGAATCATTTTATTCACACCTGCCGGAACACATAACTTGAATAAAATGCTTAATAAACATTGAATTATGCATGTATGCTAGAATTTAAGTTTATTAAGAGAAACTGTGAATGGTTATTTATTTGTTTATTCTTTTCAATTGTAGTTTTTAATATGGCAAACAACAATTCATTCAACATTCGATCAATTCTCGAAAAGGAGAAGTTGAACGGGAAAAACTTCCTTGACTGGCAAAGGAACTTGCAAATAGTTCTTATGCAGGAAGAAAAGGAGTATGTCCTAGATGAGGCGATGCCCGAAGCTCCGGGCGACGGGATCACTCAGGCAGCCCTCAATCGTTGGATTGATGCCAACAAGGATGTGAAATGTCTAATGCTCGCCACTATGAGTGCAGATCTGCAGAAAACGTTCATCAACTCAGATGCTTTCACAATCATCAGTGAGTTGAAGAACATGTTCCAAGATCTGGCTCGAGTCGAAAGATTCGAGACTCATAGGCAAATTCTTGAGACCAAGCTTAAGAAAGGCGAGCCCGTAAGTCCACATGTTCTCAAAATGATTGGACTCATTGAGAATATGAGTCGGCTGGATCAGCAATTTTCTCAGGAAATGGCTATAGACACCATCCTCCATTCTCTTCATAGCGGGTATGATCAGTTCAAACTGAACTACAGTATGAATAGTCTGGACAAAACGCTCACTGAGCTTCACGGTATGCTGAAGACCGCTGAAAAGACGCTCAAAAGTGATAAGCAGGATGTGCTTATGGTGCGTGGGGGCAAGTTCAAGAAATCTGGAAAGAAGAGGAATGCTAAGAAAGGTGGCAACAAGGCCAGCCCAACTAAGCAAACTGGCGCCAAATCTGCAAAGAGGAAGGTCAGTCAACCCACTTCTGAATCCGAATGCTTCTACTGCAAGAAGAAGGGGCATTGGAAGAGAGATTGCTTGAAGCTAAAGGAAGATCAGAAGAACGGAACAGTCGTTCCATCTTCAGGTATTTTCGTTATAGACTGTATACTTGCTAATTCAACTTCTTGGGTATTAGATACAGGTTGTGGCTCACACTTATGTTCCAATCCACAGGGACTAAGAAGAAGTAGAAAGTTAAGCAAGGGTGAAGTCGACCTACGAGTGGGAAATGGTGCACGGATTGCTGCATTAGCCGTAGGAACTTACTATTTGTCGTTGCCCTCCGGGCTAGTTTTGGAACTGGAAGAATGTTTCCATGTTCCAAGTCTTACTAAAAACATCATTTCAGTTTCTTGCTTAGATGCTAAGGGATTTTCCTTTATAATAAAAGACAATAGTTGTTCGTTTTATTTTAAAGAGATGTTTTATGGATCTGCTAGATTAGTCAATGGACTTTATTTATTAGATCACGACAAACAAGTATATAACATAAATACCAAAAAGGCCAAAAAGGATGATTCAGATCTCACCTATCTGTGACATTGTCGATTAGGCCATATAAACTTGAAACGCCTAGAAAGACTTCAAAGGGAAGGAATTCTAGAACCATTTGACTTAGAGGATTATGGTAAATGCAAATCATGTTTACTTGGCAAAATGACAAAGCAACCTTTCTCTAAAGTCGGAGAAAGAGCAAATGAACTATTGGGTTTAATCCATACAGATGTATGTGGACCAATGAGTACAAATGCTAGAGGTGGTTTCAGCTACTTTATCACTTTCACTGATGACTTCAGTAGGTATGGTTATGTCTACCTAATGAAGCATAAGTCTGAATCCTTTGACAAATTCAAGGAATTTCAGAGTGAAGTAGAGAATCAATTAGGCAAGAAGATTAAGGCACTGCGGTCTGATAGAGGCGGTGAATATCTGAGCTATGAATTTGATGACCATCTGAAAGAATGTGGAATTCTATCAGAATTGACTCCTCCTGGAACACCACAATGGAACGGTGTGTCAGAACGGAGGAACAGAACCTTGCTAGACATGGTCAGGTCAATGATGGGTCAGGCCGAACTTCCATTAGAATTTTGGGGACATGCACTAAATACAGCTGCACTCACTATAAATAGAGCTCCGTCTAAAGCTGTCGAAAAGACTCCATACGAATTATGGTTTGGAAAGCCTCCAAATGTGTCTTTTCTTAAGATTTGGGGATGTGAAGTATACGTCAAACGATTAATTTCAGACAAACTTCATCCAAAATCTGACAAATGTATCCTTGTGGGCTATCCAAAGGAAACAAAGGGGTATTACTTCTACAATACATCTGAGAACAAAGTGTTTGTTGCTCGAGATGGTGTCTTTTTGGAGAAGGATCACATTTCCAAAATGACAAGTGGGAGAAAAGTAGACCTCGAAGAAATTCGAGTCGAACAACAAACTCTAGAGAATGCTCAAGATGACATTCAGGATGAAACTCAGAGATCTTTAGAAGAATCTGGTGAGAATCATGGTCAATCTAGAATTGTTACCCCGCGTAGATCGCAAAGATATAGATCTCAACCGGAAAGGTACTTAGGTATTTTGACGAACGAGAGCTATGACGTTCTATTACTTGAAAGTGATGAACCTGCGACTTACAAGCAAGCTATGACGAGCCCTAGCTCCAAGCAATGGCAAGAAGCCATGCAATCTGAATTAGACTCCATGTCTGAAAACCAAGTATGGGATTTGGTCGATTTGCCAGATGGCTACCAAGCCATTGGAAGCAAATGGGTTTTCAAACTGAAAAAGGACAAGGATGGGAAACTTGAAGTTTTCAAAGCTAGATTGGTTGCAAAAGGTTACAGGCAAGTCCACGGTGTGGATTACGATGAAACCTTTTCACCAGTTGCAATGCTAAAGTCTATTCGAATAATGTTAGCAATCGCTGCATATTACGATTACGAAATATGGCAGATGGATGTCAAAACTGCTTTCTTAAACGGCGTTTTAACAGAAACTGTGTTTATGACACAGCCTGAAGGTTTTGAGGATCCAAAGAATGCTAAAAAGGTATGCAAGCTAAAGAAGTCAATCTACGGATTGAAGCAGGCATCCAGGAGCTGGAATATACGTTTTGATGAAGCAGTCAGTGACTTTGGTTTCATCAAGAACGCAGACGAATCTTGTGTATACAAGAAGGTCAGTGGGAGCAAAATTGCTTTCCTGGTATTATATGTCGACGACATATTGCTTATCGGAAATGACATTCCTATGTTGAACTCTGTCAAGATTTGGCTTGGGAAATGTTTTTCGATGAAGGATCTAGGAGAAGCACAGTACATATTGGGCATCAAGATTTACAGAGATAGATCTAAAAAGATGATTGGACTTAGTCAAAGCACTTATATCAATAAGGTGCTTGATAGGTTCAAGATGGCGGACTCCAAGCGAGGCTACCTACCCATGTCTCATGGAATGACTCTAAGCAAGACTCAGTGCCCAAAAACACTTGATGAGCGTAGACGAATGAGTGGGATTCCATATGCATCATTGATTGGTTCAATAATGTATGCTATGATATGTACACGCCCGGATGTTGCGTACGCACTCAGTGCTACGAGCAGATACCAGTCAGACCCAGGAGAGGCGCATTGGACTGCTGCCAAGAACATTCTGAAGTACCTGAAAAGGCACAAAGATGACTTCCTGGTCTATGGTGGAGATGATGAATTAATTGTTAAAGGCTATACGGACGCAAGTTTCCAAACCGACAAAGATGATTTCAGATCACAGTCTGGGTTTGTCTTCTGCCTCAACGGAGGAGCAGTAAGCTGGAAAAGTGCTAAGCAAAGCACCATTGCGGATTCTACAACTGAAGCGGAGTACATTGCTGCACATGAAGCAGCAAAGGAAGCTATATGGCTAAGGAAGTTCATAGGAGAACTTGGTGTAGTCCCCTCCATTAAAGGACCAATAGCCCTGTATTGTGATAATAACGGAGCTATTGCACAGGCAAAAGAGCCTAGACACCACCAGAGAGTCAAGCATGTACTTCGTAGATTTCACCTTCTACGAGAGTTCGTTGAAAGAAAAGAAGTCGAGATAAGCAAAATTGGAACTGATGACAACATATCAGATCCATTAACTAAACCTCTGCCGCAAGCGAAGCACAACTCGCACACTGCAGCTATGGGAATCAAGCATATTGGAGAATGGCTTTGATGTCTCTGTTTAATGTTTTAAAGTTTTAGAGTTTAAATCTTTGTAAAACATTATTGGTTAATCATTCACAATAAATGAAAGGAATTCATTTTTCCATTTAATTTGTGGTTTATTAAATGATGAGTCCCTTCAACTTGACGATATATTCAAGATAGACTGTCAGGACCAGTCCTGTGACTAAGAAATGTCTATCAAGTGAACTTGAATGTCAAAGGTTGAAAATGGTCCCTAATCGGAGTTTTCTATAAAATTGGACGCATAGAAAACGTTAGACGATTAGAGTGCAAGATGACTAGTAGTTATGTTTCTTGAACTATGTGGACATGGCAATGTCATAATCATTTGCATAGATACTTACTTTGGGAAGACTAGTATCGGACAAGACCTATGAAACTTTACTGTAAGAGATGAAAGTCTGTCATAAGTAAATTTAATTAAATTATTAGACACTAAATCCTCAATACCTGAGTGATTTGAGATTACTTGTTTGAGAACTGGTTGCTTTGACGTTGACCAACCGTCGCACCGTAAAAGGAGGCTATAAAGGCAACGCTCAGGTAATCACCTATCAAACGAAGTCTAATCTCAAGATCGCAAGATTGGGATTGTCCTCCCATAAATCGGGATGAGATGCTTAAAAGTTGTACAAGGCCACTCGGAGAGCTAGAAACTGTGAAATGCATGGCCGTGCTCGGATGAATCATAGGCTATGATTATCTGTTTATTTGATCAGTTGAACTCTGAAACCGAGGAACACCTCTGGACATAATAAGGATGACAACTCTTACCTTATGTTCAAGAGCAAGCATCGAGCGACAAAGGAATTAGGAAATGCACACTTGTCCCTAAGGACAAGTGGGAGACTGAAGGAAATAATGCCCTTGGTCCAAGTATGCATTCTATGTTAAGTCTAATAAATGCGGTTCAGTATTAATTAACAAGTTAATAATTCAGTGAGATCAAGTGAGCTGAATGCCTAGCTAGAGGCCGCTTCAGTTCAAGTGGAATTAATGATATTAATCCACAGCTTACTCTTGACTGAACCCGTAGGGTCACACAAATAGTACGTAAACGGATCTAGTATTTAATGGCATTAAATACTCCATCTATGAATATTCGGAACCGACGGATCTTGGTTTCAGTGGGAGCTAAGATCGTCACAGGCAAGAAATGAATACTCCGGAAACGATGATATTGCCGGAAACGGAAATATGGATCGTATCGGAAATATGAATGTTATCCAAGTCGTAGATGTTGCCGGAAACGGAAACATGGTACGTATCGGAAAATATTATTGGAAATGGAAATATTACCAGAATCGGAAATATTACCGGAAACGGAAATATTGTCAGAATCGGAAATATTGCCGGAATCGGAAAATAATTCCGGAAACGGAAATATTAAATATTTGTTCGAAACGGAAATTAATTCCGGAATCGGAAATGTTAAATATTGTTCGTATCGGAAATAGATTCCGGAAATGGAAATTTAATCGGAAGCGTATCGTACGAATTAGCATCGGACGAGGCTTGCCGGACGAAGGCCCAGCACGAAGCCGGGGCCATCGCCCAGCAAGCATGCGCGCCACAAAGCCCAGCCAAGGCAGCGGCCAGGCCTACCGCAAGGCAGGCCCAGCGCGCGCCAAGAGGCCGCGGCTGCGTGGGCCGTGCTACGCGGGCTGCTGCTCGCACGCGCATGGGCAGCCCTTGTGGCTGCCGTGTGTGTGTGAGTTTGTACTCATGCGTGATTCCTGAATCTGCAAGAGTCAGTGTATGATTAAATGTCTATTCCTAATTGGATAAATTAATTAAATAGAATTCATGTAGGATTCTAATTCCAATTAATTCGCATCCTACTAGGATTACGATTCCTTTTCCATAACTCTATAAATAAAGGCCTAGGGGTCATAATTTATACATAAGTTTCAAAGTATTCAAAAGTGAGTTTTTTGAGAGAAAATTAAAACACATCTTGCTCATAAAAGTGCCGAATTTTCTAGTACCTTAAGGGCGGTTCTAGTTGGTCAATCTTAAGGCGGATCCGGACGTGCTGTGGACTATCTACGGAGGGACGACATTTGGAGTCCTAAAAGACTTGTTCTTGTTCGGTTCGGGCGCAGCTAGGGAAGGCACGCAACAAAGAGTATGCATCTAATTATGCTATATGATTATGTGTAAATAATATGATTCCTGGGTTAATGGTTGTTTCCGCATGATTTATGTAAATGTCATATGTATCATAACCTAACAGTGGTATCACGAGCCCCTTATTATTTTCATAATCTAAATTGCATGAACATGGTTAGATATTACAAATTTGCAAGAATTAAAAGGGGTGATTAATTTTCGTAATTGTTAATTAATTGCAAATTGCGTTTATTTAATTATATGTACGCAGTTTTTCGGCAGTTTCTTCATTACTCATCCGAATTGAGTGATTTTTGTGTCAATTCCGCATGTAAAAGGCATTCTAAAATTTTGACAAAAATAGTATTTTTCTGCCGAACCCAGAATTCTCAAATTCGAAGCTTAACTATGACTTTTCGAAGGTTTTAGTTTTTCGAATGCAAAATTTCGTAAATTTAAGATGTTAAATTAAATATTTGCGATTCCTGTTGATAAATCTTGAATTTTTGATTGACCTACTGCATATGTTTAACAAGTTTGAATGCCTAGTCTTGTTAATTATGCAATCTAATTTGTAATTATGATTAATTTGTTGAAAATTAGAATAATTTAGAATTAATTTGATTTTCATAATTAATTGAAATTTAATTAGAAACCTATGATTAAAAACCACCATAAAAATTGTAAATTTACGATAAATTTTAAATTTTTATGACCTAGACTTGAATCCATAACAATCGGAAATCAATTGGATAATAAATTTTCGATTTTTTCGCCCTAAAATTATGAAATTAATAATATTTATTAATTTGTCATTAATTTTAAATATAAATTTTAAATTTTTATGCGATTCGTTCAAATAACTTGCACGCACGAAGCAATGGACGCTTCGTGTTACCCTTAAGGGGTGTTGTATAATGCGGGCATGCGACGACGAGCAAGGGAGCTCGTCGCCCGTGCGGCACGAATGCAATGAGCAAGGGCGTAGTGCACGAGCACAAGGCAGCAGCCCTGCCTTGTGTCGTGTGCCACGAGCAATGAACGAATGGGCATGGGCGAAGGGCGAGCCAAGGCAGTCGCGTGTGGGCAGCAAGCGAGCTGCGCCACAACGCGCGCTGCCTCGCACAAGTGCGCGCAGCCTCGCGCGCAGCGAGCGCAAGCTCGCGTGCCACGAGCGCTGCGCCCAGCACTGCTCGCGCGCACAGCGCGCGATGTCGCTCGCCCAGCGAGCGATGTCGCGCACCAGCGAGCGATGGCTCGCGCCAGCGAGCGATGGCTCGCGCGCGCAGCGCGCGATGTCGCTCGCCCAGCGAGCGATGTCGCGCCCCAGCGAGCGATGGCTCGCGCGCACAGCGAGCGAGCCAGCGCGCCCAGCGAGCGATCTCGCGCGCGCACTGCGAGCGATAGCTCGCGTGCGATGGGGCGCTGTGCGGAGGCTTGCGATGAGACAGCAGCAGCTATGCGACGAGCGCATGGGCTGCGCGCACATGGCCAGCAATGGCTGTGTGCGTACGGCCCATGGGCGTGCAACGCGTAGGGTGTTTGCGTTACGATTAGATCGTTTTGAATGTTTAATTTGAAAATTTCAGTTCACGTAATTTTAATTAATTTTAAAATTAATAATTTGAATTAATTTCTTGGATTTTAATTTTGAATATTATAATTATAATAAATGGAATTTATTCTAATTATTTTACTAAAATTAAAATCATGAATTAATTTAAATGCGACTGAAATTAAATTAAATTTTTGGATTCAATTGTAAATTTATATGAGCTTTAAATTTTAATTAAATTTGTATGTTTCCGGTTAGACTAGAAATACAATTTTATGTTTAAAATTAGTAAAGCATATGAATTTATTGGTTTGAGTGGGAGCGCTTTTTAGTCATAAACTCATGATTAGGTCTACAAATCCTTAAGGTTAAAACAACTCGATTAGAATTAATAAGGACTGAATAATTGGTAGATTATTGGTGCCCTTGATTAATTGCTGCAAATGTTTACGTGATGCATAATGTGTTTTACTAACCAGCTATGTGGGCCATTCATGATAATGAATGGGTGAATGGTATATATTGTATATGTACTGTTTTGCAGGTTATGAAGTGACTAGTATGGCCCAAATAGGATAGAAAATATGGTCTGCGTACCATTAATTTGAATGTAATTGGTCTAAAGTACCAAAGTTATTTTTCAATTCAAATATGGTCTGCGAACCATCAAATAGTTGTAATTAGTTATAGCTTATCCTATTTGAAGAAAATGGTGCCTCCCACGGAGATTTTCAAGACGGACTTTGAAGTCAAAGCTTCAAGATGAAGTCGGGCCATACTAGATCACAAATATCTTATGCATGTTTTAAGTTATTTATTGCTTTAAATATGTCTTAAATTGCATGAGATCAAAAGCTTGATTATGTTGCATGATTAAGGATTTTAGTTCACTTAAAATCTAACCAACATAGTAAGAGCCTTAAGTTCCAAACTTAAAAATTGAGTTAAAAGGTGCCATGCCAAAATATACACTTGCTTGGATATCCTTTACATCAATCTAGTAATAGTTTTCGCTCAGCGAGGTGTTACTTATTGGTCCTAAAGGGGCAAGGTACACAAATAATTGTGAGTACATGTTAGTTTTGGTGAAACTCAACGATATAAGTAAGGAGTCCTTTTATGTCGTGGCAAATTCGATAGGTTTACCTAATAAGTTCTTAGACGTACCTATCAACCAAGAATAGTTTCTAGACTATTAGCAAAAGGCTTTTGCTTACCTAAGATGTTCTAGGATTAAGTCGACAAACTGTGCTTAGTTCTTCAATGATTTTAGGATCTTGGAATCATTTTATTCACACCTGCCGGAACACATAACTTGAATAAAATGCTTAATAAACATTGAATTATGCATGTATGCTAGAATTTAAGTTTATTAAGAGAAACTGTGAATGGTTATTTATTTGTTTATTCTTTTCAATTGTAGTTTTTAATATGGCAAACAACAATTCATTCAACATTCGATCAATTCTCGAAAAGGAGAAGTTGAACGGGAAAAACTTCCTTGACTGGCAAAGGAACTTGCAAATAGTTCTTATGCAGGAAGAAAAGGAGTATGTCCTAGATGAGGCGATGCCCGAAGCTCCGGGCGACGGGATCACTCAGGCAGCCCTCAATCGTTGGATTGATGCCAACAAGGATGTGAAATGTCTAATGCTCGCCACTATGAGTGCAGATCTGCAGAAAACGTTCATCAACTCAGATGCTTTCACAATCATCAGTGAGTTGAAGAACATGTTCCAAGATCTGGCTCGAGTCGAAAGATTCGAGACTCATAGGCAAATTCTTGAGACCAAGCTTAAGAAAGGCGAGCCCGTAAGTCCACATGTTCTCAAAATGATTGGACTCATTGAGAATATGAGTCGGCTGGATCAGCAATTTTCTCAGGAAATGGCTATAGACACCATCCTCCATTCTCTTCATAGCGGGTATGATCAGTTCAAACTGAACTACAGTATGAATAGTCTGGACAAAACGCTCACTGAGCTTCACGGTATGCTGAAGACCGCTGAAAAGACGCTCAAAAGTGATAAGCAGGATGTGCTTATGGTGCGTGGGGGCAAGTTCAAGAAATCTGGAAAGAAGAGGAATGCTAAGAAAGGTGGCAACAAGGCCAGCCCAACTAAGCAAACTGGCGCCAAATCTGCAAAGAGGAAGGTCAGTCAACCCACTTCTGAATCCGAATGCTTCTACTGCAAGAAGAAGGGGCATTGGAAGAGAGATTGCTTGAAGCTAAAGGAAGATCAGAAGAACGGAACAGTCGTTCCATCTTCAGGTATTTTCGTTATAGACTGTATACTTGCTAATTCAACTTCTTGGGTATTAGATACAGGTTGTGGCTCACACTTATGTTCCAATCCACAGGGACTAAGAAGAAGTAGAAAGTTAAGCAAGGGTGAAGTCGACCTACGAGTGGGAAATGGTGCACGGATTGCTGCATTAGCCGTAGGAACTTACTATTTGTCGTTGCCCTCCGGGCTAGTTTTGGAACTGGAAGAATGTTTCCATGTTCCAAGTCTTACTAAAAACATCATTTCAGTTTCTTGCTTAGATGCTAAGGGATTTTCCTTTATAATAAAAGACAATAGTTGTTCGTTTTATTTTAAAGAGATGTTTTATGGATCTGCTAGATTAGTCAATGGACTTTATTTATTAGATCACGACAAACAAGTATATAACATAAATACCAAAAAGGCCAAAAAGGATGATTCAGATCTCACCTATCTGTGACATTGTCGATTAGGCCATATAAACTTGAAACGCCTAGAAAGACTTCAAAGGGAAGGAATTCTAGAACCATTTGACTTAGAGGATTATGGTAAATGCAAATCATGTTTACTTGGCAAAATGACAAAGCAACCTTTCTCTAAAGTCGGAGAAAGAGCAAATGAACTATTGGGTTTAATCCATACAGATGTATGTGGACCAATGAGTACAAATGCTAGAGGTGGTTTCAGCTACTTTATCACTTTCACTGATGACTTCAGTAGGTATGGTTATGTCTACCTAATGAAGCATAAGTCTGAATCCTTTGACAAATTCAAGGAATTTCAGAGTGAAGTAGAGAATCAATTAGGCAAGAAGATTAAGGCACTGCGGTCTGATAGAGGCGGTGAATATCTGAGCTATGAATTTGATGACCATCTGAAAGAATGTGGAATTCTATCAGAATTGACTCCTCCTGGAACACCACAATGGAACGGTGTGTCAGAACGGAGGAACAGAACCTTGCTAGACATGGTCAGGTCAATGATGGGTCAGGCCGAACTTCCATTAGAATTTTGGGGACATGCACTAAATACAGCTGCACTCACTATAAATAGAGCTCCGTCTAAAGCTGTCGAAAAGACTCCATACGAATTATGGTTTGGAAAGCCTCCAAATGTGTCTTTTCTTAAGATTTGGGGATGTGAAGTATACGTCAAACGATTAATTTCAGACAAACTTCATCCAAAATCTGACAAATGTATCCTTGTGGGCTATCCAAAGGAAACAAAGGGGTATTACTTCTACAATACATCTGAGAACAAAGTGTTTGTTGCTCGAGATGGTGTCTTTTTGGAGAAGGATCACATTTCCAAAATGACAAGTGGGAGAAAAGTAGACCTCGAAGAAATTCGAGTCGAACAACAAACTCTAGAGAATGCTCAAGATGACATTCAGGATGAAACTCAGAGATCTTTAGAAGAATCTGGTGAGAATCATGGTCAATCTAGAATTGTTACCCCGCGTAGATCGCAAAGATATAGATCTCAACCGGAAAGGTACTTAGGTATTTTGACGAACGAGAGCTATGACGTTCTATTACTTGAAAGTGATGAACCTGCGACTTACAAGCAAGCTATGACGAGCCCTAGCTCCAAGCAATGGCAAGAAGCCATGCAATCTGAATTAGACTCCATGTCTGAAAACCAAGTATGGGATTTGGTCGATTTGCCAGATGGCTACCAAGCCATTGGAAGCAAATGGGTTTTCAAACTGAAAAAGGACAAGGATGGGAAACTTGAAGTTTTCAAAGCTAGATTGGTTGCAAAAGGTTACAGGCAAGTCCACGGTGTGGATTACGATGAAACCTTTTCACCAGTTGCAATGCTAAAGTCTATTCGAATAATGTTAGCAATCGCTGCATATTACGATTACGAAATATGGCAGATGGATGTCAAAACTGCTTTCTTAAACGGCGTTTTAACAGAAACTGTGTTTATGACACAGCCTGAAGGTTTTGAGGATCCAAAGAATGCTAAAAAGGTATGCAAGCTAAAGAAGTCAATCTACGGATTGAAGCAGGCATCCAGGAGCTGGAATATACGTTTTGATGAAGCAGTCAGTGACTTTGGTTTCATCAAGAACGCAGACGAATCTTGTGTATACAAGAAGGTCAGTGGGAGCAAAATTGCTTTCCTGGTATTATATGTCGACGACATATTGCTTATCGGAAATGACATTCCTATGTTGAACTCTGTCAAGATTTGGCTTGGGAAATGTTTTTCGATGAAGGATCTAGGAGAAGCACAGTACATATTGGGCATCAAGATTTACAGAGATAGATCTAAAAAGATGATTGGACTTAGTCAAAGCACTTATATCAATAAGGTGCTTGATAGGTTCAAGATGGCGGACTCCAAGCGAGGCTACCTACCCATGTCTCATGGAATGACTCTAAGCAAGACTCAGTGCCCAAAAACACTTGATGAGCGTAGACGAATGAGTGGGATTCCATATGCATCATTGATTGGTTCAATAATGTATGCTATGATATGTACACGCCCGGATGTTGCGTACGCACTCAGTGCTACGAGCAGATACCAGTCAGACCCAGGAGAGGCGCATTGGACTGCTGCCAAGAACATTCTGAAGTACCTGAAAAGGCACAAAGATGACTTCCTGGTCTATGGTGGAGATGATGAATTAATTGTTAAAGGCTATACGGACGCAAGTTTCCAAACCGACAAAGATGATTTCAGATCACAGTCTGGGTTTGTCTTCTGCCTCAACGGAGGAGCAGTAAGCTGGAAAAGTGCTAAGCAAAGCACCATTGCGGATTCTACAACTGAAGCGGAGTACATTGCTGCACATGAAGCAGCAAAGGAAGCTATATGGCTAAGGAAGTTCATAGGAGAACTTGGTGTAGTCCCCTCCATTAAAGGACCAATAGCCCTGTATTGTGATAATAACGGAGCTATTGCACAGGCAAAAGAGCCTAGACACCACCAGAGAGTCAAGCATGTACTTCGTAGATTTCACCTTCTACGAGAGTTCGTTGAAAGAAAAGAAGTCGAGATAAGCAAAATTGGAACTGATGACAACATATCAGATCCATTAACTAAACCTCTGCCGCAAGCGAAGCACAACTCGCACACTGCAGCTATGGGAATCAAGCATATTGGAGAATGGCTTTGATGTCTCTGTTTAATGTTTTAAAGTTTTAGAGTTTAAATCTTTGTAAAACATTATTGGTTAATCATTCACAATAAATGAAAGGAATTCATTTTTCCATTTAATTTGTGGTTTATTAAATGATGAGTCCCTTCAACTTGACGATATATTCAAGATAGACTGTCAGGACCAGTCCTGTGACTAAGAAATGTCTATCAAGTGAACTTGAATGTCAAAGGTTGAAAATGGTCCCTAATCGGAGTTTTCTATAAAATTGGACGCATAGAAAACGTTAGACGATTAGAGTGCAAGATGACTAGTAGTTATGTTTCTTGAACTATGTGGACATGGCAATGTCATAATCATTTGCATAGATACTTACTTTGGGAAGACTAGTATCGGACAAGACCTATGAAACTTTACTGTAAGAGATGAAAGTCTGTCATAAGTAAATTTAATTAAATTATTAGACACTAAATCCTCAATACCTGAGTGATTTGAGATTACTTGTTTGAGAACTGGTTGCTTTGACGTTGACCAACCGTCGCACCGTAAAAGGAGGCTATAAAGGCAACGCTCAGGTAATCACCTATCAAACGAAGTCTAATCTCAAGATCGCAAGATTGGGATTGTCCTCCCATAAATCGGGATGAGATGCTTAAAAGTTGTACAAGGCCACTCGGAGAGCTAGAAACTGTGAAATGCATGGCCGTGCTCGGATGAATCATAGGCTATGATTATCTGTTTATTTGATCAGTTGAACTCTGAAACCGAGGAACACCTCTGGACATAATAAGGATGACAACTCTTACCTTATGTTCAAGAGCAAGCATCGAGCGACAAAGGAATTAGGAAATGCACACTTGTCCCTAAGGACAAGTGGGAGACTGAAGGAAATAATGCCCTTGGTCCAAGTATGCATTCTATGTTAAGTCTAATAAATGCGGTTCAGTATTAATTAACAAGTTAATAATTCAGTGAGATCAAGTGAGCTGAATGCCTAGCTAGAGGCCGCTTCAGTTCAAGTGGAATTAATGATATTAATCCACAGCTTACTCTTGACTGAACCCGTAGGGTCACACAAATAGTACGTAAACGGATCTAGTATTTAATGGCATTAAATACTCCATCTATGAATATTCGGAACCGACGGATCTTGGTTTCAGTGGGAGCTAAGATCGTCACAGGCAAGAAATGAATACTCCGGAAACGATGATATTGCCGGAAACGGAAATATGGATCGTATCGGAAATATGAATGTTATCCAAGTCGTAGATGTTGCCGGAAACGGAAACATGGTACGTATCGGAAAATATTATTGGAAATGGAAATATTACCAGAATCGGAAATATTACCGGAAACGGAAATATTGTCAGAATCGGAAATATTGCCGGAATCGGAAAATAATTCCGGAAACGGAAATATTAAATATTTGTTCGAAACGGAAATTAATTCCGGAATCGGAAATGTTAAATATTGTTCGTATCGGAAATAGATTCCGGAAATGGAAATTTAATCGGAAGCGTATCGTACGAATTAGCATCGGACGAGGCTTGCCGGACGAAGGCCCAGCACGAAGCCGGGGCCATCGCCCAGCAAGCATGCGCGCCACAAAGCCCAGCCAAGGCAGCGGCCAGGCCTACCGCAAGGCAGGCCCAGCGCGCGCCAAGAGGCCGCGGCTGCGTGGGCCGTGCTACGCGGGCTGCTGCTCGCACGCGCATGGGCAGCCCTTGTGGCTGCCGTGTGTGTGTGAGTTTGTACTCATGCGTGATTCCTGAATCTGCAAGAGTCAGTGTATGATTAAATGTCTATTCCTAATTGGATAAATTAATTAAATAGAATTCATGTAGGATTCTAATTCCAATTAATTCGCATCCTACTAGGATTACGATTCCTTTTCCATAACTCTATAAATAAAGGCCTAGGGGTCATAATTTATACATAAGTTTCAAAGTATTCAAAAGTGAGTTTTTTGAGAGAAAATTAAAACACATCTTGCTCATAAAAGTGCCGAATTTTCTAGTACCTTAAGGGCGGTTCTAGTTGGTCAATCTTAAGGCGGATCCGGACGTGCTGTGGACTATCTACGGAGGGACGACATTTGGAGTCCTAAAAGACTTGTTCTTGTTCGGTTCGGGCGCAGCTAGGGAAGGCACGCAACAAAGAGTATGCATCTAATTATGCTATATGATTATGTGTAAATAATATGATTCCTGGGTTAATGGTTGTTTCCGCATGATTTATGTAAATGTCATATGTATCATAACCTAACACTGAGAACACTAGTTAGTTATCCTTTGGTTTAATCTATTTCCATTATAAGCTATATATGATTCCCTTTTCTAAATGCAGAGGGTTGAGTGTGGTTTATTTTTGGAAAGGGTTTGGTCTTAAGCTGTAACTTCAACTCTTTGTGGTATTTTTTACTTTTTTTGTCCGGTTTTTTTCTTTCCATGATCCTGTTTACCTTGCTTGTACATCAGGTGTGGTTAATTGTTTAATAGCATATGCCGTCTTGATATTTTTGAGACTTTTTAGGAATTTATTCTTCTTGTTTTAGTTACCATTCATACCGGCCCTCTTTTGGCTTTAGCTGTTCTCGCTCGGTACTCTCATGTAAATTCTTTGTGCCACTAAGGTTTGATGGTGCTGATGATTAATAAAAAAAATTGTTATTCAGTTTTAGGCAAGAGGTTTAATTTCGATGATTGTCAATTTTAATTTGAGTCATGTGTTGCATATGTATAAAATTGCTTTTGTTTTCATTGTGTTTCACATTTCGTGTTTAAGTTTGTATCTCCTACATTGTAGTTTAGTAATCAAGTGGTATTTTTGGTACGCAAGTAAGTATTTCATTCCATTCAAAGAAGCAATGTGATATCTTATCCTTTTCTTTAATTCCTTTCCTGACCATATTTAATCTTTATTCAAAAGCTGCATCATTACTTCCTTTTAAAAACAATGAAAACTGGAAAGTAATATGATGGAGAAATTTCACAGCAGACGTTTGACCATTAATTTTGAGGTAGTGTTAAACAAAAAATTAGCATCTCTACGAATATTACATATAACATGAAAGACAAAGAAATATCAGATTACATGAGTTAAGGTTATGAAAGACGGAACTGGTATAAGCCAAAGATAGTCTCCATGAAGAGATGCATTTGATCAATAATGAATGTCATGAAAGCCCAAAAGAAATAAACCTTATGTGTACCTGACCAATAAGGTGGGCACTTAAAAATCCACCTTGGGAACCACCAAAAACTGCAATTTTGGGAGGGTCAACCAGCTTTAAGCCGATTACATGATCTATGGCAGGAAGCACATCATTGACGTCCTGCGTATAGTATTTTCATTTTGACATCTCAATACAACCTTAATTTACTTATGAGGTTAGAAAACCAGCCTTCTAGGGATGCCTCCTCAACCCAAACCTCTAAGAAACAATAACAAAAAACAGATAAGCAGAGAAAACATAAACAACACTAACAATTACAAGGTCTTTTATTAAGTACAAAACCAACTGGTTTGGTCCTAAAATATGATCCTTAATTTAGTCTTATTTGGAGGAAATTTGCATTCTTTAAGCTTGAATTGAAGTTGAGTTGGTGTGATCCTTGGAGACTGATCCAAGTGATGCTATTGTTTTGTGCATGTTCTTGGTATACAACTTCTAAATAAAGCTAAAAAAACAAAAATCATTTCAAATTAGGAAAATGGAGCTAATTTTGAGGCAAGTGATCATAGAACTCGAAACATGCCTTGGAAAATGAAGCCGAATCTCTCTTTAATCGGTAATTGATGTTAATAATGCAAATAAACCAACTACTTGTGTACTTTTTTTTATATTGACAGCATGGTCAGGGATTAACATTTTTGTATTATCAGCTGCATAATCCTATTGGAGAAAAAATTATCTTTCTTATTGGATTATTAGTTTATTAGTTTATTACTGGTCTTAAGTCTTACTCATTAGTTACGAGTATTTTATATGGAACTCTTTCGAAAGTGGAGTATTTGTATTGCAATTTGCATAATGTATCATGCTCAAATCCATAAGATTGTACTCCCTCTATTCCAAAAATAAGACGTTTTGATTAATTTAGGTGACAATTGCATGAGACATACATTTTACTATAGTTTATGAGTAGGAATATTTACTGATCAGTGCAAAGGTAATGCTAAGGAAACGATATGCAGTGTATCTTTCTACCAGTCCAAATTCTACTAAAAATATCAGTTCCAACATTATGCGGACACAAATTACTAGTTCAAATAACACCTTCAATGTGACAACTAATTTCTGACTCACTCTAAAACTTGGTATAAAACTTCTAAATAAAGCTAGAAAAAACAAAACTCATTTCAAATTACTAAACTAAACCTATCACTTCAACTGACTTTCCTCCCTATATATCTGCTAAGTCTATTCGGTACAGTATAGTGAGAGTGTTTTATGCTTTTGTCTATATCTGTATCATTTTTGTGCCATGAAGCTTTGTTCTGATAACCCAAACATGATATTTGTTGCAACTGTAGTAGTCCAGAGTACTCCTTTCCTCAATCTAGATTTCCCATATCCTCTTCGCACCCAATCTATGACATATTATAGCTAACTTGTTTTATTGCTTAGAATTTATCCATTATAATATGGTTTTTAAACATCTGATACTATAATTAATGATGGTCAAAGAATATGTGATTGATCTGATCTTTAATCCCAACACCACAATGTTCTTAATTGTATGTCATTTTTGTGCAATCTTTTTCTTGTTAAAATAGTGGCAAAAGGTCTTGCGCGCACAAGGGGCACAATAAATTTATTGTACACCAATATAACTTTTATTCATTCTCTTGTAACTTTAACCTAGTTTTGATTAACTTTTATATTAGTAAAAAAAAGTTGATAGATAAATATTTTAAAGGGTTATATGATTAATTTTATACATTATTAGTGATTTTGAAGAAATAAGTTTTATTAAAATAAAAAAAAAAATCACTAAGAAATAGATAACTTTTACATATATAAGCTTGACTTTTAAGTATTTTGAGTTAACTTTTACTATAGTGTACAATATTTATTGTACAACCCTTGTAAATAAGAATTTGTGAAATAGTGGTTAGACAGCAAGTCGTTGAGTGGTAATTCTCCCCTTTGACCCGGTCTTTAGTTGCACCTATGTTATTAATTAATTGCTAATTGCTTACACTTCATGCGTTTTTATTTAAAACTTTTAAATGCATGTGTTACATCATTGCATGTTTTAAAGATGGGAAGCCACTAAAATGAGGAATAGCTTTAACTATAGTAAGCATTTTTTAATTTATTGTGTTGTCTTATCTTAGCTATTGGGTTTCGTACATTAGTCTAATAGGAACGATTAGTGTAGGGATTGCATAATTAGTTTGTTAATGGTAGATTAAGAGGAAGATAGTTGGTTAGTTAAAGGGAAAAGAGAATAAAATTTTCTATAAATAAGAGATAGAAAAAGAAGAGGGCATCTAGAATAATAAAGTGTCGTTTTAGCTTTAGCTCTTGGGAGTGAATCAGGACACTGAAAGCTTGATAACTATCCTCTACATTTTATAACTCCATATTATCAGTCTATCATTCTTTGCATGTTAGTTAGCCATGTCTTTACCCTTACCTAAAAGTGTCATTCTTTGCATGTTAGTAAGCCATGTCTTTACCCTTACCTAAGGGGACACTGGTGCTATGACTTGTTCCTCCCGAATTCATAGCAACTGCTTACAAGGCTCAATCTAGGGTTATTGTTATCTCAATACTGAATGTTGTACAACATAAATTCTTAAAAGTTTGATTTTTGTGCAAGCCAAAACCAGAGATAAGGAAATAGCATATGTGGTTATGTCCTTGTTTACATCTTCAAAGTCTTTTGTGTTATGGTTCGATTAATTACTAACTTTACCTAAAATCTGATCTGAATTTCTGCTCATTGTAATTCTTGTTTATGTGAAAATCTTAAACCGATTTAACGTGTATGTATCATTACCTGAAGTGTGGCATATTTAATTTACATATTAAAATGCTTTTTGTAGATTGCTGATGATTCTGATGGCAATGGTGAAAAGCAGGCCAAGACCTGAGACTTTGACACTATTGCCAAAATTAAGGTAATTTCATATTGAGTTGACTGTGTTTCATGCTTTATCGATAAACTGATAACTGAAATAAGCTTTATAGTTGTCATTTATTTATGAATGATGGTGAGATTAGAAAGTAGAATCTTAGATTTAGTATTATCATAATAAGGTATTATGCTGAAATACGAGTTGGTGTTAGGTCTGGGTTATTTTCCTGTTTTAAAGTTTGTCAAGCAACAAACGATGGGTACTTGAACAACAAAATCCCTTGTGCAGAGATTTCCATATACAGTTCGTCTACCTTGAAAAGATAGAAGCTTAGATTTAGTATTATCATAATAAGGTTTTATGCTGATATTACCTTAAACACAAGTTGGTATTAGGTGGCCTGGGTTGTTAACAAACTCTGGTTTCTATTAGTTAAATAATGACGCTCCTGCAACGCTAAAAAGAAGCCAGATAAGAAATGGTTCTCATTCCAAAAGAAGTTCAAATCTTTCTTCAATCTCAAAATCAGTTTTACTTGAATTATCTGGAGTGGATTGTACTCTATTTCAAACTAGAGCTTCCCCATTATCATATAAAAGGCTAAAGAGAAATGTTTTTCTTCCTCAAAGTGTAGAAAAACAAATGTAGGCAAGACTTCAAAGGTTCTGTAAGAAGAAATGAACGGCTCTAAAGTAGTCGTGATATTTCCGCTTTCCCTCCAAAGAAAATCCACCATGAAAACACAACCATATCCACTGGTGGTGTATCTAGTGCTTTGATAAAGAATGAGGTCTTATTTCTCAAAGGTTTAGAGAATCCGGAAGTATGTGTTATTCGTTTAAGTACAATGCTACAAAATTAGAGTACCAAGTGAAGTATCAGGTGAAAAACCTCATCATCTTTCATGTTAAAAAATCAAATTAAAATCTGGGTTGTTAGCTTGCTTAATCCCACTTCTATAGAATATTTGGGAGCACAGAACAATATCTCTTAGTAGGTGGCTCTTTCACACTCCCAGCTTCATGAACTACAACCATTCTTGATGATTCAATATCATTTAAAGGCCTGCTCCACATAAAACTAACAGCAACATACTCAATTTCGGTCCTCAAATTCTGAGATTTATGACATCGTGCCAAACTGCCACTCTCCGGCTCACCCAAAACTAAACAAACCAGTGTCAAACTAAATTCCGAAAGCATCTCCATATCTGAGAGCTAAACTTATTGTCAAGGTGCCCAAGTAACAAAATCTAAACCATCATTCACACCTTCCATAGTGCAAAACATAATCTTTTTTTTACAAGAAAGTCCTGATTAGATTACTTCTGATTATTTCGATCTGTTCAGATGATACCAGTTCTGATCAGTTATGTTCACACCAGTTCTGTTCTGATCATTTCTGTTCATATCCGTTCTGTTCTGATCAGTTATGTGCAACACATTAATGGAAGGATGATACAGACAGTGACATTAGGTAGCTTGTCCGGTGAAATTGTATGTGCATGTAGCAGTGTAGCACTATTGTGTTTTAGTTGGTAATGGACTCACGTTCTATATATTTTTGTGCTACTAAGGATTCAGTATATGACATCTAGATTTGTGACCAATTTGTAGTAGTTTCTCTCATGGCACCATGTGAATACTTTATTTAGTCCTTGCATATACACCGTAATATTGTTGACGTAATCTTTCATTAACTGTCATGTATGTTATTTACGAATTACACTGGGGCGTGTATGCATTTGTTTCCATGTTTTTGTATTTCTGTTACAGTTTTGGGAAGGGGCGAGTTACTATTTTCAAAACAAATGAGAATTTCTAGCTTATGTGGACCCAACTTAGCTGTTTTGTGCATAGAAACCAATCTCTCCCCTCCAGCACACTAATCGGTCATAGATTCTAGCTTAAGGGTGCCACCATATTCAAAATTGAGAAGATCCCTGACATTCTTGTTATAGATTTCTAGTCCAGAAATCCTGCTAGTGAATTCTCTTTCCGGGGTCTGTAATCGTGGGACAAGCGATTAGTTTGACATATCAACTATAGGACGAAACATACTATGCTTAAACTGAGCTTTTACTTTCTATGATCAGAACCTTACATTCATTATGTGGTTGTAAATATTTGTTACAGCTTTTTCTATAATTCCTCGCATTGTATATGTCTTGCCACTTCTTCTCTGTCCATAAGCAAATATAGTTGCTGCAAACAAAATCAATGTTCAAAGCTTAAAGTATCAAACCACCACAACACATAAACAATCTGAAATAAACATAGGAATGTTGAATGAAGCTATTAATAATTTTAAATGACACTAAATATGGCTTAACGGAGGTTTCAAATGACACTAAGTATGGCTTAACCATGGTCATTAAATTCCCCCTAAAAAGGATTAGGCTCCAAATTCGATCGTGAGCTCAGACCACAACAAAGTACAAAATCACCATCATAATGTGTAAGCCAATCCAAGACAGCACCAACTTACTCTCCTGATAAAAGCTCAGTCGAATCCTGACCATAAGTGAGAGATAAGTCTGAAATCAACTACTATAAAAAGTTTTAGTTGCCCATAGTAAAGCTTGTTTTCTGTTTGATTGACTTCTATAGTCTGTTTTGTTTTTGGTCTGTTCACTTATCTTTATATAGCAGCTCCATACTAGCTATATGAACAGTCTATATGATGTCTTGTTGCTCAATACAGAAGTTTCTTGGATCTTTCTATCTGTCTTTTACTCTTCAACTGAGTCTAGAGGTATCAGCCATGATTTATCCTTACAAACAACGTATTAGGGGGGAAAACTAGACAGAAGTAGAAGCTAATTTCTTTAAGATTCAGTATTTGTCACAGCTGGACTCTCCAAATCCTTTTAAAAATCATTACCAACACTATCTTAACCTAAACAGACTGATAAACATGAGAAATGAAAACCCGTCTACAAGGGCTACAACAGGTGGATAGCAGCCCCAATATCACAAAGACGCACACCAAATTTTTGTCTGTAGGAGTATCAATATTTATGTTTAATTTCTAGCTTAGAATGTTAAAATAGAGATCTAGGCCGCTGGTAAACTCTTAAGCACTTGTCTTTAGTTATGTCTACATCAAGGCTGCTTTAGACCAGATTAAGCAGTGGCTAGGGATAAGAACTTCAAGAATTGATCTGTTATACCTGCTGAAATGGCTACAGAAGGACTACAAAGGCTCTAGATTCCAGAAAAGGGTGCAGTAAACTGCTATTCCTGCCTTAGTAATACCAATATGGAGAGTTAGAAGTGATGCAATTTGGAATTTTGAAGTTATACATACTGATTCTGTTATAAAAGTTGTAAAAGATACCATAAAGAGTAGGATAGGAAGATTGAATTTGCTGCGATACCTAGACTTTTTTTCTTTGTTTCATTTTCCGCGGAGATACTTGGACCTTTTTTTTTAATAATGTTCATGTATGATTGAATTTGCTGAACTATAATTTATCTCATTATTCAAAGATCGTAGATTAAATAAGTGTTTGCTTGATCTACCTTGAAAAATATAATTTGAGTGATTCAAATGATATTGTTAATTTTCCTTTGATTTTAAAATGTGTTCATCATGCTTTGTATATATATATATTTTACATATTAAATTTTCTTTGCAGATTATTGATGATTCAAGTGGTAATGGTATATGTAGATCATGATCAACAAGTTATCTTGAAGCTAAGCTAGCATAGCAATAGGTTTACTTGGTAATTAGTTTGTACGTAGTCAGGAAAGTAGTATTTATTTAGTTTTGGACTATCTTGTAGAAAAAATGATGTTAGGAAGTTGTTTTTGTTTTGAAATATTCCTTTTATTTCAGTTTAGACTCTGGAAATTCATTTAATGTACTGATGATTTATATTGTTATATATCACTTTTTCTAAATTAATCAAAGCACGACGTTACGGTGTTTTATGATAATGGAGTAGAGTATTTGATTACTATCATCTATGGTTAATATATATTTTATAAATAATTTATGATCATGTGCGTGCTGTTAACCTACATTTTGTTTTACTTATCACGAATAAGTTCTCCATTATCTTCGCCCAAACTGGCCTTCAGGCATAATTTGCATCATATTATATATATATATGAATCATATCATATATATATAATATGATGCAAATTGTGACGCTCCAAAGGGTCTAAATTATTTTGGAGGGAATGAGGAGAACTCGTATGAAAGTAAACATGTAGGGACTCTAATAAGAGTCTATATATTTCGGGTGTCTAAAGCGTCCCTATATGCTTTATTGTGGCGGAGAAATGTGTCTATAAGCGTGCAAATAGTGACGCTTTTTACAGTCTAAATATTGCGACTATCTATAGAGTCCCTACATCCCAAATAGCGGCGGTGAAATACATCGATATTTTGCAAATTGCGACGCTCTAAAGCGTCGGTAAATAGCGGCAATGAAAATAGTGACCCTCTCCCAAAGCGTCTCTATGTGAAATAGCGACACTCTTTACCGTCGCAATTTGTCCCAAAAAGCGTCACAATGTGCCGCGTTTTTTTGTAGTGGCGTTGAACTACTATTGTAGTAAGAAAGACTAGATCACATAATAAACATACTCAAAAGATCTTATCATCATATCTCGAAAAACATTCGATGAAAAGGATATTAAGATTGGAAAAGCATGATAACTAAACCTATGCAACAAGGGAGAAACAACACTCACATTGTGGCACTGGAAATCAAGCATAGCCTTGAATTCCATTAGTTGTTTTAAAGATGGGGTAGAGGCCCATGGTTGTAAAACACTGGGGTTGAACATTTATCATATATGAAATGTATTATTCATATTCCATTTAATCTTGGTTTAGTATTAAATGATGAGTCCTTTTAATTTGACAATATATTCAAGATAGACTGTCAAGACAGTCTTGTGACTAAGAAATGTCTATCAAGTGAATTTGAATGTCAAAAGTTAAAAATGGTCCCTGGTCGGAAGTTTTCTAGAAATGTGGACGCATAGAAAACGCTAGACGACTAGAATGCAAGATGATTAGTAGTTCTGTTTCTTGAACTATGTGGACATGGCAATGTCGCAATCATTTGCATAGATACTTACTTTGAGAAGACTAGTATCGGATATACCTATGAAACTTTACTGTAAGAGATAAAAATATGTCATAAGTAAATTTCATTACATTATTAGACACTAACCCTCAATACCTGAGTGATTTGAGATTACTTGTTTGAGAACTGCTTACTTTGACGTTGTTAACTGTCGCAACGTAATAGGAGACTATAACGGCAACGCTCAGGTAATCACCTATCAAACGAAGTCTAACCTCAAGATCACAAGATTAGGATTTTCCTCCCATAAATCGGGATGACTTGCTGAAAGTTGTACAGGCCACTCAGAGAGCTAGAAACTGAAAAATGCATGGCCGTGCTCAGATGAATCATAGGCTATGATTATCTGTTTATTTCATCAGTTGAACTCTGAAACCGAGAAATACCTCTGGACATAATAAGGATGACTACTCTTACCTTATGTTCATGAGCAAGCATCAAGCGACAAAGGAATTAGGCAATGCACACTTGTCCCTAAGGACAAGTGGGAGACTAAAGGAAATAATGCCCTTGGTCCAACTATGCATTCAATGCTAAGTCTAATAAATGCGGTTCAGTATTATTAATTATGCAAGTTAATAATTCAGTGAGATCAAGTGAGTTGAATGCCTAGCTAGAGGGCGCTTCAGTTCAAGTGGAATTAATGATATTAATCCACAACTTACTCTTGACTGAACCCGTAGGGTCACACAAATATTACGTGAATGGATCAAGTATTTAAGTGAATTAAATACTCTATTTATGAACATTCGGAAACGACGGATCTCGGTTCAAGTGGGAGATGAAATCGTCAAAAGGAAAAATATGAATACTCCGGAAATGATGATATTGCCGGAAACGGAAATATGGATCGTAACGGAAATATAAATATTATCCAAGTCGCGCGTAGATGTTGCCGGAAACGGAAACATGGTGCGTATCAGAAAATATTATCGGAAATAGAAATATTGCCGGAATCAGAAATATTGCCGGAAACAGAAATATTATCGGAATCAGAAAAATTGTCGGAATCGGAAATATTAAATATGTGTTTGAATCGGAAATAAATTCCGGAATCGAAAATATTAAATATTGTTCGAATCGGAAATGAATTCCGGAATAGGAAAACAAATCGGAAGCGCGACGTACGAAACGATCGAAGAGCTTGCTAGACGCAAGGCCCAGCACGAAGCCAGGCCCAGCGCCCAGCGAAGCCCGCGCGCGCAAGCGAGCAGCAAGGCAGGCCTAGAGCGCAAGCGAGTGAGGCAGGCCTAGCGTGCAGCGCCCAACGATGGGCCGCGTGCTGCCAGCTCCCACCCTTGGGCCGAGCCGAGCACCAGCGCCCCTTGTGGGCTGCGTGGCTTCGTACGACCAAGTCCTTGGTCATTTAGGATTGCTTGCTTAATATCGTGTTCCTAATTCTACTCGAATTGAATGTTTTTTCTGAAACGCTTAGGTGTTTGATTAAACATTAAATTCTAATGATTTAATTCAACTAGAATCCTAATGGATTTAGTTATTGGATTCCTAGTAGAATTCTAATTCCGTTATTTCCACCCTATAAATACGTGGTTCTTAATCAAAATTTATACAACAATTCAATAAGTATTCACATAGAGTAAGTTCAAGTAAGAATTTAATAATTTGCCTAAATTAATAATTAAGATTTCTGAATAAACTTAATACCTTAGAGAATATCCTAGTTGGTTGAATCTAAGGCGGATCCGAACGTGCTGTGGACTATCTACGGAGGGGAGACATTTGGAGTCCTAAACTTGTTCTTGTTCTTGTTCGTTTCGGGAACAGCTAGGGAAGGCACGCATCACATTGTATGTATCCTAATTATGCTAATTGACTATGTGGCAATTACTTTGGATTCCTGGCTTTATGGTTTTTCTGCATGAAATATATTGTTTGTATTTTCCATAACCTAACATATATTCTTGATGGTGTATATGATTAATATATTGTAAAATTATTTTGGAAGTAAACAATAATATAACCATAATGTTTTAAAATATCCTTTGAATTTTAAATTCACTAAAACATAAAAATATTAAATTAGTTTCTCATGTGATCACTCTGCTAAGAGTTTATCCCCGGTAGTGGCTATCCTAATGTATGGGGAAATATCCTCCTAGAGTTTAACAATTATTCCGTGCTAAAAAAATTGTTCTAAGATGCACTTCGATAATTTTATTTCGATGATCATAAATTTACAACTCATTCAACACAAGTTTTAAGAAATTTACCCCTTATATTTACAAATCATTGAATATGCAAAGTTTCACATCAAACTTTATGCTACTACATTAGAAGGTTAATCATAAATTTGTTACAATTTGATAAATTACCAAATCGAATTCTCTCAAGATTCATGATGCAATTGAATAAAAACCTTCAATTGCTTGTCTCGTATGATTCATCATATTCGTCTATTTCTTAATATTTTATTTGACAACTTTAAATTTTTTAAATGACGACATAATTAGAATTTAATATATTGATGAGTGAAAAAATAAAATTGATAACATCAAATATAGAAAAAATATAGCAAGTCTATAAAAATAAGTAATTGATTATCATTTCCTAATTTCTACACGTTATTTTTATAAGGAAAATTTGGTAATATTAATCCAACCTTTGGCCAATTTTCTTTTATTAAGCCCACCTACGACATATTTTTTAATAATCCCACCTTTACTACCCAACGACTTTTATTGGGCCAATACGTCATAAACCTATTGTAGGCGGTAATATGTCCCTACGTGGCAGTACTCTCTCTCGTTATATTCAGTCATCATCATCAATTCATCACCATCTCGATGACTTTTTCACCGATTACTAGTCACTTAAGCCTAATAAAAGTCGTTTGGTAGTAAAGGTGAGATTATTAAAAAATATGTCGTAGGTGGGATTAATAAAAGAAAACCGGCCAAAGGTTGGATTAATATTACCAAATTATCCTTTTTATAATAAGTGACGCCAAAATAAATACTCTGATGTCTAACTTAAATATTTACATTGACATTACATTTTACTATTTTAAAATAGTTGTCAAACACGTTATCTAAATTTGAGGCACGTACCACATCATTTACATCTAATCATAAGTCAGTTGTAGCACATGTGCACTTGTACCCATGCAATATTCACTGTTTACAAATCCAAATACTTAATTTATACACAATCAAATAAGTTTAATATAATGAGAACTGTAGTATTCCCTCCTTTTTTTTTTGGGTTGGTTCACTATTTATTTTCATTATGTTTTGCTGGTTATGCTTCTAGTTCATTCATATTTTGGCAAAGTTTTGTCCTCTAATCCCACACTAACCGTATATTAGTCACTTATTCATATTATATTGATTACCACAATTTGAGTACTCAATAGATGTATTGTTAAATTGTTCCATCGACAAATTCATAAATTTAGATAATGGGTTTGAATAAAATTTCATGTCCTCCGTATCTCTCCTAATTTAACCGTTTTTTCGTTGGAGGGAATAAGTCTAAAAAAATAGTTATATTTATAGGTTAACGCTATATCAAAACATTACCGTTATAATCTTAAATGGATCGGAAGGAAGGATCCTAGGTGCTTGACTGCTTGTACTTTGTTTAGTATATTTATAAATTATGAATTTCAAATGTTACATCTCTTTAATTTTTGGTATTAATTTGATACTACTAATTACCTTCAACATTTGGTACTTTTAAATTTCCAATATTAAAAATCTTCATTTAAAAATAAAAATATAAAATTATTGGGGAGTAAGTTAGATTATTTTGTTTTCACGTGGTACAGGTTTTTTCTTTTGATATGAGATACTGGTAATCAATTATAGAATATTTGGCACAAAATATTTTAGATTATAAGGTATTTTAAAGATTGCGGAACATTAGAAATGTCGGTATTTTACCTTCTTGTTCACCGATACATTTTAAGTGAGCAAATTTCCTATTGGTTGTCATTCGGTATTTCCCAAAGTATTATTCTCACTTTTCTTTTTGAATTCTCTTTAGCAGATTACCACTAATCATCACCTCAACCATAATTAATGAACTAAATTTAATAAAAAATTTAGATTATATTTGAACGAAATTTATTGAAACAAAAGAAAAGATTGTGAAGTGAAAAATGTGCACAAAACCTTTATTCAATAGCACGCTATATTATCCTATCCAAACCCTTCTTTTAAATGGACACTGAGGAAAATTTTCACACATACTTAACTTAGTTTCATACTCTTAGCTAGCATTCCTAATAGCCGTATTTTGCAATTAAACACTTTAAAAAATATTTTTCGTTAAAGAGCACAAAATATAATTTATAGAAAACTAAATAAGAATTTATTGAGATATGTATTACGAAGTGAGGGGGAAACCTTAGGAGATAATTTTATACCAAATTTAGGTGTAGTAACCTTTAGGAGATAATTTTTTTACAGCGTATCACTACATTCTTTGTTTATATTTTCTATACTCCCATTTGCTAATAAAGAATTCTTAAAAGCTAACAAAAAATAATTGTATGACATGCTCTTACCAAAGCTGACAAAATATGTCTATGATAAACAATACGTTTTAAATTTTTTATGTCCATATCTAGTACTGTACAAAATAGTAGAATCTTTTGGAAAAATCCTAAAATTTTCATACATCAAGAATATAAATAATACATTTAAAAGATTTTCATTAGTCCAAATCTATATTTCTTAACATATATAATAATACAGTGTTATCATAAATCAAGTAAAGTATACAATTATTCTTTTTAATTTAGGAAGGGAAAATATTGTCATAAATCAAATATAGAATATAATTATTTTGTTTTAATTAGGGCACGAAAAAAGAGCGGAATTTTTTTAATTGTGAGAGCGACACGTGTCAGTTTTGCTTTTAGGGGCTTCTCTTTTAATATAGTTATAGATTCCGCATGCAAACGGCTTTTTAAAATTTTTACAAAAAACTAATTTTCAGCCAAAGCCTAAATTCCCAAATTCGAAGCCTAACAATGACTTTTCGAAGGTTTTAGTTTTTCGAATGAAAAATTTGTAATATTTATAATGTTAAATTAATATTTGCGTATCTTGTTTAATAATTTTGAATTAATAATTGACCTACTGTATATGATTAATAGTTTTAAGTTTTAATTTCGTTCATTATGCAACCTAATTTGTAATTATAATTAATTCATTGAATTTTAAAATAATTTGGAATTTGATTTGATTTTTCATAATTAATTGATAATTTCATTGGGATATATTGATTAAAAGACCACCTAAAATTTTTTAAACTTTGAATCTTTAAAATGTTATGAACCATATTTTAATCCCTAAAGTTTAAGTAATCAGAAATTATTTATATTAATAAAATTTTTATTTTTCGCCTAAATTCGTGAAATTAATATGATTTATTAATTTGTCATGAAATTTAAAATTATGAAAATATGATTTTTTTTTTAAACACGTTCACGAATTTGTACAGACGAGCGAAGGAAGCTAGTGAATCCTTAGGGGCTGCTGCCATAAGCGCATGCATAGAACAAAGAGCAAGGGAGCTCGTCGCGTATGTGGTACGTTGTGGGCGTGCAATAGTGCAAGGGGTGTGCGGTGTGTGGGTTTTGTCCTACACGTTGCATGCTACCTTGTGCATCGTGCAATAAGTGCACGGGTGAGTGTTGTGTGTTGTATGCTGCCTGTGTGAGAGTGTGTAGGCGAGGAACTGGGAAAGCAAGGCGACGAGCTAAGGCGCTACCCCTAATTCGCAGTACACGTGCAAGCGCTGTCGATAAAGCCATACACGCACAACATTGGTGCTGTAGTGTGGCCTTGACCCAGCGCACTCAACCCCATGGCGTTGTTGCAATGCCTCGGCGGGGCATGTGCCTTGCCGTGGCTCTCGTGCTTATGTGCTAAGGTTTGGGCAATTATGCACATTTGTGCGGTTTTGATTTTTCGTTGAGCGGCTAAATTAATTAATTTTAATTTCGTGCTTATAATTATTTCTCGAAATTTAATTTTATTAGTTTCATTATTATTAATTTTATACTAATTATTTACCTTGAATAAATTATAATTAATTTGTTTAATTAATTAATATCAAATAAAGGGATTTAAAATAATTATTATATGAGCTTTAAATTTTAATTAAATTTGTGGTTTCTGATTAGTCTTGGAAAGAAATTTTATGTTTAAAATTAGTAAAGCATATAATTCTTGGTTTGAGTGAGTGCTTTTATTCATATTTTGTTTAAACCCTAAATTAATTCCTTATTTCCTTTTCATTAACAAACTTGATTAGAACTAATAAGGTCAAATAATTGGTAGATTCTCGAGCCTTAATTAGTTGTTGCAAATATTCATGTGATGCATATTTTCTGCTAACTTGCTACGTGGGCCATTCATTGATAAATTAATGGGTGCATGGTATATTGTAAATATATTATTTTGTATGTCGCGGAAAGTGACTTTTATGTCCCAAATAGGATAGAAAATATGGCATGCATACCATTAATTTGAATGTAAAATATGGTCTAACGTACCATGGTTTTTTTTTAAATATGGTTTTTGTACCATCGATTTGTTGTAATTAGTTTAATTATTACAAATCCTATTTTATGAAAATGGCGCCTCTCATGGTGAAATTCAAGACGGAGTTTCAGATCCATTTTCAAGATGGAGTTTGAAGTTGAGGCTTTAAGATGAAGTCGGGCCATACTAGATCACAATTAAATCTTATGCATGGTTTTAAGATATTTAATGCTTTAAATATGTCTTGATATTATGCATGAGGTTGTTTCTTAAGTATGTTGCATGATTAAGGATTTTAGTTAACTTAAAATCTAACAACATAGTAAAAGCCTTAATTAAGTTCCAAACCATAAATTGAGTTAAAAGTTGTCATTCCAAAAAAACACTTACTTCATAGATCCTTTATGTCAAGTTAGTAGTAGTTTTCCGCAAAGGGGGGTGTCACTTCTTGATCTTAAGGGGGTAAGGTAAACCACACCACTAATTGTGAGTACTTTCTTTAAGTCGATTAGTGATAGTTTTCCGCCAACGCGATGTGTCAATTTTATTTGTTTAGTTATTATTATTACTTTTATAGTAATTATTTAATAAATTTAAAACCTTGAATAAATTATAATTTATTTATTCAATTAATTAAAATCAAATAAAGGGATTTAAAATAATTATTATATGAGATTTAACTTTTAATTAAATTTGCGGTTTCCGATTGGACTTCGAAAGAGATTTTATGTTTAAAATTAGTAAAGCATATAATTCTTGGTTTGAGTCGGAGCTTGTATTCATATTTTGGTTAAACCCTAAATTAGGTCCTTAATTTCTTAGGATTAATAAACTTGATTAGAACTAATAAGGTCAAATAATTGGTAGATTCTTGAGCCTTAATTAGTCGTTGCAAATATTTATGTGATGCATATTTTCGACTAATTTGCTATGTGGGCCATTCATTGATAAATGAATGGGTGAAAGGTACATTGTAAATATATTGTTTTGTATGTCGCGGAAAGTGACTAGTATGTCCCAAATAGGATAGAAAATATGGTATGTGTACCATTAATTTGAATGTAAAAATGGTCTAAAGTACCATGGTTTTTATTTAAAAATGGTCTGCGTACCATAAATTTGTTGTAATTAGTTTAATTCTTGCAAATCCTATTTGATGAAAATGGCGCCTCTCATGGTGAAATTCAAGAAGTTTCAATCCATTTTCAAGACGGAGTTTGAAGTTGAGGCTTCGAGATGAAGTCGGGCCATACTAGATCACAATTAAAACTTATGCATGGTTTTAAGATATTTAATGCTTTAAATATGTCATGATATTATGCATGAGATTGTGGATTGATTATGTTGCATGATTAAGAATTTTAGTTCATTTAAAATGTAACAACATAGTAAGAGCCTTAATTAAGTTCCAAACTATAAGTTAAGTTAAAAGTTGTCATTCCAAAACAACACTTACTTTATAGATCCTTTATGTCAAGTTAGTGGTAGTTTTCCGCCAAACCGAGGTGTCACTTATTGATCTTAAGGGGGTAAGGTACACCACACCATTAATTGTGAGTACTTTGTTTAGGTCAATTAGTGATAGTTTTCCGCCAAAGCGAGGTGTCACTTCTTGATGCTAAAAAGTTGAGGTACACAATTAGTTGTGAGTACAAGTTGATTTTGGTTGAACTCAATGATATAAGTAAGGAGTCCTTTTATGTCGTGGAAAATGTATATGTTTTCCGAATAAATTGTTAGACGTATTTATCAACCAAGGGTATTTTCTAGACTATTAGCAAATGGTTTTTGCTTACCTAAAATATTTTTGAATTAAGACAAGCCAAAGCATGCTTAGTTCTTTAATAATTTTGAGGATCTTGGATTCATTTTATTGACACTTGTCGGAACTAAATGATTTGAATAAAATGGTAAATGACTTGTTTAAATTGTATGTTTTATTTTCAAGTTATTACTATGATAAATGTTTAGACTTTGCATGCTTCAATGTATGATTTAATTATTGTTTATAATTAAATATCATCCACTGCAATAAATCATTTTAGAAAGGTAACAATAAATTTCCTTGATTGGTAGTGAACTTAAGAACGATTCACAGAAATGAGAGAAAATGAGCAATTTAAAATATACTCTTCTTATAGAGACTTTTACGGTTGTTTTCGACTAAAAAAGTCGAATGGCAAACCAATTGGTGCTTATGGATTCAAAATACAACGCAGTTTTGAGATCATAAAGCATTGAGTTTAACACTCAACTTTACCAATGGTTAACAACCTAATATCTCTTTCCATTTAATTCTCGAATGAGTCTAGCTACTAGACATTCGAATATATCGATATTCAGAGAACTTTAGAAGCTTCTGGTGAGATCTTCTAGTTGAAGAAAATGTTCAACACGAATGAAATGGTAAGACCTTTGTTGAAATGACATTTGGACATGTCTAACAAAGTATAAAATTCAACATTTCAAAAGCTAAATCTTAAGACTATAAGAAAGGGTACAAGAAATAGGAAAAACAAGGAACAAGTGAAAGGAACTTACAATTCCGTTTCTACCTACAAGTTTATGTTTAAAGAGAAGTGACCTAGCAAGCAAACTTCCTTGGTATCATATACCGATTGAGGTTCTTACTTCGGTAATAGCTCAAATAATGGAAATTAGGCTACACTAATGACCTACAAATGGGAAATGAAGCATGGCATTGCTACATTAATTGTAGGGTCACCTTGTTTGTTTTAAGTCCTTTCAAGGCTGGAACTTAATGACTATTTTATTCCATAATCATCATACCTAAATTTCTGTTTCAATCACAAAAAGACTCACATTCAAATAAAACAAAAACAATGTTTGTTTGTTTGTTTGTTTGTTTGAATGAAATGGTAATTATAGGGTTGAGTCATGTATGCTTGATTGAAACAAACATCTCTTTAACAATAAAAACTTTACCAGATTCAAATCAATCTCTTGATTTGAGTTCCACTAACCTTTGACATTGTTACTTAGACCATATCAACAAAGTAACATTCAAATATCTATTTTGATGGAATTTTGAAAGTTAATTGATTTCTATATCATTCAAGACAAGCTAGTCTTACTTTTTGAAAGTAACAAAAGAAATAAACTATTGTCAGAACACCTAGACAATTGAGTTCAAAGCTAAAGAAAGATTTTATGACTTTATTATTTCACCAGGGTTTGTGTGAATAAGTCTTTATTTACTCAAAGTGATATAAGTTTGAATCTGTTGACTGGTTCAAAGATTCAGAAGTATAAAATCCACTTGGCAGGAAATCATAAAGATCTAGGTTAGATCATGATGATGATGATTACTTAAGACCAAGAATGATAATCAATTATTACATAAGATAAAGTATATCTAAATTAGAATGATCGAAATCAATTGGTACTTGATTCGATAAATGGTGGATTATAAAGTTTTTTCCTACAAATTCTAAACAAAATGCTCAACTACCACCAAACTAAACCAACTTCGCCAAATCTGTTGAAAATAATTTCAGAATATCTTTTCAATAATACATCTAAGAGTTCTTAATTAAACTCAGTGGGAGCTTAATGTTTGTTATTCAACAAACTAAGGCCCAAGTATAGATATAGGTTTCATTGTGATTTATTCAAATGAGACACAAGGGTATTGTTTCTACCATAAATTTTTGAGAACGTAATGCTTGTTTGCTCGAAATAGTGCCCTTTTGGAGATTTGTTTCTAAAATGACAAATGGAAGAAAGTAGACTTCTAAAGTATTCAAGGTGAACAACAAACATAAACAGACATTACGAAGGCTTTTATAAGTTCTTCAGAAAAACCGAACACTTACTCTTTAAGGACTTTGGAAGTGGAGTTAAAGAATAGATATCACTTAGAAGACTTTACAAGTTCTTTAGGGAGAATAGAATATTCAAAGTGGCTATTATTCTATTGTTTGATGTTCTATATCCCTGTAGGCATAGAGTTCAAGTAACTAGAACTATAAAGTTCTTCTATTAGATAGTGAAGAAACCTGCAACTTGCAGTCAAACTATTATCATGAAGATTAATGAGTTTGTGACTTGTAAGAAAGCTATGACGAAACCCACATTCTCTAAAATGGTTAGAGGCCATATATAAACTCAATGTTTTAGATGGTTAAAGGCCATAAAACAAACTCAATGTCTTGATGACAAAATTGAAATTTTGTAGATTTGCAAGAATGGATTACACCTATTGTCCATCAAACATGGAATTGTGTTTACACACAAAGATAGATTAGTTGCTAAAGGTCACAAGCAAATTCACGGCGTTAATTGTGTTGAAACCTCATGCATAATCGTAATGCTCAAGACTATATATCAAGCAATGATTGCATATTAATTGGTACATATGGAAATTGAATGACAAAACATATTACTCAATCAAATGATGGATTAAACTATGTACACAATATGTCATAGGATTTGTGGATCCAAATAATGCTTGAAAAGGAATGTTATCATATGAAATCTAAGTATGGATTTAAGCAAGCAATTGGGAAATGAAAATGTATTTTAGTGAAACTAATAAGTTTTTTAGTTTCATAAAATATAAATGATTCTTATAGATATATAAGAAGTTTAGTGGTAGAAAAACTCAACTGGTCCTATGTGTATCACACATATCTCTCTATTGCAAAATAAGATTCAAATGTTAATGACTTACATTTGAAATATTTATCAATGATGGACTGAGGCAAAACATAGTACATACTGGGTATTAAGATCTATTTACAAACATATTAGAATATTAGTTTGGATTAAGTAATGACATTTACTAAATCAACATGAAACACTCCATTGGAGATATTCGACCCATGTGAATAAATCTAAGTAATAGATGTTTTAACTATGTATAAGCATTTAATAAGTTAAACATCAAAGGATCTAAATGAGATTCTTCACATATATTATATGTCAAATAATTTAGTTGGATTCAGTATCTAATGAAACCGGATGAGCTAAAGTTACATGAATAGAAAAATTGAGAATTATTCTGTAAAAGAATTTATCATGTATGATATAATATGAGGATCGCCAAAAATGTATCGTATGGCTTTAAGCATGACGAACATATACAAATCTCTATTGATTTAAGTTAAGATCAACTAGATTGAGATCAAGAAAATCTTATGGTACTTGAAAAGGTAAATAGGAATATTTCTTGATTCAAGGAAATGAAGATCTCTACACGCATATACACTGGCAAAGGATCAAGCAAGATCTCTTTGGAGTTAACCATTGGCAAGGACGAGCTATATGCATCGTAGTTTGAAATGGCAACATGGATTGAAGACCATGAGTTGTTGTGCGGGAAATTGAATATTGGTTTCTATGTTCTAACATACAGTTGGAAAGTCTTCCACATATATGTGAACTGCTTGGATAAGCAAAATCCAACCAAGCATCACTAGCAACCTACACAATTGAAGTAAAGTACTTATTGCCTAAGAAGCAATAAAACAGAGTTGTTTATGAGTTCTTCACTGAACTTGGGTGGATCACATGTCTCTTGACTTGATGGTTCTTCATTCCAAAATGCGTAGAATCACTATTGAAGCAAGAAAGACTAGATAACGTAATAAACATACTCAAAAGATCTTATCATCCTATCTCGAAAGGCATTGATATTAAGATTGGAAAAGCATGATAACCAAACCTATGCAACAAGTGAGATGTAACACTCACGTTGTGGCGCTGGAAATCAAAAAAAGTTTTGAATTTCATTAATTTTTTAAAAAATGGGTTAAAGTCGCATGGTTGTAAAACAATTAGGTTAAACATTTATCATATATGAAATGCATTTTCGTATTCCATTTAATCTTGGTTTAGTATTAAATGATTAGTCATTTCAATTTGACAAAAAATCAAGATAGACTGTCAAGACCAGTCATGTGACAAAAAAATGTCTATCAAGTGAACTTGAATGTCAAAGGTTGAAAATGGTCCCTGGACGAAAGCTTTCTATAAAGATGGATGCATAGAAAACATTACAATGCAAGAAACTAGTAGTTTTGTTTCTTGAACTATGTGGACATGACAATGTCCCAATTATTTTCATAGATACTCACTTGATAATTTTAGTATTGGAAAGACCTATGAAACTTTACTGTAAGAGATGAAAATCTGTCATAAGTAATTTCATTATCTCATTAGACAATAATCCTCAATACCCGAGTGATTTGAGATTACTTGTTTCAGAACTGGTTACTTTGACGTTGTCAAACGTCGCACCGTAAAAGGAGATTATAACGGCAACGCTCGGGTAATCACCTAACTATAGAAAATTACAAATGAAAGTTTGGGATTGTCCTCCCATAAATCTGGATGAGATGCCAAAAGTTGTACAAAGCCATTCGGAGAACTAGAAACTATAAAATGCATGGCCGTGCTCAGATGAATCATAGGCTATGATTATCTGTTTATTTGATTAGTTTAATTCTGAAACCGAGAAATACCTCTGGACATAATAAGGATGACTACTCTTACCTTATGTTCATGAGCAGGCATCAAGCGGCAAAGGAATTAGGAAATGCACACTCTTCCCTAAGGACAAGTGGGTGACTGAAGGAAATAATGCCCTTGATCCATGTTTGCATTTAAATCTAAGTCTAATAAATGCGTTTCTGTATTAATTAAATAAGTTAATTATTCAATGAGATCAAGTGATCTGAATGTCAAGCTAGAGGCCGCTTCAGTTCAAGTGGAATTAATAATATTAATGCCACAACTTACTCTTGACTAAACCCGTAGGGTCACACAAATAGTACGTGAACGGACCAAGTATTTAGGTGAATATAATATTCAGTAAATTCTCTAATTATGGATATTCAGAAATGATGGATGTTAGGTCCAGTGGGAGCTAAACAATCATCAAAAGGCAAAGAAAAAATATTTTTCGGAAATAAAGATATTGACGGAAACGAAAATATGGTTCATGACAGAAACATACATATTATCGAAGTCGAAGATATTCTTGGAAACGGAAATATGGTTCATCTCGGAAAATATTAACGGCAATAGAAAAATTGCCGGAAACGGAAATATTATTGGAATCGGAAATCGGAAATATTACCGGAAACGTAATTATTGTTCTAATCAGAAATAAATTCAGGAATTGGAAAACAAAAAGGAAGCACGAAGAGCGACAGACCGGCAAGGGGGCCGGCCATCGCTCGACGAGCTAGCCCACGAAGTACAACGCTAGTGCCATCGCACAAGGCATAGCGTAGCACGCACAGCGCCAACGCCAAGCGGCTGACCAGCAAGTTAGGTGTGGGCGGGAAGCTAGGCGTGGACGGCAAGCAACACAAGGGTGGGAAGGAACGCTTGGGCGCCAAGGTTACTTTCGCAACAAGTAACTTGGGGCACAAGCTATCTACATTCCAAATCCCACTTATTTAAGAGTTTTATGATTATCCTAATACCTAAGTGTTTGAGATTATCCTAAAATCTAAGAGTTTGTGATTAACCTAAATCCTAATTCTAAGGGTTTTGGTTATCCTAATTCTTGTAGGATTCGACTATCTATTTTCCTATAAATATATGACTTATGGTCATAAATTAAATAGACTAATTGAATACATATATTCTATACTTTTGCCTATCACTAGTAGTGAGATCTCGAGTGCATAATACCTTAGACTATATCCTAGTTGGTTGAAGCTAAAGTGGATCTGAACGTGTTGTGGACTATCTACGGAGGGGAGACATTTGGAGCTCTATACTTGTTCTTGTTTGGTTCAGGAGCAGCTAGGGAAGGCACACATCACATAGTATGAAATCTGAATTATGCTAACTGATTATGTGCAATTAAATTGGATCTGGCAATTTATGATTTTTCCGCATGCCAATTGGAATGTTCATAACCTACCACCTCGCAATGAAGCAATGAAAATGCATATTATATTATATTTGGTGAAAAGAGATATGCGAAATCCGAAATTAGTATAAATTATACGTAGTAGCAGTTATAGTAAGTGTCAGTTATGCATATTATATTTGGTAAAAAGCAATGAACCATTTGATATTACGATTCTCATCCTTTTTTTTGGGAATCTAAATACTATTTGCGTGAGATAATAGGGCTGTAAATATTTGATGTTGTAAATTTATTTTAAGTTTAATTAATTATATTATAGGAGAGGCGAATCAGTGAGTTACATTTGTCATCACCACATTGGTTTTCTCTCTTTTAGCATAATATATAAATTACTAGTTTTAAGCCCGTGCGATGCACGGGTTAATTTAATTGTTTTTTTGTATTTTATTTTCAGTTCAATTTTTTATTGGATGATTTGAAGCCCAACATTATAAGATTTGTATTTATTAAATATCAAATTCAAATAATACTGGATAATAATTGTTTCTTTTTTATATATTCAACAACAATAAGTACTCCGCATAACAGGATATAGACGACTTAAGCTAGACATCTATTTAAATATTACAACATGATCCTATCTTTATATCTTTGTATTTTTGCATTTTTCATGTTAATCTTCGAGTATTTTTTTGTAGATGGGGAGACCGGGATGGGGGATATTTTTGATGTTAACTTTTTAACCACAAATACTTTACGTGAAACTTTTATTCTATAATTTTTGTAATTGGATGATATAAATTTTTTGATGCAAAGATAAATATAAAATTTATCATACCTAGCAAAATTCTGTTTTAGAAAAGTAACAATTAATAATTTTATAGGATCTCATTTTTTTAAAAAAAGAGAATAATTTTCTTGAGTTGAATTCTCAACGTTGGAACTCGTAAAATTTTAAAAGACTACAATAATTGAACTGCATTAATAAAATACATTAAGCCTCAATGTTAAGCCTACCAAATGTTAAGGGGAGCATTAAGTTTTTACTTGATTAATAGAAATGAATTTTTTAGCTTTATTTTGCATGTAAAACATTAATTAAATCGCTTTACACTGTATTAAGTAAGATGACAAATTTGTTTTAATTTATTATTTTTTTGTTTCATTGGACAACTATGTGGTGCTAAGATTAAACTTTTCAGAAGGTAAAATCTACACTTGTACTTTAAGCTTAATTAATATATGCATTCTACATAGATAAGTAGTAATATACACACATAAGTAATACATACACATGTTGTTATTGAATTGAAAGGCCAAAAGTTATAATATGTGATGCTCTTGACTCTGCTTGAATAACAAGCCTATAAATACATGAAATATACTTCGTGCAACATTCGCATGATAATGATTCGGTGTATAAAATATAACCAATGATTAATACCTAGATACCTAGATATTTTAACTTCATTGATTAAATTAACTAATTCCATATAATATCAAGATAAAATAAAACACATACTCTTACAAATTATGAATTCAAGTTAAATTAAAATTTAATACCAATTCAACTTGATACTATATTAAAGAGTTACATAAAAAAAAATTTAAAAAAACCTTGCGGAGTATTAAAGTTAATATATTCGACATTAAATTAAATATTAAATATAGATGATAACAACAAATTGAACTGCAAATATGTAAAACTAATTTATTTTTTTCTGAGAGGGAAAATGTAAAGTAAAAGTTTACCATATGCTTTATAATTATCCTTACTCCAAACCATATTTTATCTTTAAGTTATATAAGCTAATCTTTTTAAAAAATCTAATCAAATTTTTTTTTTGTTAAATCCAGAATAAACATTTCAACACTTACCGTTAATTACATTTAATAATCAACCAATTAAAAATTTACCTTACGAACTTTTCATCATAATCTTCCCTCCTACTACCATTTGCATATCCTTGAAAGAAACTTCAATAAGAATTTTTTTATTAAACTCACATAAAAACTTCTAAACTAAAATAATTAACAATAAGAAGAGTAAGAACAAAAAATTCAAAATACAATGACATATAATGTTTTTTGTACATGATGGCTGCAAATCTTTTAAAAAAAATGTCAGTAAAAATAATTGTTAAATCCAGAATAAACATTTCAACACTTACCGAGTTACCGTTAATTACATCTAATAATCAATCAATTAAAAATTTACCTTACGATTTATATGTCTACGAACTTTGCATCATAATCTCCCCTCCTACTACAATTTTCATATCCTTGAAAGAAACTTCAATAAGGAATTTTTTATTAACTCAAATAAAAACTTCTAAACTAAAATAATTAATAATAAGAAGAGTAGGAAAAAAATTCAAAATAAAATGACATATACTGTTTTTTGTACATGATGGTATGTTATTTATTTTATTTTCCCAAAAAAAAAAAATTCTACGTGGGAGTTGAAGAGATTGCACCACTCCACTACATTATACTTATACTTCGTGTAAACCAATATAGTGGTATGAAATTTTAGATATTATCACAAAAAAGGGATAAAATATATCTTTTTGAATAATCCTTTTCCTCCGCAAAAAAATGAGTTCGATCTGATTCTTTATCAATTTCAATGTAACTTTTTTTTTATATACTCTTTTAATAAATCTGAAATTAGGTAATTATAATTAATTCAGTTTATATATATATATATATATAAAGGAGAGTTTTTTCAAGAGATTTAGGAGCGCCATGCAATATGTAAGACTTCCATGTCATCAATTATAATTAACTAATTTCAGATTTATAAAAAGAATATATAAAAAAATAAAGTTACACTGAAATTGAAAAAGAATTATATCGAACTCATTTTTTTTGCGGAGAAAAAGGATTATTCAAAAAGATATATTTTATCCCTTTTTTGTGATAATATCTAGATTTTAGCCCGTGCGATGCACAGATTCTATTAAATTGTTAAGTTAAAATAAAACTCCTATATATACCATCTGTTATATTTTATATTATATAAGATTAGATTAGTTTTTGATTTTAAATTAAATTTCATTTAAGACTTACTATTAGAGTGTTTGATTTTGAATGAACAGTGAGTAGTTTTTAACAAACTGATTCAAGTGTTGTAACTGTACACAATCAAATCGATTCATTGGATCTTATCTATATTCCCAACGGCCCTAACAACGGTAATTTGAAAAAATTGTATCATTATCTTGTTGTCACCGACAATACGATATTGTTCCGTATTAGGTTGGACCGAAAAATATCTGATTATGTAGATTTTCCCCTCAATTAATTTTGGACGAAAGTGTTGGAAAAAATTTGCTTTAATTGAGGCATGCACATAATCACCCTGCAGTTAAATGGTAACATTATAAGTTAATTTAAGAAGTTTATTTTAAAATCATAAAGTAAATATTAGAAGAATTATATACCTCTTCGTCGATGAGGACCATGTCCAAACTAATTAAACTATTTTGTTTGCGGAAGTTCACCACATCAATCAAGCGCGAAACACGAACTTTTATTTTCCTATCGTTCCTAGTGGAATTTAAATCATGGATCAAATAAGTAGCCATTGATAACCAAAATTAAAAGTCAAAGATGTGATTGTGTGTGGGTTATGAATTGAACAATACGATCAATTTGTAGTACCTAATTAATTATAAATTTGAATATGATTAGAACTTTCAATATCTATCTTGAAGAGTTATAATGCATTAGTATTAGTACGTAACTTGGAATCATGATTTGATTAGAATTATTCTATCTTAAAAAGTTATGATGCTTTAGTAAGTATATTGCGTTGATTAGAACTTTAAGTTAAATTAGACATTCATATACGTAATAAAAACTGCATATAATATATTTATGTGTATGTGGGTGTGGTGGCGTGATGCAAAGGAGAGTTAATGAAATTTTAGTCAAAAGATACATATTTTCTCAAAAACGTCTTGTCCACGTATTGTTTACTACATTCGTATATATGTTTGTGTTAAATTTTTGTATTTAGTATAATTAAGTAATTAGAGAGTACTAAACAAGGAGTAAGCATATATGCATATTTGCACAATTTAGATGGTGGACTAGGGTGCACAGTCCTCCATGTGCACCCTCTTCAAAACTACGTCGTTTTGGAGATATTTGCTAAAAGAAATTTAAATGTAAATTTAAAAAATCAAAATTAAACAACAACCAACAACCAGATTTTTTGACACAAAAAAATTAATTTAAATTTAAAAAACCAAAATTAAACAACAACCAACAACCAGATTTCGTGCGCCTAAATATTTGGAATCTAACAAATTTAATCTCTATTTTCACATTACTCATCATTATCACATTCTCCCAGTTTATTCTCTCCCATAGTGCTCATTCTCTCCCATAGTGCTCACTGGACACCTTTTAGAGATTAAACTAGCATTTGAGCCCCGTGCAATGCACGAGAGCATTTTTAAGGTGTTATACGAACTTGTATTGCTCAACTTACAATATTTTTAGGTATTATGATATAAATATATAATTAAATAGAACCACATTAATAAATTAATCTGACAAATTTAGAAGGAACAATCAACGATAGTGATATATAATATGATGTCAATAGAAAAACAAACGGTTAATAAAATAATCATAATACATTGATGAAAAATCAAACTTAGCCATAAAAATAAAATAAAAAAGAATAGACACACAAATTAAAACACACATTAACTCTGAAAATGGTATGATGATATAGAGTGATTGTGTAAGTGATACAACGTAAATGATTGTTAGTAAAATTATTTATAAGAGGATGCATGGAAGATGAGAGGTTGATGTAGAAGTTGTTTAGTTTCTTATGATTTAATTTGAGTTAATTTTTTTTTAAACTATTAACTCATACGTAGTAAATACTAATGTTTATTGTTATTGTTATGGAATATTAATAACAATGTAAGTTAGCTCATTAAGTTTTGATTATTTATTTTTAGTGGTGTATTTTAAGTTTTTTTTATGGGAATCCTTTTGGGTTTTCCTTCTTTTAGTACAAGTACACATTAATATTATTGTCTTTTTAGTTTTTTATTTTAATTATGAAAAAAAAAGAAAAAAATTGGGAGATTGATGAGGTGAGGACACATGTCTCATTATATCTATGGTTTTAGTTTTAAAATACTAGGTATAGATAGAAATGGCTAGTCCAAGCTTTAAGGAATTAGATGATGATGGTCGAGGAAATGATGATTACGATGATACTGAAGATCAAACCGATGAATAACACAAAAGAACAATACAATAAAATAAAAGAACATAACAATAAAATAAAAGAACATCACACATAATACAAAAGAACATACCAATAAAATAAAAGAACATAAAAAATAATACAAAAGAACATAACAATAAAATAAAAGAACAAAAAAAATAATACAAAAGAACAATACAATAAAATAAAAGAACATCACAAATAATACAAAAGAACATAACAATAAAATAAAATAAAAGAACATCAAAAATAACAAGGGTAACAAACTAAGAACTACTTTTGTTAGGTTATTATACATATAAATGAATATAAATCATGCGGAAAAACCATAAAAGCCAGGATGCCAAATTAATTGCCACATAACAATTAGCATAATTTAGGATGCATACTCTTTGTAGCGTGCCCACCCTTGCTGCGCCCGAACCGAACAAGAACAAGTCTTTAGGACTCCAAGTATCGTCCCTCCGTAGAAAGTCCACAACACGTCCGGTTCCGCCTTAGGTTTGACTAACTAGAATCGACCCAAAGGTACTATGATTTTCGGCTATTATGAGGCAAATAGATGACTGAATTTTATGCCTAAAACTCTCTTGAATACTTAGAAAACTCGTTATAAATTGTGAGCATTGATAACCTATTTATAGGGTATGGAAAAGGTATTGGAATCCTACTAGGAAACGAATTAATTAATTTGAATTTAATTAAAACTCTATTTAATTAATTTATCTAGTAGACATAGGAATTTAATCTTTAAACGAATCCTACATGGTTTAGGTTTCGTACGCAAGCACACACGAGTATGACCCGCATGCGCGCAGGCCATGCCCGCGCATACACAAAGCCCACGCAGCTATGAAGCCCACGCGTTGCAGCCTTGTGCTCGCAGCCTAGGCGCGCGCTGGGCCTGGCCTTTGCGCTAGGCCTGGCGTGGCCTTGGGATGCTGTGAGGCGCGCCAGGCTTGCTAGACGTGGGCCTGGCTTCGCGCTGGGTCTTCTTCTAGCAAGCTCGTCCGATCCTTATTCGTACGACGCGCTTCCGAATAATTTTCCGATTCCGGAATTCATTTCCGATACAAACAATATTTAACATATCCGATTCCGGAATTAATTTCCGTATCGAACGAATATTTAATATTTCCGTTTCCGGAATTATTTTCCGATTCCGATAATATTTCCGATTCCGACAATATTTCCGTTTCCGGCAATATTTCAAATTCCGGTAATATTTCCATTTCCGATAATATTTTCTGATACGTACCATGTTTCCGTTTCCCGCAACATCTACGACTTGGATAATATTTATATTTCCGATACGATCCATATTTCCGTTTCCGGCAATATCATCGTTTCCGGAGTATTCATTTATTCGCCTTTGACGATCTCAGCTCCCACTGAAACCAAGATCTGTCGATTCCGAATATCCATAGATGGAGTATTTAATGCCATTAAATACTTGATCCGTTTGCGTACTATTTGTGTGACCCTACGGGTTCAGTCAATAGTAAGTTGTTGATTAATATCATTAATCCACTTGAACTGAAGCGGCCGCTAGCTAGGCATACAGTTCACTTGATCTCACTGAATTATTTAACTTGTATAATTAATACTGAACCGCATTTATTAGACTTACCATTAAATGCATACTTGAACCAAGGAGATTATTTCCTTCAGTCTCCCACTTGTCCTTAGGGACAAGTGTGCATTTCCTAATTCCTTTGTCACTCAATGCTTGCTCTTGAACATAAGTTAAGAGTTGTCATCCTTATTATGTCCAGAGGTGTTTCTCGGTTTCAGAGTTCAACTGATCAAATAAATAGATAATCATAGCCTATGATTCATCTGAGCACGACCATGCATTTTACAGTTTCTAGCTCTCCGAGTGGCCTTGTACAACTTTCAGCATCTCATCCCGATTTATGGGAGGACAATCCCAATCTTGCGATCTTGAGATTAGACTTCGTTTGATAGGTGATTACCCGAGCGTTGCCTTTATAGCCTCCTTTTACGGTGCGACGGTTGACAACGTCAAAGTAAGCAGTTCTCAAACAAGTAATCTCAAATCACTCAGGTATTGAGGATTAGTGTCTAATAATTTTAATGAAATTTACTTATGACAGATTTTCATCTCTTACAGTAAAGTTTCATAGGTCTGTCCGATACTAGTCTTCCCAAAGTAAGTATCTATGCAAATGATTGCGACATTGCCATGTCCACATAGTTCAAGAAACAGAACTACTAGTCATCTTGCATTCTAGTCGCCTAACGTTTTCTATGCGTCCATCTTTATAGAAAACTCCGATCAGGGAACATTTTCAACTTTTGACATTCAAGTTCACTTGATAGACATTTCTTAGTCACAGGACTGGTCCTGACAGTCTATCTTGAATATATCGTCAAATTTAAGGGACTCATCATTTAATACTAAACCAAGATTAAATGGAATATGAAAATACATTTCATATATGATAAATGTTCAACCCTAATGTTTTACAACCATGGGCCTTTAACCCATATTTAAAACAATTAATGGAATTCAAAGCTATGCTTGATTTCCAGTGCTACAATGTGATTGTTGCTTCTCACTTGTTGCATAGGTTTAGTTATCATGCTTTGCCAATATTTAATATCCTCTTCATCGAATGTTCTTCGAGATAGGATGATAAGATCTTTTGAGTTTGTTTATTATGTGATCTAGTCTTTCTTGCTACAATAGTGATTCTACGCATTTTGCAATGAAAAACCATTAAGCCAACAGACATGTGATCCACCCAAGTTCAGAGAAGAACTTTTAAACGTAAAAAACCCTGTTTTATTGCTTCTTAGGCAATAAGTATTTTTACTTCAATTGTATAGGTTGCTAGTGATGCTTTGTTTGGATTTTCTTATCCAAGCAGTTCACGGATATGTGGAAGACTTTCCATCTATATCTTAGAACATAGAAATTAATATTTAATTTCCCACGCAACAACTCATGGTCTTCAATCCATGTTGCCATTTCAAAACACGATGCTCTATAGCTCGTCCTTGCCAATGGTTAACTCCATAGGGATCTTGCTTGATCCTTTGCCAGTGTTTATGCGTGTAGCATCAATATTTAGCATATCTTTATTTCCTTGAATCAAGAACTATTCCTATGTACTTTTTCAAGTACCATAAGTATTCTTGATCTCAATCTAGTTGATCTTCAATTAGATCAATAGAGATTGGTATATGTTCGTCATGCCTAAAGCCATACGATACGTTTTTGGCGATCCTTATATTATCTCATACATGATGAATTCTTTTGCAGAATAATTCCCAATTGAATTCTATTCATGTAACTTTAGCTCATCTAGTTTCAAAAGATACTAATTCCAGCTAAATTCTTTGACGTATAATATAGGTTAAGAATCTCATTTAGACTCTTTGGATGTTTAACTTAGTAAATGCTTATACATAGTTCAAACATTCTTTACTTAGATTTATTCACATGGGTCGAATATCTCCAATGGAGTATTTCGTTTTTGATTTAGTAAATGCCATTACTTAATCTAAAACAATATTATAAGATCTTTGTAAATAGATCTTAATACCCAGTATGTACTAAGTTTCGCCTTGGTCCATCATTAATGAATAATTTCAAATCTAAGTCATTAGCATTTGAATGTTATTTCACAATAGAGAGATATGTGTGTGATACACATAGGACCAATTAAGTTTTACGTACTCCCACTAAACTTCTTATATATCTATAAGAATCATGTGCATTTTATGAAACTAAAATACTTATTAGCTTCACTAAAATACAGTTTTAATTCCCAATTGCTTTCTTAAACCTGTACTTAGATTTCATAAGCTAGCTTTCCTTTTCAAGCATTTATTTGGATCCACAAATCCTATGACATACCATGTACATAGTTTATTCCAACATTTGATTAAGGAATGTGTTTTGTCATCCAATTTCCATATGTACCAATATGCAATCGTTGCTTGATTTATAGCTTGAGCATTACGATTATGCATGAGGTTTTATCACAATCCATGCCATGTATTTGCTTGTAACCTTTTAGCAACTAATCTAGCTTTGTGTGTGAACACAATTCCATGTTTGATGGTTTTTTATCCTTAAAACCAATTTGTAACCAATAGGTGTTAACCTATTCTTGCAAATCAACAAAATTTAAATTTTGTCATCAAAACATTGGTTTTGTTTTATGGCCTTTAACAATCTAAAACATTTGAGTCTATATATGGCCTCTAACCATTTTAGGGAATCTGGGCTTCGTCATATCTTTCATACAAGTCACAAACTCATTAATCAACATAATAGTTTGACTGCAAGTTGTAGGTTTCTTTACTGTCTAATAGAAGAATCTCATTGTTTCAGTGACTTGAACTCTATGCCTACTTGGGTATAGAACATAAAACAATAGAATATCAATAGCCACTTGAAAGTCCTTTGAATATTCTGTTCTCCTTGAAGCACTTGTAAAGTCTTCTAAGAGATGTCCATTCTTTAAAGACACTTCTAAAGTCCTTAAAGAATAAGTGTTCGGATTTTCTGAAGAACTTTGAAAATCCTCTGGAATCTCCGTTTTATGTTTGTTGTTCACCTCGAAGACTTTCGAGGTCTATTTTCTCCCACTTGTCATTTTGGAAACGAATCTCCAAAAGGACATTATTTCGAGAAAACAAACATTATGTTCTCAAACATTCGTGGTAGAAACAATACCCTTGTGTCTCATTTGAATAAATTACAATGAAACATATATCTATACTTGGGCCTTAGTTTGTCGAATGACAAACACTAAGCTCCCACTGAGTTTAGGAACTCTTTAGATATATTATGAAAAGATATTCTGAAATAAATTTTCAATAGCTTTGACGAATTTGGTTTAGTTAGGTGGTAGTTGAGCATTTTGTTTTAGAAATTATAGGAAAAGGTCTTTATGATTCATCATTGATCGAATCAAGCACTAATTGACTTCGATCATTCCAACTTAGATATACCATATCTTATGGAGCTAGATCGTGAAATTACAACACACAATCATTGATGATCATTCTTGGTATAAGTAATCAACAACATGATCTAACCTAGATCTTTATGATTTCTTGCCAAGTGGATTTTATACTCTGAATCTTTGAACTAGCCAAAGATATTCAAACTTATATCACTTTTGAGTAAATAAACCTATATTCACTCAAATCCATGTGAAATAATAAAGTCATAAAATCTTTCTTTAGATACTCTATCGTCTAGGCGTTCTAACAATAGTTCATATCTTTTGTTACTTTCAACAAGTAAGACTATCTTGTCTTGAATTGATCTAGAAATCAATCAACTTTCAAAAGTCCATAAAAATAGAGCTTTTGAATGTTAACTTGTTGATATGGTCTAAGTAACAATTCCAAAGATTTGTGGAACTCAAATCAAGGGGTTGATTTGAACCTAGTAAAGTTTTTATTGTTAAAGAGTTGTTTGTTTTTGATCAAGCATATTGACTCAACCCGTAAATGACCATTTCAAAATAAACAAACAAACAAGCATTGTTTTTGTTCTTCTGAATGTGAGTCTTTCTGTGTTTGGAGCAGAAATTTAGGTATGCTGATTATGGAACAAAATAGCCATTAAGTTCCAGCCTTGACAGGACTTAAAACAAACCAGATGACCCTACAACTAATGTAGCATTGCTATGCTTCATTTCCCTCTTGTAGGCCATTAGTGTAGCCTAGCTTCCATTGTTTGAGTTATTACCGAAGTAAGAACCTCAAGCGGTATATAATACCAAGGAAGTTTGATTGCTAGGTCACTTCTCTTTAAACATAAACTTATAGGTAGAAACGGAATCGTAGATTCCTTTCATTTTTTCCTTGTTTTCCTATTTCTTGTACCCTTTCTTATAGTCTTAAGAATTGACTTCTCTAGTGTTGACTTTTATAATTTTTTTAGACATGTCCAATGTCACTCCAACAAAGTTCTTACCATTTTATTTATGTTGAATATTCTGTTTCAACTAGATGATCTTACCGGAAGCTTTTAAAGTTCTCTAAGCATCGATCTTATTCGAATGGCTAGGGACTAGACTCATTTGAGAATTAAATGGATAAAAGATATTAGGTTGTTAACCATTGGTAAAGCTGAGCGTTTAAACTCAATGCTTTATGATCTCAAAACTACATTGTATTTTGAATTCAGAAGCACCAATCGGTTTGCCATTCGACTTTGATACTCGAAAACAACCATAAAAGTCGATATAAGAAACGTACATTTAAATTGCTCATTTTCTCTCATTTCCGTGAATCGTTCTTGGATTCACTACCAATCGAGGAAATTTACTGTTACCTTTCCAAAAGGATTTATTGCAGTAATAGATATTTAATTATAAACAATAATTAAAACATACATTGAAGCATGCAAAGTCTAAACATTTATCATGAGTAATAACTTGGAAATTAAAGCAATCATGCAATTTAAACAAGTCATTAGCATTTTATTCGAGTTTATTGTTCCGGCAGGTGTGAATAAAATGATTCTAAGATCCTTAAATCATTGAAGAATTAAGCACATTATGTATTTAGACTCAATTCTAAAATATTTTAGGTAAGCAAAGCCTTTGCTAATAGTCTAGAAACTACTCTTGGTTGATAGGTACGTCTAAGAACTTATTAGGTAAACCTATCTCATTTGCCACGACATAAAAGGACTCCTTACTTATATCGTTGAGTTTCACCAAAACTAACATGTACTCACAATTTATTTGTGTACCTTACCCCTTTAGGATCAATAAGTAACACCTCGCTATGGCGGAAAACTATTACTAAAATTGATGTAAAGGTTATCCAAGTAAGTGTTATTTTGGCATGGCACCTTTTAACTCAATTTTAAAATTTGGAACATAAGGCTCTTACTATGTTGGTTAGATTTTAAGTGAACTAAAATTCTTAATCATGCAACATAATCAAGCCATAATCTCATGCATAATTAAGACATATTTAAAGCAATAAATAACTTAAAACATGCATAAGATATAAATGTGATCTAGTATGGCCCGACTTCATCTTGAAGCTTCAACTTCAAAGTCCGTCTTGAAAATGGATTGGAAACTCCGTCTTGAATTTCACCATGGGAGGCGCCATTTTCTTCAAATATGATGAGCTATAATTAAACTAATTACAACTATTTGATGGTACGCAGACCATATTTAAATTAAAAACTTTGGTGCATAAGAACAATTTTACATTCAAATTAATGGTACGCAGACCATATTTTCTATCCTATTTGGGCCATACTAGTCACTTTCAATAACCTGCAAAACAGTACATATACAATATATACCATTCACCCATTCATTATCATGAATGGCCCACATAGCTGGTTAGTAGAACATATTATGCATCTCATAAACATTTGCAGCAATTATCAAGGGTTCCAATAATCTACCAATTATTCAATCCTTATGAATTCTAATCAAGTTGTTTTAACCTTAAAGGAATGTAGACCTAATCAAGAGTTTATGACTAAAACGCTCCCACTTAAACCAATAAATTTACATGCTTTACTAATTTTAAACATAAATTGTATTTCCTAGTCTAACCGGAAACATACAAATTTAATTAAAATTTAAAGCTCATATAAATTTATAATTGAATCCTTTAATTTATTTTCAGTTGAATTAAATGAATGAATTTAAATTAATTCAAGGTTTTAATTCTAATTATAATAATTAGATTATTCAAAATTAAATTCTGAGAAAAAAAAATTAAATTACGAATTTTAAAGTTAATTAAAATCGTTTCCGAACTGAAAATTCAAAATTAAATTAACAACGTACGTATCAATCGTAACACGAAGAAGCACTTGGGCTTGCGCCCAAGCCCCATCGAGTCATGAGGCAGCAACGCCCCATCGACTGATCGCTAGGCACGCACGAGCAGGCCACACGCATCGCAGCCATGCCAGGCCACGCTGCGCGCAACCCGCGTTGCACAACGCTACTGCTCTGCTCGCTGGGCGAGGCAGCGCGCGATGTGGCGCAGCACGCTCGCTGCCCACACGCGATTGCTCGCCCGGCACCCGCATTGCCCATCGCCCATCGCCCATCGAGTCACACACGCCCAGCTCCCTTGCTTCGCGCGGGCGCCTCTTGCTTGTTACATTCGTACCGCACGGGCGACGAGCTCCCTTGCTCGTCGTCGCGTGCCCGCACTATACAACACCCCTTTAGGGTAACACGTAGCGTCCTTTGCTTTGTGCGTGCAACAATCATGAGCGAATTTCATAAAAATTTAAACTTTTTGATTCAAATTTATTGACAAATTAATCAAACATATTAATTTCATAAATTTAGGGCGAAAAATCGAAAATTTATTAATTAATTAATTTCCGATTATCATGGATTCAAATCTAGGTCATAAAAATTTAAAATTTAACATAAATTAACAATTTTTTATAGTGGTTTTTAATCATGGATACCTAATTAAATAGTCAATTAATTATGAAAATCAAATCAATTCTAAATTATTCGAATTTCAACAAATTAATTACAATTACAAATTAGGTTTGTATAATTAACAAGCTTAGGCATTCAAATTTATTAAACATATACAGTAGGTCAATCAAAAATTCAACATTTAACAACAAGAATCGCAAATATTTAAATTTAACATCTTAAAATTACAAACTTTGCATTCGAAAAACTAAAACCTCCGAAAAGTCATAGTTAGGCTTCGAATTTGGGAATTCTGCCTTCGGCCGAAAAAGAGTATTTTTTCAAAATCTTAGAATGCCTTTTACATGCGGAATTGACACAAAAATCACTCGATTTCTTTGAGTAACGAAGAAACTGCCGAAAAACTACGTACATATAATTAAATAAACTCAAATTTGCAATTAATTACAATTACGAAAATTAATCACCCCTTTTAATTCCTTGCAAATTTATAAAATTTGACCATGTTAAGAAATTATTATGGAATTAATTAGAGGCTCGTGATACCATTGTTAGGTTATGATACATTTAAATGAATATAAATCACGCGGAAAAACCATAAAACCCAGGATGCCAAATTAATTGCCACATAACAATTTTCATAATTTAGGATGCATACTCTTTGTAGCGTGCCCTCCCTTGCTGCGCCCGAACCGAACAAGAACAAGTCTTTAGGACTCCAGGTGTCGTCCCTCCTAGAAAGTCCACAGCACGTCAGGATCCGCCTTACGTTTGACTAACTAGAATCGCCCCAAAGGTACTATGATTTTCGGCTATTATGAGGCAAATAGATGACTGAATTTTATGCCTAAAACTCTCTTGAATACTTAGAAAACTCGTTATAAATTATGAGCATTGATCACCTATTTATAGGGTATGGAAAAGGTATTGGAATCCTACTAGGAAACGAATTAATTAATTTGAATTTAATTAAAACTCTATTTAATTGATTTATCTAGTAGACATAGGAATTTAATCTTTAAACGAATCCTACATGGTTTAGGTTTCGTACGCAAGCACACACGAGCATGACCCGCATGCGCGCAGGCCATGCCCGCGCATACGCAAAGCCCACGCAGCTATGAAGCCCACGCGTTGCTGCCTTGTGCTCGCAGCCTAGGCGCGCGCTGGGCCTGGCGTTTGCGCTGGGCCTGGCGTGGCCTTGGGCTGCTGTGAGGCGCGCCAGGCTTGCTGGACGTGGGCCTGGCTTCGCGCTGGGCCTTCGTCTAGCAAGCTCGTCCGATGCTAATTCGTACGACGCGCTTCCGATTAATTTCCCGATTCCGGAATTCATTTCCGATACGAACAATATTTAACATTTCCGATTCCGGAATTAATTTCCGTTTCGAACGAATATTTAATATTTCCGTTTCCGGAATTATTTTCCGATTTCGATAATATTTCCGATTCTGACAATATTTCAGATTCCGGTAATATTTCCATTTCCGATTATATTTTCCGATACGTACCATGTTTCCGTTTCCGGCAATATCTACGACTTGGATAATATTTATATTTCCGATACGATCCATATTTCCGTTTCCGGCAATATCATCGTTTCCGGAGTATTCATTTATTTGCCTTTGACGATCTCAGCTCCCACTGAAACCAAGATCCGTCGATTCCGAATATCCATTGATGGAGTATTTAATTCCATTCAATACTTGATCCGTTTACGTACTATTTGTGTGACCCTACGGGTTTAGTCAAGAGTAAGCTGTGGATTAATATCATTAATCCACTTGAACTGAAGCGGCCTCTAGCTAGGCATACAGTTCACTTGATCTCACTGAATTATTTAACTTGTATAATTAATACTGAACCGCATTTATTAAGCTACCATTAAATGCATACTTGGACCAAGGGCATTATTTCCTTCACCTTCCTGCTCCAAGATATGGTTCAATTACATACTCTGAAATAGCATAGCACTAAAAAAACGAAAAACAAAATCAGAAATTCATTATTGAGAAGGGTGGTCAAATTTAATTTGAACACCTAAGAATCTAAACAACAAGCATGGAGTCGGCGATACTTGAGCCCAAAATCAATTAAGCAAGCAAGAGATATGAAATTGGGTATTTTCCCAATCAAACAGAAGTAGTACATTCAATATACGAACCTCAAATTATGTACTATAATGGGCAGTAGCATAGAAGAAGAATATACATACGAATTTCTCTTGTTTGTTCTCCTGCCTTGTTCACCATGTTCGTTGTCTTCTTCCATTGAGATCAATTGCAAAATCCGACTTCCCCAATTTACGCTTTATTCTATCAATTAGGGTTTGGGTAGGGAAGCTAAAAAGGCTGAATTGGGATGATATTGAAACTAGATTCATTTTTAGTATATTGGAGAGAATTTAGGGATGACGATTGAGGGATTTGAAAAACTGAGAGTGAATCTTTGACTAGAGAAAACAACCACCGAAATTACAGGGAACTTGAAATTGTCTTTTTTTTTTTTGTTTTTTCACCCTTGAAAATCATGTTCAGTAGCTGCCAACACCTTGTTCTTTCCGTTTTTTTTAATAAAACACAGTTGCATTTTGTATACAAATTACTGCGTTTTGGAGAGGGTGCATGTACCTCTACGTGGACTCGTGTCCACCTTCCACGAATTGGCGTTTTTGTATATGGATTGTTTAATTTTTTTTTGATATTTCAATCCATGTAATTGTATACTTTCTAAAATTTGAATTGTATATTTCATCTTTAGTTTACCTTAGATATTTAATAGTATTACTACTGCACCTATTTGATAACCATACGACATAAATTTCATCGTGTTTAAGGAGTGGACTCCTTATAGAATTACAACATTGATGAAAAGTGGGATAACATAGTTAAAATATTTATGTGGCGCATAATATCCACGTCGCACCTAATTAATTATCTACATGACACTTGATTTTTTTAATTCAAAAATAAATTAGAAATCTTATTTTTCATTGGCCGAAACCAATTGTAATCCTAGGCGGCGCTCTAATAATTCTGCAAATATGCCTCCTTTATATATATATATATATATATATATATATATATATACATATATATATATATATACATATATATATATATATATATATATATATACATATATATATATATATATACATATATATATGTATATACATATATATATATATATACATATATATATATATATACATTTATATATATATATATATATATATATATATATAGATTAGATTATTCTGTATATTAATACGTCTTATGCTTTACTAGTCTTATATGCACGCTATGCATACAAATATATATAAAAATACAAAATTATGTTATGTAGAAAATATTATTCGAAAATTTTTATTTTCAGGAAAAGTAGACATCAACATAAGTGGGGGATGAATTCTATTACGGAGTATATTTCTTTTATTGAATTTTGTTCATAAAAATTAAATTAAAATATGATTTATTTGTGACAATATATATATGAAAATATAGAAAAGTACTTTAAATGAAAAAAAAATTATGTGATTAATAAAGAGTATATTTGGCTGTGATTAAGTATTTGATTGTGACTTTCCTTTTTTTTTTGACTTTTCTCTACTATGATTAAATCTGATGGACTAATTTTCTTTTATGCTTTTTAATTTTGTTTTAACACTAATGTTAATGTTATTAATAATTAATACGAAGTATTAAATTTGATTGAGTAATTTCCTTTTATGCCTTTTTATTTCTTTTTACAATTAATGTTAATATTATTTGTGTAGTAGGGACGTTTTAGACTATTATATAGGGGCATCAAAAGCTCATTTACAATAATGAACTCATAAGTTCCCCTTTATAGAATAGATATTGCACCATTTACCTTTTAAGGAACTTTCGCAAATACCATTTACCTTTTAAAGAAGCTTCCGGTATTGATGGTATGCATGCCCTCTTTTTTCAGAAATTTTGGAATATTGTGGGAGCGGATGTGGTAGAGTTTATTAGACAATGGTGGAACGGTGGGGTGAATTTAGCGGAGATAAATAAAACATGCATTGTGCTTATTCCGAAGTGTAGGAACCCCCGAAAAATTCCGGACTTCCGACCTATTAGTTTATGCAATGTGATTTATAAGATAATCTCGAAAGTGTTGGCTAATAGGCTCAAAGTTCTCCTCCCATATATTATTTCACACCACCAAATTGCTTTCGTTCCCGAGAGGCTTATAACGGACAATGCAATGGTGGCTTTTGAAATCTTTCACTCAATGAAGAGAGGTGGTAGTGGGAAGGTGGGCACGATGGCTTTTAAACTTGATATGAGAAAGGCGTAAGATCGGGTTAAGTGGTCGTTTGTGGAGCACATCAGCATAAACTTGGTTTTTGTGTGGAGTGGACTCAGAGGGTAATTGATTGTTTGTCGAGTGTAAGATACTCCTTTAAGTGGAATGGGAAGGTGGGAGGCGAGGTGATTCCATCCCGAGGACTACGGTAGGGGGACTCAATTTCCCCCTACCTCTTTCTCTTGTGTGTCGAGGCCTTCTCGAGGCTGTTGACAAAGGCGGTTGATGAAAGGCTAATCCATGGAGCCCAAGTATGCAGGGGTGCCCCTAAGATATCACATTTATTCTTTGCGGATGATAGCATTCTTTTTGCTAGAGCGACACTTCAGGAATGCTCAAAGATTGCTGACATTATCAACTTATATGAACGAGCATCGGGTCAAAAGATTAATTTCGATAAATCTGAAGTATCATTTAGTAAAAATGTGGACGCTACGAGGAGAGAGGACATAAAGCGGGTGTTGGGAGTGGGAGAGGTGGCGAGGCACGAAAAATATTTAGGGCTCCCGACGATGATTGGTAGATCAAAGAAGGCGGTTTTTGCTTGCATTAAAGAACAAGTGTGGAAGAAACTACAAGGGTGGAAAGAGAAATTATTGTCTAGGGCCGGGAAGGAGATACTTATCAAATCCGTTATCCAAGCTATACTAACATATATGATGGGGTTGTTTTGCATTCCAGATGGTATACTTGATGACATTCAGTCGATACTCGCTAGGTTTTGGTGGGGGACGAAAGGCACTGAACGGAAGCTTCTCTGGGTGAGTTGGGAGAAACTTTGTTTACCTAAGGCTCTTGGTGGCATGGGTTTTCGTGACCTAATGTAATCCCCCGTAAATTTATAAATTTTATTAATATATTTTAACGTATATTATTTATATTTAAATAGAATTTATGAATTTTAGTAATAAATATATAATTAATGTATATTTATTTTATTTAAAGTACGTTCTAAATATTTAACGATTTTTGAACTTTTTATATTTTTATATTTAATGTATATTTAATTTTATTTAAATATATTCTAAATATTTTAACGGTTTGTGCAATCAAAAATAATTTTAGAATTTTATGTTGAAAAGAATTCGAATTAGGAAAAACCGTTGAATTCGGAAAAACAATCCTATTCGGTTTTGACTCAAACACTAAAACCCAAATCCTAATCCTAGCCCACATGGGAAAAGCCCAAAATAAAAACCCAAAAACTCCCTTTTCTATTTCACGTAAAACTCAAAATAACAAAAATCCTCCTTCTCTGTTCTTCTTGCTACACGTGAACATGAACACTCAAGTTCCTCCCCTTGTCGCCGTCGTCCAACCGCACACCTGCCGGACCACTGCCGTCCTCGCCACCGGTAATGCTCCTCTTCCTCTCTTGCTTTGTGCTTCTTGCTTCTCCTTCGTGTTTCTTGCCTTCCCCTCACTCGGTTGTTTCGATTTTCACACAGCACCACCACCACGCTGCCACCAGCGTCCGCGGCTTTGCTTCAGCCGCCGCCTCTGCGTCCTTGCCAACCACCGTTGCACGGTAGCTTCCCCTCCCCTTTCCTTATCCTTCGTCCCTTCTCCTTATTTTCGTTCCTTTCACTTTGTCTCACTCGTTGCTCGGTGTTTGTTCGAACCAGAACCGACAGCCGTGTGCGACCCAGCCGCGCCCAGCCACCACGACCTCGCTGCCGTCGGCGCGCCGTCGTGTGCCGCCCAACTACACCCTTGTCGCCGGCCGTTTCTCTCTCTCCTTTGATTTGGTTGATTTTCTTAAACCCTAGGTTATTTAATTCTTTTAATTAAGTTTATTAATTTGAAATTATGTTTCTTGAAATTAAATTAATCTTTATAGTTAAATTATAATTTTCAGATTTGGTGTTGATGTTATAAATTAATTATTTTCATTTTTGGTTGATTAATATATAAGTTAGGGTTTTAATTAGTTTAGTGATTTAATTCATGTTTATTGAATGTAAATTATAAGTTATTATGATTAAATTATATTTTCAGATTATATACTATGTTTAAATAATAAATTTAATTTTCAGATTATGTAAATGAGTTGAAATAAGGAATTTAATTATTAAAGCATGGATTTTTAAGGTTTTAATATTCTAAAATCATAATAGAATGATTATATATTATTAAAGCTATTATTTTTATGATTTTAAGAACGTTGATTATGTTTTGTGGACGTTTGAAATTATTTTATATTGCTGGAAAATTTAAAAGGGATGTTTTATTGGAGTTTAGAACGTTTTGGGATCATTAGTTTAATAGTTATTATGCTTGGAGGTTATTTAGTTAAGTTTCGATATTGGGGATGGTTCAAAATATGTTTAGGGTGTATTTAGAGTACTTTAGTATTGTTGTAAATTGTTGGATATTGCTTGGGGAATTTATTGGTTGTTTTTAGGCGGAGAATTCTTTGTAGGCGACTTTTGAATTCGTTAAAGTGGCCTATCAGTTTGTTTACACAAGGTACGTACATACCTGTGTGCTTGAAATGTGTGTGATTTGTTGATGAACTCGGTTATGTTGAAATTATTGATGAATTTGGTTATGTTGAAATTGTTGATGAACTTGGTTATGTTGAAAGTGCATGTTTAATATTGTTGGATGGACATGTTAAGTGTTAGAGGGGAAAATACCCTCTTGGTGACGTGGGCATACGTGGCAAGCATTGCATACGTGGCTGCCAGCAAGACGCGAGGTGGCATTATTCGAACATTACTGCCAACTGCTGGGCTCAAAACGAACGTTACAAACCCTTGATGAAGCCGACCTTCATTACGCATTTATTATCTAATTATGTGCAATTAAGCATAAACGTTACACTTTTATTGTAAATGCCTATAAAATGGATTAGTCTTGTCTATTTTACATACATGATTTCCAAGCAATAAACCTACGATTATCCTATGCTATTACAACTTGTTCTCACCATTTTCAATTATCTAGCTCGATCGATTGTTAGCACCTTCATCAAGGCAAGTTCGTCTCTAAGTCGAATTTGCCCAAAACAATTTGGCGCCCACCGTGGGGCTGACAATCAAAAACAGCTTGATAATACCATTCCAATCACCATGGCCGGAAAGACTAGCTCATCCGACGACATTACTCGTCGCTTCGAAGCCATGGAACAGCGCATCAACATCCTCCAAAAAGCGAATGAAGCATTGCACTCCCAAGTCAGATCCACCGCCTCCATCGCCACCGGATCCAGGTTCCACTACCGGCGAGACACCTCCGGGTTAAACCGCCGCTTGGATCTTGACGCTGCTCCAGACCATCCCCTCCACGTACCCTTTGGCGAACCTGGAGGCCCGGTCCTCGAACAGATCTGCGAATTCGACCCGCTACCGAATCCGCCCCGCTCTAACCCGAGTTGGGTTCCGCCACCTCCAATTCGACCATCCTCTGCGGGAACATCGGCAACAATTGTCGCCACGACGGCTGCCCGGGTCACCCCACCTCAGGTCAGCATGACGACATCCACCATGGTGTCGGCTCCCGCCTCCGTTCCGGTGTCTCGTCCGTTGCCCCCCCCCCCTGTAGACACCTACTTTTGTCCCCGTTCCCGCAAGGGAAAGGTTCGATGATGAAAGCATAAAAACTCCATTTGACCACTCTTCCCTAAAAATAGGCCCCTAGTTTCGACGTGAAACAACACACAACAACACATAATTATATTCTGAGTATTGACTCTAAACCCCTTAGCCTAAGCCTCTCGCTGCGAAACTGTTCACGCGTTCTGTCGCAATCGATCCATAAATCGAACAGAACATATCCTGTCCCATAATTGAGATTCGTTAAATAAAAAGGAGAAATAGCAAAGTCAAAGTGGTTAGTTTTCTGAGAACCGTGACGCACCTCTCAAGGGTGCGTCGTAATGTGTCCCTTTTCGATGATTTAACTGCTTTCCTCGCCCTTTTTATGAACTGTTAAGCTAACCTAATATGATGGTTCTATCACGCCTAACAAATATAATATTTTTGAGAAATCAGATTATCATGCTAGGTCCCTTAATGCTATTTAAATCAGATAATCACGATCGAATTAGTATTATATGTTGCATATTGCTAAAATCAATTCAGATTAGTTTAATAGTTAACGCATGTCCCTTCAATTATTTATGCTGAGCTAGTAAGGACATCCTGCCTCTGGAGTTATCGACGAGCGAATTACTCCTCTCGGTAGTTACAGTCCCCCGAACCCTCAATCTCTACCTTGCGGGTGTATATTGAGAGATCCCCACACCAGGGGTCACAAGGGAACCTACGGCCGTCGTGGTCAAACATAATTGCACTCCCTTTATGTCACGATAACCGGGTTTTGTCAGTTTTTCTCATTGTCGTTAAAAATTGAATGGCGACTCCTATATTACTAATCAATTGGGTGTATACTCACGGGAAATCCAATTACACTTGATTGAATAAAAAGAATCGTCACACCCACGAGGGACAAGGTCACGCATTAGCCTCGCGCTTTTTCGACCCCCTCACAGTGGCGACTCCACTGGGGATAGTGAAGGAAATACTCGTGCTTGTAGGTAATCAAAATAGCCGAAGGGTGAAACGATCCTACCCCGCGTTTATTTCCCCATCAAGTTGGGACGACCTGAAAATCAGCATATTAATGTGAACGGGCAAAACCGCATAACGAATCTCGGCTCCCTCGGGAGTTGGGACTAAGGATACCTTTTTTCTCCAATAGGGGGGTGCATACGCCGCGCATGTTTCCCACTCGGTACTTATGCAGGTAGTACACCTATCCCGAACCCAATCGCTCGCCCATTAGGTCCCTCTCGCCTGCATGCCCCCTTGGCTTGCACTTGCGGGTTGGCCTCTTGAGCGAAATTCGTCTGTTAAAGACACTACCTCGACCGGGGCATGTGTTGGATCTACGATAGAAGCGGTACCGAGCCAGGCGCAAATAAACTACCCATAGAAGCCTATCATAAACTACGTGGCATATTTAATTTTCAAATCCATGTTTGTAGTTATGTGTAGCGAAATATGTGATTGTGTGTGACAAACTATCCTAGAAAACCAACGACCTTAAAAAACTGCCCAAACATTCATAGACCAATTTGCCAAAGAGTTATACCGAAACACGTGTTCCGCAAACCCGAATGATCGCCACAAAATAAGCGACGCTCGGGATGGCCTGTAACGAATCCCACAAACGCTGTTACGCGTAAAGGACGTTATTAGGCAAGCACGCAAGTCGAAGTCGCATAAACACAAGACAGAAAACGAGAACCAGCCAGGGACGCATTTTCAACGCCCCTGGCTGGGCGCCAGAATTTCTCACGCCCCTAGCTGGGCGCTGAAGTTGCTGCTTGGCCGTCTGGTCAGGCGCAGCATCTTCGGTGCCCGCACGAAAGGAAAATACGTAGCAAAAAATATTCATAAAAAAGAATTGCTACGAGGGCGTAAGAAAAGCACTCGATTTCAAAAGCGACTCGCGAAAAATTAATAACTCCTTGTGCCGTTGTTAGGCCTCCTACGACGGCAATGCTAACAACTATGAATGTCACACGGGCAGGTGTTTCGAAAATCCAAAGAATGACCAAAATCAAAAAAAACCAAAAAGTGTACCGACAGAAGAAAGAGCAATAAAAACCAATTTAGAGAGTCGAAGTCTAGACTAAGTAATGCTTGAAACTTTGGGAACCTAAACTTTAGCTTATCTTATGCCTAGGACTGGTCCTGCCACTTGGTGCCGATCAGGGAATCAACGGCTAGTGCGTCTCAAAGATACATCGCCAACACTAGGTTTAGTAACTCCAAGCTCCGTCCGTCGTCCCTCATTTCAAGGATCTCCGCTTCCCCAACCTCGATTCGCACCTCCAAACATGTCCATCGAAGATTTGCGAGACCAGATGGTCCAAATGACCCAACTTATGGGCCAACTGAAAATGGAAAACGAAGCCTTGGCGGCTGCGCAAGCCAAAAATGACCTCGAAAACGAGAAGAGGATTGAAAAAATGGTCCTACAGCAAACCATGGGGAGCAAATACTTCTCCCTCGAGCCTGAACCTTTTCCTGGAAAATTACCAGAAAAGTTCAGTTCATCTGACTTACCAAAGTTCAAGGCCACGGACAACCCCCGTGACCATCTACTGAGCTTTGTGAATGCCATGAACTTGAAAGGCGTGGACAAATCCATGTACTTACCTGCCTTTCCTTTGTCCTTGGAACCTGTGCCGCTCAAATGGTACTATCACCAGGACCCTAAGCTCTTCCCCACTTGGGAAGACTTTGTCAATGTCTTCATCAAGCAATAATCGTCGAACATGGATTTCCAAGTCACCATGCGCGAGCTGGAAGTTCTCTTCCAAAAGAAAAATGAGGGTTTCACGACCTACTTTGCTAGATGGAGGGACCAGGCGGCCCAGCTAATCAATAGGCCTCCCGAAACAGAATTGGTCCAAAAAGTCATTGACAATCTGGACCCAGCTTACAGACAACACCTTAGGTACCTGGGACTCGACACTTTCAAAAGAGTTTATGATGTGGGAATAAAAATCGAAGACGACCTCGCCAAAACCATACAGAGCAAACCTACATATAAGACCAACACCTATAACCGGGGTAACACATCCCAAGCCCAAGAAGTCCATGCTGTAGAAGAGGCTCCCGCCCGAAGATACCCTGTAAGATGGGTCCGAGACCGAAAGTTTGCCCCACTCGGGTCAACTTTGGTACAAGCCTTTGAAAGACTAACCAATCAAGGAAAGTTGAGACCTATAGGCCCCACCCGTGACCCTCCTGTCAAAAACAAATATTGGGTCGAAGGTACTTACTGCAAATTCAATCAAGGAAATGGGCATGACACTGAAAACTGCTGGAATCTAAAACATACGATCCAGGACATGATAGAGGATGAAGTAATACCTCTCCCTAACGTTGGAAAACCCAACAACAACAACAACAAGAGCCCACTCGGCTCTTGTCACATCTCTCTCGACCAACCAGAGAATTTCGACCCCACGGTGTATATTACACCTCAAGGTGCACCACTCGCTGTGGTACCTATGGATCGAATCGAGGGGGAAGTGTGCGGTGTGTGGAACGATGATGCTGAAGATATTTACCTATCTCAAGTCTCGGGCCAGGACCTCTTCACTGAAACTTGGCCCGGGTATGCTCTCATTGACACCACCCCTCAGGAGCCCGAGGTCGACAACCTCACCCGATCCGGAAGGATATATCAACCGGATATTCACCCACCTCCTATGGACGACATCCCGGTTAGGAAAACTCCTGAGAACGGGCGGCACGCCACCGTCGCGGAAGTCATTGAAAATCCTCTCCTGAAACAACTAAAAAGAACCAAGGCTGAGATTAACATCTGGGATCTTATGTGTACTTCAAAGGAACATCGCGAAAAGCTTATTCGCTCACTTGACCTCATCTCGGTACCTACAGATATCACACCTGACTCATTGGTTAGCCATGTCACGAGAGATGCCGGAGAAAAGGCCATAGTTTTCACTGATAAAGACTTACCCAAAGAGGGGGGTACTCACAATAAATCCCTTTACCTAGTGGTTGGATGCAAAGGACAAAACATCCCCCTAGCGCTCGTAGATAATGGTTCGGCGGTTAATGTCTGCCCATTGCGAACCGCCCATTGCTTGGGGCTAGGAAACGATGATTTCCAAACCTCCACGCAAGGGGTACGAGCTTATGATAACTCCCGAAGGCCTGTATTGGGAAAAATCAACCTTACCATACAAACCGGGCCTGTGGCACGCACCACGGAGTTTCAGATTATCGACATCAAACCCACTTTCAACCTCCTCTTGGGGCGACCTTGGCTCCATGACTTAGGAGGTGTGGCTTCTACCTTGCACCAAATGGTTAAACGTAACCATAACGGGGTAATACTAGAAATCCGCGCCCCTCCTCTCGACGTCAGTTGTACTATGGTTGGAACGGCCGAAACTGCAGACGACCTTTATGGGTTTCAAATGGAAGAAACAATCCAGTTCATCGAAGATTATGATCCAGCATTCCTAGACCCGCATGCATCCCGAGTCATCCCTAGAATGCTGTTAGCTCAAGGCTATTTTCCAGGAACCCCATTGGGCATAAGGAAGAAGGAATGCACATTCCATCCTCTTCCCGACAAATCTACTCCCTTTGGCTTAGGTTATGAACAACCGGAGGAATATATTGCTGACCGCCTATCCAGGCTACGCCTCAACAAAACCAAACAAACCACCCTCCTTCCCCCATATCAAAGGACCCTTAACGGGATGTTCATTCGGGAAGGAGAAGAACACCCATGCTGTGATTTCCCTGAACCCTTCGTTCAGGATGGCTTGCTAAAACCCGGATTTGAAATTTTCCATGACTGCCACACCTTGGATGAGGCACCCCACCTCACCAAGACTAAACAGCCGAAATATTGGACAATCAGGCTCTGTGGACATTGTTTAACGAATCGAGGCCTATGGAGGACGAGACTGTGATGACTACCCTAGCTTTAAAAGATGAAGGTTTTGATCCAACCCAGTTAATCTCTCCTGCATCAACACTAGAAGAGGTCGAGAACGGATGGGTGAAGACATATCAGTGGGTCAACACAAAAGGAATGGAATTCAAGATAAGTACCGGTGAAGGACCGAAGTTTTATGAGACTAAACCCCAGGCTTGAGCCACATAGAGCACCATTAGTAAAAAGCGCCTAGTAGTTCTTTAGATTGATAGAAAAAAATAATAGAGACTTTAGATGGTCCTAAGGCCCCTCAGAATATGGGTCAGTTTTATTTCAGTGTGTTTTCCTTACTTTCCAAATCAATAAAGGCGTAATATTTCTCCTAAAAATTTTATCCTAACACTAAATAAACACCAAATGTACTTGCAAAATAAAAAATAAGGAAGCGGCCCACTCTAGGCCCAACAAACAAAGCCCACTCGGTTTTGAAATGATACCATGTGAACCAGTTCCCGAAACCCACAAAATAAACCACACTATCCCATCCTCAAAACCTAAAAAGCCAACCAATGTCATCATAAGAGCCAATCCATGCAACCCAAAATAATCTGGACGAAAATGCGTTTCACGCTAACAGTCAAAAAAGCCTCCAAAATAGCCTCAAAATTAACTTTAACTACAAAGCAAAATATCAAGGCACAAAAAAAACGAAATAGAAATAAACGCAAGAACATGTGAAGAAAAACGTCAAAATTGACCGCCCAAGTCATTTTCAGCGCCCAGGGCTGGGCGCCGAAATTTCTGACGCCCCAGCCTGGGCGTTGAAACTCTCTACCTACCAAAAGTTTTCTTTTTCGAAAGTGCTCGTCATTTTATCCGCACACAACGGAAAAATAACGAACACTTGGGGGGTACAATACGTATCCAAATAGGTTTACCAAGAATACAGCTATACAAATTGGTCGAATTTTACGCAACCTAAAAAAAACGGCAGATGAAAATAATGGCAAATACTTCACTCATTTGACCAATTAAGTAATATGTTTCCACTCCAGGACATATCTACCGAAATCCGGCATACTAGAACTTATTCTAAAGCTAGAACTACGCGCGACTTGATTCTGACAAGATACGTAGGCAATCCTTACCAAGGATTCGGTCCAAATAATAATAAAAAAACTATATTCTTTGTGTAAAAAAGTGTTAGATATATAAAAGAGGAGAAACAAAATCGAATGGAAACTAAAAATACGCCTTTATTAAAATATAATAAGAAGGAAAACAAAGTGCTAGGAATAAAAAACAAACACAACTGAAATAAACAAAGGGCACCTACATCCTAACAAGAACTACACTACTCTAGTTCTTCCGGATCATCAAATAAAGTCTTGTAGAGAGCAATGTTCGCAGGATCCACCCCCATAGTCTTCTGCGCTGCCCCAATATCAATCTCCATAAGAGCTGGCTCCTGGACACTAACTTTCAAAGATGCCAAAGCTTCAGAAACATTCTTAGTTATAGCCCGCTCAGCCTCAAGGGCACAAACAATGGTGGGAGAAGGATTACTATCATCAACTGGACTAGCCACTGTTTCTACAGGCGGCTGAGCCTTCCTAACCCAGACATTGTTCCGGCGACGATCTCCGCGAGAGCTTGCATTTCTTTTAACAACAGCATGCCCCTTCATGTTAGGCATCTTTTTAGGCCTGACACTGGAACGGGGAAGAACTTCCTTTCGCTTTCGATCAGGACGAGCTTTCACAGTCTTAAAACTATAGGTACGAGGTCTGGCAGAATCAGGACCCTCATACTTAACACGAATACGAGGTATCAAAAGCTCAGCCGGCTCCCCATTACGAGCCTCGGTCCTCACATCCTTGTCATCGGAAATCATCCACAACTTATAGTTTTCAGAAAGACCCACAAACCCATTTGTAGCTACAGCCCAACGCGGGAGACCATCATAATACCTAGCCCACGCTAAGACCCGTGTTTGGGCAAAGGTCGCTACCTTAGGTGGTACCGTATCAGAAAAGGGGATAGTCTGCCTTAAACCATATTGATGCATGACTCGGTAAGGGAAAATATAAATGGGACAAGATAGCCCCAACAAAGAAACATAAACCGATACATCAGACCCCCCTGTCATAGTAGTCAAACCCCACCATGGTACCACCCACTTAATAGAACAAATGCCATAAGTAAAAAAGGAGGTCCATTCGGCCTCGTCCTGGCCTTGGTGCAAGTATTTTCGGTTACCCAAAGCTATAGGGCGATAATGTTTAGGATCGGCAGGAGCTTCCAAAAGTCTAAGCCGTTCCGCAAGTCAAATCTGCAAAAACAGGTACGATCGAATCAAAAGAATGAAAAGAAAGAAAAAAAGGTTCCTGGGGCGCAGTTTCAACGCCCAGGACCAGGCGCCGAAATTTTTAACGCCTGAGCTTGGGCGCTGAAAATGCAGCCCAAGGCCCAGATTTCACAAAACACGGAATAGGAAAGGACTTAAGACCGTGTTGCTAAAACACGAGGCCCTATTACAAATAAGATCAAGCCCAAAGCACCTTTAGCTCCCAAATAAGCAAAAAATAATAATAATAATAATAACATTAAAACTTGGTCGAAACTTAGACTCTTCTCAGAAAATGCTCATGTACACTTTTCAAAAAGCAAGTTAAATATCATGGTCATTCTTCGAAACACCAAGAATATGTGTCTTCAAGTCATTGGTTTTCCAAATAGAAAATGTCCGTCTGTCAAAGGGATAATCCGGGCCAAGCCAAAACCGGATGTCGCCCGAAAACTAAAGTCGCACTCCACGGCTTCACTAAAATAGTACACTACTGTAGGAGGTCGCTCGCACATACGAGCGTGACCCCAAACATGATTACAAGATGCGAAAAACAACCGACGAGCCCCAACGTTTGGGGGCTCGCAACAAGTGAACTCCAACAAGGAGCGCGCAATCCAAATCACATTCCCAGACTGCGCCACGCACCATATCATGTTTGGATATCTCAAAAAATATATTGTTAAATATACACAGTGTGGACCCACTTATAGGACACATCTAATAAGGAAATATTACGACCCACCAACAGGCTGTAATCACAAAAGCTCTTCTACATAGGCAAAATAAGAAATTCAAAATGGGCCCGCCCACCCTCAGCGGGCGGGGTCTGCGTCATTAGCCGCGCAGGTCCTCAGTTTTCGAAAAATAAAGTCTTCAAATTTAAAATAGGCTCGCCACCTTCAGCCGGCGGGGTCTACGGCGCAAACCACGTAGGTCCTTATTTTTAAAAAAAAACAAAATAAAATTTCAAAACAGATTCGTCCACTTCTATCGGACGGGGGCGTCCACCCTCAGCGGACAGGTTCGCCATCTTCAGCCGGCGGGGTCTACGTCACAAACCGCGTAGGTCCTTATTTTCAAAAACATCAAAACAGATTCGTCCACTTCTATCGGACGGGGGGTCCACCCTCAGCGGACAGGCTCGCCCACCTTCAGCGGGCGGGGTCTGCGTCACTAACAGCGCACGTCCTTAGTCGCTGTAGCGATAACTTTTATCGGTTTTCCCTTTTTCCGAAAATTAAAAGATCGGTTTTCCCTTTTTCCGAAAATTAAAGGATCGGTTTTCCCTTTTTCCGAAAATTAAAGAATCGGTTTTCCCTTTTTCCGAAAATTAAAGGATCGGTTTTCCCTTTTTCCGAAAATTAAAGGATTGGTTTTCCCTTTTTCCAAAAATTAAAGGATTGGTTTTTTCGTTTTTCCAAAAAAGAACGATGTGTTGGATTTTCGTTCGTTTTACGTCCTATAAAAACAAGGGGGTTTTCTCGTTTAGCTAGCCCTGAAAATGAGAATCTTTAAAAACGTTTACCTCGTGATTGGGCTTGGCCAGGCCCAATTACACTTTACAGCTTTAATTTCGAAAACATCTGTAGTTACTCCCAATGACAAAGTGAGGGAGTTTCTACGCACCTTTAGATCCTCCCAATGACAAAGTGAGGGAGTTTCTACGCACCTTTAGATCTTTCCAATGACAAAGTGAGGAAGTTTCTATACTATCAGTTGACAAATCCCAATGACACGTGAGGGATATGTCGACACTTCAAGTGATGACCCTTAAGTCAAATGTTATCACTCGGGGGCTCGTGAGACCCTCGCAAAACAGGTCATATACACCATGGCTTGTGTGACGCACTCCGTCTAATACTTTGACCATCGTCTTACTCCAAGACTCAGTCAAAGTGGGGGCTAACTGTAGACACCTACTTTTGTCCCCGTTCCCGCAAGGGAAAGGTTCGATGATGAAAGCATAAAAACTCCACTTGACAACGCATCTCCTATAAAATAAACGAATCTCGATTCCCCATTCCATTTCACCCGAAACCCGCTATTTATGGAAACCTACTAAAAATAGCAACTGCCGTAAAAGGTAGCTTCTAAAAGTGGCAAATCATAAAAGATAGAAACCTGTCAGAATTAGGTGTTGCATTCCAACATAAATCCTAAATGAGATAGAAAACTGCGAGAATCCTATTCCTAATAGGATTCGGAAATAAGAGTTACGTATTAATTAAAATCCTAACGAGCCTAGAGTTCGTAACGGGCCCAGACGCATTCCGTCACAAAATTGATACGCGCTAAAAGACTCGAATTAATCTCAAACTCTACGGATTTTAGGAATCCGAATCTGACTAAACAAAACTGCCCAGACCCTATTTTCAACGCCTGGCTCTGGGCGCCGAAATCTTCGGCGCCCAGGCCTGGGCGCTGAAATTACCTGGGTACGTCTCTTTTCCTAATTCATTACGGATTAGAACTCTGCAATTCTATCTTTCCGCGAACTCTTCCCTATAAATAGGCCCCTAGTTTCGACGTGAAACAACACACAACAACACATAATTATATTCTGGGTATTGACTCTAAACCCCTTAGCCTAAGCCTCTCGCTGCGAAACTGTTCACGCGTTCTGTCGCAATCGATCCATAAATCGAACAGAACGTATCCTGTCCCATAATTGAGATTCGTTAAATAAAAAGGAGAAATAGCAAAGTCAAAGTGGTTAGTTTTCTGAGAACCGTGACGCACCTCTCAAGGGTGCGTCGTAATGTGTCCCTTTTCGATGATTTAACTGCTTTCCTCGCCCTTTTTATGAACTGTTAAGCTAACCTAATATGATTGTTCTATCACGCCTAACAAATATAATATTTTTGGGAAATCGGATTATCATGCTAGGTCCCTTGATGCTATTTAAATCAGATAATCACGATCGAATTAGTATTATATGTTGCATATTGCTAAAATCAATTCAGATTAGTTTAATAGTTAACGCATGTCCCTTCAATTATTTATTCTGAGCTAGTAAGGACATCCTGCCTCTGGAGTTATCGGCGAGCGAATTACTCCTCTCGGTAGTTACAGTCCCCCGAACCCTCAATCTCTACCTTGCGGGTGTATATTGAGAGATCCCCACACCAGGGATCACAAGGGAACCTACGGCCGTCGTGGTCAAACATAATTGCACTCCCTTTATGCCACGATAACCGGGTTTTGTCAGTTTTTCTCATTGTCGTTAAAAACTGAATGGCGACTCCTATATTACTAGTCAATTGGGCGTATACTCACAAGAAATCCAATTACACTTGATTGAATAAAAAGAATCGTCACACCCACGAGGGACAAGGTCACGCATTAGCCTCGCGCTTTTTCGACCCCCTCACACCCCCCCCCCCCCCCCAACGATGACCATGTCAATGCCTCTGCGCGTTACGCTTTCGGCGCAAGGATCAACGCCAGCGACTCAAATGCCATGGGACCAACTCTTCTCTCAGCAAGTCGTCCAACCTGTTGTCAACCTGGTCACTTCGGCGCCAGGAGCACCCCCCCAGTTGATGACGGTTCCTTTAGCCAGCCAGGCACCGCAAGCAGCGTTTCCCAATGCCCTAATGCGCCCTGACTCTTCTCGAAACTACTCTCCATATACTCCTCTTAACAGGTCATTCGTTCCGGTTAGTCACGGTTTCATAACTCCTTTCCCTTATGTTGCAAGTACCCACGCTACTCAAGGAACGCCCCCTTACATGCAACAAGTGGTGCCGCAGTTCACTCCTCACCAACCTCATGGTGTATACCCACAAAGTACCTATTACCAACATCTCCAAGCCAGCCTTCCCGAAACATTTAGCCCCCTCGTCCCGGTGCTCAACAGCATCTGTGAGAACACCAATCATCAACTCCAACAAATCATGAGTATGATAAACAAAATCCCTGGTGTACCAACACCAATCAAAGAAGCCAGCCTAGACAGTTATGCCGACTCCCCATATGCCGACCCCGTTGATGCAATCGACATCCCGAAACGGTTTAGCCCACCCAACATGCCCATGTGTGACGGGACGACCGACCCAAGAGAACATATCTTGACCTACAAACAACGGTTGATGACCATTCTAGTCCCCAAACACATGAGAGAAGCCAGCCTTTGCAAGGGATTCGGTTCGATATTGGTCGGGCCCGCCTTGAAGTGGTTGACCAGCCTGCCAAATGGATGTATCACCTCTTTTTCTCACCTCGACAACATGTTCAACCAACAGTTCGCCAGCAGCAAGTGTCTAGAGAAGCAGACAAGCGACTTATACCGAGTAATCCAACGTCCTGATGAACCCCTGAAGGATTACATAGCCCGGTTCATCAGGGAGAAGGTGACTGTTCCTGAGTGTGATGTCCCGACAGCTATCGAAGAGTTCAGGAAGGGATTGTATGGCGAAACCGACCTCTGGAGGGATCTAATCAAATACCCCTGCAAGACGTTCGAAGATGCTCAAGCCAAAGCAATGGCCCAAGTAAGGTTGGAAGAGACTCTCCATTCTCAGAAAGGGGGTAATGACTACTCGAAGACGGAAAGACGGTTGCCCTATCCCAAGAGAAGCAACAATCGCCCTGCTCCTTATTCCCGACCTAACCATGTAGCAGTGGTGGAGGATGACGACGACTCCGACTGGAAGAACAGCCCGGACCTGCCTCCGAAAATTAATGAATATTCTTTCTGTGTTGATACTGTAGGTCTGATGAACCACCTCTCGAAGATGGGGAAAGCAGTACAATGGCCACCGAAGTCCAGCAAACTCGAGTCGAAGAAGGATCCCTCTAAATGGTGTGATTTCCATGCCGACATCGGTCACACAACCAACGCCTGCGTTGCGTTGAGGAGAGAAGTAGCCTACCTGCTGAAAAATGGTTACCTCAAGGACGTCATGTCAGATAAAGCTCGTGGCGTTGTCAACAAAGACAACTCTAACTCTCCATCTCGACCTCCTCCACCTCCCCCTCACACTAAAACTGTGAATTTTATTGCTGGAGGTTCTGACATTTGTGGTTTAACTTATTCTACAGCGAAGAGACACGCCCGAGAAAATGAGATAGATAGACTGGTCCGAGCCGTAGCCGCAAAATACCTAACCCCTATATCTTTTGATGAATCTGATGCAGGGGATATCTCGGACAAACATCATGACGGCTTGGTAATATCTATTCCTGTTGGAAACTGCATGATCAAACGAGTCCTTGTCGACAACGGTAGCTCAACTAACGTGATGATGCTCGACGCCCTCAAGGAGATGGGACTCAACCGGACACAGATGTCGTCAGAAAGTCCACCGTGCTAATAGGGTTCAGTGGTGAAGCAAAAACCACCTTCGGAGAAGTTACCCTACCTGTTTACGCACAAGGAATCAACCAACAGGTAAAGTTTTGTGTTATTGATTGCCCTTCATCTTACAACATTATTTTGGGCAGGCCCTGGATCAACGACATGAAGGCCATCCCTTCGACATATCACCAAACCATCAAGTTCCCGACTCGATGGGGGGTTCAGGAAATCAAAGGAGATCAGCAAGAGTCCAAAGAATGTTACAAGGTGGCCCTAAAACCATCGGCCACCAACAAGTCCTCATTATAGCAATTACAGTCCAGTTCCGAACCAGCAAGCTACAAAGAGCACAAGCCTGAACAACTCGACGAGGTCATCCTAGATCCCACAAAGCCGGAACAGGTTGTTTTTATTGGATGTGACATACCAGACGACATCAGGTCGGAACTTGTCACATTCCTCAAAACCAATGCAGATTGCTTCGCGTGGTCACATGAAGATATGCCAGGCATCAGCCCAGACGTCATCACTCACAAACTCAGTGTTGATCCCCGTCACAAGCCCGTCAAACAAAAGCGGGGAAGTTCGCTCCAGAACGCAACCAAATTATCAACGATGAAGTTCAGCAACTACTAGATACAGGAAAGATCAGGGAAGTAAAATACCCAGACTGGTTGGCCAATGTCGTCGTAGTCAGAAAAAAGAATGGGAAATGGAGAGTGTGCATAGACTTCACCGACATCAACAAGGCATGCCCTAAAGATTCTTTTCCCTTACCCCACATCGACGCCATGGTTGATGCTACTGCGGGACACGAGATGCTGACATTCATGGATGCGTTCAGTGGGTACAACCAGATTTTGATGCACCCAGAAAACCAAGAAAAAACCGCCTTCATCACGGAACGGGGAACTTATTGTTACAAGGTCATGCCGTTCGGTTTGAGGAACGCAGGCGCCACCTATCAACGCCTAGTCAACAAAATGTTCAGAAAACAGCTAGGAGACACAATGGAGGTCTACATCGACGACATGTTGGTAAAATCCAAGAAAGCCTCAGATCACATCTCACATCTCCAACAAGCCTTCGACGTACTACAGGAGTACAGCATGAAGCTCAACCCCACCAAATGTTCGTTCGGAGTCTCCTCCGGAAAATTCTTGGGTTATATGGTTACTCGAAGAGGCATTGAAGCCAATCCTGATCAGATCCGCGCAATCATCAACCTGCAATCACCTCGCAATCAAAAGGACGTACAGAAGTTAGCAGGCAGAGTGGCCGCCCTCAACCGCTTCATCTCCAGGTCGTCCGACAAATGCAAACTGTTCTACGACATCCTTAGGAAGAACGATAAGTTCAACTGGACCGACCGACACGAAGCCGCATTGCAGCAACTCAAGCAATACCTGTGAAACCCCCCGTTACTGTCCAAACCAAAAAACAACGAAGTGCTACAAGTATACCTCGCAGTTACGGAGTCGACCATCAGTGCAGTGTTAGTACGGGAAGAAGACGAAAAGCAGCTACTTGTTTATTACGTCAGTAAGTCCTTACTTAGCGCCGAAACAAGGTACTCTCATCTCGAAAAACTTGTCCTTGCTTTAGTCGTTGCTTCTGTTAAATTACGCCCTTATTTCGAATGTCATCCTATCACTGTTAGAATTAACTATCCCATGAAGTCAATCATGAGGAAACCCGAGTTGTCTGGCAGGATGTCCAAATGGGCAATACAATTAGGTTGTTACGACATCAGATATGAACCTCGCACAGCCATCAAGTCGCAAGCTCTAGCTGATTTTGTGGCTGACTTCAGCCCGAGCCTCCAACACGAAGTCGATCACGAAGTCAACACACTGACCGACAATGGATCCTCATCAACATGGACCCTACATACTGAAGGCTCCTCCAACATACGGGGGACAGGCCTCGGCATCGTGCTAAAGTTGCCACAAGGGGACACCATAGTACAATCTGTCTCTTGCGAGTTCAAAGCTACCAACAACGAAGCAGAATACGAAGCCTTGATCCTGGGGTTATCATTAGCACTCGACATGAATATCCGCCGACTTGAGGTACGTTGCGATTCTTTATTGATTATCAGCCAGATTAACGGTTCGTATGCAGCGAAGGACTCAAAGATGCAGGCCTACCTGGAAGTAGCAAAAAGGCTCGTAAACAGGTTCGACTCGTGCGCCTTACTGCAAATACCAAGAGATCAAAACACCCAGGCTGACGCCCTAGCCAACCTCGGCTCAAACATCAAACCTAAACTCACTTCCATTCCCGTAGTCCACTTAATGTACCCAGCCATCACCAAAGATAACCTACCCATCACCGAAGAGTCCCAACCAACACAAACGCCTTCATGGCGCGACCCCTACATACACTGGCTTAAACACAACACCACCCCACCTGGAGTCACCCACGAAAAAGCCTTCCGCATGAAAGCCTCCAGATTTATCCTAATCCATGGAGTATTGTTTAGAAAATCAGTTCCGGGATCGTACCTGAGATGCCTAGATCATGACGAGATCGAGTCGACATTACGCAACATACATGATGGAGAGTGTGGAAATCACGCCGGAGGAAGAAGCTTAGCTCACAAAGCCCTCACCATGGGATATTTCTAGCCCACCATGAAGAAAGACGCAATCGCCCAATTACACTTGATTGTTGAGGATACGTTGGTGCTGGCTGACTCTTTTGATTCATTTGGGGTCACGCATATGAGAAGGGGAGGGAACACTGTTGCACACTATGCAGCTAGACTAGCTACTGGGAATGGGGCAGAGAAATTGTATGTTGATGATTTCCCGCAGGGCATAATAGCCTTAGCGGAACTTGATGTAACCTGATTTCATATCTTTAATATAAGCCCAATCTTCCTTTCAAAAAAAAAAAGCTTCACAAATATTGCATCATTCCCATTTTAGAAAATAAAACAGTTGTTTTCACAATGCAAATACCTAATATATCCTTATTCACACTTGTGAATTTATTTAATGCTTGTAAGCACATTGGTAGATTTGTATTTTTGACCACTACTTTATTTGTTATTTTTTTTTTTGAAAGATAAAGAAAATCTAGTACCCATCTATAAGTATAGATGGGAACTACTTCAATTCTTCTGCAAAAGCAGGAAGTATCATTGATGTGGGCCTAATAGTTGCCACCTTAAGGCCCCAAAGAGGTCATGATAACTAGCCCAACGAATCCATGGCTCAAGCCCAAGAAGCAGGCCTGGACCTTAGTGTTCAGGTAAAATAAGGGCGCGACCTTATTTAAGGAAGCCCATGATCTCTGGCCCAACTTGCTAAAAATTCGTTTGACAGAAGGACACATGTCCCTAATCCTACGGAGCACACATCCCACAGATAGCGATGAAGGATCATTTCCCAAGAAACCCTAGCCCTATAAAAGGCTCGAATCCCAAGGTAAGAGGGAAATCAATTCATTCCCCACCAACCTAAAAGTATCTTTGCTCTGCCTTCTCTCTACAAATTAATTCTCTCTCTAGCTTATACTTACTTAAGTATGGGAGGGAATATTCCTACGGGAATATTCTTGTTTTGCAGGTTGCCACAGGTTCGTGCCAGCTCACACTTGATACCTCCGAGGAACGCGTGACACGTCATCACCGTAAAAGATCCCACAACATTTGGCGCCGTCTGTGGGGAGGTACAGTGTCATGGCTGAACTGCAATCTGAGCGCGAAAAACTCCAAGACGGAATGGGATTCCCTACCAGTGGAAGGACGTTTAAAAATAAGTCCAACAATCATTGTGACGCAGCAACTAGCCGGCCTGCCTCCGCAAGGTCCATGCAGTACTTGTTGAACGATCTACATCAACATATTGCAGATGAATGGCAAGAAGGGTTTCAGCACGTCCTTCAAAAAGAAATCACTAGATCTTTCCACGAAGCCAACCCTGAGCATGATAATGGCAGAATGATGGAACCTTTATCAGATGATCTCGATCCACCTATGGAAGGACGCACCCTGGAGAAGGAGAGTCGCCATGTAAAAGAAGAACGTCCGGGAAGGCGGACGAGTCAAGCTCCACGGCAGAAGAATGGTGAAACTCAGGGTCATCACTCTCTCAGAATTCCTAGAAGGAAGCATGAGAGCGTCACCTTGAGAAAAAATGGCCGCGGCACTAAAGTGAAAAGAAGGCGAAGGAGGTCGTCAACAAGAGGATCCTTCATGTTCAACACGGCTCTTGAAGACATTCTCTTGGCTGAGGGACCAAGTCTTGGAATAGAACAGTCCCTCCGACGACTGGCTACCTCAAACCAACAAGCCCCGTTCTGTGCTTTTCACAAAGATGAAGGACACGACACTCAAAACTGTCGAATGTTGAGGAAGATATTAAGCGACCACGCAGCTAAAGGACGCCTTCGCCAGTACATCCGTTTAAGAGGCGCAGACGAGGAAACAAGTCTCCTCACCAAGGGGTATTCAGACAAAGGAGTTGTTACGTTGATATCAGGGGGGATAGCTGCGGGAGAACCATGTAAGGAAGGACGGCAAGAAGGTCCATCTTGTCTCCAGCCCGCGCAGATGAATCTTCCTTATGTGGAAATTTCCAAAGATGATTACAGAAGGGCGTCAGCACCATATGATGATGACCCTTTGGTTCTAGAAATTAAGGTGGCTAATCTCAGAGTGAAGAGAGTACTGGTGGACACGGGGAGCTCGTCCGACATAATCAGTCTGTCCTGTCTGCAAAAATTGAAGCACGATCCTGGAGCCATAGAGAGAGTATTTAGGCCCTTGGTAGGATTTGGAGGAAGCATTGTCCGCCCAATTGGCTCCATCTTGCTCCCAGTCTCCATTGGTGTCCCCCCGATGACCAAGGAAGGCGTTATCCGATTTACAATTGTAGCGAGCCTCACCGCATTCAATATCATACTTGGCCGTCCAACACTCAACGACCTAAAAGCTGTGATCGTTCCACATTTACTATTGGTCAAGTGCGTAGGAAGTAACGGACGCATTGGGTCCCTCTATGGAAACCAACAGCTGGCCAAAGACTGTTACTTATCAGCATTGGAGCCACCGGCCTGGGGAGCCTCTCCAAAGGGAAACGAACAAGTTAAACCTCTGACAAACCGTCGTAAATCCTGAGAGACACCAACGGCGCATAATGTAGACAGACGACCTGAGCCAGTGGGAACACACTATGCTATAATTCTGGACCTAGCGGATCCGTCTCGAACAGTCCCCATTGGAGTTCCCCCTGACGACCTCATGGCAGCAGCATTAATGCAACTGCTTTGAGAATACAAAGAAATATTTGCCTTCACGGTAGAGGAGATGCTAGGCATTGATCCGGCGGTAGCCGTGCACAAGATGAATGTAGATAGTGCTATAAAGCCAGTACGTCAGAAGAAAAGGAATCATGGAGAAGCAAGGAATTTAGCCGCTGCTGCTGAAGTTCAGAAGCTAATGGACGCAGGTTTCATACGTCCATGTCAGTACCCAGACTGGGTAGCTAATGTAGTACTGGTACCCAAGCCCATTTGGGCATGCCATTCTGAGCTTCATGGACGCCTACTCCGGATTTCACCAGATCCGTTTGTGGCCCGAAGATCAGGAGAAGACGTCATTTGTCACAGAGCAAGGATTGTACTGCTACAAAGTAATGTCGTTCGGTCTAAAAAATGCCCCAGCCACCTTCCAACGGTTGGTGAACACGTTTTTTGCAAAGCAAATGGGGAGGAATATACAATCCTATATCGATGACATGATTGTAAAAAGCAAGCAAAAGATGGATCACCTCGACGACTTGCGAGAAACCTTTGAGACCCTCAGGACATACCAAATGAGACTCAATCCAAAAAAGTGCATTTTCGGGGTATCCTCTGGCAAGTTCCTTGGCTTCTTGATTGATGAAAGGGGAATTGAGGCAAATCCCGATAAGGTACAGGCCATCATTAATATGACGTCGCCAAAGACGGTCAAAGATGTGCAACGCCTAACCGATTGTCTTGCCGCCTTGGGACGATTTTTGTCTAGAGCCGGAGATAAGTGTCATTACTTTTTCAGTACCATCAAAAAAGGGGCCTAGTTTGAATGGACGCCACAGGGAGAGACCGCCTTCCTTCGTTTAAAAGAACATCTGCACACTCTGCCGCGGTTAGCCAGCCCCCTCTCAGGAGAAGTTTTGTATCTCTACCTTGCCATCTCAGACTACGCTCTAAGTGACGTCCTACTTATAGAGAGGGATGGAACGTAACTACCCGTCTATTTCGTCAGCCACATGTTGCAGAATGCAGAACTCAAATATCCAACTGTTGAAAAATTCGGCTTCGCCCTGTTCTTGGCTAGTAAGAAGCTTCGTCCATACTTCCTGGCTCATTGGCTGATAGTGTACACGGATCAACCCCTAAAACGGCCATTTACCAATCTGGAAGCGTCCGGAAGAATGCTCAATTGGGCAATTGAGCTTAATGCATTTGATATTTTGTATGAGCCGCGGAAGGCAATAAAGGGACAGGCTTTTGCGGACTAAATTGCGGAAATGACTAGGCCACCCTATTTGAAGAATGAAAAAACTCAGTGGGTAGTTCAGGTAGATGGCTCTGCCACCCAAAATGGGTGTGGAGCCGACATTATCTGTGAATCACCAGAAGGGGATGTCTATGAATATGCAATGCGCTTTAACTTTCAAGCGTTAAACAATGAAGCTGAATATGAAGCCTTGATATGCGGAATCCAGATGAGCAAAGCAGCAGGGGCGGCAGGGGTCCTGGTTTTATCCGACTCACAGCTAATCGTCAGTCAGGTGAAAGGGTAATATGAAGCCAAGGATGACGCCATGATAAAATATCTGGAAAAGGTCCGCCAAGAAGCCCAGCAGCTGACTAGCTTTGAGATACAACATATACCCCGGTCTGAAAACAACAAAGCAGACGCTCTATCCAAACTGGCAAGCTCAGCATCCTGCGACACGCCATGTCATGTGTTTTGGGAAGTAAAACAGCTCAAAAGCATTGACGCCTTGAGAACAGAAATCTTAGACCGAACAGCCACCTGGATGGATGATATTGTCAATTTCAAAATGAATGGGGTACTCCCTGATGATCCCAAGCAGGTAGAAAGATTACAAAGGAAAAGTACCTGGTTCGAGATATGGAACGGGACTCTATACAAAAAAGCTTTCTCACGACCTCTTCTTCGCTGCGTAACCCCCGAGAAGGGGAATGAAGTACTGGAAGATCTTCATCAGCGATTATGCAGCTCTCACATAGGAGGGAGGGCCCTGGCAGAAAAAGCTCTAAGAACTGGATACTATTGGCCCACTCTCAAAGAAGATGCTCTTGACTTGGTTAAGCGGTGTGATAAATGTCAACGATTTGCTCATCTAATTCGACGGCCAGCACAGAGACTGACACCAATCACTAGCCCTATACCATTTGCCAAATGGGGGATGGACTTATTAGGCCCTTACACGACGGCACCAGGTGGACTGCGTTATGTGATAGTCGCCGTCGACTATTTCACCAAATGGGTAGAAGCTGAAGCTTTGAAAAACACTAAGGCTCAAGATGTGAGAGCATTCATCTGGAAAAACATCATCACAAGATTCGGCATGCCTCAGTCCATTGTCTTTGACAACGGGCCACAATTCAAGACGCCCAAGTTGGAAGATTGGTTGGCTGACCATGGTATCACAGCATGTTTTGCATCAGTAGGCCGCCCCCAAGCTAACGGACAGGTAGAAGCATTCAACAAAATCATCTCTGAAGGGATGAAAAAGAAGCTTGATGAAGCGAAGGGCTTATGGGCCGACGAGTTACCCAACGTCTTATGGTCTATACGGACCACAGCAAAGAACTCCACAGGAGAAACACCATTCTTGTTAGCTTATGGAGCTGAGGCCGTCCTACCCATTAAAATGTGTGAACCAACTTTGCGCGTCATGTTATTTAATGAAGACGCCAATTGGGAAATGATGAAAGTAGCCCTGGATTTCTTGCCAGAAACGAGAGGAAACGCGGCCCTGCGCCAGCAACTATACAAACTCCGAATGACTAGGGAGTACAACAAAAGGGTCTCTAGAAGAATATTAAAAGTTGGAGATTTTGTGCTTAGGAAGATGGAAGCCGTCGGACGCGCCAATGAACAAGGGAAACTCACTCCTACTTGGGAAGGTCCATACGATATTTACGAGGAAGTTCGAGACGGAACATACCGGATCCAAGACATGCAGGGGCGTCCGATTTTGCGTACATGGAATGCAGATAACCTCAAGAAGTACTTTTTCTAGATTAACATTTATGTTATCTTGATTAAATGTTTTGTAAAGACGTCCAAACCATAGACGCACCATGTAGCATGCTTTAATGAATATTAAATGAAAAATTCCCTGCAAGCCGGCCTTGCTGGGAAACCTTTATGACAAATACGTTATCAAAACTCTTGGAGAAGTGCAAACTAACATTCTCTCAAGAATTAAAGACTAGTCGTCTAAAGGCCTAAGAAGTGGCCCAGATTAGCACCCTCATTAGGCTGATCACCTAGAACACAGGGGTCACACATTTCACAAACACCTATATAAAGTAGCTCAAGACCTTGGCAAAAAGACCAAGGCAAATATTTGACGTCTCTATTTAGGGGCGTCAGCTATATTTGAAGAATCAATCACAAATAAACAGAAACGACAAAAGCTAAGAGCAAAAACGTTCAAAAGACGCCTATTCATTCCAAAAAATTAGTCATAATTACAAAATTATGCACATAGTGCCACTAAGCAGTGCGTCACAAAAACAAACCCAAAATAAATACAAGGCACCTAGAAGCCCTCATTCATCGTCGTCACTGGGAACAAACTCAGGAGGAGCGCGTCCTTCCTTCTGAGCCTTCTCCACCTCAACTTGGTAGATGAGGAACTTCTCAAACCAGCTGAAGGGGCATTCACTGCCAAATTCGGCATTCCATGCAAGCTCCATGCCCCTTCGAGTTGACTTCTCACTCAGAACGACCGACTAGTCGAGAACACTCGTTGACGTGGCCACCTCCTTGCGAGCCGCCTCCAACTGTGTCTCCAACTCCTCAAACTGAGTCTCAAGACGAGAAAACTCAGCTTCTTTCACCTTAATCTTCTCAGAAAGATCTTCAATTTGAGAAAAGTTCTGATCGATCTGTTTAAGACGATGCGTATTCTCAGCACGTTGGGAGGTCAGGGATTTGGTCACAGCGTCGATTTCCTCCCGCCTGTCAAAACGAAGTCTCTCCAGCTCGGCAAAATGCTGATCGCCGCACTGACTAGCCAGAAGACGGTGTCGAGCCTCTTCATGCACCAAAGCAGTGCGCCACTTCTTTAGCGAGTCCAGCAGGATAAACATCTGTACAAAACAGCAAGAGTATAAAAAAAAGAGAAGAAAATGATAATATATACAATAAATGCATAACGAAGCTTACATCCAGCGCCTAGGACTGCATGGCGGCAAGCTGATTCTCGGCCGCCTCAGGAAGGATCTCAGGACACTTGGGAGGAATAGCATTGCGCATCAGAGTCATTATTCGCCGCCGGTCAAGAGAGTTAAACCCGCCTGAAGAAGGGATCTGATCCAATTCAACATCAATGTCTTTCTGAGGGTCGGGTATTTCAATTGGAAAAACAATGGCCTTAGAATCTCTGGGAGAGACTACAGAACTGCTAGACGAGGAACGGCAAGTGGTTACGATGTTGGAGTAAAACTTACCACCAGAATTCCTAGCCCTCTCCGCCGCCTTCAGAGGAATATTCCAGCGGACGGCTTCAGCAATTCCCCCAAGAGGATCAACCGCCGCTCCAGCTTTCTGAGAGCTAGGAGAAGCGGATGCAGTCTGAGGCGCAGCGGATACCTTGAACGCCTTCGAAGCTGTTGACTTGAAGACGGGTTTCCCTGTTCCGCCAGCCCTGCGCTTGGAAGAAGGTGCCGCGTCTGAGGCCGCCTTCCTTGAACTCTGAAGAAACAACGACACGTAAGTCGCAAACATTGAAGTAAATCACATGTTTGGGAAGGCTTAAACAATACCTTCTTCTCCTCAGTAGGAGGATGATGAACCACCTGCTCTGGGACAGCTTGCTCAGCCGCCTTGTAACGCTGCAAAGCCTCAAAAGTGCTGGCGTTAAGTACTTTTGCCAGCCAGGACGGCATATCCACCCGGCCTTTGGATGCATCATCCACTTTCTCCAAAGAAAGACGTTAGTATAGAGTAAAGCATTGATAAAACAACGAAAGATCTGAATGTACATATACATTACCTCTCGGCATATACGGATACAAGCCCACATCCGAGAGGAAAACGGGATCGGCCAGTTGATCCAAATGAGGCAACCACCCCTCGGGTATATAAGCCGTCTTGGTCTTAACTATGAGCGGCTTGGCCTTGAACAAGGACGAGATCCGTTTCCAGAGAGCGGGGGAAACTGGAGGAAAGGAGCCGCTTTTTCCAACAAAATTGGGTCTAAGCGTTCCAACGTCTCATTTGCTCGCACATCTCCAAATTGGTGGTTTTGATAACCACCCACTTCTTCCTCCAGTGATGCCACTGGACGCCTTGTCCATCACCGTCCGATAAGCGCCCTTATAAGTGACAATTAGCCAACCCTCGGCGGACTTGGGAACCTGAGACTTGGAGGCTATCCTCAGGAATGCTGGGAAGGAGGGAGTAATACCCTCAAGCTCACATCGGGCTATATAGCCAAAAACGCCAGCCCAGGAGTTGGGGGACATCTGGTTCAGACCAATGTTGAAGCCGTGCAACAACTCCACCACAAAAGGGTGAGGAGGAAATCTCATGCCGAGCTTCAGAAAGGAGCTGTACACGGCAAACTCCCCCTCCACTAGTCCAAAGATGGTGCAGTCCATGCCAGCCGGCATACGGAACTTGTACTCGGAACCCAGATTTAGAGACGCCCCATATTCCGCTCCCTTGGCAGTGAGAAAAGTCAGCCACGGCTGAACTGGGAAGATCTCACTAGGGTGGAGGTGACCATCTTCTCCACCTGAAGGGCCCGCCGGCGCACCATCGACGCGCTCGTTTGAGGGGACGTCCTCCTCCATGGGAGAAGAAGATTCCCCTTCGAGTTGTCGATCATCTTCTATTCGCACCATGATACCCTGCACAGGCTGAAGATTTGGCTCAAGACGAGGGGCATTACTTGGAAAGTGAAGACGTCCAAAGGGCAGATCGCCGCCCACAGTTTTGACGTGGTCCTCACATCATTAATAAGAAAAGGAAACTAGGAAGGACCAAAATCAACAAACAAATTTTTCCAAAGGTGAGAGTTACTTGATGGATCGAAGAGAGAGTTTTCAAAGAAATTTGATGAAGAACTGCAAGAACAGGACCTTGAGGATTGTGGCGGCGCTACAGTGGCTCCTGGTGGATGTTAGACGTCGGAAATCGCCTTCTCTTATGGCTCTCAAATGATCACTAGAAATGAGGGGGAAATTCAATCAAATGGTCACTTATTTATAGAGGGGTAAGAAGTGATTACCCCTGCCACGCGTCGTCACCTTATTGAACAATCCAAGAGCAGTGAAAACTAACGTCCGTTTTCACCCCTCGTGAGGGGCAAATGATGTGGGCCTAATAGTTACCACCTTAAGGCCCCAAAAAGGTCATGATAACTAGCCCAACGAATCCATGGCTCAAGCCCAAGAAGCGGGCCTGGACCTTAGTGTTCAGGTAAAATAAGGGCGCGACCTTATTTAAGGAAGCCCATGATCTCTGGCCCAACTTGCTAAAAAGTCGTTTGACAGAAGGACAATTGTCCCTAATCCTACGGAGCACACATCCCACAGATAGGGATGAGGGATCATTTCCCAAGAAACTCTAGCCCTATAAAAGGCTCGAATCCCAAGGTAAGAGGGCAATCAATTCATTCCCCACCAACCTAAAACTATCTTTGCTCTGCCAATGAATATGTTTTTCTTTAAGTATAGATCATACAAAATAAACAAAATAAAGTATGTGAATAGTACAAAAAAAATTAAAGTGTTGCAAGTAAAAAAAAATAGAGGAAGTACAATTTTGTGGCGGATTTGTAGCTAGAACTTTGACTTTGCACCTAATTTAAACCCGAATTATAAAAGTAAGAATATTGAACTTAGTAAGAATACTAGGTTAAGTCCCGTGCAAATACACGGATGTTAGTAAATAATTTGTTTATTTCATCCATGAAATCCACCAATTAAACTCCCGTTTCTCACAAAAATGGTTCTTACACTTTTCCTACCGTATCTCTATAACATATTAGAGATCACAAAACCAATTCATATCACACATTGATTTCTTTTTCTTTTCAAAAACATTCTCAAAGTTTCATCACTGTATAAAAATCCTCTAGTAAATATTTCTCCTTTGTCACTTAAAGATGTAGCAGTTGTTGAGGGGAACTAATGAGGAAGGTGATTAATAGAGCTGTCATGTATAATTTTGAAAGGAAAATTAAAGGAGATGAAAAAAAAGGAGACAGAAGAACAATTAAAAAAAAGGAGAATAAATGAGAGTTGTGTGAAAGAAGAAATAGAAGGGATAAGAAATTCCTACAAGCAGTTAACTTTTCAAGTTAAAATACAAATGAAGCTTTCAGTATCTCAGAGAATTATCTTTCAAAAATATCAAGTTCTTTAATGATTCATAAGGGGACTTACACCATAAACGCAAGTTCCTACAAAAATTGAATCAAGTAACTATAAAAAAGTTTCAAAGAAATTATACGAAGAAAAAGAAACCGTGTACTGCTAAAGAAGATTAGAAGAAAAAATATAAGGAACAACGATGTATTTTATGGGGAGGAACTTCAGTTGAAATTTCGAGAAAAAGGGAGACATGTTTGAGAAAAAAGTGACAAAGGAATAAATCTATTCATCACATAAGCAGGCCTATATCTTCATAAATTTTTCCTTCGGTTATCTTTTCTTTTGGAACTCATTGGACAATTGACTTTCTTTTTAATGTGTTGCACTTTGGTGAAAATGAGATTACACTTGTTGACAACTACACTATAGCTTCTTTGACTGATTTATTGATGTATGCGTGCGGATGGCTAATATTACTAGATTGACGTTTGAGCAAATTAATATTTTCTTTTTCCTTGTGTTTGACCATTAACTATATGTTCTTGGTTGTGTGGTGTCATAATAAGTTTGGAAGTTTGTTTATAAATCCTTGAAACGAAATACACTTTTTGATGATGTCAAAGGGGGAAGAGAAAAGGCAAAGATACTTATTTCCTACTTTTATAATATAATTAATAGGTATTTATGTTTTATTCTCTACTAAATAATGATTTTGCTATACTAAGTTCCTGTTAGTTTTTATTATTACTTTGCCTTGGTTTGTCATCACCAAAAAGGGGGAAATTGTTGAGCCAATAGGGTTTTGATGATGACAAACTAAAGTAATCAACTAACATGTTTTTCAAGTTGTATATGTGCAAGGATCATTAATAAATAATTGTGCCCAATTCTTCAATAATAGAGCTTATGGAAGTTGATGATTGTGAGATGCTTATAACAAAGAAGCATAAAGTCCAGAGCTGGAATTGCAAAGCAATTCCTAAGGATGAACTCTAGATAAGCTGGGAGTTATAAAGTTCATGCGGAAGAACTAGAACTCCAGATGAGATAGAGGAACGCCGAAGGAGAAGCAGCAGTCCCTGAGTGGAAACTCGAAGAGAAGAAGTCTGGAGCATATGATTTTACATTCCGGGCTTCAATTTAAAGGAACTCATGCCTGAGGAACAACCATTGTTCCTGAGGAACAAACATTGTTCCTGAGGAACAACCATTGTTCCTGAGGAACAACCATTGTTCCTGAGGAACAACCAATATGTGGAGCACTTGGTCCTGAGAAACAACCATTGTTATTGAGGAGCACTTGTTTATGAGGAACAACCAATATGCGGAGCACTTGTTCATGAGGAACAACCATTGTTCCTGAGGAGCACTTGTTCCTGAGGGATAACCAATATGCGGAGCACTTGTTCCTGAGGAACAACCAACACGCGGAACAACATGAAACATGAAGATATGAAATGAGAGTTTATTTTCTAGGATTCATGTAAGTATGTGGAAACGTGAAAGATAATGGAACAAGGTGTCAAAAGGAACTCGTGGAACTCGTGTAAGTGGAACTCGTATCTAGGAACTTAGTCTGCATCCTAAATATAACGCCAGTATGCATTAATCTAATTGTCAGTAAGTTAGAATATAAACGTGATTTATGATGGTTTATTTAAGAGTTTTAATTTGATTAAAAGTCTTTAATAAATAGGTAATTGACTAAGTTTAGAAATCTTAATAAGATAAATATGTTTTATAATTTGAAATTCATTAATTAATTTATTATAGTCCTATTAATTTGGGTATCTTGGAATTAATTAATTAATTAATTAATTAGAGTCCTATTAATTTGGGTATCCTAGGTAGTCAAATATTAATTTACGTTCATGAGTAGATTAATTAGGTAGGTTCCTATTAACTTGGGAATCCTATGAATTCAGTTAATAAATCACGTTTAATATAACTGACATATTAGTTATTGATTTTAGGATCATGCCTAGAAACTAGGATGCATTACTTGGTATTGGCTTGTTCCCCAAGGATAATCACATTATACTCCATGTTCATTCATTTATCACGTTCAACAGTTAGTGGGTTAGGGGTTGTGCTTGTTTCCCAAGTAAAGAATCACGAAGTAGTGGCCAAGGCATTCTTGAAAGCTATACAAGGATTCATCATCATTCATTCTAAAGTGTATGACACTAGCGGTCATTCCAGTATGTCTGGTTCAAGAGGAAAAATGTTTTAAAAGAAATATGTTTTGTTTTCCATGTTCTTGAGTCAGTCTATTAGTTCCAAGTTCCTATGAGTGACTTGTTCCTCTTTGTTCTTTTATGTGATACATACTAGAGGGATACTAATCAATTATCAATCATCTATATTTTGAGAGTTGGTCAACGGTTGAGTGAGCTCTTGTAATGGGGCATTGGTCAAGGGTTTGAGTGAATTCTTGTATCAAGTTTTGGGCAGGAACTTGAGTGAGTTCCTTATGTGTATGGTGTAGGAACTTGAGTGAGTTCCTGTTGTATTTGGGTAGGCTTTGAGTGAAGTCTATAAGAGAGAAACAGGGAGGCTTTGAGTGAAGCAAAAGAGTCAAGAGAGACTTCTAGGGAAGTCAGTGAGAGCGTAGTTGTTTGAGTAACAACTATTGGGAACTTGAGTTCGTAAAGGAACTCAAGTAATACCCGAGTTCCTTATAGGTTTGCAACAGAGTTGTTGCCCTATAGTGAAAAGAGTTTGAGTTGAAATCCCTAGTTGGTCGAGGTTTTCTTTCTAGTTGGGCTTAGAAAGTTTCCTCGTAAAATCTCTCTTGCATTGTTTCTCTACTTGCTTTAAGTTCATTTATAATTCCACAAAATTGGCTAGCAAGATCCATATTGCAATTCACCCCCCATCTTGTAGTTTTCCATCTGAATAACAAGGATCAACATCAACGTCGAATCTGATCCAATATTCGATATTAGACCGCATCGTGTTTCGAATTTTTAGATAATTTTGTTGAACCCACTTTTTATCCCTTACTTAAATGCATATAATGTAATAAAACACAATACAAACTCTCTCAAAATTTCCAATACAATATAAACAATTATAGAAAGACAAAAAAAAAACTCTTGTTTGGGTACGGACGTATAGTAACACATAACTTTTTTTTATACCATTGTAACGATTTTTCAAAATTCAATAAGTAGGCTAAGTGTATTAGAAATTTTTGAAAATCAATTCTGAAAATAAATTTTTGAAAATCAATTGTGAAAATCACTTTTTGAAAATTATTTGTGGCCTACATAGACTTAATTCTAATTAATTGATTATTTTTTCCTATTGTAAAATGAGTAAGTTAGTCAAATTATTACTTTTCTAAGACGCAATATTTATCTATTCCTATTATATACAAAGTAAGTTATTCAAATTATTATTTTTCTAAGACACATATTTATCTTATTCTATTATATATAAAGTAAGTTAATTAAATTATTTTCAGCTAAGTATAATGTATGATAGTTTACCTACTGTATTGATATTCTTTCCGAGTTTTGATGCAATATTTAGTAGATTATTAATTTATAAGATTTGTCTTTCGTATTGTGTAAGCCATAATATTTTATTTATGTGTTCTTTTCCTAACTTACTGATTTTATTTTTAGTTTTTAATACTCTTTCTGTAATATACATGATATGCTTAGTAATATTTAGTAAATAAGTTGATTCTCCTACGAAAGGCATGTGTGTCCATTAGTTAGAAGTCTAGTGAGGCTTAATTATGGCAAAATTTTAAGCCTTAATAGACTTCTATGTAATCTTTTCCTAATGTAGATTAATTTTTATTCGTTTTTTAATTATTTACATATAAATATCCATATCATATACTTTTCATTAAAAAAATACAGGACGCACCAGGAGATAGAAGGAAATAATGCCCTTGGTCCAAGTATGCATTCAATGATAAGTCTAATATATGCGGTTCAGTATTAATTAACAAGTTAATAATTCAGTGAGATCAAGTGAGCTGAATGCCTAGCTAGAGGCCGCTTCAGTTCAAGTGGAATTAATGATATTAATCCACAGCTTACTCTTGACTGAACCCGTAGGGTCACACAAATAGTACGTAAACGGATCAAGTATTTAATGGCATTAAATACTCCATCTATGGATATTCGGAATCGACGGATCTTGGTTTCAGTGGGAGCTGAGATCGTCACAGGCAAGAAATGAATACTCCGGAAACGATGATATTGCCGGAAACGGAAATATGGATCGTATCGGAAACGTAAATATTATCCAAGTCGTAGATGTTGCCGGAAACGGAAACATGGTACGTATCGGGAAATATTATCGGAAATAGAAATATTGCCGGAATCGGAAATATTGCCGGAAACGGAAATATTGTCTGAATCGGAAATATTATCGGAATCGGAAAATAATTCCGGAAACGGAAATATTAAATATTTGTTCGAAACGGAAATTAATTCCGGAATCGGAAATGTTAAATATTGTTCGTATCGGAAATGAATTCCGGAATCGGAAAATTAATCGGAAGCGCGTCGTACGAATTAGCATCGGACGAGCTTGCTAGACGAAGGCCCAGCACGAAGCCAGGCCCACGTCCAGCAAGAGAAACGCGCGCCACAACACGCCAGCCCAAGGCTGCGCCAGGCCCACCGCAAGGCAGGCCCAGCGCGCGCCCAAGGCTGCGGTAGTCGTGGGCTGCGATGCTCGGGCTGTGCGCGCACGCGCATGGCGCCCCTCGTGGGCTGCTGTGCGTGCGTAGGTGTTTGTGTTCACATGCGAAACCTAAAACGTACAGGATTCGTTTAATGATTAAATTCCTAATTCTATTTGATAAATTAATTAAATAAGAGTTTCATTAGGATTCTAATTTAATTAATTCGTATCCTAATAGGATTCCAATTCTCTTTCCATACCCCTATAAATATGTGGCCTGGGTTCACAATTTATAACAAGTTTTTCAAGTATTCAAAGTGAGTTTTTGAGAGAAAAATTCAGACACATTCCTTGCTCAAAAGTGCCGAAATTTTTAGTACCTTAAGGGCGATTCTAGTTGGTCAATCTTAAGGCGGATCCGGACGTGCTGTGGACTATCTACGGAGGGACGACACTTGGAGTCCTAAAGACTTGTTCTTGTTCGGTTCGGGCGCAGCTAGGGAAGGCACGCAACAAAGAGTATGCATCTAAACTATGCTATATGATTATGTGTAAATAATATGTATTCCTGGCTAAATGGTTTTTCCGCATGATTTATGAATTGTCATATGTATCATAACCTAACAGTGGTATCACGAGCCTCTTATTATTTTCATAATCGAAATTGCATGAACATGGTTAAATATTACAAATTTGCAAGAATTAAAAGGGGTGATTAATTTTCGTAATTGTTAATTAATTGCAAATTGCGTTTATTTAATTATACGTACGCGGTTTTTCGGCAGTTTCTTCGTTACTCATCCAAATCGAGTGATTTTTGTGTCAATTCCGCATGTAAAAGGCATTCTAAAAGTTTGACAAAAATAGTCATTTTCTGCCGAACCCAGAATTCTCAAATTCGAAGCCTAACTATGACTTTTCGAAGGTTTTAGTTTTTCGAATGCAAAATTTCGTAAATTTAAGATGTTAAATTAAATATTTGCGATTCTTGTTGATAAATCTTGAATTTTTGATTGACCTACTGTATATGTTTAACAAGTTTGAATGCCTAGCCTTGTTAATTATGCAATCTAATTTGTAATTATGATTAATTTGTTGAAAATTAGAATAATTTAGAATTAATTTGATTTCATAATTAATTATAATTTAATTAGATACCTATGATTAAAAACCACCATAAAAATTTGTAAATTTATGATAAATTTTAAATCTTTATGACTTAGACTTGAATCCATGTTAATCGGAAATCAATTGAATAATAAATTTTCGATTTTTCGCCCTAAAATTATGAAATTAATATTAATTTATTAATTTGTCATTAATTTTAAATATAAATTTTTTAAATTTTATGCGATTCGTTCATATAACTTGCACGCACAAAGCAATGGACGCTACGTGTTACCCTTAAGGGGTGTTGTATAGTGCGGGCATGCGACGACGAGCAAGGGAGCTCGTCGCCCATGCGGCACGATTGCAATGAGCAAGGGCATGGTGCACGAGCACAAGGCAGCAGCCCTGCCTTGTGTCGTGGGCTACTAGCAATGGACGAATGGGCATGGGCGAAAGCAAGGCACGGCAGTCGCGTGTGGGCAGCAAGCGAGCTGCGCCACAACGCGCGCAGCCTCGCGCGCAGCGAGCGCAAGCTCGCGTGCCACGAGTGCTGCGCCCAGCGTCGATGCCTCGCGCAGCGAGCGCTGGCGAGCGCGCACATCGAGGGCTGGCGAGCGCGCACAGCGAGCGATGGCTCGCGTGCATCGAGCGCTGGCGCGCGCGCTGCGAGCACCAACTCGCGCGATTGCGACGCATCGCATGGGCTGTGCGCACATGGCCAGCGATGGCTGTGTGCGTGTGGCCCATGGGCGTGCGATGCGTAGGGTGTTTGCGTTGCGATTAGATCGTTTTGAATGTTTAATTTGAAATTTTCAGTTTACGTAATTTTAATTAATTTTAAAATTAATAATTTAAATTATTTTCTTGGATTTTGATTTTGAATATTGTAATTATAATAAATTTTTATTTATTCTAATTATTTTACTAAAATTAAAATCATGAATTAATTTAAATACGACTGAAATTAAATTAAACTTTTTTGGATTCAATTATAAATTTATATGAGCTTTAAATTTTAATTAAATTTGTATGTTTCCGGTTAGACTAGAAATACATTTTTATGTTTAAAATTAGTAAAGCATATGAATTTATTGGTTTGAGTGGGAGCCCTTTTTAGTCATAAACTCTTGATTAGGTCTACAAATCCTTAAGGTTAAATCAACTTGATTAGAATTAATAAGGACTGAATAATTGGTAGATTATTGGTGCCCTTGATTAATTGCTGCAAATGTTTACGTGATGCATAATGTGTTTTACTAACCAGCTATGTGGGCCATTCATGATAATGAATGGATGAATGGTATATATTGTATATGTACTGTTTTGCAGGTTATGAAGTGACTAGTATGGCCCAAATAGGATAGAAAATATGGTCTGCGTACCATTAATTTGAATGTAATTGGTCTAAAGTACCAAAGTTGTTTTTCAATTCAAATATGGTCTGCGTACCATCAAATAGTTGTAATTAGTTTTAATTATAGCTTATCCTATTTGAAGAAAATGGTTCCTCCCACGGAGATTTTCAAGACGGACTTTGAAGTTAAAGCTTCAAGATGAAGTCGGGCCATACTAGATCACATTTATCTTATGCATGTTTTAAGTTATTTATTGCTTTTAAATATGTCTTAAAATGCATGAGATCAAAAGCTTGATTATGTTGCATGATTAAGGATTTTAGTTCACTTAAAATCTAACCAACATAGTAAGAGCCTTAAGTTCCAAACTTAAAAATTGAGTTAAAAGGTGCCATGCCAAAATATACACTTGCTTGGATATCCTTTACATCAATCTTGTAATAGTTTTCGCTCAGCGAGGTGTTACTTATTGGTCCTAAAGGGGCAAGGTACACAAATAATTGTGAGTACATGTTAGTTTTGGTAAAACTCAACGATATAAGTAAGGAGTCCTTTTATGTCGTGGCAAAATCGATAGGTTTACCTAATAAGTTCTTAGACGTACCTATCAACCAAGAATAGTTTCTAGACTATTAGCAAAAGGTTTTTGCTTACCTAAGATGTTTTAGGATTAAGTCGACAAACTGTGCTTAGTTCTTCAATGATTTTAGGATCTTGGAATCATTTTATTCACACCTGCCGGAACACATAACTTGAATAAAATGCTTAATAAACATTGAATTATGCATGTATGCTAGAATTTAAGTTTATTAAGAGAAACTGTGAATGGTTATTTATTTGTTTATTCTTTTCAATTGTAGTTTTTAATATGGCAAACAACAATTCATTCAACATTCGATCAATTCTCGAAAAGGACAAGTTGAACGGGAAAAACTTCCTTGACTGGCAAAGGAACTTGCAAATAGTTCTTATGCAGGAAGAAAAGGAGTATGTCCTAGAAGAGGCGATGCCCGAAGCCGCAGGCGACGGGGTCACTCAGGCAGCCCTCAATCGTTGGATTGATGCCAACAAGGATGTGAAATGTCTAATGCTCGCCACCATGAGTGCGGATCTACAGAAAACGTTCATCAACTCAGATGCTTTCACAATCATCAGTGAGTTGAAGAACATGTTCCAAGATCTGGCTCGAGTCGAAAGATTCGAGACTCATAGGCAAATTCTTGAGACCAAGCTTAAGAAAGGCGAGCCCGTAAGTCCACATGTTCTCAAAATGATTGGACTCATTGAGAATATGAGTCGGCTGAATCAGCAATTTTCTCAGGAAATGGCTATAGACACCATCCTCCATTCTCTTCATAACGGGTATGATCAGTTCAAACTGAACTACAGTATGAATAGTCTGGACAAAACGCTCACTGAGCTTCACGGTATGCTGAAGACCGCTGAAAAGACGCTCAAAAGTGATAAGCAGGATGTGCTTATGGTGCGTGGGGGCAAGTTCAAGAAATCTTGGATGAAGAGGAATGCTAAGAAAGGTGGTAACAAGGCCAGCCCAACTAAGCAAACTGGCGCCAAATCTGTAAAGAGGAAGGTCAGTCAACCCACTTCTGAATCCGAATGCTTCTACTGCAAGAAAAAGGGGCATTGGAAGAGAGATTGCTTGAAGCTAAAGGAAGATCAGAAGAACGGAACAGTCGTTCCATCTTCAGGTATTTTCGTTATAGACTGTATACTTGCTAATTCAACTTCTTGGGTATTAGATACAGGTTGTGGCTCACACTTATGTTCCAATCCACAGGGACTAAGAAGAAGTAGAAAGTTAAGCAAGGGTGAAGTCGACCTACGAGTGGGAAATGGAGCACGGATTGCTGCATTAGCTGTAGGAACTTACTATTTGTCGTTGCCCTCCGGGCTAGTTTTGGAACTGGAAGAATGTTTCCATGTTCCAAGTCTTACTAAAAACATCATTTCAGTTTCTTGCTTAGATGCTAAGGGATTTTCCTTTTTAATAAAAGACAATAGTTGTTCGTTTTATTTTAAAGAGATGTTTTATGGATCTGCTAGATTAGTCAATGGACTTTATTTATTAGATCACGACAAACAAGTATATAACATAAATACCAAAAGGGCCAAAAAGGATGATTCAGATCTCACCTATCTGTGGCATTGTCGATTAGGCCATATAAACTTGAAACGCTTAGAAAGACTTCAAAAGGAAGGAATTCTAGAACCATTTGACTTAGAGGATTATGGTAAATGCGAATCATGTTTACTTGGCAAAATGACAAAGCAACCTTTCTCTAAAGTTGGAGAAAGAGCAAATGAACTATTGCGTTTAATCCATACAGATGTATGTGGACCAATGAGTACAAATGCTAGAGGTGGTTTCAGCTACTTTATCACTTTCACTGATGACTTCAGTAGATATGGTTATGTCTACCTAATGAAGCATAAGTCTGAATCCTTTGACAAATTCAAGGAATTTCAGAGTGAAGTAGAGAATCAATTAGGCAAGAAGATTAAGGCACTGCGGTCTGATAGAGGCGGTGAATATCTGAGCTATGAATTTGATGACCATCTGAAAGAATGTGGAATTCTATCAGAATTGACTCCTCCTGGAACACCACAATGGAACGGTGTGTCAGAACGGAGGAACAAAACCTTGCTAGACATGGTCAGGTCAATGATGGGTCAGGCCAAACTTCCATTAGAATTTTGGGGACATGCACTAAATACAGCTGCACTCACTATAAATAGAGCTCCGTCTAAAGCTGTCGAAAAGACTCCATACGAATTATGGTTTGGAAAGCCTCCAAATGTGTCTTTTCTTAAGATTTGGGGATGTGAAGTATACGTCAAGCGATTAATTTCAGACAAACTTCATCCAAAATCTGACAAATGTATCCTTGTGGGCTATCCAAAGGAAACAAAGGGGTATTACTTCTACAATACATCTGAGAACAAGGTGTTTGTTGCTCGAGATTGTGTCTTTTTGGAGAAAGATCACATTTCCAAAATGACAAGTGGGAGAAAAGTAGACCTCGAAGAAATTCGAGTCGAACAACAAACTCTAGAGAATGCTCAAGATGACATTCAGGATGAAACTCAGAGATCTTTAGAAGAATCTGGTGAGAATCATGGTCAAACTAGAAATGTTACCCCGCGTAGATCGCAAAGATATAGATCTCAACCGGAAAGGTACTTAGGTATTTTGACGAACGAGAGCTATGACGTTCTATTACTTGAAAGTGATGAACCTGCGACTTACAAACAAGCTATGACGAGCCCTAGCTCCAAGCAATGGCAAGAAGCCATGCAATCTGAATTAGACTCCATGTCTGAAAACCAAGTATGGGATTTGGTCGATTTGCCAGATGGCTACCAAGCCATTGGAAGCAAATGGGTTTTCAAACTGAAAAAGGACAAGGATGGGAAACTTGAAGTTTTCAAAGCTAGATTGGTTGCAAAAGGTTACAGGCAAGTCCACGGTGTGGATTACGATGAAACCTTTTCACCAGTTGCAATGCTAAAGTCTATTCGGATAATGTTAGCAATCGCTGCATATTACGATTACGAAATATGGCAGATGGATGTCAAAACTGCTTTCTTAAACGGCGTTTTAACAGAGACTGTGTTTATGACACAGCCTGAAGGTTTTGAGGATCCAAAGAATGCTAAAAAGGTATGCAAGCTAAAGAAGTCAATCTACGGATTGAAGCAGGCATCCAGGAGCTGGAATATACGTTTTGATGAAGCAGTCAGTGACTTTGGTTTCATCAAGAACGCAGACGAATCTTGTGTATACAAGAAGGTCAGTGGGAGCAAAATTGCTTTCCTAGTATTATATGTCGACGACATATTACTTATCGGAAATGACATTCCTATGTTGAACTCTGTCAAGATTTGGCTTGGGAAATGTTTTTCGATGAAAGATCTAGGAGAAGCACAGTACATATTGGGCATCAAGATTTACAGAGATAGATCTAAAAGGATTATTGGACTTAGTCAAAGCACTTAAATCAATAAGGTGCTTGATAGGTTCAAGATGGCGGACTCCAAGCGAGGCTACCTACCCATGTCTCATGGAATGACTCTAAGCAAGACTCAGTGCCCAAAAACACTTGATGAGCGTAGACGAATGAATGGGATTCCATATGCATCATTGATTGGTTCAATAATGTATGCTATGATATGTACACGCCCGGATGTTGCGTATGCACTCAGTGCTACGAGCAGATACCAGTCAGACCCAGGGGAGGCGCATTGGACTGCTGCCAAGAATATTCTGAAGTACCTGAAAAGGCACAAAGATGACTTCCTGGTCTATGGTGGAGATGATGAATTAATTGTTAAAGGCTATACGGACGCAAGTTTCCAAACCGACAAAGATGATTTCAGATCACAATCTGGGTTTGTCTTCTGTCTCAACGGAGGAGCAGTAAGCTGGAAAAGTGCTAAGCAAAGCACCATTGCGGATTCTACAACTGAAGCGGAGTACATTGCTGCACATGAAGCAGCAAAGGAAGCTATATGGCTAAGGAAGTTCATAGGTGAACTTGGTGTAGTCCCCTCCATTAAAGGACCAATAGCCCTGTATTGTGATAATAACGGAGCTATTGCACATGCAAAGGAGCCTAGACACCACCAGAGAGTCAAGCATTTACTTCGTAGATTTCACCTTCTACGAGAGTTCGTTGAAAGAAAAGAAGTCGAGATAAACAAGATTGGAACTGATGACAACATATCAGATCCATTGACTAAACCTCTGCCGCAGGCGAAGCACAACTCGCACACTGCAGCTATGGGAATCAAGCATATTGGAGAATAGCTTTGATATCCTTGTTTAATGTTTTAAAGTTTTAGAGTTTAAATCTTTGTAAAACATTATTGGTTAATCATTCACAATAAATGAAAAGAATTCATTTTTCCATTTAATTTGTGGTTTATTAAATGATGAGTCCCTTCAATTTGACGATATATTCAAGATAGACTGTCAGGACCAGTCCTGTGACTAAGAAATGTCTATCAAGTGAACTTGAATGTCAAAGGTTTAAAATGGTCCCTAGTCGGAGTTTTCTATAAAATTGGACGCATAGAAAACGTTAGACGATTAGAATGCAAGATGACTAGTAGTTCTGTTTCTTGAACTATGTGGACATGGCAATGTCATAATCATTTGCATAGATACTTACTTTGTGAAGACTAGTATCGGACAAGACCTATGAAACTTTACTGTAAGAGATGAAAATTGTCATAAGTAAATTTCATTAAAATTATTAGACACTAAATCCTCAATACCTGAGTGATTTGAGATTACTTGTTTGAGAACTGGTTACTTTGACGTTGACCAACCGTCGCACCGTAAAAGGAGGCTATAAAGGCAACGCTCAGGTAATCACCTATCAAACGAAGTCTAATCTCAAGATCGCAAGATTGGGATTGTCCTCCCATAAATCGGGATGAGATGCTTAAAAGTTATACAAGGCCACTCGGAGAGCTAGAAACTGTGAAATGCATGGCCGTGCTCGGATGAATCATAGGCTATGATTATCTGTTTATTTGATCAGTTGAACTCTGAAACCGAGGAACACCTCTGGACATAATAAGGATGACAACTCTTACCTTATGTTCAAGAGCAAGCATCGAGCGACAAAGGAATTAGGAAATGCACACTTGTCCCTAAGGACAAGTGGGAGACTGAAGGAAATAATGCCCTTGGTCCAAGTATGCATTCAATGATAAGTCTAATATATGCGGTTCAGTATTAATTAACAAGTTAATAATTCAGTGAGATCAAGTGAGCTGAATGCCTAGCTAGAGGCCGCTTCAGTTCAAGTGGAATTAATGATATTAATCCACGGCTTACTCTTGACTGAACCCGTAGGGTCACACAAATAGTACGTAAACGGATCAAGTATTTAATGGCATTAAATACTCCATCTATGGATATTCGGAATCGACGGATCTTGGTTTCAGTGGGAGCTGAGATCGTCACAGGCAAGAAATGAATACTCCGGAAACGATGATATTGCCGGAAACGGAAATATGGATCGTATCGGAAATGTAAATATTATCCAAGTCGTAGATGTTGCCGGAAACGGAAACATGGTACGTATCGGGAAATATTATCGGAAATAGAAATATTGCCGGAATCGGAAATATTGCCGGAAACGGAAATATTGTCTGAATCGGAAATATTATCGGAATCGGAAAATAATTCCGGAAACGGAAATATTAAATATTTGTTCGAAACGGAAATTAATTTCGGAATCGGAAATGTTAAATATTGTTCGTATCGGAAATGAATTCCGGAATCGGAAAATTAATCGGAAGCGCGTCGTACGAATTAGCATCGGACGAGCTTGCTAGACGAAGGCCCAGCACGAAGCCAGGCCCACGTCCAGCAAGAGAAACGCGCGCCACAACACGCCAGCCCAAGGCTGCGCCAGGCCCACCGCAAGGCAGGCCCAGCGCGCGCCCAAGGCTGCGGCAGTCGTGGGCTGCGATGCTCGGGCTGTGCGCGCGCGCGCATGGCGCCCCTCGTGGGCTGCTGTGCGTGCGTAGGTGTTTGTGTTCACATACGAAACCTAAAACGTACAGGATTCGTTTAATGATATAATTCCTAAAACGTACAGGATTCGTTTAATAATTAAATTCCTAATCCTAGTTTCATTAGGATTCTAATTTAATTAATTCGTATCCTAATAGGATTCCAATTCTCTTTCCATACCCCTATAAATATGTGGCCTGGTTCACAATTTATAACAAGTTTTTCAAGTATTCAAAGTGAGTTTTTGAGAGAAAAATTCAGACACATTCCTTGCTCAAAAGTGCCGAAATTTTTAGTACCTTAAGGGCGATTCTAGTTAGTCAATCTTAAGGCGGATCCGGACGTGCTGTGGACTATCTACGGAGGGACGACACTTGGAGTCCTAAAGACTTGTTCTTGTTCGGTTCGGGCGCAGCTAGGGAAGGCACCCAACAAAGAGTATGCATCTAAACTATGATATATGATTATGTGTAAATAATATGTATTCCTGGCTAAATGGTTTTTCCGCATGATTTATGAATTGTCATATGTATCATAACCTAACAGAGATGACATGTATCATTTTATGTGTCTTTAAATATATAGTAATTGATTGATTGATAGTATATAAGTTATTGATTTTGGTAGTTAAAAATGTGCCAGCAAAATTCACGCAAAGAAGGAACACGTATTATTTTTGGTATTATTTTAAAACAAAGCAGTGTAATTATTCATTGATTATTCAAAAATGAAATTGTAAAAAATTATATTACGTAGTATAAAAGATGTATGTTGCTATATTTTAAAAAGAATATAATATAAGGATAGTTTATAACATGTATTAGAAATAAAAATTTGATAAATAATATCAATTATATAAGAAATGATTTTCTAACCAAAAAAAGGATGATAAGATTCTTTAAAATATTCCCCTAAAAAAAATCTTTAAAATATGGTGAAATCTTTTCAACAAAAAAAAGGAAAAAAAAATTACTAAGGACTCACCAGGACGTGACACGTGTCATTCCTGGTGCGCCTTTTAGTATATAGTAATAGATAGATAGATTGATTGAACTCAAGAATAAAATCTTTGACATTTGCACATAATTTAAACCCAAATGCATTTGGACAAAATTGAGCAAGGCAAATAAAATACATAAACTTTTGTGTAAGACCTCCTAACGGTTATACCACTTTTTTGGTACTAACTAAACCAGTGTAAAACATAACTAAAAGTAATAAAACCATAAGTAATTGAATAACAAAATAGTTAAGGTATAACGACAAATAGTTTAATTTATGAGTCGAATAGTGATTATTTTTTTAACAAACTTATTAATAACTAAAACTCATAAAATCTTGACTAATTGATCTCATTGCTTAACTAATCAATTTCATTGTTTAACTAATTGGTTAAGTGCTTAACTAATTGATTCGGTTGCATAACTAATTGGTTTCGTTTCTTAACTAATTGAATTCTAGACTTAACTAATTGATTTCAGTGGTTAACTAATTAGTTAAAGTGCATAACTAATTGGTTCCAGTGCATAAAAGTGGTCTACTCGTTAAACCGTCTTTCCTAAAAGTTTGTAAAATAAATTTGTCAATAATATATGGGGTGATGCTAAATGTCGTAAGTTGCGACAATATTTAGTTGTCGCAATCCTATGACGCAGTCGGAATTACCAAAGAAAAACAAGAGCTAATCTTTAGAAAGAACGAACAGATTTACAAGCAATAAATCTGTAAATCTCCAGAATCCACCATAAAAGAAATAAACTCTCAGAATTTTATTATCAAAAGAATAGTTGATTCCTAATGACGAAAATAAAGTGTTTAAATAGTTAACACAAAACCCTAATATGAAACGGAATTAGAAACAAAAATCGGAAATAATTAAACTATAGTTTTCGAGCCCTAAACGAACTCGGATGGCCTAAAAAGCCCATTAGTCACGGCATAGTCATGTGTTGAACTCGTGGGCCCGTTTCCTTTCCGAAAACATATTCTATTAAGCAATCGGAGACCGGAGGTTGTAGACACCTACTTTTGTCCCCATTCCCGAAAGGGAAGGTTCGATGATGAGAACATAAATCTCCACTTGGCAACGCATCTCCTATAAAATAACGAATCTCAATTCCCCTTTTCATATCACCCGAAACCTGCTATTTATAGAAACCTGCTATTTATGGAAACCTGCTAAAAATAGTAACTGCCGTAATGGGTAGTTGTTAAAAGTTGCAAGTCATAAAAGATAGAAACCTGTCAGAATTAGGTGTTGCACTCCAACATAAATCCTAAATGAAATAGAAATTACAAGAGGAATCCTATTCCTAATATGATTCAAAAATAAGAGTTACGTATTAATTAAAATTCTAACGAGCCTAGAGTTCGTAACGGGCCCAGACGCATTCCGTCATAAAGTTAATACGCACTAAAAGACTCGAATAAGTCTAAAACACTCCGGATTCTAAGAGTCCAAATCTGACAAAGAACTCGGCCCAAACATCATTTTCAACGCCCAGCCCTGGGCGCTGAAATTGCCTGGATCCTATTTTCAACGCCCAGAGCAAAATAAAAAAAAATCTCGAAGAAAATGTTTGAACAATCGAAAGGGCACGATGTTTGAGCCCACCTCGTGAATGGGCCTGAACCCTATCAAGCTTCTAAGCAAACTATTCAAAATCAGTCATTGCTAAAAAAAATGATTCAAACAAATTGTATATGGACCGCACACAACGGCCATTCTATGAACGCTCGTTCGCACATACATATCATCTTTTCTAAGTATCGAACATTTACGAACGTGTTCAAAAGAAAAAAAAAAGAAAACGAACGAACAAGAGGCCAACTGTGTCATCAAGAAACCTCGCCAGAAATTATTTTCAGCGCCCAGCGCTGGGCGCCGAAATCTTTAACGCCCAGGCATGGGCGCCGAAAATGACCCCAGACCCAAAAAAACAGCTCTGACTTCTATAGGGCCCTGCCATGTTCATTCGACTTGAAAATTGCCGATTTCTTTACTGAAAGTCGCACCTCACGGCTTTGTTAAAGAGTAGCACACCACTACAAAGATCGCTCGCACTTACGAGCACAATACCAAACACGATCAAGGACATTACAGAATGCGTATCCCCAAGGAACCTCTTTGACAAGAAATGACCGTCAAGCACGAGTGCTTGGGGGCTGGAAGGAAAATATATATTATGCAAAGTTAAAACAATATTCCCAGACTACGCTGTACGAAGTCCCATGTTTGGATGTGTCAAAAAATAATAATAATAAATAAAACCGGATTACGACCTCAAGACAAAGGTCGACGTTGATACTTATACATAGTCCCCTAATCAAGGACCCAAGTAGTGGTAAAGTTGAGCCGTAAAGACTAGCTCAAGACCATGAAAGATGATGACCACGAGACAATGGTCCGTCTAAGCACGTTGTCCACCCACGTTCAGGTTGTAACTGAATCCGAGCATCCCTCGAAAAAATTCGCTCCTACAAGAATGAATAGAAAGAAATTCTCAAGAGAAATCACAAGAAAAAAAAATGAAATAGGGACTTGTCCACCTCAATCAGGCAAGACCACGACACGCGAATCCCAAATCAAAAGGACGAATTCAGGTTCGCTCACCTCCAGCGAGCGGGGCGTCCACCCTTAGCGGACAGGGCTCGCCCACCTTCAGCGGGCGGGGTCTGCGTCACTAGCCGCGCAGGTCCTCAGTTTTCGAAAAATAAAGTCTTCAAATTCAAAATAGGCTCGCCATCTTCAGCCGGCGGGGTCTACGTCACAAACCACGTAGGTCCTTATTTTCAAAAAGCACAAACAAATTTCAAAATAGATTCGTCCACTTCTATCGGACGGGGTGTCCACCCTTAGCGGACAGGTTCGCCATCTTTAGCCGGCGTGGTCTACGTCACAAGCCGCGTAGGTCCTTATTTTCAAATTTCCAAAACAGATTCGTCCACTTCTATCGGACGGGGTATCCACCCTTAGCGGACAGGTTCGCCAACTTTAGCCGGCGGGGTCTACGTCGCAAGCCGCGTAGGTCCTTATTTTCAAACTTCAAAACAGATTCGTCCACTTCTTTCGGACGGGGCGTCCACCCTTAGCGGACAGGCTCGCCATCTTTAGCCGGCGGGGTCTGCGTCACTAGCCGCGCAGGTCCTTAGTCGCTGCAGCGATAACTTTTTCTGGTTTTCCCTTTTCCAAAAAATTAAAGGATTGGTTTTCCGTTTTTTCCAAAAAAGAGCGATGTGCTGGATTTTCCTTCGTTTTACGTCCCATAAAAACAAGGGGGTTTTCTCGTTTAGCTAGCCCAGAAAATGAGAATCTTTAAAAACATTTTTACCTCGTGGTTGGGCTTGGCCAGGCCCAATTACACTTTATAGCTTTGATTTCGAAAACATCTGTAGCTACTCCCAATGACAAAGTGAGGGGGTTTCTACGCTTCTTTAGATACTTCCAATGACAAAGTGAGCGAGTTTCTATACTATCCGTTGACAAATCCCAATGACATGTGAGGGATATGTCGACACTTCAAGTGATGACCCTTAAGTCAAATGTTATCACTCGGGGGCTCGTGAGACCCTCGCAAAAACAGGTCACCATGACTTGTGTGACGCACTCCATCTAATACTTTGACCATCGTCTTACTCCAAGACTCAGTCAAAGTGGGGGCTAACTGTAGACACCTACTTTTGTCCCCATTCCCGAAAGAGAAGATTCGATGATGAGAACATAAATCTCCACTTGGCAACGCATCTCCTATAAAATAACGAATCTCAATTCCCCTTTTCATTTCACCCGAAACCTGCTATTTATAGAAACCTGCTATTTATGGAAACCTGCTAAAAATAGTAACTGCCGTAATGGGTAGTTGTTAAAAGTGGCAAGTCATAAAAGATAGAAACCTGTCAGAATTAGGTGTTGCACTCCAACATAAATCCTAAATGAGATAGAAATTACAAGAGGAATCTTTTTCCTAATATGATTCAAAAATAAGAGTTACGTATTAATTAAAATCCTAACGAGCCTAGAGTTCGTAACGGGCCCAGACGCATTCCGTCATAAAGTTAATACGCACTAAAAGACTCGAATAAGTCTCAAACACTCCGGATTCTAAGAGTCCAAATCTGACAAAGAACTCGGCCCAAATATTATTTTCAACGCCCAGCCCTGGGTGCTGAAATTGCCTGGATCCTATTTTCAACGCCCAGAGCTGGGCGCCGAATTCTTTGACGCCCAGCCCTGGGCGCTGAAAATACCTGGGTACGTGTTTTCTCCCAATTCTTCTTGGATTAGAGCTCTACAATTCTATCTTTCCACGAACTCTTTTCTATAAATAGGGCCCTAAGTTCGACGTGAAAAAAGACAACACACACAATTCATATTATGAGTATTGACTCCAACCCCTAAGCCTAAGCCTCGCGCTGCAAAATTGATCACGCGTTCTGTCGCAATCGATCCAAAAATCGAACAGAACGTATCATGTCCCGTAACTTGAGATTCGTTAAATAAAAGGAGAAATAGCAAAATCAAAGTGGTTAGTTTTCTGAGAACCGTGACGCAACTCTCAAGGGTGCGTCGTAATGTGTCCCTTTTCCATGATTTAATCGCTTTCCTCGCCCTTTTATGAACTGTTAAACTAATTAAATCTGATTGTTCTATCACGCCTAATAAAGATAATATTTTTGGGAAATTGGATTATCATGCTAGGTCCCTTAATACAATCTAAATCAGATAATCGCGATCGATCTAGTATTATATGTTGCATATTGTTAAAATCAACTCAGATTAGTTTAATAGTTAACGCATGTCCCTTCAATTATTTATGCTGAGCTAGTAAGGATATCCTGCCTCTGGAGTTATCGAAGAGCGAGTACTCCTCTCGGTAGTTACAGTCCCCCGAACCCTCAATCTCTACCTTGCGGGTGTATGTTGAGAGATCCCCACACCAGGGATCACAAGGGAACCTACGGCCGTCGTGGTCAAACATAATTGCACTCCCTTTATGTCACGATAACCGGGTTTTGTCAGTTTTTCTCATTGTCGTTAAAAACTGAATGGCGACTCCTATATTACTAGTCAATTGGGTGTAAACTCACAGGAAATCCAATTACACTTGATTTTACAAAAAGAAACGTCACACCCACGAGGGACGAGGTCACGCATTAGCCTCGTGCTTTTTCGACCCCCTAGCAGTGGCGACTCCACTGGGGATAGTGAAGGAAATACTCGTGCTTGTAGGTAATCAAAATAGCCGAAGGGTGAAACGATCCTATCCCGCGTTTATTTCCCCATCAAGTTGGGACGACCTGAAAATCAGCATATTAATGTGAACGGACAGAACCGCATAACGAATCTTGGCTCCCTTGGATGTTTCATCTCGGGAGTTGGGACTAAGGATACCCATCACCAACCGGGGGGTGCATACGCTTCGAATGTTGTCCACTCGGCACTTTCGCTAGTAGTACACCCGTCCCAACCCAATCGCTCGCCCATTAGGTCCCTCTCATTGGTGCATGCCCCCTTGGCTTACATCGTGATTGGCCTCTTGGGCCAAATTCGTCTGTTGAAGGCACTACCTCAACCGGGGCATGTGTTGGATCTGCGATAGAAGCGGTACCAAGCGGGCGCAAATACTACCCATAGAAGCCTATCATAAAACTACATGACATGTTATTATTGCCTCATGATGTAATGTTAATTATGTGTAGCGAAATATATGACTGTGTGTGACAAACCATCCTAGAAAACCAACGACCTTTAAAAAATTGCCCAAACATTCATAAACCAATTGGCCAAAGAGTTATACCAAAATACGTGTTCCGCAAACCCGAACGATCGCCACAAAAATAAGCGACGCTCGGGATGGCCTGTAACGAATCCCACAAACGCTGCACAACGCCTAAAGGACGTTATAAGGCAAGCACGCAAAATTAAAGTCGCAAAAACAAAAGTATACGCAAACAGAGAACGAGAACCAGCCAGGGACGCATTTTCAACGCCCCTGGCTGGGCGCCAGAATTTCTCACGCCCTACGCTGGGCGCTGAAGTTGCTGCCTGGCCTTTTGGTCAGGCACAGCAGCCTCGGTGCCCACGCATAAAAAAAATACGTAGCAAAAAAAAAACTTTTCGTGAAAAAAAATTGCTACGAGGGCGTATGAAAAAGCACTCGATTCTAAAAGCGACTTATAAAAAATAAATAACTCTTTGTGTCGTTGTTAGGCCTCCTACGACGACAATGTTCGGCACCAAAACAGAGCATGCTAATAATTATGAATGTCACACGGGCAAAGTATTCAAAAAATAATGTTCAAATAGAGTCTTCAAGGAAAAATAATGTTCGAATAAAAAATAAATCCGAGTCTAGACTAGGCTATGCCAAAGTACAATCTAAATCCTAAGTCTTAGTTGTCTTATCCATAGAATCGGTCCTAATGCTTGGTGTCGTTCTGCAAGTTAAAAGGTTAAACCATATTGAGTCTCCCTTCCTAACATTTAAATCAATAAAGCACCCATATGTAATTGTCATCCCTTGCTAAGAGTCTACGGCCTCAATACTCTCTCTCACCAATAAAAATAATATATTATAGTATTTTCAAAATGGAAACAGTTACATTCTGAAAATCATTCCCCCATAGTCGCACAACCCCCAAAGTGAATCTAAGGTGTCAATACTATTAGATAAAATTAATGTCCTCAAGGCTTATGATCACATTGGGTCACGACTATCATAGTCCTCTCGAGTCACTCGCTCCTTGAAATACTACTAAGTACGGACTAAAAGATTTTCCATGAATGCAACATGACCAACCATGAAAATACCCAAATCGGCATACCATAAGGCTACCATTGGGGTAAAGCGATGCACACTAAGAGGGAAGCCGCACTAATGATTCTAGTCTTGCAAAAATAAAAATTCGATCTCCCCAACTAACTACCTTGTCAACATTAAGCAAAATGGCGCAAGACAAATGAACACTCAAGGGTTAAAATCTAAAGTGTCAACCAACGAAAGTTTTGGTCCAATTAGCCTAAGTCTGAAAGTTGCTTGGTCAAGTATTATAGGCTTACGCCACGTCATTATTTTTAGTCTAGGCCACCTCCTTGTATTCCTACACGGGTTATAATCAAAAAAATTAATGAAAGTTTGAGTCTAAATCACAACTTCCAATAAAATCCCGAAAATTGGAATCTGAAAAGAAGCAAAAAAAATTATTTTTGATGTAATTCTTTCTTTAAATTTCAATAAGGTAGAAGCAACATTTTGAATCTACGCTATTTGCACATTTTAAGAAACGACTAAATACGCTTGCGAAGTAAGACAATTTAAAGGTCCACCCTAGGCCTGCTAAAATTAAAGGTCCACCCTAGGCCTACTAAAATTAAAGGTCCACTATAGGCCTACCAAACGAGGCTCACTCAGTCTCGCCTCGTGACTCAAAGACCACAACCATCTACCTCTTAGCCCAAATAAAAAAAATTGAAGGATTTATGTTGGGGAGAAATCCCAAGCAAAAAGAAAAAATAGAAAGAGAAAAGGGAGAGCGAAAAGAGCAAGCCATGAAATACTTAAAAAGAAAGAGAAGAGGGAGAGCGAAAAGAGCGAGCCATGAAATACTTAGCCCGTACCTCCCAAAGTGCGAAATTTACCCAAGTAAACGAAGGAAAAGAATTGAGTCAACCAATCCAAATCATAAAATTCTACGATGTCTACCCTTCCCAGTCCGTATGTTCTTAGACGCCTTCCCTCTGGGGGCCCTGTTCAACTCATTTAACCCATCCATGTTCTCATCGCCATAACCCAAGAAACCATTAACTCGACTCTTGTTCTTGTTGTCAACCGCAAACCACGCACAGCCATTGACACGTGCGTCATACCCATTATTTCCAAAGCCCAAACCTGTTCTTACACCACCATTAGCATAATGACCATATAACTTGTGTGGATACGTCCTGTTGATATACCCTTGAGCCGTCCCCATGCTACTCATTGGCCTTGATTGATGTAAACTCGTGACACTAGCTTGAGGCTGAAAATTGTGAGTCCTAGCAGATATAATCCTCATGCTTGACCAATACCTATACAAATTATCCTATCTTATTCAACCCATCTTTCAAACCGTCTTGAGTCACGAGTAAAAAAAAGAAGACAAATGAAAAGTACAAAAAGATAAATAAATAATAAAAAAGCAAACTTTGCAAAGCGCCTTTAAAAGTTCGTCTAAAAAGAAAAAGAAGCATTTAGCGCACCAAAAAAAGATCCGCCCAGAAAACATTTTCAGCGCCCACCTCTGGGCGCCGAAATCTTTAACGCCCCAGCCTGGGCGCTGAATCTCTCTGCTTGCCAAATTTTGTTCAGAAGTGCTCGTCATTTTATTCGCATATACACGGAAAAATAACGAACACTTGGGGGGGTACATCACGTATTCAGATATACGTACCACCAAAAAATACATGTACTCAAAAAAATATAAAACAAAATTTTGGCTTACGGCAAAGCGGCAGATTAAAATAATAATAAACTTCACTTATTTCACCCTATTTCAAACATTACGATTCCACTCGAACGTACTTGTTTAAAATCAGCATTCTAAGAAACCATTTTTTAGGCTAAGAACTACGCAAGACCTGATTCCAAATTAAATCTATTTAAGGCGGATACGTGGGCAATCCATGATTCGGTCCAACCAATTTGCAAAAATGTTAAAGCCTACAGAATAACAAGAATAAAAAATAGAGTCCTTTTAAATTTAATTACTTGCAATCCAAGTCGAAAGAAAAATTTAAGTCAAAGGAAAAATCCAAGTCATCAAGATGCCAAAATTAATGAGCACACATCGAAAAATAATAAGGGCACGTACCCTTGCCAGAAGGAGCACTCACACTCCTAGGAACTTAGCCAAGACTCAAAAGAACGTTTTGCCTCAATTGAATGGGGGCTAGCGCAAGCGTCCATGACCTCTAAAGTACTCGACTTGACCCTCCCTAAAGCGAACTAACTCACTTTAAGACTTTCTTTCACCACTAGACATAGTCGTTCGCTTAAAGACCTTCTTTCACGACTAGACACAGTCATAATCGCCAACAAGTAGTAAAGGCAGTAAGCTTGCAATAAAGAGGATTGTTCTACGGCATCGCCCCATCGTTCATTCGAACTCAGGGCACCCGTTCATGGTAATTCAAATATTCGCGAATCCCCTTTGTAAAAAAAACAGACATTGTCAGTAGGACTTGACACTTAACCAAGGCTCACCCTACTCATACATATGACACGGGCATCTAAAATCGAAATCTGAAAGCATCATTAATGAGAAGACATAATAGCAACTGGGAGCTAAAAATTGTAATGAAAGAGCTAGGGAAAGAACTAAGTATACCTTGACCTTTTGTGCAGACATACACCAAGTAAATCTAAGTCAATTTGAAAACGGTTTATATTCCCGCAATTCTGGAAAAGATGGCCCTAAAAGCCTAAAGCATATGCCGAACGGGCACAAGTATATCTTGACGCCTGCACCCTGGCTTCCAGCAAATCCTTAGACAGCATTCCAAAAATCGTAACAATATTTTGATTCACTCATGTAATCCTGTACGAACCCTTCTATAAGTCAACTTACTTAGGACACCTCGGATTGTACACAGTAGGACTCGGATTTCAAATAATTTTCAAAGACTTCTTCGAACATAATAAAGTGTCGTTGGTTTAAGCTAAGTATGTGTTTATCTCGATGTTGCAAGTGAGTCAAAAAGATCTATAATTATGATTATGGGTAAAGAAAGGCACCTAGCTTTTGGCCAAGGCACACTTCAACATGTGACTACCTTGACCATGGTAATGTCGCACAATACGACATTTACAAGAGAAGTAGCAAATCACTACGCGGACGTACCTTACACTAAACGAGTCTGGTTCAAACTATTCATGATCCATGTCACCATGAATACATAAAAACGTAGGCCAAGCATTATAGCACCAAGCCAATCCCGTAGCTATAATTGGGGGCTTGAGAAAAACACTCTAAAAATGCTCGAAATGACGAATTTACCGCAAATTCTCGATGCTAATGCTATACATACGTCATAGGGGAACAATCCTAAGCTTTAATCGTGTAAAACGAACCTTAGAATAGCTACAACCCCTCCCAAATTCTAAGCACTACTTAGAGTATATAAAGTCACCCCACTAACAAGGGTAACTGAAAATCGCGAGTCACCAAAACTTCGATCAAACTACTGCACATAACGCTCGCCCTACAAGCACCCGTTACACAGTCTAAGTCGTTCCAAAGCAAAAGCGAAAGAAAAATCAAGGATATGTAAGAAAATAAAAAGAAAGAAACATCTATGAATCCTCGCATCGAACGAAGTAATAAACCGTGCGCGCCCACGCAGAAGGTGCTACACCTGTTCGAGCACCTGAACGAGGCGTGATGAAGTACTCCAATGCAAAAAATAATAATGATATCCCAACACCTGGAGGAATGTTCTAAGACACGCTGTTAGGCCACACAAGCCTACGTCGCACCATAAGTTCAACCATCCCACGGTACAAGTCTAAGAAAAAAGAGTAAGGCATATTGCACTAAAGAGCATGTGTAAAAGAGGCAAAAGACTACTTATCGCCCAAATTCAAAATGCAAGCCCCACGACTTCTACATCAAGGATTAAAGGTAGCAAAATATTACCTACCACGAAAGGGATAGTTCGCACCTACACGAGCGGAACTCCAGGGCATCTTTCTCGAAAGAACCTACAAAAATCGTACGCCAAAAGGAAGCATCCCAACATGCATACTTGGGGGCTCCAAGCTACGAAACAATCATAGCAAAATAAAAAAAAATCTCGAAGCAAATGTTTGAACAATCGAAAGGGCACGATGTTTGAGCCCACCTCGTGAATGGGCCTGAACCCTATCAAGGTTCTAAGCAAACTATTCAAAATCAGTCATTGCTCAAAAAAATGATTCAAACAAATTGATTAATGGACCGCACACAACGGCCATTCTATGAACGCTCGTTCGCACATACATATCATCTTTTCTAAGTATCGAACATTTACGAACGCGTTCAAAAGAAAAAAAAAAAGAAAACGAACGAACAAGAGGCCAACTGTGTCATCAAGAAACCTCGCCAGAAATTATTTTCAGCGCCCAGCGCTTGGCGCCGAAATCTTTAACGCCCAGGCATGGGCGCCGAAAATGATCCCAGACCCAAAAAAAACAACTCTGACTTCTATAGGGCCCTGCCATGTTCATTCGACTTGAAAATTGCCGATTTCTTTACTGAAAGTCGCACCTCACGGCTTTGTTAAAGAGTAGCACACCACTACAAAGATCGCTCGCACTTACGAGCACAATCCCAAACACAATCAAGGACATTACAGAATGCGTATCCCCAAGGAACCTCTTTGACAAGAAATGACCGTCAAGCACGAGTGCTTGGGGGCTCGAAGGAAAATATGTATTATACAAAGTTAAAACAATATTCCCAGACTACGCTGTACGAAGTCTCATGTTTGGATGTCTCAAAAAATAATAATAATAAATAAAACCGGATTACGACCTCAAGACAAAGGTCGTCGTTGATACTTATACATAGTCCCCTAATCAAGGACCCAAGTAGTGGCAAAGTTGAGCCGTAAAGACTATAGCTCAAGACCATGAAAGATGATGACCACGAGACAATGGTCCGTCTAAGCACGTTGTCAACCCACGTTCAGGTTGTAACTGAATCCGAGCATCCCTCGAAAGAATTCGCTCCTACAAGAATGAATAGAAAGAAATTCTCAAGAGAAATCACAAGAAAAAAAATGAAATAGGGACTTGTCCACCTCAATCAGGCAAGACCACGGCACGCGAATCCCAAATCAAAAGGACGAATTCAGGTTCGCTCACCTCCAGCAAGCGGGGCGTCCACCCTTATCGGACAGGGCTCGCCCACCTTCAGCGAGCGGGGTCTGCATCACTAGCCGCGCAAGTCCTCAGTTTTCGAAAAATAAAGTATTCAAATTCAAAATAGGCTCGCCATCTTCAGCCGGCGGGGTCTACGTCACAAACCACGTAGGTCCTTATTTTCAAAAAGCACAAACAAATTTCAAAATAGATTCGTCCACTTCTATCGGACGGGGTGTCCACCCTTAGCGGACAGGTTCGCCATCTTTAGCCGGCGGGGTCTACGTCACAAGCCGCGTAGGTCCTTATTTTCAAATTTCCAAAACAGATTCGTCCACTTCTATCGGACGGGGTATCCACCCTTAGCGGACAGGTTCGCCATCTTTAGCCGGCGGGGTCTACGTCGCAAGCCGCGTAGGTCCTTATTTTCAAACTTCATAACAGATTCGTCCACTTCTTTCGGACGGGGGCGTCCACCCTTAGCGGACAGGCTCGCCATCTTTATCCGGCGGGGTTTGCGTCACTAGCCGCGCAGGTCCTTAGTCGCTGCAGCGATAACTTTTTCTGGTTTTCCCTTTTCCAAAAAATTAAAGGATTGGTTTTCCGTTTTTTTCCAAAAAAGAGCGATGTGCTGGATTTTCCTTCGTTTTACGTCCCATAAAAACAAGGGGGTTTTCTCGTTTAGCTAGCCCTGAAAATGAGAATCTTTAAAAACATTTTTACCTCGTGGTTGGGCTTGGCCAGGCCCAATTACACTTTATAGCTTTGATTTCGAAAACATCTGTAGCTACTCCCAATGACAAAGTGAGGGAGTTTCTACGCTTCTTTAGATACTTCCAATGACAAAGTGAGCGAGTTTCTATACTATCCGTTGACAAATCCCAATGACATGTGAGGGATATGTCGACACTTCAAGTGATGACCCTTAAGTCAAATGTTATCACTCGGGGGCTCGTGAGACCCTCGCTAAAACAGGTCACCATGACTTGTGTGACGCACTCCATCTAATACTTTGACCATCGTCTTACTCCAAGACTCAGTCAAAGTGGGGGCTAACTGTAGACACCTACTTTTGTCCCCATTCCCGAAAGAGAAGATTCGATGATGAGAACATAAATCTCCACTTGGCAACGCATCTCCTATAAAATAACGAATCTCAATTCCCCTTTTCATTTCACCCGAAACCTGCTATTTATAGAAACCTGCTATTTATGGAAACCTGCTAAAAATAGTAACTGCCGTAATGGGTAGTTGTTAAAAGTGGCAAGTCATAAAAGATAGAAACCTGTCAGAATTAGGTGTTGCACTCCAACATAAATCCTAAATGAGATAGAAATTACAAGAGGAATCTTTTTCCTAATATGATTCAAAAATAAGAGTTACGTATTAATTAAAATCCTAACGAGCCTAGAGTTCGTAACGGTCCCAGACGCATTCCGTCATAAAGTTAATACGCACTAAAAGACTCGAATAAGTCTCAAACACTCCGGATTCTAAGAGTCCAAATCTGACAAAGAACTCAACCCAAACATCATTTTCAACGCCCAGCCCTGGGCGCTGAAATTGCCTGGATCCTATTTTCAACGCCCAGAGCTGGGCGCCGTAAACTTTGACGCCCAGCCCTGGGCGCTGAAAATACCTGGGTACGTGTTTTCTCCTAGTTCTTCTTGAATTAGAGCTCTACAATTCTATCTTTCCACGAACTCTTTTCTATAAATAGGGCCCTAAGTTCGACGTGAAAAAAGACAACACACACAATTCATATTATGAGTATTGACTCCAACCCCTAAGCCTAAGCCTCACGCTGCGAAATTGATCACGCGTTCTGTCGCAATCGATACAAAAATTGAACAGAACGTATCCTGTCCCGTAACTTGAGATTCGTTAAATAAAAGCAGAAAAAGAAAAATCAAAGTGGTTAGTTTTCTGAGAACCGTGACGCACCTCTCAAGGGTGCGTCGTAATGTGTCCCTTTTCCATGATTTAATCGCTTTCCTCGCCCTTTTATGAACTATTAAACTAATTAAATCTGATTCTTCTATCACGCCTAATAAAGATAATATTTTTGGGAAATTGGATTATCATGCTAGGTCCCTTAATACAATCTAAATCAGATAATCGCGATCGATCTAGTATTATATGTTGCATATTGTTAAAATCAACTCAGATTAGTTTAATAGTTAACCCATGTCCCTTCAATTATTTATGCTGAGCTAGTAAGGATATCCTGCCTCTGGAGTTATCGAAGAGCGAGTACTCCTCTCGGTAGTTACAGTCCCCCGAACCCTCAATCTCTACCTTGCGGGTGTATGTTGAGAGATCCCCACACCAGGGATCACAAGGGAACCTACGGCCGTCGTGGTCAAACATAATTGCACTCCCTTTATGTCACGATAACCGGGTTTTGTCAGTTTTTCTCATTGTCGTTAAAAACTGAATGGCGACTCCTATATTACTAGTCAATTGGGTGTAAACTCACAGGAAATCCAATTACACTTGATTTGACAAAAAGAAACGTCACACCCACGAGGGACGAGGTCACGCATTAGCCTCGTGCTTTTTCGACCCCCTCACAAAGGTCCGACTAGTAGAAATCATTTCAGCAATTTTCGACGATTTGTTTCTTTGCCGAATCTTACAACCATCCTTCCTGCGTCATCCTATTTGTCGTATTTTAAATGGTACATATAAGAGTCACGTAAGTCATGCGGTATCAAAAAAAGTTATTACCAATGCAATATTTTTACTATGAAAATAGGTACAAGCCAGGCTGGCCAGAGAAGTTGGTTGGTCAATTAAATACCAATTGACTAGCTCTCGCCAATTATTAGCTAGCTGGTTTACTCTATTCACACTCGTATTTATGTTATGCGATCCGCCGATGCGTGCGTAATATTTCAGTTGGTTACTCTATTGTCTACTACCTCCGTCCCGAAATACTCGATCCGGTTTGACCGGCACAGAGTTTAAGGGACTTGAATTGACTTATTTAATTTAATAGGTAGTAGTTGATAGTGGGGTATTATTTTAATGTAGTTAGTGGGAGGTGGGTTAAGAGGTAGGGTTGGGAGAGATTAGGGGTTGAATTTTTAATTATGTTTTGTATGGAGTAGGGGGTAGGTGGGTTAATAGGGGTGGAGTTGGAAATAATATAATATTGTTAGAATATTTCCATTTTTAGAAACAGGTCAATTATTAAGGGACGGCCCAATAAGGAAAACAGGTCAAGTATTCCGGGACGGAGGGAGTATTCAAACTCGTATGTATATACGCCATGCGAGCATGATATTTTATATGAGTATGGTAAGTTTATAACCCTACTACTCCCTTCGTTCCGGAATACTTGACCTGTTTTTCTTATCGGGCCGTCCCTTAATACTTGACCTGTTTCTAAAAATAGAAATATTCTAACAATATTATATTATTTCTCACTCCACCCCTATTAACCTACCTACCCCTCCTCCATACAAAAAATAATGAAAAATTCAACCCCTACTCTCCCCCAACCCCACCTCTTAACCCACCTCCCACTAACTACATTAAAATAATACCTCACTATCAACTAGTACCTATTAAATTAAATAAGTCAATTCAAGTCCCTTAAACTTTATGCCGGTCAAACCGGGTCGAGTATTCCGGGACGGATGGAGTATTACACTGAGTATCACTACAAGAATTTGTATCTTTAACGACAACCTAATTACGACGTGTCAAAAATCCCGTCGCAAAATGCTTTTGCGACGGGGCTAACAACCAAACAATGACGGGAATAACCGTCGCAAATGTCTTTTACGACGGGTTTACGACGAATTTACGACGGGATTTCTATTAACGACGGCCCCCTTTTATGACGGGTTCGCGACAGGAAATCCCGTCGTTAATCAACGATTATTGGCCTTTCGCGACGGGATTTCTCGTCGTTAATAGTACAATTTCTTGTAGTGTATGTTTTTTGGTGTAGACGTAGCCACTAAAAGCAACTAGGCATGACGATAAATTATATAGACGGGATTTAATCTCAAGTTTTTGGTACCACCTTCTCAAGACTTTACCAACTAAGCTAGTTGACATCTATATTGAGTATGTGTTTGTTTTTTTTTTGTGTTAACACCCGTTTCACCGTTATGACTAATTCGGATTCGGGACGAGTTTTGGATGGATAGGTGTTCAGTCCCCTCCCAATTTTTGTTGCGGGGGATTGAACAAACGGTCCCACCTATCAAGTTCAGCCTCAATCACCGACGTACGAACATGCATCTACATTGAGTATGTACTTGTTTTAGATAAATGAAAATATATTATATTTTTGAGTTAAGATAAAAGTTAGGGTCTAACCTTTTATAGTTTTCACCGTTTGGGACCTATACATTATATTTTCAACGTTTAGGACCTATTATTCATTTTCCGGCCAAAATTAACAAAAATAAAACAAAAGATGAGTCCCTTGGGTTAAATTCCATGTGGCATTGCTTCATTTGTTCGTAATTTCATTTAAGGTTATTGTTAATATGCAAAGAATCAACAACTCCACTAATCAATTTCACGTTCTTCTCAAATTCATTGATCACCAGAACTCCCTACATTCATTGTCATTTTGTAATGAAAAATAAGACAACCCATATGAATTATTCATCAAGATCAGATTGGAATTTGAAGTGTCAGATCATATTGGAGGGTATCACCTCTTCCCTTTTTAAGAGTGTCATACACGAATTTTGTTGGTGTAACCTATGAACCAAAGTTTTAATTTACCTTATAATTAGAAATTAGTCTTCTTCTCCTTATCTATCTCGGATTGTGTTGCACTCCATTAACGAGTTCTTCTGGAAATTATCAAGAAAATATCCAACCTTTGCAAATTAAACAACTTGAATGATCAAGATTCATTAAGGGGTTTAGCAAATTACCAAGAAAATATCAAATTATTAAGATTTTGGGTTATAAAATTTCTGGGAATTTTTTTTGGGTTAACAATTTGAAATATTGAATTTAAAAACACTAACCTTGTAATTGCAAAATTAATTATGATCAACCAAGAATGTGGGAATTGTTGAATTTGGATTGATTTTTCCCGTGAGATCTTGTCTTTTATGAGAGAGAAAATGGGTATTTAGTTTTACGGTTTTGAAGAATTGATTGGAAAAAAAAAACCTAGAGGAAATTATGGTAATTTTAATTAATTTCCTTATGTTTAATAGTATTTGTTTGCATTTTAATATTGTTGATGTGGTTACCGGTGAGTTTCTAGGTGGTTAACACACTAGAAATTATGTTTGAGGTCCCAAAAGGTAAAAAAAAAAGTATGTGTCCTGAAAGGTGAAGAGTGTGAAAGATTAGACCCTAACATTAGCTTAACTCTTATAATATTTGTTTGAAATGTTTTTTTTTTTTTGATAGAGAAACAGCAGGGTCAATTATCAGCAGCTAAATAGTAGTCTGAAGCTATTACATCCTCAACCGTCAACACTAACCTCTTAGGTTTGAAATGAATTTTATCTAGAAATAGATGAATTAACTTCATTTAAACAAAGTTAATAAGGATAGAGAAGGCGACAGCTAAATAATTCAAAGAGATCCATCAAAAGACCCCTTATAAAATAAAGATATGGAAAAACAAATCGATCATGATACACGCATATCAATCAAATCAATTAAATACTTTTATATGTGGTCGGTTCTAATTATTTGTTTATCTTAATGCAGATCTTCATAAATAGGAGTATGCTTAAAATTGCCCATTTTGTGAACTCAGAGACTCAGAGTCAGATGGATTTAAATGCGCATGTGTTCAGCAATTGGTTTTTAAGATTTCTAGAAGGATTTCATTTACAAACTTCACTAAATTATTCATATACAACGATCAATCGATCATCTCAAGCTTATTAAAAAAAAAACGAATATCTCAAGCTAATAAGAGACAAACTAGTATAGCACCCGTGCGATACACGATTTATAATCTACTACATAAAATATTAAATTTGCATTAAATCTAAACTATATCTATAGATAATTAACCAAAATAAAGCTTGTAGTTATATATGTTGGAAATAATGCAAAGAAAGAGTATTACCATATTGTGAAAATGTCCCACATTGGTAGAAATGAAAAGGAGGCTTTTCAAGTGGAGTATTTAAAGAAAATGACTTTGTCCCACATGGAAAGAAAACAAGCTTTTCCCTTTGTTTAAATATAGGGAAGTAATGTTTATACTTTGAAGTACTTCCCCAAGTGTTGTGGGCTAGGGGGAATCCCCACGCGCGCCGCCGCCGCCCGTCCGGCCGGTTCGTGTTCGTGGCACGTGCGCGGTGGGGCCTCCTTTTTGGGCCAAGTCGTAGCTGACGGTCCAGTCTTTATGAGGCCGGTCAGTTACGTAGCTCACTCCACAATCGTAACGGTCGTATTTATTACGTCCCTTGATTTTCGCTTCCGTTTTAATTACTCAAATCAATTATGATTTTCAGTTATCAAAAGTTTTATTACATGATCAATTCTGATCAGCGGTTACAGGTGCTTTAATTACCCAATTAAATGTTAATTTTCGGTTACAAAATTTTAGTGGCTTTATAATCAGTTTGGGGATCAGTTTTGAAAACACATCGAAAATAAAACTCTCTCTACTCCTATTATGAGCATTATTGTGAGTTCCATGTTTCTCCTTAGTTGAGTGCACATTTTGGAGAGACGCTGTGTAAAATCTTGGGGGGCAACGCCTTTTCCGATTGCACCATAGTCGGGGCGAATTTTGCTTCTAAGACAGTGTTTCGTAACACGTCACAGCTTTATTTACATCAAATATTCGGCCCACATTTTATTAACATTTTCGGATTTTACAGTCTTATTTCCTACAATTTAGAAGCAAAATTTTCCAACTGTGAAATCTGATTATGGATTCTTCTCTAATCAAAACTCTTCCTGATCTCTCCAAATTGGAACCTCTTGATGGTACCAATTACAAACGATGGGCACAAAAATTACTGATCTTTTTCGAACAATTGGAGGTTGACTATGTTCTGGTTCAAGATTGTCCTCAACGTCCTCTCACCGAGACATCTGATGCTGCCACTGCCATACCAAATGTTGATGAACAGATCGCCAAGTATGAGAAGCACAACAAGTTCGTTAGAGGTCACCTTCTCAGTCATATGGGTAACTCTCTTTTTGATCTTTTCATCAATAACAAATCTGCTAAATCTGTTTGGAAGACCTTGGAAAAGAAATATGGTACAGATGATGCTGGAAAAAAGAAGTATGCTACGGGAAAGTGGCTCCAGTTCAAGATCGTTGATGACAAGCCAATCATGGATCAAGTCCATGAGTACGAGAATCTGGTTGCTGACATTCTGGCAGAAGGTATGAAGATGTGTGAAGTGCTGCAAGCCAATGTTCTGATCGAGAAGCTTCCTGATTCATGGTCCAATTACCGCAATCATCTCAAGCACAAGAAGAAAGATATGTCCCTTGAAGAATTGGTCAGCCACATGAAGATCGAAGAAGCCAACCGGTTGAAGGATAAGGATTCTTCTCCTTATGAACTTTCTGTTAAAGCTAACATTGTGGAATCTTCTTCTGACAGGTTTAATAAACAAAACAAGAATTCTGGAAACTTCAAGAAGAAGAATCAGAATTCAAAACAACTTGGTGTTCAAGGCAAGAAAGGTGGAGACTTCAAGAAAAATGGGAAGTCAGAGAAAGGATCTGGTGGTTGTTATGTTTGTGGTAAGTCAGGCCATAAGGCTTGGCAATGCTACAACCGTAAGGATGTTACAAGCAATGGCCAGAAACCGGATCAAACAAAGAATCAAGCTCATGTTGCAGAAGATACTAATAAAATTATTGCTGCTGTAATTTCTGAAATTAATTTAGTTGATAATAAAACTGAATGGATTGTTGATATAGGTGCAACTAAGCACTTTTGTTCAGACAAGGAACTGTTTGCAGAATTCAAAGAAGCTACAGGAGGTGAACAAGTCTTTATGGGAAATTCAAGCAGTTCCGAGGTGCTTGGCAAAGGAAAAATACTCCTAAAGCTGAATTCTGGAAAATCTTTGTCCTTGCAAAATGTACTGTATGTCCCTTCTCTTCGCAGGAACTTAATTTCTGGTGCTCTCCTTAACAAAGCTGGGGTGAAACTTGTTTTTGAGGGTGATAAACTTGTTTTATCTCGTAATGGGGAATTTGTGGGGAAGGGATATTTGTCTGGTGGTTTATTTATTTTGGAGACTATTTCTGTTGTTGAATTTATGAATAAGAATTCTACTTCTGCTTACTTGCTTGAGTCTGTTGACCTTTGGCATGGTAGACTAGGACATGTCAATTATGGTTCTCTAAAACGCTTGCAAACAATGTCTCTAATTCCTAATCTGAATAGTAATGGCCATAATAAGTGTGAAATTTGTGTTGAAGCTAAATATTCTAGAACTCACTTTAAACCAGTTACTTCTAGACAAACTGAATTGCTTGAATTAATTCACTCGGACTTAGCTGATTTTAAAAATACCGAAAGCAGAGGCGGCAAACGGTATTATATCACCTTTGTAGATGACCATTCTAGATATACCAAAGTGTATCTTTTAAAGACCAAAGATGAGGCGGAACAAAAGTTCCTAATTTATAAAGCAGAAGTTGAAAATCAATTAGACCGTAAGATTAAAAGGTTTAGGTCTGATAGAGGAGGTGAGTATGGTACAACCTTTTTAAAGGAACTTTGTGAGAAAAATGGAATTATTCATGAATTTAGTGCTCCCTATACTCCCCAACAAAACGGCATTGCTGAAAGGAAAAATAGAACCCTTAAGGAAATGATGAATGCAATGTTGATTAGTTCTGGCTTACCTGATAACATGTGGGGGGAGGCCGTACTTTCTGCTAATTATGTGTTGAACAAAGTACCCCATAAGAAGTTAGACAAAACCCCTTATGAATTGTGGAAAGGTCATGGACCCAACCTAAAATACTTGAAAGTGTGGGGGTGTTTAGCTAAAGTTGGTTTACCTTCCTTTAAACGGGAAAACATTGGTCCAAAAACTTTTGATGCAGTGTTTGTTGGTTATGCTGAAAATAGTGCAGCTTATAGGTTCATGTGTTTGAGTGATAGGTCAATGTGTGAATCTAGAGATGCTGAATTTTTTGAGCATATTTTCCCTTTAAAGAATAATGTTGTTTCACATAACAATTCCCATGATGCTTCACATGATGTTTCTAATTCTATTCCATCTTCTTCCTCTATACCTTCATCTTCTCCTATTGTTCAAACTGATGTTGTAGAACCTAGGAAAAGTAAAAGGCGTCGAACTGAAACTAGCTATGGTCCTGACTTTTTGACTGTGTTTTTGTCTGAACTCAATAATGTGGATGAAATAGATGAGTTGGTTGTATTTCTTCACTTGTTTGATGATGAGCCTAAAACCTTTGATGAGGCCATGAGTTCAATTGATGCTAGTTTTTGGAAAGAGGCGGTTAATAGTGAAATAGAATCCATTATGTCTAATCATACTTGGGAATTAGTTGAATTACCTAAAGGTAGTAAAGCCATTGGTTGTAAATGGATTTTTAAAAGGAAAAGAAAAACTGATGGTGCAGTTGACAGGTACAAAGCAAGACTTGTAATTAAAGGTTTCACACAAAAATTTGGTGTTGATTTCTTTTATACTTACTCACCAGTAACTAAGATCGCCACTATTCGTGCTTTACTTGCTTTAGCTTCAAGTTATAAGTTAATTGTGCATCAAATGGATGTAAAAACTGCTTTCTTGAATGGCGACTTAGAAGAAGAAATTTATATGGTTCAACCTCCTGGTTTTGTAGTTCCAGGACAGGAACATAAAGTTTGTAAGTTAAAGAAGTCTTTATATGGTTTGAAACAAGCTCCAAAACAATGGTACGAAAAGTTTCATAAAACTATTTTAAGTTTTGGATTTATTGTGAACCGTGCTGATGCTTGTGTGTACTCAAAAATGTTTGGTTCTGATTGTGTTATTGTCTGCCTATATGTAGATGACATGTTGATTTTTGGTACACATATTGATGCTATTAATGAAACCAAAAGGTTTCTATCCTCTCAATTTGAAATGAAAGACATGGGTGAAACTGATGTGATCTTGGGTGTTAAAGTCACCAAAACTAGTAATGGTTTCTCTTTGTCTCAATCTCACTATGTGGAAAAAGTGTTAAAGAAATTTAACAGTTTTGATGTTGTGCCAGTTAAAACTCCTTATGATTCTAGCATACACTTGAAAAAGAATAAGGGCAATAGTGTGTCTCAATCTGAATATGCTAAAATAATTGGGAGTTTAATGTTTCTCATGAATTACACTCGGCCTGACATAGCCTATGCAGTTAGTAGACTTAGTCGATATACCCATAACCCCGGTAGAGACCATTGGAATGCTCTTAGGAGGTTGTTAAAATACCTTAGGGGCACGATGGATTGGGGTTTGCATTATGTTGGATTTCCTGCTGTTTTAGAAGGTTATTGTGATGCAAACTGGGTATCTGATAATGATGAGGTAAGTTCCACTAGTGGATATGTTTTTACTTTATGTGGAGCAGCTATCTCTTGGAAGTCTTCTAAACAGACTTGTATTGCCCGGTCAACTATGGAGTCCGAATTTATTGCATTGGACTTGGCCGGGCAAGAGGCGGAGTGGTTGAGAAATTTATTGGCCGATATTCCATTGTGGGGGCGTCCTGCTCCACCTGTATCTCTACATTGTGATTCTCAAGCTGCTATTTGTGTTGCTAAAAACAGCGCTTATAATGGCAAAAAGAGACATATTCATGTGAGGCATGAATCTGTGAGAACACTAATAGAGAGTGGTGTAATTACTATGGAATTTGTGAGATCTGAGAGGAATATAGCAGATCCTTTAACCAAGGGACTAAATAGAAGATTAGTCCTTGATACGTCGAGGGGAATGGGGCTTAAGCCCGTTAGTTGAGAAATTCATGGTGGACACCCGACCTTGTTCACACAAGGTTTCTTGTGGTCTAACGAAGCCATGGAAAGACTCATTCTTGTACACTTCCCATTCCTATGACTTGTACATATTTATCATAAGGTTAAGCTTTGTAGCTTTCAATGAAACTCATATCCCAGAATCTGGGTGGTCCTAATGAGAAGGACTTGATGAGTTCACCGTATGTGTATTGAGAGGTTGAGCAATAGCTCTTAATGATTTCATATCCCAGGATATGGGTGGTCTATGTGATAGACTTGATGAAATCACCTACTTGAGTGTGAAGGTTTGGCCACCTTCTATGAAAAACTTGGGCTAGTTTTTCTAGAGCACTCATAAGCATCCCAAGTATAATGGTCGTTGTTGATTGTCTATCGCGGAACTCATAATAATCTAAGGTATGGTATGTGTTATTGGGTTTTATTTCTTGGTTGGGATAGTTCCAGATTTGTTCACTTTCTCAATAAAGGGATTGCCTAATCTTCACTATGTGTTGGTTCAATCGAAAGACACCAACATTTAAGTATCAAACCTTCCATAAAAATGCTCAGAATTCTTTTTCTTGTTTTTCAAATGGGTCTTTGCATTTGTGGGGGATTGTTGGAAATAATGCAAAGAAAGAGTATTACCATATTGTGAAAATGTCCCACATTGGTAGAAATGAAAAGGAGGCTTTTCAAGTGGAGTATTTAAAGAAAATGACTTTGTCCCACATGGAAAGAAAACAAGCTTTTCCCTTTGTTTAAATATAGGGAAGTAATGTTTATACTTTGAAGTACTTCCCCAAGTGTTGTGGGCTAGAAGGGGGAATCCCCACGCGCGCCGCCGCCGCCCGTCCGGCCGGTTCGTGTTCGTGGCACGTGCGCGGTGGGGCCTCCTTTTTGGGCCAAGTCGTAGCTGACGGTCCAGTCTTTATGAGGCCGGTCAGTTACGTAGCTCACTCCACAATCGTAACGGTCGTATTTATTACGTCCCTTGATTTTCGCTTCCTTTTTAATTACTCAAATCAATTATGATTTTCAGTTATCAAAAGTTTTATTACATGATCAATTCTGATCAGCGGTTACAGGTGCTTTAATTACCCAATTAAATGTTAATTTTCGGTTACAAAATTTTAGTGGCTTTATAATCAGTTTGGGGATCAGTTTTGAAAACACATCGAAAATAAAACTCTCTCTACTCCTATTCTGAGCATTATTGTGAGTTCCATGTTTCTCCTTAGTTGAGTGCACATTTTGGAGAGACGCTGTGTAAAATCTTGGGGGGCAACGCCTTTTCCGATTGCACCATAGTCGGGGCGAATTTTGCTTCTAAGACAGTGTTTCGTAACACGTCACAGCTTTATTTACATCAAATATTCGGCCCACATTTTATTAACATTTTCGGATTTTACAGTCTTATTTCCTACAATATATTCTTCTAATTAAAATTAATTGTCGATAGTTTTTACTTTGATTCTCATTCATTACCTGTGTCAAACATAAAGTAATTCTCATATACTCTTTATTTATATAGTGTTTGTAGAACTAATACACAAAATATACTCGCATAATACTCGCCCCGCCATTTATTTCATTACGCGACCACTTAGACACATCATGTACTTCAGTGGCGGAATCAAGATTTCGACATTGGGGGACCAAGACAAAATATAGGCTTTAGTAAAAAAATGTCCAAATAAATCTGGCCCGTTAATATTTATTGCAAAAAAAAACAATATGGCCCGTTAATATTTTTTGCAAAAAAGAAAACAATAGCTAAGGAGTTGGGACTCGATCCCGTGATCCTTGGCACCAAAACCTACAACAAATTCAATTACCAACTTAGCTAGAGTACATATCAGTACACTTAATGTAACAATATTTTTTGCATCAGTTGGGAAGGGGGGGGGGATGTAACAATATTAATGATGAGCTGATGGGGGGCCATGGCCCCCACCATCCCCCCTAATTCCGCCACTGATGTACTTTATTCCGCTAGGGATGACTTTTAGTCAAGGTAGGGTGGGTACGGAGGATTGTCCTCTACACCCGTACCCACCTAAAAATCTCATCCTTATTCCCGTCACCCCAACATATATATGTACGTTACCGATGTACATAATAAAATTCATTCCCGCTCCATCACCCACCCATTTATCCAAACTCATATCAAACCCACCATATACCCTTTTTATGGCAGATATTAATTTAATTTAAAATTCTATTTAGGGTATTTGTCAATTTAGTTGTCTTATTAGAGTAATTGAATAAATAAATAAAATGTTATAATATGTAGGTTAGTTGTAAAAAATGTTATTCATAATCAATTAGATTAAGGGTATGCGAGGAGGGTGGGTTCAATCTAAAATCCATAATTGCCTTGTCACTCGAGGCATATACATTTTCTATCCGCATCACCCACCAAATTAAACTTTTCACCAACCCGGTCTTCCAACTCGGGGCATTGCATAAAGGTCTCCCAAAAACCCACCCTACTGACAATGTGACATTCCTTTAATGGATTAATCTCAAATGAACACACAAAAGATGATTAATCTATGGATTAATCTCAAACGGACACACCAAAGATGAATATGAGGCAAAAGGGATCAGACGGAAGGACTATTGAATAACATATTTATGAAAGAGTAGAGAAGAGATATTTATGGTATAACTACCTCCGTTTCTATGTAGTTGGAACATACACATTATCCCACTTTAAGAAAATTAAATCATATTTTTTTAATATAAGGGTAAAAGTGAAAAGGGGTTCGTTATGTTATTTTATTTGGTGGTTGAGAGGTTATAGTTAATAAAGAGATCGAGTAAAGTGAGGTAGAAGTGTCAAATTATACCAATTAGTTTTTTCATTTATCGTGTGTTGTAACTTTTCTGTTTAAGGAAAGTGTTGCAATTTTTCCGTTTTGGGAAAGTGTTGTAAATAAAAAAACAGAAAAAGTGCTATTTTATACATTTTCTAAAATAATAGTTGAGATGCTTATAATATTATAAGTACTACGTAGTAGGAGTACGTACATTTTTGTAATAATCATATTGTAAATACTACGGAGTCGGGGTACGTATAATTGAATTATAGTCATATTATAATCTCACCAATATTATATTGCGCAGTGTATACAAAATGCATGCATATATACCCATTTGAAAAAAACCATACATTTTAGTACATTTATATACTTCGTATATGTTAAGAAAAACAAATATTTTGGTCATAACCTTGTGTTAAAAAAAATAAGAAAATTATAATTTTTGCAACCGAATAAACATACATTCTAGTACGAAGTATATTCAATTTGCTCATAAGTTTTTCTTAAATATCTTTTTAGTTACCGTATAAAAGATGCCAAGTAGTGATTATATTATTTTGGTAATGTACATATACTCCGTATGTAACATTTTCCATAAAATCTTTGTGGTAGACAAATAGAAGTCAATAACATTTTAAATTAAATAGCTTCTTGAATTTAGTATATAGATATTATTTTATACCGTATATTAAATAATATAAATTGTATTATCTATATACTACGGAGTAATAGAAATGATATACGAAGTACATTTAAGCAATAAAAATAAAAAGTAAAATTAAAAATGATATGTGTCGGCACCACATTGAGGTACCCTCTTTTTTAGTATAGTATTTAAATAGATATATACATCATGGTGTCTTGTACTTTGTATCATATATCAACTAGTGTGTTGCCCGGGCGTTGCTCCGAGTTTTACTTTTAGTCGGGTTTACGTTTTCTAAAAATGTCCCCAATTTTAAAAGAATGTATTTTACATTTATATGTGAAAATATGACAAATATTGTAGCTAGTTAAGATGGTAGTAAGTGAAACTTTTAATCCATGAGGTTTGATGTTCGATCCTTGCTACATGCTTTTTTGGTTGTCAATAACATACCATGATACTTATTAGTGGTGACATGGCGTAATACGAAGGGAATCTACGTGACACATATACGTTTTCACAAATGCTTTTTAATATATTAGTATAGATTTTTAGGTTAATAAAAAAAAATATACATGACATGTGTCAGCTTTACAAGTAGTGTCTGACAAGTTAAGTAGTACTCCTATATTTATGCTATGTTATTTGCAAAATATTCATTATAAATGGTAATTTCCTTAGTGCACCATATTTACATAACGTTTACATAAGCCGCACGATAATAGAATATTTACTTATGCATATTTTTTACATCTTCTATTTTTATTTAGTATTTTTAGGATGTTTGTTATCAATAGAATCTTTAAGATTACATTGGAAAATAATAATATATTCTCTAGTGAGTATTTTTTCTTAAATAAGACCGCTTAAATTTAGATTAGTAATCTTAATTACCTTTTAAATTTAAAAGAGAGGCGAATCAATGAGTGACATTTGTCATCACCACATCGATTTCCTCTCTTTTAGTATAATATATAGATATAGATTTACGGGGAGCTTATTATTTACCGCCCTAAATTACTCAAAACTATCATATTTATTTATCCATATATTCTTTTTTATATGTATCTTTTTCTGTTACCTTCTTTCACCTCTAATCTTCCTATCATATTTCTGACCACCACCACCACCACCACTTCTGGCCGCCATATATCTCCGGGTGTCAATTCGGCTACCGCATATTGTTATATATCCGAGTCTATCGGCAGAATCTCGACAACTTCATAAGAGTTTTTTTTTTGTCCGGAAAAATGTTCACAGACTTATGCATTTTATGCTTGTACCATGGTACATACTTAGGAATTTTTTGTTTGTATCATGGTACGAGCTTAAAATTCATAAGTCTATACCATGGTCGAAGCTCGAAATTCATAAGTCTTTAATATTTTTATTTCGGGTAAATTAATTCAAATTTAACAACAAATTAAACCCTTAAATAACATAAACTTATGCATATTCAGCTCACACCATGGTGTAGATCGATTTAAGCATTTTAAACTCCTGCCATGGTACGAGTTTAAAATTAAGTCTATAACATTGTCGAAACTCGAAAATTCATAAATCTATGGGCGTGTTCGGCGGTAGTGGGTAGCGTTTTGACAAAACTCTACATGTAGAATTTGTAAGTGTTTGGCAAGGTAGTGGTTTAGGTAGCGGTTAGCGGTAGAGGACTAGAGGTAGCGGTTGGATAGCTTTTGTCAAACGTTAAAATTAGTAGCGTTTAAGGTAGCGGGTATCGTTTGACAAAATTATAGTAAAGTTTTAAATAATATTTCATCTTTTATTTTATGTTACAATATTAACCGCTACTTTTACCGAACACTTATATTAGTTACCCCCTACTTTGACAGCTAACCGTTACCCGTTACTATTCACCGAACCCGCTACTCCAACCGCTACCGGCTACTCAACCGCTAACCGTTGCCCGCTAACTGCTACTTTTGCCGAACAGGGCCTATACCATGGTACAAGCTTAAAATTCATAAGTTTGTACCATGATACAAGCTTAAATTGCATAAGTCTGTGAATTTTTTCCGGGCAAAAAAAAGGTGGAGGTCTTTTCTCAGGACCAATGCGTGGCAATTGGTGGTGGTCGGCTGCTGAAGCGCCGGTAGAGTTCTTTTCTCCAATAACGGGAGAGGTGAAAATTAGGAGGAGAGAGAAATGAAAAGTTGGGAAAAAGGCATTAATGTAAAATAATGAGGCGATTTTGAGTATATTATGACAGCTTTTAGCACTCACATAATTAACCTAGAGAGAGAGAGAGAGAGAGAGAGAGAGAGAGAGAGAGAGAGAGAGGCTCCCGTAAGAACACTTCTTTGTTAGGTTATGATACATATGACAATACATAAATCATGCGGAAAAAACCATAAAGCCAGGAAAGCATATTATTTACACATAATCATTTAGCATAGTTTAGATGCATACACTTTGTTGCGTGCCTTCCCTAGCTGCGCCCGAACCGAACAAGAACAAGTCTTTAGGACTCCAAGTGTCTTCCCTCCGTAGATAGTCCACAGCACGTCCGGATCCGCCTTAAGCTTGACCAACTAGGATCGCCCTTAAGGTACTTAGAATTTTCGGCTAGTATAGGCAATTGTATGACTGAATTTTTGCTCTCAAAAATCACTTTGAATACTTGAATACTCTATGTAAAATAATGACCCTAGTCCTTTATTTATAGAGGTATGGAAAGGGAATCGTAATCCTATTAGGATACGAATTAATTAAACTAGAATCCTAATAGAATTCTTATTTAATTAATTCATCCTTTTAGTTTTAGGAATTTAATCATATGTCGAAACCTGATTGCTTTAGGATTCGTATAGCACACAAACACACACGCACGCACAGCAGCCCACGAGGGGCGCCATGCGCGCGCGCGCAGCCCGCGAGCTCGCAGCCCACTGCCACAAGCCCACACGCTGCCGCAGCCTTGGCGCGCGCTGGGCCTGCCTTGCTGTGGGCCTGGCGCAGCCTTGGCTGGTGCGTTTGTGGCACGCTGGCTTGCTGGGCGATGGCTCGGCTTCGTGCTGGGCCTTCGTCTGACAGGCCTCGTCCGATGCTAATTCGTACGATACGCTTCCGATTAATTTCCCGATTCCGGAATTCATTTCCGATACGAACAATATTTAATATTTCCGATTCCGGAATTAATTTCCATTTCGAACAAATATTTAATATTTCCGTTTCCGGAATTATTTTCCGATCCCAATAATATTTCCGATTCTGACAATATTTCCGTTTCCGGCAATATTTCCGATTCCGGCAATATTTCCATTTCCGATAATATTTTCCGATACGTACCATGTTTCCATTTCCGGCAACATCTACGACTTGGATAATATTTATATTTCCGATACGATCCATATTTCCGTTTCCGGCAATATCATCGTTTCCGGAGCATTCATTTCTTGCCTGTGACGATCTCAGCTCCCACTGAAACCAAGATCCGTCGATTCCGAATATCCATAGATGGAGTATTCAATGCCATTAAATACTTGATCCGTTTACGTACTATTTGTGTGACCCTACGGGTTCAGTCAAGAGTAAGCTGTGGATTAATATCATTAATTCCACTTGAACTGAAGCGGCCTCTAGCTAGGCATTCAGCTCACTTGATCTCACTGAATTATTAACTTGTTAATTAATACTGAACCGCACTTATTAGACTTAACATAGAATGCATACTTGGACCAAGGGCATTATTTCCTTCAGTCTCCCACTTGTCCTTAGGGACAAGTGTGCATTTCCTAATTCCTTTGTCGCTCGATGCTTGCTCTTGAACATAAGCTAAGAGTTGTCATCCTTATTATGTCCAGAGGTGTTCCTCGGTTTCAGAGTTCAACTGATCAAATAAACAGATAATCATAGCCTATGATTCATCCGAGCACGGCCATGCATTTCACAGTTTCTAGCTCTCCGAGTGGCCTTGTACAACTTTTAAGCATCTCATCCCGATTTATGGGAGGACAATCCCAATCTTGCGATCTTGAGATTAGACTTCGTTTGATAGGTGATTACCTGAGCGTTGCCTTTATAGCCTCCTTTTACGGTGCGACGGTTGGTCAACGTCAAAGCAACCAGTTCTCAAACAAGTAATCTCAAATCACTCAGGTATTGAGGATTTAGTGTCTAATAATTTTAATGAAATTTACTTATGACAGATTTTCATCTCTTACAGTAAAGTTTCATAGGTCTTGTCCGATACTAGTCTTCCCAAAGTAAGTATCTATGCAAATGATTATGACATTGCCATGTCCACATAGTTCAAGAAACAGAACTATTAGTCATCTTGCATTCTAATCGTCTAACGTTTTCTATGCGTCCAATTTTATAGAAAACTCCGACTAGGGACCATTTTCAACCTTTGACATTCAAGTTCACTTGATAGACATTTCTTAGTCACAGGACTGGTCCTGACAGTCTATCTTGAATATATCGCCAAATTGAAGGGACTCATCATTTAATAAACCACAAATTAAATGGAAAAATGAATTCTCTTCATTTATTGTGAATGATTAACCAATAATGTTTTACAAAGATTTAAACTCTAAAACTTTAAAACATTAAACAAGGATATCAAAGCCATTCTCCAATATGCTTCATTCCCATAGCTGCAGTGTGCGAGTTGTGCTTCGCCTGCGGCAGAGGTTTAGTCAATGGATCTGATATGTTGTCATCAGTTCCAATTTTGCTTATTTCGACTTCCTTTCTTTCAACGAACTCTCGTAGAAGGTGAAATCTACGAAGTACATGCTTGACTCTCTGGTGGTGTCTAGGCTCCTTTGCCTGTGCAATAGCTCCGTTATTATCACAATACAGGGCTATTGGTCCTTTAATGGAGGGGACTACACCAAGTTCACCTATGAACTTCCTTAGCCATATAGCTTCCTTTGCTGCTTCATGTGCAGCAATGTACTCCGCTTCAGTTGTAGAATCCGCAATGGTGCTTTGCTTAGCACTTTTCCAGCTTACTGCACCTCCGTTGAGGCAGAAGACAAACCCAGACTGTGATCTGAAATCATCTTTGTCGGTTTGGAAACTTGCGTCCGTATAACCTTTAACAATTAATTCATCATCTCCACCATAGACCAGGAAGTCATCTTTGTGCCTTTTCAGGTACTTCAGAATATTCTTGGCAGCAGTCCAATGCGCCTCTCCTGGGTCTGACTGGTATCTGCTCATAGCACTGAGTGCGTACGCAACATCCGGGCGTGTACATATCATAGCATACATTATTGAACCAATCAATGATGCATATGGAATCCCATTCATTCGTCTACGCTCATCAAGTGTTTTTGGGCACTGAGTCTTACTTAGAGTCATTCCATGAGACATGGGTAGGTAGCCTCGCTTGGAGTCTGCCATCTTGAACCTATCAAGCACCTTATTGATATAAGTGCTTTGACTAAGTCCAATCATCTTTTTAGATCTATCTCTGTACATCTTGATGCCCAATATGTACTGTGCTTCTCCTAGATCCTTCATCGAAAAACATTTCCAAAGCCAAATCTTGACAGAGTTCAACATAGGAATGTCATTTCCGATAAGTAATATGTCGTCGACATATAATACTAGGAAAGCAATTTTGCTCCCGCTGACCTTCTTGTATACACAAGATTCGTCTGCGTTCTTGATGAAACCAAAGTCACTGACTGCTTCATCAAAACGTACATTCCAGCACCTGGATGCCTGCTTCAATCCGTAGATTGATTTCTTTAGCTTGCATACCTTTTTAGCATTCTTTGGATCCTCAAAACCCTCAGGCTGTGTCATAAACATAGTTTCTGTTAAAACGCCGTTTAAGAAAGCGGTTTTGACATCCATCTGCCATATTTCGTAATCGTAATATGCAGCGATTGCTAACATTATCCGAATAGACTTTAGCATTGCAACTGGTGAAAAGGTTTCATCGTAATCCACACCGTGGACTTGCCTGTAACCTTTTGCAACCAATCTAGCTTTGAAAACTTCTAGTTTCCCATCCTTGTCCTTTTTCAGTTTGAAAACCCATTTGCTTCCAATGGCTTGGTAGCCATCTGGCAAATCGACCAAATTCCAAACTTGGTTTTCAGACATGGAGTCTAATTCAGATTCAATGGCTTCTTGCCATTGCTTGGAGCTAGGGCTCGTCATAGCTTGCTTGTAAGTCGCAGGTTCATCACTTTCAAGTAATAGAACATCATAGCTCTCGTTCGCCAAAATACCTAAGTACCTTTCCGGTTGAGATCTATATCTCTGCGATCTACGTGGGGTTACATCTCTAGATTGTCCATGAATCTCACCAGAAACTTCTAAAAATCTCTGAGTTTCATCCTGAATGTCATCTTGAGCATTCTCTAGAGTTTGTTGTTCGACTCGAATTTCTTCGAGGTCTACTTTTCTCCCACTTGTCATTTTGGAAATGTGATTCTTTTCCAAAAAGATACCATCTCGAGCAACAAACACCTTGTTCTCAGATGTATTGTAGAAGTAATACCCCTTTGTTTCCTTTGGATAGCCCACAAGGATACATTTGTCAGATTTTGAATGAGGTTTGTCTGAAATTAATCGTTTGACGTATACTTCACATCCCCAAATCTTAAGAAAAGACACTTTTGGAGGCTTTCCAAACCATAACTCATATGGAGTCTTTTCAACAGCTTTAGACGGAGCTCTATTTATAGTGAGTGCGGCTGTGTTTAGTGCATGTCCCCAAAATTCTATTGGAAGTTCGGCCTGACCCATCATTGATCTAACCATGTCTAGCAAGGTTCTGTTCCTCCGTTCGGACACCCCGTTCCATTGTGGTGTTCCAGGAGAAGTCAATTCTGATAGAATTCCACATTCTTTCAGATGGTCATCAAATTCATAGCTCAGATATTCACCGCCTCTATCAGACCGCAGTGCCTTAATCTTCTTGCCTAATTGATTCTCTACTTCACTCTGAAATTCCTTGAATTTGTCAAAGGATTCAGACTTATGCTTCATTAGGTAGACATAACCATATCTACTGAAGTCATCAGTGAAAGTGATAAAGTAGCTGAAACCACCCCTAGCATTTGTACTCATTGGCCCACATACACCTGTATGGATTAAACCCAATAGTTCAGTTGCTCTTTCTCCAACTTTAGAGAAAGGTTGCTTTGTCATTTTGCCAATTAAACATGATTCGCACTTACCATAATCCTCTAAGTCAAATGGTTCTAGAATCCCTTCCTTTTGAAGTCTTTCCATGCGTTTCAAGTTTATATGGCCTAATCGACAATGCCACAGATAGGTGAGATCTGAATCATCCTTTTTGGCCTTTTTGGTATTTATGTTATATACTTGTTTGTCGTGATCTAATAAATAAAGTCCATTGACTAATCTAGCAGATCCATAAAACATCTCTTTAAAATAAAACGAACAACTATTGTCTTTTATTAAAAAGGAAAATCCCTTAGCATCTAAGCAAGAAACTGAAATGATGTTTTTAGTAAGACTTGGAACATGGAAACACTCTTCCAGTTCCAAAACTAGCCCGGAGGGCAACGACAAATAATAAGTTCCTACAGCTAATGCAGCAATCCGTGCTCCATTTCCCACTCGTAGGTCGACTTCTCCCTTGCTTAACTTTCTACTTCTTCTTAGTCCCTGTGGATTGGAACATAAGTGTGAGCCACAGCCTGTATCTAATACCCAAGAAGTTGAATTAGCAAGTATACAGTCTATAACGAAAATACCTGAAGATGGAACGACTGTTCCGTTCTTCTGATCTTCCTTTAGCTTTGGACATTCTCTTTTGTAATGGCCTATTCCATCACAATAAAGACAGCTTGATGTGGACTTGTCCTGCTTTGTTTAGCATTGCCCTTGGACGTTCCACTTTTCTTGAACGGTCTCCCTTTAGCCTTGAGTAAATCTTTGGCTTCACGGTCCAGTATTATCTCAGCCTTTCTGACAAGGTGAACAAATTCTGCAACTGTTTCTTCTCTTGGTTCACTTAGGTATAGTTGCTTGAAGCGACCAAACCCACTGTGCAGTGAATTGAGCAAGATAGAGACTGCCATCCTTTCGCTTATTGGTGTTCCTAGCAGACTTAGGCGATCGAAATATGAAAGCATAAGATCCACATAGAACCTTAGTGGGACACCTACCCTTTGTTTAGTGCGAAGGAGCTGAACATGTGTTTCTTGGACCTCCATCCTATAACACCTGTTGGGAGAACTAACCTTTAGACCAGACATTGATTCAATCAACTCATGGACGTTCAGGTCCCTGTCCTCCGTGCTTCCACGACAGATATCCCTCGGATTCTTGATGAGCGTAAAAGGTTCATAAGCTACAAACCTTCTAGCCCATTCATCAGGGATATTGTTCAGCATGAGACTCATAACCTTTTTGAGATCCGTATCCCAGGCGTAAAATCTCTCAGGGGTCATGTCTCTGGCATAGTAGCTTGGCATGGGATGTGATAGTACATACTCAAGTCCATTGAGTTTGACTATTTCAACTAGCTTAGCTTCCCATTCAAGAAAATTTGCTAGGTTCAGCTTGACCATAAGCTCAGAACCCATGATGATGTTTTGATTGTTGTTTGCCATATTTAAAACTACAATTGAAAAGAATAAACAAATAAATAACCATTCACAGTTTCTCTTAATAAACTTAAATTCTAGCATACATGCATAATTCAATGTTCATTAAGCATTTTATTCAAGTTATGTGTTCCGGCAGGTGTGAATAAAATGATTCCAAGATCCTAAAATCATTGAAGAACTAAGCACAGTTTGTCGACTTAATCCTAAAACATCTTAGGTAAGCAAAAGCCTTTTGCTAATAGTCTAGAAACTATTCTTGGTTGATAGGTACGTCTAAGAACTTATTAGGTAAACCTATCGATTTTGCCACGACATAAAAGGACTCCTTACTTATATCGTTGAGTTTCACCAAAACTAACATGTACTCACAATTATTTGTGTACCTTGCCCCTTTAGGACCAATAAGTAACACCTCGCTGAGCGAAAACTATTACTAGATTGATGTAAAGGATATCCAAGCAAGTGTATATTTTGGCATGGCACCTTTTAACTCAATTTTTAAGTTTGGAACTTAAGGCTCTTACTATGTTGGTTAGATTTTAAGTGAACTAAAATCCTTAATCATGCAACATAATCAAGCTTTGATCTCATGCATTTTAAGACATATTTAAAAGCAATAAATAACTTAAAACATGCATAAGATAAATGTGATCTAGTATGGCCCGACTTCATCTTGAAGCTTTAACTTCAAAGTCCGTCTTGAAAATCTCCGTGGGAGGCACCATTTTCTTCAAATAGGATAAGCTATAATTAAAACTAATTACAACTATTTGATGGTACGCAGACCATATTTGAATTGAAAAACAACTTTGGTACTTTAGACCAATTACATTCAAATTAATGGTTCGCAGACCATATTTTCTATCCTATTTGGGCCATACTAGTCACTTCATAACCTGCAAAATAGTACATATACAATATATACCATTCATCCATTCATTATCATGAATGGCCCACATAATTGGTTAGTTAAAACACATTGTATGCATCACTTAAATATTTGCAGCAATTAATTAAGGGCACCAATAATCTACCAATTATTCAGTCCTTATTAATTCTAATCAAGTTGTTTAACCTTAAAGGATTTGTAGACCTAATCAAGAGTTTATGACTAAAATTGCTCCCACTTAAACCAATAAATTCATATGCTTTACTAATTTTAAACATAAAAATGTATTTCTAGTCTAACCGGAAACATACAAATTTAATTAAAATTTAAATCTCATATAAGTTTATAATTGAATCCACTTATTTAATTTATTTCAGTTGAATATGACGAATTTAAATTAATTCAAGGTTTAGTTTTAGTAAAATAATTAGTATAAATTAAAATTTATAATAATTATAATAATCAAAATTAAATCCCGAGAAAACAATTTAAATTATTAATTTTAACGTTAATTAAAATTATTTCCGAACTGAAAAATTCAAATTAAAATTTAAAACGAACCAATCGGGTCAACACAAGGCCATGGGCTTGCGCCCATACCTCGTCAAGTCCAACAAGCAACAAACCCCTTGTCGCTCGATTGATCGTACCGCAAAGCCCAAGCAACAACGCACCAATGCGTCAGGCCCAGCGAGCCACGCTTGCGCGCAACCCACTCGCCCAACGCCTTGGCGCGCTGCTGGGCAACGCTCGCTGGACAGGCCAGCCAACGCTGCCCGCGTGCACGTTGTGCTGCGCTTATCGCTGCCTTGGCGTGCTGCCTTGGCGTGCTGCTGAGCGAGGCAGCGCATGTGTGGCGCAGCATCCATCGCTGCCCACGCGTGCTTGCCTTGCTCGCTGCACTTGCCCGCCCGTTGCCCCATCGCCCACATCGCGTAGCACACGCCCCTTAGGCGCACAGCCTTGCGCATGCCACGCTCGTTGTTCGCTGCATTCGTACCGCACGGGCGACGAGCTCCCTTGCTCGTCGTCTCGTGCCCGCACTATACAACACCCCTAAAGGGTAACACGTAGTTTCCATTGCTTTGTGCGTGCAACATTGATGGGAGTTTTCATAAAAATTTAAAATTTTTAATTTAAAATTAATGACAAATTAATAAAACATATTAATTTCATAATTTTAGGGTGAAAAATCGAAAATTTATTAATCAATTAATTTCCGATTAACATGGATTCAAATCTAGGTCATAAAAATTAAAAATTTAACATAAATTAACAATTTTTATGGTGGATTTTAATCATGGATACCTAATTAAATTATTAATTTATTATGAAAAACAAATCAATTCTAAATTATTCGAATTTCAACAAATTAATCATAATTACAAATTAGGTTGTATAATTAACAAGTCTAGGCATTCATAATTGTTAAACATATACAGTAGGTCAATCAAAAACTCAAGATTTATCAACAAGAATCGCAAATACTTAATTTAACATCTTAAATTTACAAACTTTTGCGTTCGAAAAACTAAAATCTCCAAAAAGTCATAGTTAGGCTTCGAATTTGGGAATTCTGGGTTTGGCCGAAAAATCTTATTTATTTTTGAAATTTTAGAATGCCTTTTACATGCGAAATTGACACAAAAATCACTCGATTTGGATGAGTAACGAAGAAACTGCCGAAAAACTGCGTACATATAATTAAATAAACGCAATTTGCAATTAATTACGAAAATTAATCACCCCTTTAATTCTTTGCAAATGTGTAAAATTTAACCATGTTCATGCAATTTAGATTATGAAAATAATAAGAGGCTCTGATACCACTGTTAGGTTATGATACATATGACAATACATAAATCATGCGGAAAAAACCATAAAGCCAGGAAAGCATATTATTTACACATAATCATTTAGCATAGTTTAGATGCATACACTTTGTTGCGTGCCTTCCCTAGCTGCGCCCGAACCGAACAAGAACAAGTCTTTAGGACTCCAAGTGTCGTCCCTCCGTAGATAGTCCACATCACGTCCGGATCCGCCTTAAGCTTGACCAACTAGGATCGCCCTTAAGGTACTTAGAATTTTCGGCTAGTATAAGCAATTGTATGACTGAATTTTTGCTCTCAAAAATCACTTTGAATACTTGAATACTCTATGTAAAATAATGACCCTAGGCCTTTATTTATAGAGGTATGGAAAGGGAATCGTAATCCTATTAGGATACGAATTAATTAAACTAGAATCCTAATAGAATTCTTATTTAATTAATCATCCTTTTAGTTTTAGGAATTTAATCATATGTCGAAACCTGATTGCTTTAGGATTCGTATAGCACACAAACACACACGCACGCACAGCAGCCCACGAGGGGCGCCATGCGCGCGCGCGCAGCCCGCGAGCTCGCAGCCCACTGCCACAAGCCCACACGCTGCCGCAGCCTTGGCTCGCGCTGGGCCTGCCTTGCTGTGGGCCTGGCGCAGCCTTGGCTGGTGCGTTTGTGGCACGCTGGCTTGCTGGGCGATGGCCCGGCTTCGTGCTGGGCCTTCGCCTGGCAGGCCTCGTCCGATGCTAATTCGTACGATACGCTTCCGATTAATTTCCCGATTCCGGAATTCATTTCCGATACGAACAATATTTAATATTTCCGATCCCGGAATTAATTTCCGTTTCGAACAAATATTTAATATTTCCGTTTCCGGAATTATTTTCCGATTCCGATAATATTTCTGATTCTGACAATATTTCCGTTTTCGGCAATATTTCCGATTCCGGCAATATTTCCATTTCCGATAATATTTTCCGATACGTACCATGTTTCCGTTTCCGGCAACATCTATGACTTGGATAATATTTATATTCCCGATACGATCCATATTTCCGTTTCCGGCAATATCATCGTTTCCGGAGCATTCATTTCTTGCCTGTGACGATCTCAGCTCCCACTGAAACCAAGATCCGTCGATTCCGAATATCCATAGATGGAGTATTTAATGCCATTAAATACTTGATCCGTTTACGTACTATTTTTACCTCGTGGTTGGGCTTGGCCAGGCCCAATTACACTTTATAGCTTTGATTTCGAAAACATCTGTAGCTACTCCCAATGACAAAGTGAGGGAGTTTCTACGCTTCTTTAGATACTTCCAATGACAAAGTGAGCGAGTTTCTATACTATCCGTTGACAAATCCCAATGACATGTGAGGGATATGTCGACACTTCAAGTGATGACCCTTAAGTCAAATGTTATCACTCGGGGGCTCGTGAGACCCTCGCAAAAACAGGTCACCATGACTTGTGTGACGCACTCCATCTAATACTTTGACCATCGTCTTACTCCAAGACTCAGTCAAAGTGGGGGCTAACTGTAGACACCTACTTTTGTCCCCATTCCCGAAAGAGAAGATTCGATGATGAGAACATAAATCTCCACTTGGCAACGCATCTCCTATAAAATAACGAATCTCAATTCCCCTTTTCATTTCACCCGAAACCTGCTATTTATAGAAACCTGCTATTTATGGAAACCTGCTAAAAATAGTAACTGCCGTAATGGGTAGTTGTTAAAAGTGGCAAGTCATAAAAGATAGAAACCTGTCAGAATTAGGTGTTGCACTCCAACATAAATCCTAAATGAGATAGAAATTACAAGAGGAATCCTATTCCTAATATGATTCAAAAATAAGAGTTACGTATTAATTAAAATCCTAACGAGCCTAGAGTTCGTAACGGGCCCAGACGCATTCCGTCATAAAGTTAATACGCACTAAAAGACTCGAATAAGTCTCAAACACTCCGGATTCTAAGAGTCCAAATCTGACAAAGAACTCAGCCCAAACATCATTTTCAACGCCCAGCCCTGGGCGCTGAAATTGCCTGGATCCTATTTTCAACGCCCAGAGCTGGGCGCCGTAATCTTTGACGCCCAGCCCTGGGCGCTGAAAATACCTGGGTACGTGTTTTCTCCTAGTTCTTCTTGAATTAGAGCTCTACAATTCTATCTTTCCACGAACTCTTTTCTATAAATAGGGCCCTAAGTTCGACGTGAAAAAAGACAACACACACAATTCATATTATGAGTATTGACTCCAACACCTAAGCCTAAGCCTCACGCTGCGAAATTGATCACGCGTTCTGTCGCAATCGATCCAAAAATTGAACAGAACGTATCCTGTCCCGTAACTTGAGATTCGTTAAATAAAAGCAGAAAAAGCAAAATCAAAGTGGTTAGTTTTCTGAGAACCGTGACGCACCTCTCAAGGGTGCGTCGTAATGTGTCCCTTTTCCATGATTTAATCGCTTTCCTCGCCCTTTTATGAACTGTTAAACTAATTAAATCTGATTGTTCTATCACGCCTAATAAAGATAATATTTTTGGGAAATTGGATTATCATGCTAGGTCCCTTAATACAATCTAAATCAGATAATCGCGATCGATCTAGTATTATATGTTGCATATTGTTAAAATCAACTCAGATTAGTTTAATAGTTAACCCATGTCCCTTCAATTATTTATGCTGAGCTAGTAAGGATATCCTGCCTCTGGAGTTATCGAAGAGCGAGTACTCCTCTCGGTAGTTACAGTCCCCCGAACCCTCAATCTCTACCTTGCGGGTGTATGTTGAGAGATCCCCACACCAGGGATCACAAGGGAACCTACGGCCGTCGTGGTCAAACATAATTGCACTCCCTTTATGTCACGATAACCGGGTTTTGTCAGTTTTTCTCATTGTCGTTAAAAACTGAATGGCGACTCCTATATTACTAGTCAATTGGGTGTAAACTCACAGGAAATCCAATTACACTTGATTTGACAAAAAGAAACGTCACACCCACGAGGGACGAGGTCACGCATTAGCCTCGTGCTTTTTCGACCCCCTCACAAAGGTCCGACTAGTAGAAATCATTTCAGCAATTTTCGACGATTTGTTTCTTTGCCGAATCTTACAACCATCCTTCCTGCGTCATCCTATTTGTCGTATTTTAAATGGTACATATAAGAGTCACGTAAGTCATGCGGTATCAAAAAAAGTTATTACCAATGCAATATTTTTACTATGAAAATAGGTAAATAAGTAGTCGATACAAAGAAAGAAAGAAATATTTATTATGTTTATAATATATTGGATATTAAGTTTTCCTGCCTTTTTTGTAACATGTATAATAGGTTATATAAGTTAGATATTTTAGTTTTCAATTACGTGTATGACACATAAGCATGTCATGTCATCATTATGACACGGGTTAAAGGTTGCAAGTTACGATTTTATCATTTTCGTAATATATAATGTCTCTGTCCAATTCACTTCTAAAAAAACAAAATCTTAAATAAATTCATGAATAACAAGTTATTAAGAAAACATTTTATATGAAACTATTTATGGAAAACAAAAGAAAGCATACTAATGTTTCTTACTATATGAAATTAAACAATTTGCAGAGTTATTGTTCTTAATTAAATGGTGGCATGATTGATGGACGGTTATCGTATTTTTGAGTTTAAAAATATAATTGTAGATTAACCACAATCAAGCATCCCCACCATATCTGATATCAAGTATTACCAATTCACTAAAATCCCCGAAGATCACTATTTTTTATCTAGCAAGCAATTAGCTTGGTACAAGCCAGGCTGGCCAGAGAAGTTGGTTGGTCAATTAAATACCAATTAACTAGCTCTCGCCAATTATTAGCTAGCTGGTTTACTCTATTCACACTCGTATTTATGTTATGCGATGCGCCGATGCGTGCGTAATATTTCAGTTGGTTACTCTATTGTCTACTACCTCCGTCCCGAAATACTCGATCCGGTTTGACCGGCACAGAGTTTAAGGGACTTGAATTGACTTATTTAATTTAATAGGTAGTAGTTGATAGTGGGGTATTATTTTAATGTAGTTAGTGGGAGGTGGGTTAAGAGGTAGGGTTGGGGGAGATTAGGGGTTGAATTTTTAATTATGTTTTGTATGGAGTAGGGGGTAGGTGGGTTAATAGGGGTGGAGTTGGAAATAATATAATATTGTTAGAATATTTCCATTTTTAGAAACAGGTCAATTATTAAGGGACGGCCCAATAAGGAAAACAGGTCAAGTATTCCGGGACGGAGGGAGTATTCAAACTCGTATGTATATACGCCATGCGAGCATGATATTTTATATGAGTATGGTAAGTTTATAACCCTACTACTCCCTTCGTTCCGGAATACTTGACCTGTTTTTCTTATCGGGCCGTCCCTTAATACTTGACCTGTTTCTAAAAATAGAAATATTCTAACAATATTATATTATTTCTCACTCCACCCCTATTAACCTACCTACCCCTACTCCATACAAAAAATAATGAAAAATTCAACCCCTACTCTCCCCCAACCCCACCTCTTAACCCACCTCCCACTAACTACATTAAAATAATACCTCACTATCAACTAGTACCTATTAAATTAAATAAGTCAATTCAAGTTCCTTAAACTTTATGCCGGTCAAACCGGGTCGAGTATTCCGGGACGGATGGAGTATTACATTGAGTATCACTACAAGAATTTGTATCTTTAACGACAACCTAATTACGACGTGTCAAAAATCCCGTCGCAAAATGCTTTTGCGACGGGGCTAACAACCAAACAATGACGGGAATAACCGTCGCAAATGTCTTTTACGACGGGTTTACGACGAATTTACGACGGGATTTCTATTAACGACGGCCCCCTTTTATGACGGGTTCGCGACAGGAAATCCCGTCGTTAATCAACGATTATTGGCCTTTCGCGACGGGATTTCTCGTCGTTAATAGTACAATTTCTTGTAGTGTATGTTTTTTGGTGTAGACGTAGCCACTAAAAGCAACTAGGCATGACGATAAATTATATAGACGGGATTTAATCTCAAGTTTTTGGTACCACCTTCTCAAGAGTTTACCAACTAAGCTAGTTGACATCTATATTGAGTATGTGTTTGTTTTTTTTTTTTTGTGTTAACACCCGTTTCACCGTTATGACTAATTCGGATTCGGGACGAGTTTTGGATGGATAGGTTTCAGTCCCCTCCCAATTTTTGTTGCGGGGGATTGAACAAACGGTCCCACCTATCAAGTTCAGCCTCAATCACCGACGTACGAACATGCATCTACATTGAGTATGTACTTGTTTTAGATAAATGAAAATATATTATATTTTTGAGTTAAGATAAAAGTTAGGGTCTAACCTTTTATAGTTTTCACCGTTTGGGACCTATACATTATATTTTCAACGTTTAGGACCTATTATTCATTTTCCGGCCAAAATTAACAAAAATAAAACAAAAGATGAGTCCCTTGGGTTAAATTCCATGTGGCATTGCTTCATTTGTTCGTAATTTCATTTAAGGTTATTGTTAATATGCAAAGAATCAACGACTCCACTAATCAATTTCACGTTCTTCTCAAATTCATTGATCACCAGAACTCCCTACATTCATTGTCATTTTGTAATGAAAAATAAGACAACCCATATGAATTATTCATCAAGATCAGATTGGAATTTGAAGTGTCAGATCATATTGGAGGGTATCACCTCTTCCCTTTTTAAGAGTGTCATACACGAATTTTGTTGGTGTAACCTATGAACCAAAGTTTTAATTTACCTTATAATTAGAAATTAGTCTTCTTCTCCTTATCTATCTCGGATTGTGTTGCACTCCATTAACGAGTTCTTCTGGAAATTATCAAGAAAATATCCAACCTTTGCAAATTAAACAACTTGAATGATCAAGATTCATTAAGGGGTTTAGCAAATTACCAAGAAAATATCAAATTATTAAGATTTTGGGTTATAAAATTTCTGGGAATTTTTTTTGGGTTAACAATTTGAAATATTGAATTTAAAAACACTAACCTTGTAATTGCAAAATTAATTATGATCAACCAAGAATGTGGGAATTGTTGAATTTGGATTGATTTTTCCCGTGAGATCTTGTCTTTTATGAGAGAGAAAATGGGTATTTAGTTTTACGGTTTTGAAGAATTGATTGGAAAAAAAAAACCTAGAGGAAATTATGGTAATTTTAATTAATTTCCTTATGTTTAATAGTATTTGTTTGCATTTTAATATTGTTGATGTGGTTACCGGTGAGTTTCTAGGTGGTTAACACACTAGAAATTATGTTTGAGGTCCCAAAAGGTAAAAAAAAAAGTATGTGTCCTGAAAGGTGAAGAGTGTGAAAGATTAGACCCTAACATTAGCTTAACTCTTATAATATTTGTTTGAAATGTTTTTTTTTTTTGATAGAGAAACAGCAGGGTCAATTATCAGCAGCTAAATAGTAGTCTGAAGCTATTACATCCTCAACCGTCAACACTAACCTCTTAGGTTTGAAATGAATTTTATCTAGAAATAGATGAATTAACTTCATTTAAACAAAGTTAATAAGGATAGAGAAGGCGACAGCTAAATAATTCAAAGAGATCCATCAAAAGACCCCTTATAAAATAAAGATATGGAAAAACAAATCGATCATGATACACGCATATCAATCAAATCAATTAAATACTTTTATATGTGGTCGGTTCTAATTATTTGTTTATCTTAATGCAGATCTTCATAAATAGGAGTATGCTTAAAATTGCCCATTTTGTGAACTCAGAGACTCAGAGTCAGATGGATTTAAATGCGCATGTGTTCAGCAATTGGTTTTTAAGATTTCTAGAAGGATTTCATTTACAAACTTCACTAAATTATTCATATACAACGATCAATCGATCATCTCAAGCTTATTAAAAAAAAAACGAATATCTCAAGCTAATAAGAGACAAACTAGTATAGCACCCGTGCGATACACGATTTATAATCTACTACATAAAATATTAAATTTGCATTAAATCTAAACTATATCTATAGATAATTAACCAAAATAAAGCTTGTAGTTATATATTCTTCTAATTAAAATTAATTGTCGATAGTTTTTACTTTGATTCTCATTCATTACCTGTGTCAAACATAAAGTAATTCTCATATACTCTTTATTTATATAGTGCTTGTAGAACTAATACACAAAATATACTCGCATAATACTCGCCCCGCCATTTATTTCATTACGCGACCACTTAGACACATCATGTACTTCAGTGGCGGAATCAAGATTTCGACATTGGGGGACCAAGACAAAATATAGGCTTTAGTAAAAAAATGTCCAAATAAATCTGGCCCGTTAATATTTATTGCAAAAAAAAACAATATGGCCCGTTAATATTTTTTGCAAAAAAGAAAACAATAGCTAAGGAGTTGGGACTCGATCCCGTGATCCTTGGCACCAAAACCTACAACAAATTCAATTACCAACTTAGCTAGAGTACATATCAGTACACTTAATGTAACAATATTAATAATGAGCTGATGAAGGGGCATGGCCCCCACCATCCCCCCTAATTCCGCCACTGATGTACTTTATTCCGCTAGGGATGACTTTTAGTCAAGGTAGGGTGGGTACGGAGGATTGTCCTCTACACCCGTACCCACCTAAAAATCTCATCCTTATTCCCGTCACCCCAACATATATATGTACGTTACCGATGTACATAATAAAATTCATTCCCGCTCCATCACCCACCCATTTATCCAAACTCATATCAAACCCACCATATACCCTTTTTATGGCAGATATTAATTTAATTTAAAATTCTATTTAGAGTATTTGTCAATTTAGTTGTGTTATTAGAGTAATTGAATAAATAAATAAAATGTTATAATATGTAGGTTAGTTGTAAAAAATGTTATTCATAATCAATTAGATTAAGGGTATGCGAGGAGGGTGGGTTCAATCTAAAATCCATAATTGCCTTGTCACTCGAGACATATACATTTTCTATCCGCATCACCCACCAAATTAAACTTTTCACCAACCCGGTCTTCCAACTCGGGGCATTGCATAAAGGTCTCCCAAAAACCCACCCTACTGATAATGTGACATTCCTTTAATGGATTAACTCAAATGAACACACAAAAGATGATTAATCTATGGATTAATCTCAAACGGACACACCAAAGATGAATATGAGGCAAAAGGGATCAGACGGAAGGACTATTGAATAACAGATTTATGAAAGAGTAGAGAAGAGATATTTATGGTATAACTACCTCCGTTTCTATGTAGTTGGAATAAACACATTATCCCACTTTAAGAAAATTAAATCAAAATTTTTTAATATAAGGGTAAAAGTGAAAAGGGGTTCGTTCTGTTATTTTATTTGGTGGTTGAGAGGTTATAGTTAATAAAGAGATCGAGTAAAGTGAGGTAGAAGTGTCAAATTATACCAATTAGTTTTTTCATTTATCGTGTGTTGCAACTTTTCTGTTTAAGGAAAGTGTTGCAATTTTTCCGTTTTGGGGAAGTGTTGTAAATAAAAAAACAGAAAAAGTGCTATTTTATACATTTTCTAAAATAATAGTTGAGATGCTTATAATATTATAAGTACTACGTAGTAGGAGTACGTACATTTTTGTAATAATCATATTGTAAATACTACGGAGTCGGGGTACGTATAATTGAATTATAGTGATATTATAATCTCACCAATATTATATTGCGCAGTGTATACAAAATGCATGCATATATACCCATTTGAAAAAAATCATACATTTTAGTACATTTATATACTTCGTATATGTTAAGAAAAACAAATATTTTGGTCATAACCTTGTGTTAAGAAAAAATAAGAAAATTATAATTTTTGAGCAACCGAATAAACATACATTCTAGTACGAAGTATATTCAATTTGCTCATAAGTTTTTCTTAAATATCTTTTTAGTTACCGTATAAAAGATGCCAAGTAGTGATTATATTATTTTGGTAATGTACATATACTCCGTATGTAACATTTTCCATAAAATCTTTGTGGTAGACAAATAGAAGTCAATAACATCTTTAAATTAAATAGCTTCTTGAATTTAGTATATAGATATTATTTTATACCGTATATTAAATAATATAAATTGTATTATCTATATACTACGGAGTAATAGAAATGATATACGAAGTACATTTAAGCAATAAAAATAAAAAGTAAAATTAAAAATGATATGTGTCGGCACCACATTGAGGTACCCTCTTTTTTAGTATAGTATTTAAATAGATATATACATCATGGTGTCTTGTACTTTGTATCATATATCAACTAGTGTGTTGCCCGGGCGTTGCTCCGAGTTTTACTTTTAGTCGGGTTTACGTTTTCTAAAAATGTGCCCAATTTTAAAAGAATGTATTTTACATTTATATGTGAAAATATGACAAATATTGTAGCTAGTTAAGATGGTAGTAAGTGAAACTTTTAATCCATGAGGTTTGATGTTCGATCCTTGCTACATGCTTTTTTGGTTGTCAATAACATACCATGATACTTATTAGTGGTGACATGGCGTAATACGAAGGGAATCTACGTGACACATATACGTTTTCACAAATGCTTTTTAATATATTAGTATAGATTTTTAGGTTAATAAAAAAAATATACATGACATGTGTCAGCTTTACAAGTAGTGTCTGACAAGTTAAGTAGTACTCCTATATTTATGCTATGTTATTTGCAAAATATTCATTATAAATGGTAATTTCCTTAGTGCACCATATTTACATAACGTTTACATAAGCCGCACGATAATAGAATATTTACTTATGCATATTTTTTACATCTTCTATTTTTATTTAGTATTTTTAGGATGTTTGTTATCAATAGAATCTTTAAGATTACATTGGAAAATAATAATATATTCTCTAGTGAGTATTTTTTCTTAAATAAGACCGCTTAAATTTAGATTAGTAATCTTAATTACCTTTTAAATTTAAAAGAGAGGCGAATCAATGAGTGACATTTGTCATCACCACATCGATTTCTTCTCTTTTAGTATAATATATAGATATAGATTTACGGGGAGCTTATTATTTACCGCCGTAAATTACTCAAAACTATCATATTTATTTATCCATATATTCTTTTTTATATGTATCTTTTTCTGTTACCTTCTTTCACCTCTAATCTTCCTATCATATTTCTGACCACCACCACCACCACCACTTCTGGCCGCCATATATCTCCGGGTGTCAATTCGGCTACCGCATATTGTTATATATCCGAGTCTATCGGCAGAATCTCGACAACTTCATAAGAGTTTTTTTTTTGTCCGGAAAAATGTTCACAGACTTATGCATTTTATGCTTGTACCATGGTACATACTTAGGAATTTTTAATTTGTATCATGGTACGAGCTTAAAATTCATAAGTCTATACCATGGTCGAAGCTCGAAATTCATAAGTCTTTAATATTTTTATTTCGGGTAAATTAATTCAAATTTAACAACAAATTAAACCCTTAAATAACATAAACTTATGCATATTAAGCTCACACCATGGTGTAGATCGATTTAAGCATTTTAAACTCCTGCCATGGTACGAGTTTAAAATTAAGTCTATAACATTGGCGAAACTCGAAAATTCATAAATCTATGGGCGTGTTCGGCGGTAGTGGGTAGCGTTTTGACAAAACGCTACATGTAGAATTTGTAAGTGTTTGGCAAGGTAGTGGTTTAGGTAGCGGTTAGCGGTAGAGGACTAGAGGTAGCGGTTGGATAGCTTTTGTCAAACGTTAAAATTAGTAGCGTTTAAGGTAGCGGGTATCGTTTGACAAAATTATAGTAAAGTTTTAAATAATATTTCATCTTTTATTTTATGTTACAATATTAACCGCTACTTTTACCGAACACTTATATTAGTTACCCCCTACTTTGAGAGCTAACCGTTACCCGTTACTATTCACCGACACCCGCTACTCCAACCGCTACCGGCTACTCAACCGCTAACCGTTGCCCGCTAACTGCTACTTTTGCCGAACAGGGCCTATACCATGGTACAAGCTTAAAATTCATAAGTTTGTACCATGGTACAAGCTTAAATTGCATAAGTCTGTGAATTTTTTCCGGGCAAAAAAAAGGTGGAGGTCTTTTCTCAGGACCAATGCGTGGCAATTGGTGGTGGTCAGCTGCTGAACAGCCGGTAGAGTTCTTTTCTCCAATAACGGGAGAGGTGAAAATTGGGAGGAGAGAGAAATGAAAAGTTGGGAAAAAGGCATTAATGTAAAATAAAGAGGCGATTTTGAGTATATTATGACAGCTTTTAGCACTCACATAATTAACCTAAAACTACTTTAACAATTATATATATATATATATATATATATATATATATATATAGATAGAGAGAGAGAGAGAGAGAGAGAGAGAGAGAGAGAGAGAGAGAGAGAGAGAGAGAGAGAGAGAGAGAGAGAGAGAGAGAGAGAGAGAGAGAGAGAGAGAGAGAGAGAGAGAGAGAGAGAGAGAGAGAGAGAGAGAGAGAGAGAGAGAGAGAGAGAGAGAGAGAGAGAGAGAGAGAGGCTCCCGTAAGAACACTTCTTACGGTGAGAACACTTCCTTACGGTAAGAACACCTTCTTAACCGTTGGATTGTTTCTAATCTAACCACCCAAAATGAATCGATTTTAACAAATCTGGACCTTTAAAAATGATTAAAAAAAAAAAAAAAATTAATTTTCTCTCTCTCCATTTTCAGATTTCTTTCTCTCTCTTCACTTCCTCTTCTAGATTAAGAATTTTTCTCTCTCCACCACCAACGGTGGCCGTTCGTTCTTTCCGGTCGCCGCTCGTATGTCGGCGGTCGGTGCTCGCTTCCTCTCTCTCCGGCGCTCATCTCTTCAATTCATCTCTCTCCAGAGCTCATTCTCTCTCTTCAATTTTCGAAATCGATTTCTCAATCGATTGTTAAATCGATTTCTCAATTCATAATCGATTTTTCAAACGATTGTGCAATCGATTCTTCGAAATCGAAATCGATTTCTCAATCGGTGTTCTTCCACACAGCGAAATCGAACCAGAAATCCGGCGAAATAAGTGTTGGTGGCGGTGGTTGTGGTTCGCCGCTGCTCACCTATCTCCGTCGCCGCTGCTCACCTCTCTCCGCCGCCGTTTCTCTCCTTTCGCCACCGCCGCCGGTCGCAACAATGAAATCCCTGCAATTCAATCGCCGCCGGTCGCAGCAACTCGATGTTGTTTGAAATCGAAATCTGTTCTAATCGTAGTCGTCAAACCAGAATTCGAAATCGAAATCGCTGGTGTTCTAATCGTTTTAATGCTGGTAATTCGATTTCGATTTCTGTTAGATTTCTTCGATTACGATTTCAATTTCTGTTATATTTCTTCGATTCTAAAATCAGTCGATTGACATTTTCTGAGATTCTAAAATCAACCGATTCTAAAATCAATTGATTACTTCGATTCTAAAATCAATCGATTCTTTAATCATTGATTTTTCAATTTAAAAATTAAAATCGATTTCAATTTTGGTGGTTGCGAATCATATCTCGTTTGAGCGTATATCGGGATTTAGAACACTGTTTGATGATGTTAAATTGTTAAAACATGTTTGGATAAAATTTAAACACGGTTGAATAAAGTTAGTACATGTTTGAATATATTTGTAACGTACTTGAATAGAGTTAGAACATAATTATATAAAGTTAGAACATGTTTGAATAAACTTATAACATGTTTAAAAATTTTAGAACATGCTTGAATGGATTTAGAAATACTTGAATAAATGTTGAACACTTTTGAATAAAGTTAGAACATGCTTGAATAAATTTTGAAACACGGTTGAATAAAGTTAGAACATGGTTGAATAAATTTATAACATGTTTAATAATTTTAGAAATGTTTAAATTAATTTAGAACATGCTTGATTGGATTTATAACATGATTGAATAATTTAGAACATGGTTGAATAAATTTATAAAATGTTTAATAAATGTTAGAACATGTTTGAATTAATTTAGAACATGAGCTTGAAACTTCAGAACATGTATATATGTATATGTGTTGACTAGGTTCCATGTTCTAAATTTAGAACATTGTTGGACAAATTTAGAATATGTTTGAATAAAATTAGAACATGGTTGAATAAATTTATAACATGAGTTTGAAAATTTAGAACATGAGCTTGAAAATTTAGAACATGGTTGAATAAAATTAGAACATGCTTGAATAAATTTAGAACGTGGTTGGATAAATTTAGAATATGGTTAAACAAGTTTATAACATCGTTGAATAAATTTAGAACATGCTTGAATAAATTTAGAACACAAGCTTGAAAATTTAGAACATTTATATATGTATATGTGTTGACTTGTTCTAAATTTAGAACATGGTTGAATAAATTTAGAACATGCATGCATAAATTTAGAACATAGTTTAACAAATTAAGAAAATGGTCGAATAAATTTAGAACATGCATGCATAAATTTAGAACATCGTCGAACAAATTTAGAACATCGTCGAATAAATTTAGAACATGAGCTTGAAAATTTAGAATATGGTTGAATAATTTTACAACATGGTTGAACAAATTTAAAACATTTTTGAATAATTTTAGAATATGGTTAACAAAATTTAGAACATGCTTGAATAAATTTAGAACATTGAGAGTGTAAAAGTGTTCTTACCGTAAGAAGTGTTCTTACATAAGGGAGGTGTTCTTACCGGATCCCTCCCCTATATATATATATATATATATATATATATATATAAAGAGTCAGTTTATATATATATAAAGTGACTCTTTAAAGTATTTTATTTTTTTGAAAGGAGAATCAGTTTATTAATAAAGAGTCACACGACATTTATAAGAAACATATAAATCTAACAAATACATAACAATTGAATCAAATAAATAATTTCTTCATCAAAACTACTATCTTTAAATATTGAATTGTAGAATGTCTCCCGTGTATAACGTTGAAACATGCAGCTTTTTCAGAATTATGTTATAATGACTTGTTGTAGCAGCGATGATGATTTCCACTTGATTCATAATATTGCAAGACTAGTCGGACACATTTAATTTAGATATGGAGTAGCAACGAGTATAAGGGGGGTTCGTCGTCGAACAGATACACCCCATCTTTCAGCAGTGTCCAAAGTCGTCTCTCCATTGGGCAAAGACCAATTGAATTGATAAACAAGACTTGCTAACACAAGTTGAATAGTAATAATACCCAATGACACTCCAGGGCAACCTCTTCTTCCGGCTCCAAAAGGAATGAATTGAAAATGTTGTCCCCTAAAATCAATAGAATTATTTAAGAATCGCTCTGGATGGAAATTCTCTGGGTCTTCCCAAAATCTAGGATCGCGTTGTATTGCCCACGCATTTACAATTACTTGAGTCTTTGCACGAATCTCGTATTTATCGATTTTCACATGTTGGGAGGATTCTCGATATCCCGATAACGGAACCGGAGGATGTAGCCTAAGTGTTTCCTTGATCACTGCCTTTAAGTAGTTGATGTTTGCTAATTCAGATTCTGTTACCCTTGTTTTGGTTTTGGTTTTGGTTTTGACAATGTCCCTTACCTCTTCTTGCAGTTTTTTCATTTTTTTAGGATGCCTTAACAACTCTGTCATTGCCCATCCCAATAACGTAGTAGACGTGTCTGTGCCCGCACCAAGTATGTCCTACACCAAGTTAATATTACATAACTCTGTTTATGTGAAATGCATAATAGTATAATACTCAAACTCTGAAAGGAATAGCCAAAAGAACAATTACTCCGTAGAATTTAATCAAGGCCAAACTGCCAAACTGGTTAGCAGACCTAATAAATTACGTAGTAGTTGGTTGATACTTGATATTGATTTAAATGTCATCAGATATAGTTTACTGTAAATAGTAAATACAATAAAGTCCTGACAGTCTCACAATGGCCTGGTATTACACTATTTCTCCGTATAAAGCCAACAAGTATTACTCTATACGAATCACATAGGGAGTACTCCGTATAAGATAACTCTTAATCATTTTAACTTCCATGTAAAATATTATAATATTTTTACTTACTACTACCTCCGTTTTATAAACTTCTTTACGCTTTGAAAAATGTGTCCAAAAATCATAACTTTCTCACTATTATATCTATAAAATTATCATGAGATATTATATTAGATTCATCTCAATTATAAAAACCAACTTTTTATAATTAACTGTTAAACATTGCACCGAAATCTGTGTAAATATTTTTGTGAAACGGAATTAGTATTTGAATTATCTTAGTAACTATGACCATTCCACTTAATAAAATATCGATAATACCGTGACTTGGTATTTAAATTGTTCAAAAACATTTACGGAGTACTTCGTATTAAGTGTTGTAACATTACATTTTTCCAAGTTATAACAAGTACTTCTGGTGTTTTTGATGTAAAAGTAGGTTCCTTTGTTTGTAGGCTGTCGGCTCTCCTTTGAGTTTGGGATCCCAGTTGAATATTGCTTAATTAGGTGTTGTGTTGGGGCCTTTGAGCCGTTTTTGACAAAAGGTATGTTGGAGTCTTGCAGAAGGATTATTTGCAATAATAAAGTGAGTCCTAAGAGTATATTTATATCTTGGTTAGCTATATTGGGCACTAGCAGGTTGGCTACTAAAGTGTTTATCAAAAAAAAAAAAATGTTGGCTACTAAAGTAGTTGATTATTATGCTTTATTTCTTAGTATAGTTTTCAAGGTTGCTTGTATATGTCTTGAGGAGCTAAAAAATATGCTTTTGTTCTTAATTTTATACTTGCAAATGAAAAGTGTTCTCTCAACCCTCGTAGATGATAAACACTGATGCATTTTAGCTAAGATATTTTCCCTTTATGATTTTGGTGAGCTGAAATTTGTATATCCCTATCCAGTAGCGGATCCAGAAATTCAAGATAACGGTGTCACTATTTTTCACTAAAATTATGTATTTTATTTAAAAAAAATTGAAATTTTAACTATAAAAATGGGGAAAAAAATAATTCAAGTGGGGTCAAGGACCCCCCTAAAAGCACCGTGGCTCCGCTACTGTCCCTATCTTTGGTCGGTAATAAATAAAAAAATCAATTACCAAAAACAAAATATATTGCAGCCTTGCAGAAGTACTTTTTAGTATACCAAAAAAAATAGTACACCTTAATAAGTTACCCCAAAAAAAAAAAAAAAACTTAAAGTACACCTTAATAAGTCAGTACATGCAAAAACCAGTACGAGCTGAGTACTTCGTATTAGGGTTGCTATGCATGGACGGGGATTGCCTGGTCACGAATTGGAATAAGACGGTGCAACGTTCCCAACTTCAAATTTGACCAACAAAAAATAAAATAAAATAAAAAATAGGCCGTAATGTTGGAAGGGGTTGCCGACACACAATTACACCGGTTAAAATTTGACCCTATTCATAGTGAGGGACTTATAAACAGTTTTCCGGAATACCAAGCAAGTCTCCACAAAATCGTATTAAAAAAAATATATGTACGAAATGTAAACCAAAGTTATTCCTATGCAAATAACATTTTCTTTTTATACTTGTACTATCTTCATTTCAGAAAGATTTTTACAATACTATTTATACAAATATTAACACAAACGTAGAAAAGTTGGTTGAATATAATAAAATATGGATAAAATTCGAGAAATGTATAAAAATGTGGGTGGGTGTAAAAAAAATTAATAAAGTAATACAAAGTGAGTAGAAAAATGTAAATATTGTAGGCTAAAAACGATAAGATAGTAAATTTTCATATCCAAAAATAGAATAAAGTAAAGTGTAAAGAACATTATAAAATAGACTAAACGAATAGCGTAAAGATCTTTTTGAAACGGATGGAGTATTAGATAAGCAGGACCCTACTAAATATGCAAATGATAAACTGTATACAGTTGCACATAAGCATTTATATTACTCCCAAAATACTCTTATATTTTCAATACAAAAAAGAAAATTTTTATAGTTTATTAAGTATCGACACTTAAAGAGTTGTTCAAATTGTAAGAATACACTCAATAGTGTAGACTCATTCAACCCACCTACAAAAGATGGGTAGCTATTTCAATTCCAAAAAAAAAATAGTGTAGACTCATTCAAAGAGAAAGACCCTAAAAAAACGTGAATGAATTACCGCTAACTATTTGTTACTCCCTCCTTCCTTTTTATACAACTTGTACGAAATAAGTACTTTTATTTTGTACAAATTAAATAGAATATAATTAATAATTTCATATAGATTGAACATAACAGAACTAAGTATTCCGTATAAATTGAACAAATGATAATATTAGTTCTTTGAATTGTCGACGGTCATGTAGTGGTTGTTTGTTATACATTAATAGTGATGATAGAACTTATTTATGTTATGTTCAATTTTAAACGGATTTATTTTTTGTTCAATTTATATGGAATACCTAGTTTTCTTACGTTCAATCTGTACGAAATGGTTAATTATACTTTGTTCAATTTGTATGAAATAGTTAACTATATTTTGTTCAATCTGTACAAAATAGAAGTGTTAATTTCATACAAATTGTATGAAAGGACTCTAAAAAACAAGAAAAAAACGAAAATTACCTCAATTTTAAGTTAAAAATATCGTCCGTTTTAATCTAAATATTTATTCTAATTTGATTAGATACGCATGAAACTAAAAAAAAAATCACATTTATTTGAACCAAAATAATATAAAAAAGGTTGAGAGAAAATAATAAAAGTGAAGGTAGAGTTTTGTTTAGAATGAAAAAAATGAAAGTAAAAAGGGTAAAATCATGCTGCGTATAGTACTCCCCTTTTTATTCTTTACATTTGGTATCGTGTACGCAATTTAACAATTAATGTTGATAAATACGGAGTATGACTCTTTTTTTTATTTAAATATTGATAACGTTTTAACTTTTATTTCAAAAATAATATTGAGAAAGTGTGAGAGATTTAATACCTCAATTTGCCAGCATTAATAAATAATAATAATAATAATAATAATAATAATAATAATATACATGTAATCATGTACTCCCTCCGTTCCAAAATGTTTGTTACGTATTCCTTTTAGGGTGTTTCACAATGTTTGTTACATGAGAGAATCTTTTCTTTTATAAACTTATTATACTATTATTTTTTGTGCCAACTTTTAATTTTAATTGGTCCAATTTTTTCAACTCATTAAATTTCTTTACAATTTCCCAAGTATGTTAAGTTAGCAATCTTTGTGCTTTTCCATTATTGGTTCATTTTGATAAATAAAACAATCTTATTGGTTGTTGTAATTATTAGTGGATTGGGGTTTTACTCATTTTATTTTTTTAATAAAAACCAAAAAAATCTTTATTATACGTTAATAAACGTGCAAAAGTTCAAACGTAACAAACATTTTGGAACGGAGGGAGTAGAAGATTTAGAGCTAGCCTTTCATTTTTCCCGCTTACGCACCTAGAAGTAAGTTCTTTCGATGTTACGAGTACATATGTTTCATATTGGTAATTCATTTTTTTTTATTAATAGAAATATTTCCTCTATTCTTTTTTTTAGTACATGTACATTTGTTTTATCACGTTTGTAAATGTAATATTTCAATCGTTAATTTCATTAATAATAAAAAATTAATAAAAGTTGATTTTATAAATCTATATAATAAGATCGATTTTAACAAAACTTCACATGACTATATTTTTTCCTAAGTATATAAATCACAATTGATATTACATTTGTAGGAGAGAGCGAGACCGGATAGCTGGTCAAAAACTGAGAAACCAATACCGAAACCGATCAGAATTGGGACCTGATTTTTGGAATCGGTCCCGAAACCGGTCAAACCGGGTCCAAAATTTTGGAACCAGTACTAGAACCGGTAGAACTGGTTCTTGTACCGAGTACCCGATTAGCCTTCACTTTTTTTAATGCATGCTTACTTTAATTAACAATTAAGTTAAAGATGATTTTATCCTTCTGCTTTTTTCAAATAAACTATGAGCTTGGCAATTTTTAGGTTGCTTTTTTCTAGACTTCTTAACCCTAAACCAACAGTTAATTATCATATTTTTTAAATTATTTGTGTCTGTTTGGTACCGGATACCTGATCCCAGAACCGTCCCCACTGGATACCCGGTCCCGGAATCGGCCCGATCCTAGACCGATTCCTAAAATTTGGAACCGAAATTGATCCCGCCGGATCCTTTGCAAACGTTTAGGATCAGGGTCTGAGATCGGGTACCCAGTATTTTTGCTCACCCCTAAGTGAAAATATATTATATGAATAATATCAAAAATCAAAGTGCGTCAAGTAAAAAAGAACGAAGGAAGTAAATAAGTACGGCATCTTCAAAATGTAGTGTATGTCTGTATGTGTTAATTAAGATGTGAAATTAAAAAGAATGGCTTACCAAAATAACACCTTTGATGTTATCTCTTGAAAGCTGTTGAGGGTTTTCTCTCTGAATTTTGAGCAAAACATCGACAAAGTCTTGGACGTTGTTGTTTCCATGAGCCGCATCCTTATCATCATCATCATCATCATCATCAGTATTATTAAAACGAATCTCATGATCTTGAACAATTTGTTCAATAAAAGCGTCAAACTGTTTATGCACATTTGCCACCCGGTTTTCCAAACCAGTAAATGTATCAATCCAAGCTAAAAAGGGGATGTAATCTCCTACACTTACCTCCCCCATAACGTCAGCAAGCTCCTTGAACATCCCATAAATGTCTTCCTTTCCACTTTCACGATCATCGTACTTCCTTCCTAAGGCCGTCCTACATATGAGACCTTTAAAGAGTGCGGAAGAAATCTCACTTAAGTTGAAAGCTGATGATGAACCAATATTATTACTGCTGAGTTTGATCTCTTTAATCAGTCGCGCTACTTCTTCTTCTCTTATAGATCGAAAAGATTCAACCCTTTTGTTGGACAAAAGCTCCATCACACATATGCTTTTCATATACCTCCAATTATCACCATATGAACTGAATCCAACGTCATTTCCTTGGTAAAATATTGTATCTATGAACCGTAATTTAGGCCTATCGAGAAAGAGGTGTTCACGGGTCTTCATGATCTCCTCGGCTACCTTCGGAGAGGACACGATCAAGGTTGCCCTGTTACCGAAGTAGAGCAACATCAGGTCGCCATACTTGTTAGAAAGGGATTGTAGGGAACGATGAGGTAATCTACCCAGTTGATGGAGGTTTCCGATTATCGGCAGAGTTGCTGGAGTAGGTGGCAAATGTAACTTTGCTTTGCATTTGGATAGTAATACTAGCCTTTTGTAAACCAAGATTGAGAAAACAATGATTATGAACCAAAGGAAGAAGAGAGGGAATGACATGTTTGTGATCTGCATTCTTACTTTTTTGGACTATTGGGAATTTCGGATACACTTTATAATTTATAAATACACATTACACAACCACCATAGTACATAAAATCTTTGACAAAACAACCCTATGCAGGAGCTGTCAAAAATTTACCCGATCCGAAAAATCGACCTGAATCGACCTTTTATTTTAAGGACCCGGATCCGACCCGAGGGCCGAAATTTGTTAAAATAGGAAACCCGTAACCCGACCGTATCCAACCCGTTAAAACCGACGACCGATTTTGACCCGTTAATGCATGACCCGGACCCGAACCTGAAACCCGACCGAAATATAACTGATAACAAAACTAAGTCAGCTTATCCGACCGAAAAATGGCCCGAACCCGATTCAACACCCGACCCGTTATCAACCCGAAACCGATTATAACCCGATAAAACTTGTTATTGACTCAATTCGTGACAACCCATTACCTGAATTTATGCGACCGGACAACCTGATTAGTCATTTGACCTAACGAAATAATAACTTAAATCAAGTTAATATTATTTTTTATAATTACCGAATCTAGAATAAGTGAAAAGCGTTGAACCAAATTTATAAAAGTTAATTATAAGGTTAAAACTTGACTAGACCTGATAGCTATCGTACCCGATCTTCACCTGTGTCCGATAGTGAACCCGACCTGAATTTTAACCGACCCGTAATTATCCGATCCGAACTTGACCCGACTTGTTAAGACCAAACCTGTAATTGTACCCGACTAGAAAAGACCCGACCCTAACCCGAACCGAACCCGATTTATACCGAAATGGAAAAATAACCCGACGGGACCCGACAAATTTTCAACCTGACCGAACCCGACCTGAACCCGACCAGCACTGGTGATAAAATGACCCGACATGACCCGACCAGATCATGACCCGTTACCCGAGATTACCAAACCCAGACCCGACTTGAGTAATCGTTTTGATAGCGCTATACTATGTTGATATGTTCCTTATTATTTGCCCCATTCATCAATTGTGTTTTTATTGAGAGGAGAGATGGGTGAGCAGGATAGAAGAGATAAAAGTGGTGGGTCCAGATATATTTAATATGTGAATAAAATTCATTTTTAGCAATAGGCTAATCTTTTAAGAACATACTAAGATGGCAAAAAATAAGGCAAACAATTAGGGAAGGATATGGAAAAACAATTAGGCTCCGTTTGGTTTGACGTAAAACGTTTTCATTGAAAAGCGAATTTCCCCTTCTCAATAATTTTATGTTGTTAGGTTTGGCGATGGATGTAAAACAATTTTCCATAACTTTTTCAAATATGGAAAAATATTTTTCATTTGAAATTTAAAATGAAGGGAAACTACTTATCAATCTTCCTCCGTCTTCTTCCATTTTCTTTTTCCAATTAATTTTCTTATAAAGAACCAAAACAAAGAAAAACTACTTTAAAATTATATTTTTCTTAAAAATATTTTTTATTTTATGCTATCCAAACAAGGCCTCAGTGGTGACGCGAAAACAGAACCTTATGTGGGAAATCGAATGGTGTTGAAGTGCAGTGTGAAACAAGAAATGGTTGCTGAAAACAAGGATGAATTCTGCATTATTGCCTCGGGATAAGCAATGATAGATTGCAGCGGCAACTTATCCTATAACAGGGGTATAATAGTCTTTTCCTAATAACACTTTAAAAGTCAAGCAAATTATTTCCTCCGTTTTCTTTAGTTACAACTTACAACGTTTTGACTTTTAAACTGTTGTTTTATTTTAGTTACAACGTTTTGACTTTTAAACGATTCATACACTCCCTCTGTATTTTATTAGAAGTCACATATTGACCGACACACGTATTAAAAAATGAGAGTTGAATCTAATCTCTATTATATAAAGGAACAGCTGAGGTTAAAATAGTAAATTAACTTTTCGTGTCCCCAAAGTAAAAGACCAAAATACCCTCCTAATCTAAATAGAAGCGTTACTGAAGGAGAAAACTGAGGAGCGTACATTCAACCCTTCCTCAGTTCCTCCCCGTTTTCCTCCCGCTTTCTCTCTCCTCGATCTTCTTCATCTTCCTCATATCCTCTCCTCGATCTTCTTCATCTTCTGCTCAGTCCGTGTAAAAATCCCCAATTTCCTGCAAATGCAATCTCTCCCCTCCTAAACCTCCTGCTTCCCCTCTCTAAAAATCCCCAATTTCCTCTCACCAAAAATCAAAATCCCTGCAGATTTCAACAATTTCGAAGATATGGATTCTTCATCTTCTTCATGGCCATGCTCTGACGATTCTGATTCGTGCGATGTGGTCGGCAAATCTTCAGGGTGTTCGACGCCTCTGCTTCCATCACGTCTACAAAAGGTTTCTACATCCACCGCCGATTCAGTGGTGGTACATTTCTCTCTCTAACTTTTTAGGGTTTATTTGTTCTCGAAATTCAGCCTAAGTTTGATTGATTTTTCCTTATCAAACGATTAATTTAATTCTATCTTCCAATTTTGTATTCAGCAATTAGGTTATTTTTTGAGAAAATTCATTTAGAAATTTTCAAATTTTGTCACAGGTGATTTTTTTGCCATGATTTCTATGCTCCTGCTTAATTTTCTGGTGCATCAGTTGGGTTTGTTAATTTTTGTGTGTGTGCTCCCTTATTTTAGTCGAAAGCGATGAACTGAATCTCTTTGTTTTTTTTGTTTTTTTGTCGATATTAGCAGCGAACCTGATTCTTCCTTACAAGGGATAAGTTGAGAACCTGATTCTTCCTTACACGGGTATAAGGGCAATGATTCTTCATTTTCAAAGTTTAGAACCTGATTGCTCTTAAAATTCTTTTTTATTTTTATTTTTTCAATTGAAATTGGTTGCAGGGGTGCAGAGCCTAAGCAGGGCCGGTCCTGACATTTTAGGGGCCCGGGGCAAATCACGATAAATGGGTCCCAAGGGGCCCTTATATATGGTGCGAGGTCTTAAAATCCACCGTATGTCCATATTACATACAGAGTTTCGAGTATATTTATCTCGCCTTTAAATATTTGAACCATATTTAACAACATATATGAATATAAAATGCCATAAAACAATTAGTTATGCAAAATAAAATATACAAATAAGACTTACTAACTTACTACGTATTTTTAATGACACAATATTTAAAAATTTGCACATATATATTTTGTTTAAAGAACCATAAAAAAGAAGTTCATTAGAAGTGGACTAATATCAAAAGAAACAGAGAAAATCAAAACGTTAAAAAAATGTTCACAAAAAATCCGGCTATGGGTTTCGAACCCCTATTGTCTGTCAAGCATTGAATGAATTCAACCAACTAGCCACCAACATTTCATGGTTACTATCTGTGTCTATATTTTATTTAACTAATAACTCAGTTGTATATTTTGGGGCCCCTTGACCTCGGGGGCCCTGGGCGGCCGCCCCTCATTTCAACCCCCAGGGCCGGGCCTGAGCCTAAGCTATTCCCAATAAGCGGTATGTTTCTTTCTTTTTCTTAATTGGTTTCATTATCCATGTCAAATTATAGCTCTAATTTGGGTACAATATAATTTTTTTTTTTTTTCAATTGAAATGAGTTACAGGGGTGCATAGCCTAAGCTATTGGCGTTTTCATCAGCTCTTATACTTACAATGGTTGTATACCCAATATGTGGTACGTTGCATTCTTTTTCTGCATTTTTGTTGAGTTGATAATTTGAGTTGAAGTTCTGCATTTTTGTTGCTGACTTGATAATTTGGGAAATTGGCATGAATGTTTTGTTGTAGGTTATAAAATATCAAATTCGAGGAGGTTAAAATTGATCAGCATTTATCTCTAAGAATTTGTAGGTATCTTTTTTCTCTTTCTAATTTGTTGATTGATTTTATTGGTTGATTTTCTTATCCAAATGGTTAGTAAAATTTTGCAGCTTTTCTTTTTTGCCTTTTAAAACGACAACGATTTGTACTGCTTTCACCAAATTTCAGGAAAAAGGAGCTTTCAACCTATGTGTATTTATTTTAGTAGTTTACTAGAAACAAGATTTACGTGGTCATCTGTACTGAGTAATTAAGTTGGCACTATGGTATTACCACTTTCTGCAAAAAAAATTCCAAGGGCATACCGAATTACAAATATTTATCCTGAATTTATGATATTTTGATTGGCAGGAAGGGCGCCCATGTTTGAACAAGCTGTTGATTATATTAAAGAGCAGCTGATTATATTAAAGAGCAGCTGGAGTTGCCGAAGAATCGAGCCAACTCGAACTTTAGGTTGGTTCTGCATCTTTTTTTATTGGGCTGTAATGTACAGTATTTGTTGAAGAATTGAGTTATGACAAATATTTGGTGTTGACCTTTTGAAATCATATACACACTCATATGACTTTCTATAAGACCATATCAATATACTCCTTAACACCACCAACATTGAGTAAATTTTTTCATTTCTTATTTTAAGGAAAATCGCCCTGAATTATGTAATTTGGTCTATTATATAAAAATAGATTTATCTCATGTGAAAACTCTTTACCAAAATTCATGGCTAATAATGCAGGTTCTGAGATATATCATGGAGATGGTGGCAAGTTCAAACAGGTGATTTCCTCAGAAAAATCTTTGATTTTGAGCTTATTTTAATTATATCTATTGTATTCTGTTGTTGGATTATTGATTTCGGTGGTAAGTAGTAAATAGTAACATACAGTTAAAGTTTTGTGGTGGTTTTGTTCGTATGAAGTAATTTTAGGTTTTCCAATGATGTTTGCTGAAATTTGTAAATATTTGTTGTGACTCTAAATCATTTTCTGTTATTATTCGTAGAATTATGGAAGTTTTGGTGAATATTACTTGAAATGGCGTAATTCGTAGCTTAGATTGTGGCCATTTCTCTCATTTGAAGCTTAATGGTCATTATTGATGAACTGAAATTGCCAACGTGCCATTATTGCCAGTCGTTGTACCTTGGAGATGAGGCAGCTTCGCGCTGAAATTAACGCCATCTCTAAAGCTGACGGGTAATTTCCTAGGTTTTTTTCCAATTTTATTTTAATTGTGTTTATAAGTTTGAATTTGGTAATTGAGTGTAGCTCAGCTGTTTTTGAGATGGGTAACAGCTAACATCTACTAATTGAGAATGCAAAGGTGTTTTAATTGTTGGTCTCCCTAATGTTGGCAAATCCACTCTTTTCAATGCTGTTGTAAGCCAGTTTTCTCCTTCATTGAATCTCAGTTCTGTTGTTTGGCTCTGTCTAAGGTGTCTGATCAAATGACAACATTGAGAAATGCCTCAAAATTTGTTTGTTTTTTGAATTTCTGAAATTAATTTTTTGTTCATTACCTTCATGTTGTGGGTAGCTGTTAATTGTTATTATGAAACTCGAAAGGTACCCCAAATCTCTCACAGTAACCTGCTAATCTTCTACCGGTCTCTTCAACTGTTTGTTAAGGTTTGAAACCAGTCTTTGGATTTTCAACTCCAGTAATTTTAAGCCTAGGAGGTCCAAGAGGTCTTCTTGAGAGAGTTTGAATAAGACATGGCCATTGGAAACCCATAAAGATGTCAAAATCAATAATGTGTATTAAAAATAGATTTAGAAGCCTATAAAGGATTAAGAAACCAATAGAACATAATCTATGCCAAACACAAATAACCATGTTTAGGTTCAGGTTCAGGTTCAGGTTCATCCAAAATCGAGTTCTGAATTGCTGGTTAAGATAACTCTTCAGGTTGTAGCTTACCTGAGGTGTTTTCAGAGGGCTAAATTAGTTCTTTTAGTGCCTTAATTGTGATTCTGGTGGTGCTTCAGTTTTAATCTGCAACACGTGTGTTGGGAGCATGTTGGCTTCCTGCTGGTTTTTTGCTGAGTGCAGGCTGGTAGCTTGCATCTGTTTTACTGTTTTCAGATTGGGCAGAACTTCTTATTTTGGTTGTTTCTGGACTACGATGCTGCTGTTTGTTTTGGTGTAGCAGGGGGTTTGCTTAATATGGTTTAAATTGGTAAATTTAGCCACCTTATGCCTTTACTTTGCCATTGCTAATGGTGCTTCTTTTTGTGTATGGTGTTTGATAATTCTGTTCAGTTGGTCTTATTGTGTGCATTTTCCTGTTCATATACTATTACAGGGTGTTACCTTCTTTCTACATTTCTATTGAACACCTTTGACTAGTTTCAGAGTTAATTTTGACTTTTTTTTAATTAAACAAATCTCCCAGTGCTCTGCTGTTCGTCTAGGTTAGTTTTATTTTGCTGTGTTATGAATTGAATTGATGCTGATTAGTAATTTAGATGGATTGAATTTAATTTTTTTCACTGCTTTAATTCCTGATTCCATTTCATAGCTGACTGAATACCTTAAACCTTAATTAAATTTATGGTGTTTTCTAGAAATGTTAGTAATGCATGTTGACCGGAATTAATGAATATTCTGAGTCAGGATGGTAATGTTATTCCCAGCACACATACTTATCAAAGCACAACATATAATCCGGAATTCGTGTTTGAATACTCGAGAATTGGACAGTGAAACTTGAGTCAAGCTAATTTCCTGATTTGCAACAATATCTTTGTCCAGGGAGGGTTGGTTGTTTGACTATTTACTGGATTTTTGTTTCCGTAGCGTTGTTGATTGCGGTATCTTTTTTTGGTTGAGTGTAGTTGATTACATTCCAAGTTTGTATTTGAGTTGATTCGAAATAGTGCTTAAAATGTTAGGAGTTAAGTTTGCCCAAGCACGAGAGAAGCATATTCATTTTACCCCTATATCATGTGTGAATAGAATTAGGCAACTTCTGTGAATTTATGTATTGTTGATTTAAAAAAAATAAACACTATATTGTTGCAATATTTAGATGTTTGTAATAGAGATGGTGTTAAACCTCTATTGTATAAGGGATAATAGAATCTTTATTATTCTTAATATGAATTATATTATTTCTCATAGAAATTGCAATCGCAGGGAAACTATTTGATGAATGGTCGATGAATCTCTCAACCGTTGATGATATTGTCGACTCCCGACTCTCGACGACAGTTTCAGCTTTGTGCTTGCAGTTTTTGGCATCAGATTTTGTAACGTTGTAATTTGGTATGAGAGTTTGTGAGGGTTTGTGATGTGAATTGTGAAGTATGATTGTATTAGGTGATTTGAATATATTTAATTTTTCACTCTTAGTCCAATATAAATCAATGATGAACTGAGACCTTCCAATGTTCATATACTCTCGCACGCATCGCGTGCATATAAGACTAGTAGAAATAATAAAGCAAGTGGGGGGAGGGGGTAATAAACAAATAGAAAAAGATGATGGAAATAAGTATTTTAATAAAAGTAGAGTGGGAGTTTATTGTAATGGTGATCCCTATATGAAATTAGATATACTCCCTCCGTCTCTTTTTGTTTTTTACGTTTTGTATTTTTCACGCGTTTTAACGAATAGTTAATTTGCATCGAGATTCCTCAATTTTTTATTTAAACAAGATAAATTACGTTTATTTATAATGTTTTCACTTTTATCAAAATTCTGATATTGGGAAATGAAAAAAATTTAATGTCCCAATGGAAAAGTGTGAGAGATTAAATGACCCAATGAATTTAATTGGTTAAAATAATAATTGGACACAAATTTTAATAGAATATAAGTTATTTATGTGATAATATAAAAAGAAATGTAAAGAACATTTTGAAATACCCAAAAAGGAAAACGTAAAAAACAAAAAGAGACAGAGGGAGTATATTAAATAATTAGAAAGTGGGGTAGAAAAGTTACTAAAAATGGAAGTGTGACTCCTAATAAAATACGGCTTGAAACGGTAAGTGTAACTCCTAAAAAAATACGGACGGAGTATTCTCTTTTATCTGGCTTTGATGATGCATATAAACTAAAATATAGTCATGTGAAATCTTGTTATATTTATCTCGATTTAAATTTTCAAATATCAACTTTATAATTTTTACTTATACACAATGAGAGATATTAATAGTTAAAGATGTGTATAAGGAAAGGTGAAAGTCAAAACATTTCAACTAAAAGAAAACAGAGGAAATAATAAATCTCAACTGGAGAAATCTCATTCTTATAATAGTCAATGACGGTGTTTAAATCCTCTAGAGTTCTATGTAAACTCTATCTTGTGGAGTAGGTGTAATCGCATCCCTTCCTTTAAATCAAGGGTTAACCAATATATTTGGGAGGTTTGTGATTATTACAATAGTTAGGGGGCGTTTGTTTCGTGGTGTTTAGGAAAGGGAAAGAGAATCAACACCTCTCATTCCCTTTTTTTGTTGTTTGTTTGTCCATTTCAATCATTCCCCCTCTCATTCCCCAACTTTCCTTTACCACGATTCCCCCCCCCCAACGTATCAACCTTACTCAAGCTCCTCTACACTCATCTTCTCTGACCAACATTGACCAACTTATACACCACACCTCCGATCAACTCCAACACCACAACCACCAATACCGCCGCAACATCATATTTCACCATTCCAACCACCAAAAAACCACCCGAAGCCACCCTCGCAACCACTGAAACCTACCCGAAACCAATCATCACCACCCGCAACCACCCGAAACCAACCGGCCATCACCTTTCACAACCACCCCTAAACCAACCATCACCTCCCGCAACCAACCTGAAACCAACCATCACCACCCGCAACCACCCAAAAACCAACCATCACCACCCGAAACTCTCCCCGATCATCATCCCTTACCCATAGATCAACTAGAAAAACCTTACCACAATCTCGTAAACCTAACCTCGCCACCCCGAAAATCCACCCAACCCTAAAATTTTGAAGAAAAAACAAGAAAATGAATGATGATTTACCTTTTGTACAATTCATGTCTTGAAATGGTCATATTCGGCTATGAAATCTTCAGAACTGAGGTTTCCATAATCGAATTAGACCATTTAAGCATCATTGACCCATAACATTGTGAGAAAATAAGAGGCAGAGAAGAGGGGGCGTCGAAGGGAGTAGGAGAAGGGGAGGCGGGTCAGAGGGAGAAGGAGAAGAGGAGGAGGAGCCGCGGAGGGAGCAAGAGAAGGGGCGGTGGCATCACTGCATTTGGTGGAGAAATTGTGAGAGAGAGATGATATACGGAAAATTAACAAAAGCATCCCAAACAATTCATTACATCAAAGAGATTTGATTTGATTTCATTCTCATTCTATCCCTTTCTTAATTTTATTATGTTTACCCGTGTAAACCAAACGACCCTTAAGATAATGATGTAAGTTGATACATTTCCTCGTGCATTTGTCGAGATTTGTACGAAGTAGTTCTTATGACGTGTGACTTTATGAGAACTACTTTTGACAAAGTTAATTCAAGTGTGTAACCCAACTCAATATAACAACTTTTTTTCCTATTTCAAATATAAGTAATACTCCAAATTTGAGGTATCTTTAAAACCGTTTTCTGTTTATTTCTATTTTTATTTTAAGTCTACAATTGTTTTTCTTTTTCTTCAAAAATTGTGCCAAAATAATAAGTATGTTTTTTCAAAATTACTATATTTATAAAGTCCACATTTTCAAACTTATCACCTTATATAATTTTATTTAAAATTCCTACCTTATGAGACCACAAACCTTAAAAGTTACCACTCCCTGTCTTTCTCTGTCCCAAAATTATAGTCTTGTATTCCAAATCGGATATCCCATAATTATAGTTATTTTTCCTTATTTGAATATAAAAATACTTCCCATTTTACCCTCGGTTGGGACCACAAAAAAATTAAAAAATGCATTGAAAACCTCCCCATGTACTATATTCCTCTTCCCCATGTAATTTGTATACGAAAATTCATACACTTATCTCGGGGGTAAGATGAGTGTACTTACCCTGCAATAAGGGAAGGACAACTCAGCTAGTAAAATTTAGGTTTAGGGGGGAAAATGCCTGTTTGGGGGGGGGGGGGGGGGGATTTCACCATTTCCGCCTATGTGCTACTCATTAGCGGGAATCTTACCTCCCAAACTTCTCACCAAGTTTTCCCGCCAAAAATTTCAATCTGAAAATAAAAAATAAAAAAACAAAAAAAAACAATTAGCATTTTTACAGCCTTCTTCTTCATCGTTTGTAATAAGGTGCAGTTTCTTTGAACTCTATTTCTACTTGTAATTATTTGCATTCCTCAATCATACATGGATAATCATATACTTCTGTTTTATTAACCTTTATGATCTAATGAAGTCCCGATTTTATTTTCTTATTGTATATTAGTTCCTGGTAATTTTTTGATCATTTGGATGGCGGAGAAACCAGTGCGATTAGTTCTTAATGACGGAGAAAATTATGTGCATTTGTGTATGTGTAGTATTTAATAATTGATAAATCATGTATGTGATCCAATTTCATGTAATTAAATATTTATGTAGAATTAATACTAAAAAAATATTTACAATATTTAGGAATATTTTAAATCACCGATGAATAAATTTAATATGTATGAATCATTATATAATCTTATACTTTTTTTATCAATTTAAAATTAATTATGTATTCAACAGTGCAATGGTCATTACAGACCTTAATGTTGAACCTGATGTCGAATAAGGAACTATTGTGATTATTGCTACATTGAACCCTCCTATTGAAGGAATGTCGTTTTATTTCGGTCTTGAATTTAGTGAATTTTGTCATCGTTATGCTTTTAAGGAAGGTTTTGAGATGTCTGTGAGTAGTAATACGTTAAAGAAGGAGTACAAGGATAAAGGTGCATGTTAGTAAAATAGGTGTTGGAGAACTTCAGGCTAGGCCGCATATGATGGAAAGAATAAGATTAAAATGCAAGAAGGGAGGTGTTAAATCAAGTTTGGGTCTTATGTGACTGGTTGCAAAATGTTTGTTTATGGTTCATTAAAAAAATGTACAGTTTATAGTAATTAGTTGTAATTTGAAGCATAATCACCCTCTTAGTCCCGAATGTAGTAGAATGAAGGTTAACTACAAAAGCATTGATGGTCCCACCTTTGAGAGGATAATGATAAATTATTGGGGTGGTGGGGGGAGGCGGGTGTTATCATTAGTAGAAACTTCGGCACTCAATTCATTGAAATAGGGGGCTTGGTAATATGACGTTCAACAAAAAGGATTTGAGGAACGCCATAGTTGTTGAATGTCGTAAAACAATGTTTGATAAAGGAGATGATGTCGGTCTTGAAGAGTATTTCAAAGCGCAAAGAGAATTGAATGGCGAATTTTATAGTTCTATCCAACGAGATGAACATTGGTATTTTAATGAACGCATTCTGGTCTAACGTACGTAGTAGAGGAAGTTACAAATATTTAGGGGATGTGATCAGTTTCGACACCACCTTTTCTAGAAATAGGTACGTAATTTACATTTTATTTGCATATATATTACGTAAGCATGGTTTATTGTTAATTTGATCAAGTGTTATTATTTTGTATTATTTTTGCATGTGATCATGGTTATTGTTTTGCATGTGATAATGGTTAATTTTTAGGGTTTTGTTTTACGGTTTTTTTTTTGTTTGTTAATTTTCTAATATACATGCATAAATGCATGTGATAATGATTAGTCTTAGGTTTTTATTTTTTGTTTATGTTATCCCGTTATCATGTTATAATATTTTTCCATGTGATAATGAATAGTTTATGTTTTAGGGTTTTGTAGGTTATTATATGCAATAGTAATTATTTTTTTGAATAAATTATTTTATTTACTAGGTATCGTATGCCTTTTGCTCCTTTTGTCGGCGTCAACCATCATGGGAAATCAATTGTATTCGCCGCCGCTTTAATCTCATATGAAGACACTGAAACTTTTGTTTAGGTGTTTGAGGAATGGCTGAAGTGCATGGGCAAGCCTCCCTCCGGCATTGTAACCGATCAAGACAAGGTAATATGTAAATCAATAAGCCTAGTTTTCCCCCGTGTTCCACACAGACTTTGTTTGTGGCACATGCTCCAAAATGCCTCCCAGAATCTTGACAAGCTTCTCGATTGGAAAAGAATTGATACACTCACACTACTACAAATCGCGTCATTTCTCGACGCTATTTCGGCTAATTATCGACGCTTATAAGCGTCGAGAAAATTTGTCTCGTCGCACAAACCCAGCGCCGAGAATTTGGCCGTAGAGAAATTCTCCACGCTGATTTGCGTCGAATTTCTCGACGGTTTTTTCGTGTCTTCATATAGGTTTTGGCGCGTTTCAGCGTCGAGAATGTCGACGCTGTTTGTAGTAGTGATATTTATTCTCGACGCCATATAGCGCAAGGATTATTTTTGCGGGTGATCAATTACATATTGCGGGAAATAGCTTTTGACACTCAAAAGCATCGAGATGTTTTTTTTTTTGCACGAAGCAAAATCAACCTGCATGAAACCTAATAGGCTAAAATCAAACACAACTTAACTATAGCACTAACAACTTCAACTTGAAATGACACAATGATATCGATAGGTGATAATTAATTAACGATACTAATTATATATTAGTTTATATAATAGTACGTACTCGCTCCAAAACATATCGAATTAAGTTAACACATTATCCAAACTACATAATTAGCTAGTATCTCCAAAACATCACGTTTACTTTTAAAATTCCAACATATTATTCTAAAATGTCATCTTCAAAACAAAGGCCACTCAAATTAAAGCCTACAACTTCAAGAATATGAGCTTCATAGTTTAAGGAGTTATGCGTCATCCCTTGATTCTTTTCTTCCACCATCATCATCTTCAAATGCATCCTTGACCTTAAAAACAATATAAAAAACTGTAAGTATATTAATAGTTTCTCCAACAGTGTAAAAACAAACTAAGAGAAGTCTACGGTAAAAAATAAAACACACTGGTGGCTGGAACTTTCGAATTAAAATGAACATGACATATTTCGTATAGTTGTGCTAGAGTATTCTTTGTTCATCAAAAAAGAACCTACAGATTTGGGTTGTAACAAAATGTGCTAGAATGACCAGCCTAGCTCAGTCCTTTCAGCTAGTTTCTACATTCTAAATCTCAACTTAGGTAAAAACCAATTCTTGTGAACCCAAATTTCCAAAAACAATAACAACAAAACCCCTTAAATAAAAACAAAAACAATTCACACACCCATCAAAAACCCTCTTTTTTTTTTCCAGAAACAAAAAAAGAAAATCCCAATTTAGCAATGCTCATAACAATCAGACTCCCATTCCTTGTTTTACTACTTGTGATCTTACAAACCCACCTCAAATTCTCAAATGGGTATTCATATTTGACCTTAAATTCAACAAAAAATGGTGAAATTGTGAGAAGGCCGGGGTTTGTGATGAAAACCTAGGAAATTGCTATGTTGATTCTGCTGCTGTTGTTGTTTCTACCATGGCAGAAGAATTTGAGGTTGATTTAGAGATAAATAGGAGAATTCTGAGTATGCAGAGGAAATATATAAGCTATGAAACATTAAAAAGAGATGTTGTGCCATGTTATACAAGTATATGAATAATACGAAGCAAACTATTCTGTAACTATTCCGTAACTACTCAGTGGCCTGGTTCAGTTATGTTCTGTTCTGTTTGGTCAGAAGTTCATTTCTGTTATGTGTTGTAAATTTCAATTCTGTATTTTTTCTGTGTTCAACCAGTCCACTTAATATGTTCTTTGTTGTAAAGTTCAGTTTTGTATTTGTCCTATTCAGGCAGAAGTTCAGTTTTGTTATGTGTTTGTTCAATTCTTAACTAATTATAGTCAGTCCATCTATCACACATTTAACATAATCGGGCATAGAAAACAGTAGAAAATGCTAAGTGAAAGGGTTTCAATAATACCGGAGGGTTAGCCATACGCAAGGCGGTTTGTGCAACGTCTATAAGTTGTGTTGAAGCGTCTCCAATGCGAATGGATTCTACAACTTGAGAAAACAGTGATGTCATTGTCCTAATCATCTTTGCACTTCCATCACACTTGTCTTTTATCTCTTCATTTTTCTTATGAAATTCCTTATTCTCTTGCTTCAAGCTTGATACCTCGACATTGATGCTACCCACTTCTATTACCCTCCTTTTTCCTTTACCAAACCCTTCTTTTCTGAGTGCACCACGCACCCCATAAATGTCGTCTTTACGAACACCAAATCCATAACCTTGTGGTTTTTCAGGAATTTCTCCATTATATAGCGTAGCCTCAAAAGCCTCATTCTCGATCTCCTTAATTGACTTGGAGCCAGGAGGATATAGAAGCTTTAAAGTTTCAGCCTTTGCCTTAACATCATCCTGCATAACATATACGAAAAATAAATGGGAGAATAAAATTATACAAAAGAAAGTACAAGATAACCATAAGAGCTTTACCAAAAAGTCTTCGGTGAATGTGTCGTCGACAAAGGTTCCATCCTTCTTCTTATAACAAGCTAGCCAAAGTTCTATTAGGCTCATATCTTCTCCATGTTCATCTTCCTACAAGTAGCAATATATACATAGAAACAAGTTACATGCAATATTATAAAGAGACATATCACGATCATAAGTGGTAGTGTAGTTGGATTAATGGTATTATACATAATCAGCACGTGTATTCGCAAAGCTTGTACCACCATTAGTATGCAATTTACTCATAGATGCTCATGCCTCTTTTCCGTACTCAGACAATTTCTGCAAAGTATTTAAACATCATTATTTGTGAAAAATCAAAATCAAAATCAGGGTTTAACAAAGCTACTAGCGGATAATGCATATTAAGTTTGCCAATGAGAGGAATTACTGAATATGCTATTGAGGACATACATCAGTATATGCAAAATGTTGCTTGAATTGCTCGAAACGAGATTTCTAATCATTGTTTTTCATCACTTGTGTGTTTCAGTGTGCTGAATGTTAATATTAGACTGAATTTCTTAGTTAGTAGGGTAGCATTAAAGAGTTATTTGGGATTTCCGAGGGTGAGGTTAAGAGCAGTTAGATTTTGTGTAAACCTAGGTGTTTTAGTAGGTTACAGTGTCCAACTAGGTGTTCATGGTTAAATTTTGCCAATTGAGGTTAGTTTTCAAAATAGTTGTTTGATGTAGGTTTTTTGCAGAAGTCGCAGAACTAGCTGATGAAGTAGTAAAACAACTAGAAGAAGACTACGTGAAAGATAATTATGGTAGCTTCTGGAAAATACTGCACTAAAAAAGCTGGTTTCCATAGCTTTTACAAAACATAGCTCTTAATTGTAAATCTAGGTTTATTACTAAATTTCTGAACTCCAACATTTAGGTTCAGTCGAATAACCCAGCTGCTCCAAAACCTATTTCTCAATATGCAATCAAATTAGTTTTTACTTTTAACCGAGCAATGCTTAATGGGTAGCACTATTGTTAGTAAATTCTACTTACTTTCCTACATTCCACCAAAATGAGTAAAACTGACCCTATTGCAAAACTGAATCTATCGATGAGATCACAACAGTGTTAGTACTTGTATGTTAGAGTACATTCTAGATATGTTACTTGCATTTGTATGAAACAAATACCTCTTTGTTGCAGAAAGGAACCATTATCGAAAAACAAGTTGAATAAGTTGTAGAAGTTCATATATTAAAAACTTACTTTCTCTTTGGATGAATCCCAATAGTTGACCAAGTTCAACCAGTCTTGCTTGGAAACTCCAAGTGGCACTCCCGTTTTAGTGGCTTCCATTGTTTTCTCATCCGGTAAGTAGTACTTTTTTTTTAATTTCATATTTATATTGCCTCCACACTCTATCAACACGTTGGAGAGCTAGGTCGTTATACTTTGTATCATCAAGAATCACAAAGTTGTCCTTAAAAAAATACGAAGCCATGAATGACTATATGAGTTAACACAAATTCAATCTTAAAAAATCAGCAAAATCGAGAGAAGAAACATACTCTAATCAATTTGATGACGTCAACTTTATAATAGTTGTTCAGTTGACCCTGAGTCTTTTCAGAAATTAGGCAGTAATGTTCTTGCTTTGCTATGCTTCAAAGGAATCTGACTAAAATATGCCACCTTTCCTAATCGGTTGGTATAGTTCATTGAAATGCACAACATATTTGATGCTTCCATTGTTGTTCCAGACGTCCATTGGTTGAATAGACCCGCTAACTAGTTGCTGATTACCTTTAGCATCTGGAAAAGGCAACATCAAACAGTAAAATCATTCGAATTAGAAAAGAGAAGGAGATGCATTACTGTTAATTTAGCATTCATGTTGAAAGCTCTTATTTTAGAAGATATTCGTGTCTGTATTTTCAGAGAGCCTGTTATATTTCTATATTTTCACAAGAAATAGGTTTTCTACAGAAAATTTGTTGATTTCCGTATGATTTATAACTCACGGCTCTTATTTTAGAAGATTTAGGGAGTTACAACTTACAACTCTTCTGTAGGAGTGCATAAGGTTAATTCTAGAATCTCTGCAATAAAGGACCTTAGTCAATGATTACATGCAGCTAAAAGGAGAGAAGTATCTAAGCCATTTCAAGAAGACCAGATCGATTTCGAAATTCACGCATTAGATTTACTCTTTGATTTACTACAAATTTAATTTATAGAAATTCACCATGGCTGCAAATAGCACTGCACCGTACACTATTATCACCTTTAGTCTAGCTGGCCTGGTTAACTGTCAATTAAGTGGGTTGATCTAGTGAAAGGTTTTTGATAGAGTGACTGAATAACCACTTGTACACTACTAAAGTACTATACATATGAATTGACGGTAGTTATATACTACTATACATTTGAAGCCTTTATCTTGGCACCCAAAAAAATATACCTTTCTTTTTGTTATGGATAGAACTCATCAAAGCAACGATCTATGCAAGCATTAATGTAATACAGAGTATCATACATTTATTAAATAATCTATCTTTGAGTATCCGTTATGATATAGGTAAGGTTTTGAATGTATGAAATTTTATAGTCCTTATGGTAATATTGATGATGCAAACTATAGGGTATTACTTTGTGTTAGTCTAATCATGTACTGACTTCTAATCTCGACCCTTAGAATTGTCAGTATCTCCTAGAGTTCATCTTCAAAGTCTAGCACTAGGATAATTTTGTATGATCCTCCGACATGCTTGGTCCAACTGTCAAAATTCAGTTTTACATGTCGGATGTATAAACTTGTTTGTAGTGAGGCTGATGAATCATCTGGTCATAGGCTACACCTGACTTCAGTAAAGTTTAACCTGAATCTCGGTGATTTTAATTTCCGTCTAATTTCCCTTCCCGGTGAATTTGTCCTACCTTATTTATATCTATAGTTCATCGTACTTGTACATTTAATCCATATCTTTGCTGTTGTTATCATTGAAGCCCTTAGATTCGATCTAGTGTTACTTCTAATAATTATGTTATTAGGGCTATGAAATTGAGATTAGACAGAGTACAACAAGTTCAGGTCAGATATACAACAAGTTCAAGTTAGATATATAGCAAGTTAAGGTCAGATATACAGTAAGTTTAGGCCAGATATACAGCAAGTTCTGAAGGAAATAATGCCCTTGGTCCAAGTATGCATTCAATGATAAGTCTAATATATGCGGTTCAGTATTAATTAACAAGTTAATAATTCAGTGAGATCAAGTGAGCTGAATGCCTAGCTAGAGGCCGCTTCAGTTCAAGTGGAATTAATGATATTAATCCACAACTTACTCTTGACTGAACCCGTAGGGTCACACAAATAGTACGTAAACGGATCAAGTATTTAATGGCATTAAATACTCCATCTATGGATATTCGGAATCGACGGATCTTGGTTTCAGTGGGAGCTGAGATCGTCACAGGCAAGAAATGAATACTCCGGAAACGATGATATTGCCGGAAACGGAAATATGGATCGTATCGGAAATATAAATATAATCCAAGTCGTAGATGTTGCCGGAAACGGAAACATGGTACGTATCGGAAAATATTATCGGAAATGGAAATATTGCCGGAATCGGAAATATTGCCGGAAACGGAAATATTGTCAGAATCGGAAATATTATCGGAATCGGAAAATAATTCCGGAAACGGAAATATTAAATATTTGTTCGAAACGGAAATTGATTCCGGAATCGGAAATATTAAATATTGTTCGTATCGGAAATGAATTCCGGAATCGGGAATTTAATCGGAAGCGTATCGTACGAATTAGCATCGGACGAGGCCCGCTAGACGAAGGCCCAACACGAAGCCAGGCCATCGCCCAGCGAGCCAACACGCACCATCGCATGCCAAGCCTCGACCAGGCCCAGCGCAAGGCCAGGCCCAGCCAAGGCCTGGGGCGCGCGCGCGAGAGCACACAGTGGGCCGAGCGCTGTGCGCCTAGCGTGGGCCGCAAGGCTTGCGCGGGTGTACGGTGCTCATGCAATGCTTGTGCGGGAATCCTAAAGCAATCGGGATTCGAAATATGATTAAATCCTAAAACTATTAGATAATGATTATTTAATTAGAGTCCTAGTAGGATTATAATTAAATAAATTAGTATCCTAATAGGATTCCAAAACCTTTTCCATAACTCTATAAATAGGTGCCTAGGGTCACATATTTACATAGATTATTCAATTATTCAAAGTGAGTTTTTGAGAGAAAAATTCAGTCACATACCTTGCCTAAAAAGTGCCGAAATTATTAGTACCTTAAGGGCGATTCTAGTTGGTCAATCTTAAGGCGGATCCGGACGTGCTGTGGACTATCTACGGAGGGACGACACTTGGAGTCCTAAAGACTTGTTCTTGTTCGGTTCGGGCGCAGCTAGGGAAGGCACGCAACAAAGAGTATGCATCTAAACTATGCTATATGATTATGTGTAAATAATATGTATTCCTGGCTAAATGGTTTTTCGCATGATTTATGAATTGTCATATGTATCATAACCTAACAGTGGTATCACGAGCCGCTTATTATTTTCATAATCTAAATTGCATGAACATGGTTAAATATTACAAATTTGCAAGAATTAAAAGGGGTGATTAATTTTCGTAATTGTTAATTAATTGCAAATTGCGTTTATTTAATTATACGTACGCAGTTTTTCGGCGGTTTCTTCGTTACTCATCCAAAATGAGTGATTTTTGTGTCAATTCCGCATGTAAAAGGAATTCTAAAATTTTGACAAAAATACTATTTTTCGGCCGAACCCAGAATTCTCAAATTCGAAGCCTAACTATGACTTTTCGGAGGTTTTAGTTTTTCGAATGCAAAATTTCGTAAATTTAAGATGTTAAATTAAATATTTGCGATTCTTGTTGATAAATCTTGAATTTTTGATTGACCTACTATATATGTTTAACAAGTTTGAATGCCTAGCCTTGTTAATTATGCAATCTAATTTGTAATTATGATTAATTTGTTGAAAATTAGAATAATTTAGAATTAATTTGATTTTCATAATTAATTATAATTTAATTAGATACCTATGATTAAAAACCACCATAAAAATTGTAAATTTATGATAAATTTTAAATTTTTATGACCTAGACTTGAATCCATGTTAATCGGAAATCAATTGAATAATAAATTTTCGATTTTTCGCCCTAAAATTATGAAATTAATATTAATTTATTAAGTTGTCATTAATTTTAAATATAATTTTTTTAAATTTTATGCGATTCGTTCATAAAACTTGCACGCACAAAGCAATGGACGCTACGTGTTACCCTTAAGGGGTGTTGTATAGTGCGGGCATGTGACGACGAGCAAGGGAGCTCGTCGCCCATGCGGCACGAATGCAATGAGCAAGGGCATGGTGCACGAGCACAAGGCAGCAGCCCTGCCTTGTGTCGTGGGCTATGAGCAATGGACGAATGGGCATGGGCGAAGGCAAGGCACGGCAGTCGCGTGTGGGCAGCAAGCGAGCTGCGCCACAACGCGCACTGCCTCGCGCAAGCGCCCGCAGCCTCGCGCGCAGCGAGCTCAAGCTCGCGTGCCATGAGTGCTGCGCCCAGCGTCGATGCCGCGCGCAGCGAGCGCTGGCTCGCACCAAGCGAGCGCTAGCGAGCGCGCATAGCATGCGCTGGCGAGCGAACGCAGCGAGCGATGGCTCGCGTGCATCGAGCGCTGGCGCGCGCGCAGCGAGCACATGCTCGCGTGCATCGAGTGCTGGCGCGCGCGCAGCGAGCACCAGCTAGCGCGATGGCTTGCGAAGGGTAGAAGCAGCAGCTATGCGACGCAGCGCATGGGCTGCGCGCACATGGCCAGCGATGGCTGTGTGCGTGTGGCCCATGGGCGTGTGATGCGTGAGGTGTTTGCGTTGCGATTAGATCGTTTTGAAATTTTAATTTGAAATTTTCAGTTTACGTAATTTTAATTAATTTTAAAATTAATAATTTAAATTATTTTCTTGGATTTTAATTTTGAATATTGTAATTATAATAAATTTTATTTATTCTAATTATTTTACTAAAATTAAAATCATGAATTAATTTAAATACGACTGATATTAAATTAAACTTTTTGGATTCAATTATAAATTTATATGAGCTTTAAATTTTAATTAAATTTGTATGTTTCCGGTTAGACTAGAAATACATTTTTATGTTTAAAATTAGTAAAGCATATGAATTTATTGGTTTAAGTGGGAGCCCTTTTAGTCATAAACTCTTGATTAGGTCTACAAATCCTTAAGGTTAAAACAACTTGATTAGGATTAATAAGGGCTGAATAATTGGTAGATTATTGGTGCCCTTGATTAATTGCTGCAAATGTTTACGTGATGCATAATGTGTTTTACTAACCAGCTATGTGGGCCATTCATGATAATGAATGGGTGAATGGTATATATTGTATATGTACTGTTTTGCAGGTTATGAAGTGACTAGTATGGCCCAAATAGGATAGAAAATATGGTCTGCGTACCATTAATTTGAATGTAATTGGTCTAAAGTACCAAAGTCGTTTTTCAATTCAAATATGGTCTGCGTACCATCAAATAGTTGTAATTAGTTTTAATTATAGCTTATTCTATTTGAAGAAAATGGTGCCTCCCACGGAGATTTTCAAGACGGACTTTGAAGTTAAAGCTTCAAGATGAAGTCGGGCCATACTAGATCACATTTATCTTATGCATGTTTTAAGTTATTTATTGCTTTTAAATATGTCTTAAAATGCATTAGATCAAAAGCTTGATTATGTTGCATGATTAAGGATTTTAGTTCACTTAAAATCTAACCAACATAGTAAGAGCCTTAAGTTCCAAACTTAAAAATTGAGTTAAAAGGTGCCATGCCAAAATATACACTTGCTTGGATATCCTTTACATCAATCTAGTAATAGTTTTCGCTCAGCGAGATGTTACTTATTGGTCCTAAAGGGGCAAGGTACACAAATAATTGTGAGTACATGTTAGTTTTGGTGAAACTAAACGATAGAAGTAAGGAGTCCTTTTATGTCGTGGCAAAATCGATAGGTTTACCTAATAAGTTCTTAGACGTACCTATCAACCAAGAGTAGTTTCTAGACTATTAGCAAAAGGCTTTTGCTTACCTAAGATGTTTTAGGATTAAGTCGACAAACTGTGCTTAGTTCTTCAATGATTTTAGGATCTTGGAATCATTTTATTCACACCTGCCGGAACAATTAATTCGAATAAAATGCTAATAACTTGTTGAAATTGCATGATTGCTTTGATTTTCAAGTTATTATTCATGATAAATGTATAGACTTTGCATGCTTCAATGTATGTTTTAATTATTGTTTATAATTAAATATCTTGCACTGCAATAAATCCTTTTAGAAAGGTAACAGTAAATTTCCTCGATTGGTAGTGAATCCAAGAACGATTCACGGAAATGAGAGAAAGTGAGCAATTTAAAATGTACGTTTCTTTTAGCGACTTTTATGGTTGTTTTCGAATATCAAAATCGAATGGCAAACCAATTGGTGCTTGTGAATTCAAAATACAATGTAGTTTTGAGATCATAAAGCATTGAGTTTAATACGCTCAGCTTTACCAATGGTTAACAACCTAATATCTTTGTCCATTTAATTCTCGAATGAGTCTAGTCCCTAGACATTCGAATAGATCGATGCTTAGAGAACTTTAGAAGCTTCTGGTAAGATCATCTAGTTGAAACAAAATATTCAACATAAATTAAAATGGTAAAGAACCTTGTTGGTACATTGGACATGTCTAACAAAGTATAAAAGTCAACACTAAAGAATTCAATTCTTAAGACTATAAGAAAGGGTACAAGAAATAGGAAAACGAGGAACAAATGAAAGGAATTTACGATTCCGTTTCTACCTATAAATTTATGTTTAAAGAGAAGTGACCTAGCAATCAAAATTCCTTGGTATCATATACCGCTTGAGGTTCTTACTTCGGTAATAACTCAAACAATGGAAGCTAGGATACACTAATGACCTACAAGTGGGAAATGAAGCATGGCAATGCTACATTAGTTGTAGGGTCATCTAGTTTGTTTTAAGTCCTTTCAAGGCTGGAACTAAATGGCTATTTTGTTCCATAATCAGCATACCTAAATTTCTGCTTCAAACACAGAAAGACTCACATTCAGAAGAACAAAAACAATGCTTGTTTGTTTGTTTATTTGAATGAAATGGTCATTTACGGAATGAGTCAATATGCTTGATTAAAACAAACAACTCTTTAAAGAACTTTACTAGGTTCAAATCAACCCCTTGATTTGAGATCCACTAATCTTTGGCATTGTTGCTTAGACCATATCAACAAGTTAACATTCAAAAGCTCTATTTTAATGGACTTTTGAAAGTTGGTTGATTTCTAGATCAACTTAAGACAAGCTAGTCTTACTTGTTGAAAGTAACAAAAGATATGAACTATTGTTAGAACGCCTAGACGATAGAGTTCAAAGCTAAAGAAAGATTTTATGACTTTATTATTTCACATGGATTTGAGTGAATATAGGTTTATTGACTCAAATGTGATATAAGTTGAATCTGTTTGGGTAGTTCAAAGATTCAGAAGTATAAAATCCACTTGGCAAGAAATCATAACGATCTAGGTTAGATCATGTTGATGATTACTTGGGACCAAATATGATCATCAATGATTGTGTGTTGTAATTTCACAATCTAGGTCCATAAGATATGGCATATCTTAGTTGGAATAATCGAAGTCAATTAGTACTTGATTCGATTAATGATGAATCATAAAGACCTTTCCTATAATTTCTAAAACAAAATGCTCAACTACCACCAAACTAAACCAAATTCGTCAAAGCTATTGAAAAGTAATTTCAGAATAACTTTTCATAAAATATATCTAGAGAGTTGCAAAACTCAGTGGGAGCTTAGTGTTTGTCATTCGACAAACTAAGGCCCAAGTATAGATATATGTTTCATTATGATTTATTCAAATGAGACACAAGGATATTGTTTCTACCACGAATTTTTGAGAACATAATGTTTGTTTGCTCGAAATAATGTCCTTTTGGAGATTCGTTTCCAAAATGACAAGTGGGAGAAAATAGACCTCGAAAGTCTTCGAGGCGAACAACAAACATAAACGGACATTCCGGAGGCTTTTCGAAGTGCTTCAGAAAATCCGAACTTATTCTGTAAGGACTTTACAAGTGGCTTTAAAGAATAGACATCTCTTAGAAGACTTCACAAGTGCTTCAAGGAGAACATAATATTCAAAGGACTTTCAAGTGGCTATTGATATTCTATTGTTTGATGTTCTATACCCAAGTAGGCATAGAATTCAAGTCACTGAAACTATGCAATTCTTCTATTAGATAGTAAAGAAACCTACAACTTGCAGTCAAACTAAAAGAAGTGACTTGTAAGAAAGCTATGACGAAACCCAGATTCCCTAAAATGGTTAGAGGCCATATATAGACTATATGTTTAATTGGTTAAAGGCCATAAAACATACTCAATGTTTTGATGACAAAATTGAAATTTTGTTGATTTGCAAGAATAGTTTCACACCTATTGGTTGCAAGTTTGTTTTAAGGATAAAAACCATCAAACATGGAATTGTGTTCACACACAAAGCTAGATTAGTTGCTAAAGGTTAAAAGCAAATTCATGGCATGGATTGTGTTGAAACCTCATGCAAAATCGTAATGCTTAAGTCTATAATTCAAGCAATGATTGCATATTGGTACATATGGCAATTGGATGACAAAACGCATTCCTCAATCAAATATGTACATGGTATGTCATAGAATTTGTGGATCCAAATAAATGCTTGAAAAGGAAAGCTAGCTTATAAAATCTAAGTACAGATTTAAGCAAGCAATTGGGAATTGGAACTGTATTTTAAGTGAAGCTAATAAGCATTTTAGTTTCATAAAATATACATGATTCTTATAGATATATAAGAAGTTTAGTGGGAGTACTTAAAACTTAATTGGTCCTATGTGTATTACACACATATCTCTCTATTGTGAAACAACATTCAAATGCTAATGACTTAGATTTGAAATTATTCATCAATGATGGACCATGGCGAAACTTAGTACATACTGGGTATTAAGATCTATTTACAAAGATCTTATGATATTGTTTTGGATTAAGTAATGGAATTTACTAAATCAAACACGAAAGTCTCCATTGGAGATATTCGACCCATGTGAATAAATATAAGTAAAGGATGTTTGAACTATGTATAAGCATTTACTAAGTTAAACATCAAAGGATCTAAATAAGATTCTTAACCTATATTATATGTCAAAGAATTTAGCTGGATTCAGTATCTACTGAAATTGAATGAGCTAAAGTTACATGAATACAATTCAATTGAGAATTATTCTGCAAAAGAATTTATCATGTATGATATAATATGAGGATCGCCAAAAACATATCGTATGACTTTAGGCATGACGAACATATACCAGTCTCTATTGATCTAAGTGAAGATCAACTAGATTGAGATCAAGAATACTTATGGTACTTGAAAAGGTACATAGGAATAGTTCTTGATTCAAGGAAATAAAGATATGCTAAATATTGATGCTACACGCATAAACACTGGCAAAGGATCAAGCAAAGACCCTTTGGAGTTAACCATTGACAAGGACGAGCTAAAGAGCATCGTGTTTTGAAATGGCAACATGGATTGAAGACCATGAGTTGTTGCGTGGGAAATTAAATATTAATTTCTATGTTCTAAGATACAGTTGGAAAGTCTTCCACATATCTGTGAACTGCTTGGATAAGTAAATCCAAACAAAGCATCACTAGCAACCTAAATAGTTGAAGTAAAAGTAATTATTGCCTAAGAAGCAATAAAACAGAGTTGTTTAGAGTTCTTCACTGAACTTGGGAAGATCACCTATCTGCTGGCTTGATGGTTCTTTATTGAAAAATGCGTAGAACCACTCTTGAAGCAAGAAAAAGGTCTGCTAACTTGATGGTTCTTCATTGAGAAATGCGTAGAACCACCATTGTAGCGAGAAAGACTAGATCACAAAATAAACATACTCAAAAGATCTTATCATCTATCTCGAAGAACATTCGATGAAAAGGATATTAAGATTGGCAAAGCATGATAACTAAACCTATGCAACAAGTGAGAAGCAACACTTACATTGTAGCACTGGAAATCAAGCATAGCTTTGAAATTCCATGAACTGTTTTAGAAGATGGGTTTGAGGCCCATGGTTGTAAAACATTGGGGTTGAACATTTATCATATATGAAATGCATTTTCATATTCCATTTAATCTTGGTTTAGTATTAAATGATGAGTCCCTTCAATTTGACGATGTATTCAAGATAGACTGTCAGGACCAGTCCTGTGACTAAGAAATGTCTATCAAGTGAACTTGAATGTCAAAGGTTGAAAATGGTCCCTAGTCGGAGTTTTCTATAAAATTGGACGCATAGAAAACGTTAGACGATTAGAATGCAAGATGACTAGTAGTTCTGTTTCTTGAACTATGTGGACATGGCAATGTCATAATCATTTGCATAGATACTTACTTTGGGAAGACTAGTATCGGACAAGACCTATGAAACTTTACTGTAAGAGATGAAAATCTGTGATAAGTAAATTTCATTAAAATTATTAGACACTAAATCCTCAATACCTGAGTGATTTGAGATTACTTGTTTGAGAACTGGTTGCTTTGACGTTGACCAACCGTCGCACCGTAAAAGGAGGCTATAAAGGCAACGCTCAGGTAATCACCTATCAAACGAAGTCTAATCTCAAGATCGCAAGATTGGGATTGTCCTCCCATAAATCGGGATGAGATGCTTAAAAGTTGTACAAGGCCACTCGGAGAGCTAGAAACTGTGAAATGCATGGCCGTGCTCGGATGAATCATAGGCTATGATTATCTGTTTATTTGATCAGTTGAACTCTGAAACCGAGAAACACCTCTGGACATAATAAGGATGACAACTCTTACCTTATGTTCAAGAGCAAGCATCGAGCGACAAAGGAATTAGGAAATGCACACTTGTCCCTAAGGACAAGTGGGAGACTGAAGGAAATAATGCCCTTGGTCCAAGTATGCATTCAATGATAAGTCTAATATATGCGGTTCAGTATTAATTAACAAGTTAATAATTCAGTGAGATCAAGTGAGCTGAATGCCTAGCTAGAGGCCGCTTCAGTTCAAGTGGAATTAATGATATTAATCCACAGCTTACTCTTGACTGAACCCGTAGGGTCACACAAATAGTACGTAAACGGATCAAGTATTTAATGGCATTAAATACTCCATCTATGGATATTCGGAATCGACGGATCTTGGTTTCAGTGGGAGCTGAGATCGTCACAGGCAAGAAATGAATACTCCGGAAACGATGATATTGCCGGAAACGGAAATATGGATCGTATCGGAAATATAAATATTATCCAAGTCGTAGATGTTGCCGGAAACGGAAACATGGTACGTATCGGAAAATATTATCGGAAATGGAAATATTGCCGGAATCGGAAATATTGCCGGAAACGGAAATATTGTCAGAATCGGAAATATTATCGGAATCGGAAAATAATTCTGGAAACGGAAATATTAAATATTTGTTCGAAACGGAAATTGATTCCGGAATCGGAAATATTAAATATTGTTCGTATCGGAAATGAATTCCGGAATCGGGAATTTAATCGGAAGCGTATCGTACGAATTAGCATCGGACGAGGCCCGCTAGACGAAGGCCCAGCGCGAAGCCAGGCCATCGCCCAGCGAGCCAACACGCACCATCGCATGCCAAGCCTCGACCAGGCCCAGCGCAAGGCCAGGCCCAGCCAAGGCCTGGGGCGCGCGCGCGAGAGCACAGCAGTGGGCCGAGCGCTGTGCGCCTAGCGTGGGCCGCAAGGCTTGCGCAGGTGTACGGTGCTCATGCAATGCTTGTGCGGGAATCCTAAAGCAATCGGGATTCAAAATATGATTAAATCCTAAAACTATTAGATAATGATTATTTAATTAGAGTCCTAGTAGGATTATAATTAAATAAATTAGTATCCTAATAGGATTCCAAAACCTTTTCCATAACTCTATAAATAGGTGCCTAGGGTCACATATTTACATAGATTATTCAAGTATTCAAAGTGAGTTTTTGAGAGAAAAATTCAGTCACATACCTTGCCTAAAAAGTGCCGAAATTATTAGTACCTTAAGGGCGATTCTAGTTGGTCAATCTTAAGGCGGATCCGGATGTGCTGTGGACTATCTACGGAGGGACGACACTTGGAGTCCTAAAGACTTGTTCTTGTTCGGTTCGGGCGCAGCTAGGGAAGGCACGCAACAAAGAGTATGCATCTAAACTATGCTATATGATTATGTGTAAATAATATGTATTCCTGGCTAAATGGTTTTTCCGCATGATTTATGAATTGTCATATGTATCATAACCTAACAAGTTCAACTCAGTATGAACAACTCAGATTTGACAGAGTACATCAAGTTTAGGTCAGATATACAGCAAGTTCAAGTCAGATATATAGCAAGTTCAGGTTAGATATACAGCAAGTTCAACTCAGTATGAACAACTCAATATGAAGGCTATAGCAGCAAGCAACTAATTCAACTAATATGAAATTGCTCAAAACAAGTTTAGGTCAGATATACAGCAGCAAGCAACTAATTCAACTAATCTATACAATATAACAAAATCTGATTCATTAGAATAAGAGGAAGTTAATGTACCTATGGTCAAAAGCTGCTCCTTGTTATTTTACTTGACTGTACTTAGACATTCAGGGAGCGAATCATGACATCGAGACTTAGATCCTTTAAAGATCTCTTTAATTTTATTTTCTATGACATGATTCTTTGGATTTCGTTGTTTTTTTTCATGACTTATATGGTCTGCATATTCATCCTTAGGTGTTGTTGGTGACTCCAAGTACGAGTATCATGTGTTTCTTCTAATATACTAGCATCAAAAGCAACAGATGTCGAATATGTAGACTGTTTAGCAAGTTCATATGGTAGCTGAGAAGTAAGATAAACAGTAGAAGGGTGCTTGGGTGGTTCTGACAGCCTAGAATGTGGAACTTTTGTGGAATTTCCAGTTAGAATATTAGGTGACTTATAAGTCTTGTCTAGAGTAGGGTTGTACCTTGATGGCCCTTTCGATGCAACCTTAGGTTCACTAGTTGTTGGTACAATGAGTGGCTTTTTCCAAATAGGTTTTCTAGTGGTAGTGGAAGAAGAAGGCCCATGTTGAGTGCTAGCTAGTGGTAATTTGAGGATTAAATGGCCCCCATCTGTCGTTAGTTCCCCTTGTATTTTGGAGTGAGGGTGAGGGCACTGGAATCGTGGGGTGATTTTTTAGTGGATGGACTGACTGTGATGATACTGGTCTTATATTTTAAAGTGAGGGCGAGGGCACTAAAATTGTTGGTTGATTTTTTGGTGGATGGACTGACTGTGATGATGAAGGCCTTGTGTTTTTGAGTGAGGGCGAGGGAACTGGGATAGTGTGCTGATTTTTGTGTGGATGTGCTGACTGTGATGTTGACTGTGATATTGCTTCCCTTTGAGCCTTTTTTGGAGGAACTTCAGATGCATTAAGAGACTCATTTAGAGCTGCAATCCTAGTTCGTTTTCTACGATAACTCATCTCGTCCCTGAAAGACATGAATCATAAGAGGTGTGTAAGTATACAACTTATATACTCCCTCCGTATTTTTTTAAGAGATACACTTGGTTGGGCACGGGTCTTAAGAAGAATAAAAGAAGTGGGGTTGGGGTAGATATTTTAATAAATAAGTACATTGGGGACCATGTCCTTTTGAACAAGTGGAGGTGGGGGTGGGGTGGGTGTAGTTGTAAAATTATTTTTTAATTGGATGGTGGGTCATAAAGTGTAGTAGATATATTATTTAATTAGGTGGTGGGGTTGATAAGTTACCAAAAATGGCAAGTGTATCTCTTAAAAAAATACGGCCGGAAAAGGCAAGTGTATCTCTTAAAAAAATAAGGAGGGATTACATGGATGTGCATGAAAGTAAAAAATACTAGACATAATGAGCACTGAAACACAAACAATATATCTTTAAACAATGAGAGTCTATTTATTCCTCAATAAGAATAAGAAGTGAGAACAATAGTGGTTGCGGAACTTCTTAAATTGCATCTGACACCAAATTAATCATGTGGCGTAGTGTGTACATCTCGAATTTAATGCATCAAAACGTATTTAGAGCTTAGAAAACACCAAAAGTTGACTTTGATGCTAAGTTTCCACAAAGTTATGCTATCTGGTTTTGAGCTAGTATCACGTAAAATGTATTCACAATACAGAACATTATCAATTCCAAATATACGTTGCAATTTCCCCTTTACATATGGCACAAAAAAGAGCACGAGAGAAAATCAAAGACAAACAGATCCAAGTGTTCAGGATTGAAAGAAAAATAAACCAAGTTAATAAATCCGTAAGAATGTCTAGGATGTAGATAGAGCCTAGAATGGAAGAATATGCTACGGAGGTTCTAGCTAAGGACCTCTCAAGACTCACTTTGCACAAGTTATAGAAATTTGAATTTTTCATAAAGATCAGAACCGAAGTTTGCCTAAAAATCCTAAGTTGGAACCTACAAGCACAAGTGTGGTCACATGCCTTGATAAGAAGTGCTATCAAGAGGATCAAGCAACAATATAATACCATATACACATAGATTGCCTTAGACTAACTGAATAGCAGAAAAATAAGCCTACAAAAAAAATCCTGAAGACATAACAACCCTACCCAGAAATAATACTAAGAACAACCAGCAACTAGATTTTCACAAGCACAGTAAGCTTGTAGAAACAATGCATCTCAGAACAGCACCAGACTTTGATAAATAAGACATCAGCCTAGGCCTCAAAAACTTAATCAGCTAGAGCAACAAACTTGGGATAGTAGCAAGCAATATTGACCAAACAAGTCAGCATGCAAAAATAAAGCCAAAGAGTATATGGCTTATAAAACAAATACGAGTAGCATTTATCATAGAGCAGAAGAGGGAAATAGGGTTTGCTAATTAGCAGTCCTACACTACAAGAAAAATCGCTTATAGAGGCAATGTAATTTTGCCTCTCAAAACAAACATGTAGCCTCTAATTACTTTTTGAAGCAAAAAAGTGGTTGCCTCTAATAAGTCCGTCGCTAATTAGTGGTTGCCTCTAAAAGCCCTTTTTGAGGCAATATTACGTATTGCTTCTAAAAGGCACATACATTTAGAGGCAACCATATAGATTTGCCTCAAAATATAATTGGAGGCAATATTAAAACGTTGCTTCTAAAAACCACATATGTTTAGGGGAAACTATATAATTCTGCCTCGAAATATAATTAGAGGCAATAAAAAAGTTGATTCTAAAAACCACATATATTTAGGGGCAACCATATAATTTTGCCTCGAAATATAATTAAAGGCTATATAAAAATTGCTTTTAAAAACCTCATATATTTAGGGGCAACCATATTATTTTGCCTCAAAATATAATTAGAGGCAACATATGAATTGTTTTCAAAACCACATATATTTAGGAGCAACCATATAATTTTGTCTCAAAATATAATTAGAGGCAATATCTTACTTTTCAAATAATGATGTTAAGATGCACTTTAAGATTGTCATGAAAGGTTTTTAGAGGCACTGCAAATAATCGAGTGTATTATTGCATATATTTCCAATAAGAAGTAACCGATAATAAAATAGCAAAAGTAAACCAAAAATCTCATGGAAATCGAAGATTTTTCAACTTTTATTAACCAAAAGCTAAGCAATTGTTGTACAAGCTCAACCAAATAAATTACCCTAGAGGCCCAAAACTAACAAAACCCATAAAAGTAACAAAAACTACCTAAGTAAAACCAAGTCACATTGGCCTAAACTAGCTTTGCACAAACCGACTAGTGACCACACCACATCCTACATTTACTCCTCTTCAGATTTGCGGCTACCTTCAGGCTTCAAGAAAAACAGCAGCAATGCGCTTAACAAACTGCAGATCACACAACAACAAAGTGCATATCAGCGGGACCAGAACAATCAACACCAATTAGCAGAACAGAATAGCAGCACAATGGTACTAGAGGAGATCAGAACATCAACACTACAACAGCAGAACATGATCAATAGATCAGCAGCAGCAACAAACATTATCAACAGACTGAATTTAGATAGAGCAATTAAAATGTTTATCAATAAGCCTACAAAAGCTTGGATTGATCTGTTATAGCGCAATCCCATAGCATCTAACAGAGTACACCAGAATTCCAACTTTTGTCAAATAATTAACGGAGAGCTGTAAATATTCAAGCAAAAACAGGTTTTCAAAAACACTACCCAGTCATACCACTATACCACTGAACCGAAGAAAGTGTTCTTGCAAACTCGAACTCAAACCTGCAACTTATTCTCATAACGATATTCTAGCATAAGTTACCCTAACTTCCAATATACGTAGTAGGTAAAAGATAAAGCCAGACTCTGAATAAGGGAGCCGGGAGTCTCCATGTTTTTGTGATGATCCTATGAAACTGAAATATGGAATGATACAAAACCATAAATGAACTAACAGTATCATATAAATTCAATAAAATTAAACAAAACTCTACACAATTTAGTTAAGAAACCAAATTGTAGAAATCATACAAAGAAAGAACAATTAGCTGCTACTTGCATTTTGAAGTAGATACTCGAATGTGTAGTTAATCATAAATCATAAAGTAAATAATCACGAGCAAAAGCTAATCATAAAACTTAACATTCCACTAACACTTGCGTTGTAGCTACAAATTAAAGAGAAATTATTTATTGATAAATGCTAAACTTCATCTTAAACTCTTAATGCACCTAGGACTGTTAAGGAAACAAGGAATATATTAGGAGTAAATTTGGAATGGTTTATTAAGCCTTTCCCAACATCAGCATACACTTTTATATAAAAATCAAAATTAGGAAGCAATACCGCCACTAGTAATATGAGGCTGCTGATTTTATATAAAAATCAAAATGCAGTTTAAATTTTGGGATGATTGGTCAAGTACCTTGGTGATCGACGAGAGACAATTTGATAGCGAATTAGATGATAAAGTAAAATTGCCAAAACAACTGAATTCTGCAATATTCAGCAGAATTACGCTTCAATATGTAAAAAACGGAAGAATTATACATACCTTTCAATCAATCAAATCACGAGATCTAAGACGAAAAAGAACAATTAAAATCAAAGCATATACCTTTCAATCAACAATTCCGATTAAAGAATCTCAAATTCAGCTTAATCAAACCCTCAAATACAAAACCAATAGAAGTTCAATACGAGCTGTAGTAAGAATAATTAAAACAAATTCATGCCGTAAGAATTACGCTTCGTAAGAGAAAGCTATATTACTGAAGCACCATTGAATCTCAAATTCAAAGCTTGGGTACAGAAGAGTGGTATAAAGCATGAAACTTTCTCCAACATTATAAAATCATCTCTAAACATTTTTGAAAGATAATAAGTCAAGATTTCAGAAATTAATCCCAGCAAAATTGCAAAACAAAAATTGAAATTTATCAGCAACATAAGCAAAGTAATTTCAAATGTTAACAAGAAATTAATTTCAGTCGCAAAATTTCCAGAATCGTTACGAAATACACAGTTCATTCTAGAAAGGAGTTGTATGACAAAAATTTTGGGTCTTTGACATAAAGCATAAACCTAAAAGAAAAACAACACAATTAAACAAGATTTTTACCTCTGAAAAAAATTCAGACTCCTCGAATATGGAGAGAGAAATTCAGTGTGTTCTTCAGAATTTGCTAATTGAAAAACATATTGAATGTCCGACTCAAAATTGAAACCGAAAACCAGGACCAGATCTGTTTGAATACAGAGCGAAATCGAGGTTAGTTGACGAAATTTTCACTTTTTAGTGATGAGAATTAGGGTAGCAGGAAATTTGGCTGCCATTTTTTTGTTGAAAGAGGGGAGCAGATACGGAACGAAAGGGTTTTTTGTTCTATTCTTTTTAGATGGTTTTTTTTCTTAGTTCTTTGGCTAAATTTTAGAGCTTTTTCGAAGAAAAAGAAATAATTGAATTTGATAATTACAACAAATTAAATGTGTACTGTAGTGATTAATGTCATTCAAATATGATCAAAATCAAAACCCTAAAATCTCAACTCCGTGTGCTCATCCGCAAATATAATAAACATCATTCAAATTCTACAAAATTTAAGGCTTTATTTGGTTGGGAGGAAGTGGAAGGAAAAGAAAAGAAAGGAAAGGAAAAATAATGTTCCCTGTGTTTGGTACAAATAATTACATGAGAAATGGAAGGAAAGGGAGGGAATTGGAAGGAAAGCTCCTTTGTAAAAGTTTCACTTTCCTTTCCTCCCAAAATTGGAGGAATTTAGAAGGAAAGATAAAATTAAAAGCTGTCATTTATATTTCCTTTCTCTTCCCTTCATTTCTTTCCCTTAAACCAAACATAGGAAAATAAAATCTCTTTCTCTTCCCTTCTTTTCCTTTCTTTTCCCTTCCTTTCTTTTCTCTTCCTTTCCTTTACTAATAATGAACCAAATAGGGCCTAACAGAGCAATTTCCATAGATATTGCTTAAAGATAACAAAATTTCCAAAATACATTAATGTGACATGTGTTTTCACATCATCAATCTTTTCATTTAAAAAAAAGACAAAAATCAAATACATCATTATTAATGTACATGTCCTTGTGTTTAAAGAGGGAAAACTCAAAAGACTTCCTCCAAAAAAAAAAAAAAGAACCTAGAAAAAACCAAAAGACATTCATACAAATAAATAATCATAACTTAATGAGCTAAGTTAAATTGTTATTAATATTTCATAACAATAACATTAATAAACATTAGTTACTAATAGAAGGAATAAGAAGCTAAATATATTGTTAGGATGAGTCATCAACCAGTGGAGGATCTTGAACAGTTTTACCGGGGGGGGGGGGGGGGGGCGGTAGTAAAAAATTAAGCAATTTACTATGTAATTATACAATTATACACAAATTTTAGGGGGGCCGTAACTAAAAATACAATATAAAATTTTCCGGACATGGGGGCCAGGACCACCCCAACACAAACTAAGATACGCCCCTGTCACCAACTTCCCATCTTCAATGCACTCCTTATAAATAAATTGACTAATATAAAACCGCCAACTCAATTAGTGGTTTACCACTTAAACCGCTAATTGAGTTGGTGATTTTGTGCTGACTCTTGAAAAAAAATTAGACCGAATTATGTGATGATGTGGACGGTAGATTGGGAATTATATCAAAATGGGGCGTATACTGAGAATTTTGGCATCTTTAAACATTATCTACGGAAATCGATTAATTTAACGTCTCATAATCAAAGCAAGGAAGTGAAAACTCAAAATTCCTAACTCCCGCCTTCTATCTCCTCCCCCAATTTCGTATCCCACCATAATCAAAATCAAAACTCTAAATTCTCAACTCCGAAATTTCGATATGTCTAAGGTTGACTGTACACGTGCAAGCTCCGACTCCCTTCTCATTCTTCTCATTATGAGGTGTCTTCTCATTTGAGCCTAAATTTAAAGTTTTAAACATTAAATATAGCTTTTATTGTATTTTACAATCTCAACGGCTACTTTTAACGAACATGCATTCATACTAGTTACCCGCTACTTTGATAACTAACTGTTACCCGCTACTATTCACCGCTACCCACGTAATAATAGATACGACTTAATAATAATTATTCTAAATTGGTTGTTTGGGCTCCCAATTGAATGCCAATTGGGCCATTAAGTCCAAAGCCAAAGGGCTCACAGCAACAACATCAAACCTACTACAGTCCAAAAGGCTATTCAGCCGCCAATCAAGGCCCAAGGCCCACTTGCAATAAATAACCTAAGGGCATTTATTGTACAAACACTATAAATAAGCCGTCATGGCTCACTTACCAAGGTACGTCCATTTCACGCCTTAAGACTACTCTTCTAGAGAACTTCTCTCTCTAGAATCCAAGCATCGTTCTTACTTAGGCATCGGAGGGGCTTTCCTCGGAAACACCCCCGAGGCTAGTAACTCGTTTATTGTGCAGGTTGATTTGGACACAACACATTTGAGCTAGCAAGATCTTCAACATACACAAAAGGGCCTTCATTCGAAGCCCATTGTTTCATCCACTTCAAAAGGATGCCAAGAGGAGAAGGCCGAGCAGCCTGGTAAAACCCACAGAAGTCGACGCTCTACCAGAAACCCTTTCCCCCGAATCAGACCAAGAGATGGAAGACATTCCCTTAGAGGAAGAGTCAGACAGGGGTGTCCGAATAGGCAAAGGCCTAAGCTCGGGACTTCGAATAGAGTTGATCCAGTTGCTGAGGGATCATAAAGACATCTTCACGTGGTCAACGACTGACATGCCAGGGATAGATCCGAAGATGATCTGTCACAAGCTGGATGTCAGTCCCGAAGCTCGGCCAATCAAACAGAAGAAAAGAAACTACTCTTCGGAGAAAAACAAAGCTATCGCCGAAGAGGTGAAGAAGCTACAAGAGGCAGGCTTCATCGAGCCATGCATGTACCCCAAGTGGTTGGCCAATGTGGTCATCGTCAAAAAAGCCAATGGCTCATGGCGCATGTGCGTCGATTTCACAGATCTGAACCGAGCCTGCCCAAAAGGTTGCTATCCCCTCCCGAGGATAGATCAGCTGGTAGACTCTACCAGTGGCCATGCATTGCTGAGCTTCATGGTCGCCTTTTCAGGGTACCATCAAGTATTCATGCACCCCGACGATAGAGCGAAGACCGCCTTCATCACGAGCGCGGGAGTGTTCAACTACAGAATGATGCCCTTCGGATTGAAAAATACCGGAGCCACCTACCAAAGACTAGTTGATCACGTCTTCGCCGATCAAAAGGGAAGGAACGTCGAGGTTTATGTGGACGATTCCATAGTAAAAAGCGTGAAGGAAGAGGATCACATCAAAGACCTGGCCGAAACCTTCGCCAACCTGAGGAAATACAACATGAAACTGAACCCGAAGAAGTGTGTCTTCGGGGTAAAGTCAGGGAAGTTCCTCGGATTCATGGTGAGCGAAAGGAGAATAGACGCGAACCCGGACAAGGTCCAGGCTGCGTTAGATCTGCCCGAACCGAAGACAAAAAGAGACGTGCAAAGGCTAACGGGCAGGTTAGCCGCACTGTCAAGATTCATATCGAAAGCTTCGGATAAAGGGGCACCCTTCTTCAAAGCTCTCAAACCCAAGACCCTCCCAGGAGGAGAAGCAGAACCCATCAAAAAGCTCGGTATCCACTCATTGAGAAAGTAGCATATGCAGTAGTGGTAGCAGCTCGGAAACTAAGACCCTATTTTGACTCCCATCAAATAGTGGTGCTCACTGACCAGCCACTGGAGAAAGTGCTAGACAAGATAGAAAGGTCGGGAAGATTGGCTGCTTGGGCTTTCGAGTTATCTGAGTTCGGAATCAAGTACCAGCCGAGGACGGCCATCAAAGCACATGTACTCGCAGACTTCTTGGCCGAATGTTCATATCAAGAGGTGCTAGATGACGCCAAGAGAACATGGGAGGTCTACACTGACGGATCTTCCACTGTGAACGGCTCGGGAGCCGGAATAGTGATGATACCCCCAGTGGGAAAAAGCATAGAGTACGCCCTAAAGTTCGGTTTCAAAGCAACCAATAATGAGGCCGAATATGAGGCCGCAATCGCAGGAATAGAGCTGTGCTTATCTCTGGAAGCCGAACATGTTTGCCTCAAGACCGATTCTCAGCTCGTAGCCAACCAGATCCGAGGGGAGTACGAGGCCAAGTGGCCAAGCATGACAGCTTACCTAGCAAAAATCAAATCCTTAACGTCAAAGTTAAGATCCTTCGAAGTCATACTCATCCTCCGAGGCCAGAATGCACAAGCAGATGCACTATCCAAACTTGCAAGCTCAACGCTCACCGACCTAAACAGGTCAGTCTATGTGGAAGTACACCAAGAAAGAAGCATTGACATGCCACCCCCCACAGTGTGCAATGTGCGTCCAGAACCGAGCTGGATGGACGCAGTCATTGCGTACAAAGAGAGGGGAGAACTTCCCGAAGACAAGCTGCAAGCAAGGAAGCTGAATAGATTCAACCAATGGTTCATCATCGACGCCAACGGAGAGCTTATGAGGAAATCATTCTCAGCACCACTACTGAAGTGTGTAGGCCCAACCGATGTCGATTATATCCTCAGGGAAATTCACCTCGGCATATGCGGAAATCACATTGGAGGCAGGGCACTGGCACACAAGGCACTAAGGGCCGGATTCTGGTGGCCCACCATGGTGTCCGAAGCAAAGGCGCTGACAAGGAAATGTGAGAAATGCCAAAAGTTCGCACCTGCGATCCACCAACCGGCCCAAACCCTGCAAGCAACACTCTACCCCTTACCATTTGCACAATGGGGTTTGGATATCATTGGTCCATTCCCCTCGGCGGTGAATCAGAAGAAGTGGTTGATTGTAGGGGTTGACTACTTCAGTAAGTGGATCGAGGCCGAGGCAGTCTCCTCCATCACGGAGCAGCAGGTCCGCAAGTTCATTTGGCAAAATATCATCACAAGGTTCGGAATACCGAGGCTAATGGTCTTCGACCATGGGAAGCAATTCGACAACACACCACTGCAAAGATGGTGCAAACAGTTCGGTATCCACCTCGCCTACTCAGCAGTGTGCCATCCTCAGAGCAATGGCCAAGCCGAAGTCGCAAATAAGCTCATCCTTAATGCACTCAAGAAGAGAGTTGAGGATAAAAAAAGCAAATGGCTAGAAGAGCTCCCAGGAACACTCTGGTCCCTTCGGACCACTGAGAAGGAAGCCACGGGATAAACGCCCTTCCACTTGGTTTACGTTTCAGAGGCTGTCATCCCTGTAGAGATTGGAACAGAAAGCTTAAGGGTCCAGGCATACAACAGGTATGATGGAGTCCATGGTCAAAGCAACGACCAACTTCTGTCCGAATCCTTAGATCTACTAGATGAAGCTCGGGACGAGGCCAGAACTCTGAACGCAGCCTATTAGCCAAGAGTCAGCAAGCACTACAACCGAAGAGTCAATGCCAGACCTCTAAAGGTCGGTGACCTAATGCTCAGAAACGCTGCTGCAGTTCAGAAGGGAAAGATCCACGGGAAACTCTCGGCAACATGGGAAGGACCATACATCATCCACTCTGGAAAGAGGACTGACACCTTTATGCTTAAACAGTTAGATGGAACAATCTTGAAGAACCATTGGAATGCCGATGTTCTCAAGAAATATCTTGTATGATCTAACTTCCTTCCTTTTGTAATCCAAGTAAGTCGTTTAATGAGAAGAGGAAAGCCACTGGCACCATGTGTTTCATTAAACATATCCTTATGTCTTTTTATTCAATCACTATGTCTCTATGCATGAAACTTCGGATCTGATCAATCCGAAGCTAAAATCAACCCGAAATAAGCCATTTCCTGGGGTCAAAAGGCCCAAGAAATAGCTAATTCGAAACAACCCGCAAGGTACCGTCCAGAACCCTCGGATTCGCGGTACCCAGGGACATTCCATTCGCAAAAAAGTCTCGAACAGTTATAAAGAGTTCGGCTCAGATCCACGGATCCCCGAAACTCATAGCTAAGTCAGACTTGCGATTTCTTGCCCAGGTTTCCGAACCACAAGAAATCGGAAGAGCGGAAGTAGACATTAAAAGAGCTCAAAAGCAGACTCAACAGATCCACGGATCTGAAGAGCTCAAAAGCAGACTCTGAACACATCTACAAACATTAAAAGAGCTCAAAAGCAGACTCTAAACACATCTACAAACATTAAAAGAGCTCAAAAGCAGACTCAATAGATCCACGGATCTGAAGAGCTCAAAAGCAGACTCTGAACACGTCTACATACGTTAAAGAGCTCAAAAGCAGACTCAACAGATCCACGGATCTGAAGAGCTCAAAAGCAGACTCTGAACACGTCTACATACATTAAAAAGCTCAAAGGCACTCTCAAAACAGATCCACGGATCTGAAGAGCTCGGGAGCGAAACTCCAAGGAAATCAAAGACTAAGAGTCCAGAGCTACCGAATCCACCCGCAGAGCCTAAGCGAGACTCGAAACGAGTCTTAGAAAATCTACGGATTGGGAAAGCTAGCAAACGAGGAAACAACTTAGGAAAACGGTGGATCCAAAAGCAAGAAAAAAAACAGATACTTCGGTAATGTACGAAACAGAAAAGTCATTTTTTATTCAATATTTGGGGGGACAAGTGCGATTACACCAGCTAAAGCTCGGATCAAACCGAGGAATCCTCAAAAAACTGAAAGCAAAATGACTTAAAAAAGCTAAATCGGCAGCCATCAACAGACAAAACATCGGCCTACTGAAGTACTAAGAAAGCAAAAAAAGAAATTATTACAGTACAACGCAGTGCCGAGGCAAAAAGGGAGAAAATCAAGCGCAAGTTCGGAAGTCCTCAACTGGAACCAACCGACTCTGAGGAAGACGACTGCCCGAGTCCCTAGGGGACGTCACCATCACGTCCCTGAAGAGCAGACTGTGAAGAAGTGCCAGCAGTGGTGTCCCCTTCCGAGGCAACCTTCCGAGCTTGCTGCTCCTTAGCAGCTTCCTCACGCTCCCTAGCAGCGTCATCCCTGTCAGCCTGACATTCCACCAGGTTGTCCTCAGCCTCGAGCCACTTAGGCACATGCTCGACCCACTTGAAATCGGGCATATGCTTGGCAAACATCCGACGAGCGCCGAGGATCCCTTCCCAGTACTGATCCTGGCACTGCTCGGCAGTATACATAAGGGCCTTCTCCTCCTCAAGTCGACGAACCCTGGCTTTAAGCTCATCAGCCTCATGTTCGAGCATAGGAATCCGTTCGAGGGCAGTGGTGAACTTCTGGGCACTCTCCCGAAGGCGTAGGATGACATCATCCTTGCTCTTCAGCGCGGCCTCAAAGCCAATCTTCTCCTCAGCTCTCTCCTTCTTGGAAGCCTCGTGCTCCCGAGCGTCAGCCTCCATCTTCGACCGCAGATCAGCAACTCCCTTGCCAAAAAGCTCGAGAGTAGCGTCTGCTCCCGAGTAAACTCAGCAACCAAGCCCCTCGCCTCTTGAAGCTCAGCAAGGAGAGTGTTCATCTTCTCGTTCAGGAGAGGGACATCGTGGTTGTAGCGCTCGTCGAAACGGGCCAATCGTGCCTCGTCGGAGTACTGGCACTCAGCAGCGAAAGAGGACCAGAAATGCGCCTGCGCAAAGAAAAAAAGAAGAAAAAAAAGAAGGGGGGAGAGGATAAGTAAACACCAAGAACGCAGGAACAAAGCTTGCGAAAAGTAGAGTAACATTTACTTTACCTCGTTCAAATAAAACTGAGCCATTTGAGTGGGGTGGTTCGCCTCCTCCCCAAGAACCCGCCAGTCAGGAATTCCCCGAAGCATGTTCTCCCTAGCCGCATCGGGACCGATCATGGACTCGGGATGAGCTTCGGGATCTTCCCCCAAAACAGACTTCCGAGCAAAACGGGCCATGGTCTCCCGAACCCTTTGAGGCACCCTCCTAATGGAAACATCGAAAGACGGGTAGGCCAGGCGCTCCAGCACCGAGGTAGAGGTGGAGCCCAACGTCTCTCGGAACTTCCTCTTCGCCCCACGCTGGCAAGCAGGCTCGTCACCCTCAGAAGCTGCCACCTCGGCACCCTTTCTAGCCGAAGGACTCCCATCAGCGTTTCCCAAGGAAGTAAGGTCCACTACTACCTTCGGAGAAACTAACAGAACATCTTCAGCTCCAGCAGCAGCTGCATCCTCGGCACCAGGAACCTCGGAAGAACCAAGAGGGGGGTCAACCTCAAACTTCTCCACCATAGGAGTAATATCAGCAACGGTCCCCCCTATCGGAGTCAAAGGCTTCAGAGGCGAGAGTTCAACCGCCTCCTCGACCAAAGGCTGATTCACAGGCTCGTCCTGCACCAGAATCGCCACGCTCTTCAGCTTCTGGCCTGGGAGCGGAAGCTTGCCACGAAGTCCCTTTGGTGGTGGACCCATCCCTCCTCTTTGCCGAGCCAAGTAATGCTCACCCGCTTCGGCAAGGCTTGGATCCTCAGCAACGACCTGCCGAATTCTCTCCTCAGTCAAATAAGGACGACGGCTCAAAAACTCGAGGATCTCAGGACTAGGAGTTACCTTCGACGGGGAAGCAGCCTTCTTCTTCGACTTCGAAGGGGATCTCTCTCTCCTTTGTCTCTTTGGAGAACTTTCTCTCCCCGAAGTCTTCTTCTTCCTTAGCTTCTTCGACTCCTGCAAAAGGAGGGAAGGGCACATGAGAAACTTTCAAACGCAAAACAGCAAAAAGCAAACAACAGAAACGTGACTTACTTCGGGGACAGAGAGAAAGGGGGGAGACGAAGCAGAAGAAATGACAGGCGCATCAGCTGTCACTTCAGGGCCCTAAAACCACAAAGAGAGATCAAAATCAAAACCAAAAGAGCTCACGAAAACAGGCCCTGAACAGAGTAAAAACCAACCGTTACCGGATCAGAAGTAGTTACCAATTCAGGAAGCATTGTTCGCCTCGGGATTGCCTCTCCAGGATTCTTAGAGTCCCAAGGATCGGCGCGAACGTCCCCTAAGTGCGCAAGAGCGTGAGCCCAGAACTGATGGTCTTCGAGCTTCGACTGCCGAGGATTCTGCGCCTTGAAGTCGTAAGGAGGGCAGCGAGCAAGAACCCCGTCACCGTTGAGCTGATAACCGAGCACTGCGGGGGCAACAGCTTTCTCGCCTTGATCTGCACAAAAGATAAAGAAGATGAGATCCAAAGAAACAAAAAGTGGGAGGCCAACACCCCAACTGAAGCACGATCTCAGCAAAGAAAGCCTCACCCCTGTCATATATCCTACTGAGACCAGCAGCAGCGAGAATGACCTCCCGAGTGATATAATGCAGGTTCGGAAGCCAGTAGATCGGCTCCCGAGCCGCCTTGGCCTTGAACCACTCCAACTGCATGGCATGATCGGAGTTCTCTCGGTCAACAGGGCCAACTCGCGACATCGAAGGATCCGGCTTCACGAACCACTTCGGAGGAGAGAAGTAGTGAGGATGCTTCGGATCCACGCGAACGCGGACTAACAACCACCGCCCCTTCCACCCATGAACCGAGGAGACGTACGGAAAAGCGGCCATATAAAGATCCTCGCCTTTCCGCTTGTCCTTATTTTTAATGGCCCACCAACCAGCCTCAGCATTCACATTCCTAACAAGCTCGTACATCTCTTTGAAAACCTCAACTGACGACTCGTAGCCGAGGTAGTCGAACATCCAGCGGTACCCCACGATATGGCGCATAGACTTCGGGGTCAGCTGGCCCAAAGAGACGTTGTATTCCTCCAGCACACGAGCAATGAACGGGTCCAAAGGGAACCGAAGCCCGTAATCAAAATGATGAAGGTATACAGGTATATATTCCGGAGGAGTACGAGTCACCCTCGCATTCTTCTGCTTCGGAAGCTCGCACCAGTAACCCAAGGCATACTGAATGCCATATAAATCCTCGGCAAGCCGATGATACCTCCCCTGCTTGGCTTCCACTAGCCACATTCCATCGACCGCGACCCCATAAGGACCAGCAATCTCAGTTTTATCCTCGTAAAGGGAAGCTAGCCTCCCCAAGGGGTCAGCCTCTTCCCACCGCCTCGGGAAGAGCGGGCGGATAGGAAAACGACCCGTCACACCAGCCCCCTGGCTCGACTCGGCACGGGCCTCGTTCCCCGAGCTCTCTCCAACACCAACCCCGGGTGTAATCCTTTCCTCCTCATCACTAGAGGAGGACACCACATCGGATTTCTTCTTCCATCTTCCCCCAGCCATGGCGATATAAAGAACGCCGAAGATACACAGAAAGGAGTAGGAAAAGAAGGAGGCAGAAACGAAAACAAATTACCTTTCCGGTAGCGGAAAACGCCAATGAAGAGAACGAAGTCAAGTCCCGAAGCAAATTCGCAACGAATATGCAAAGATCTGAAGAAAACACCCAAAGAAATCACCAGAATTCTGAAGATATGAAAACGTTTGAGTGAATAAAGTTTGAAATGAGGAAAAAAATGCGGTATTTATAGGCCACATCCTAAAAACCGCCCAACTTCCACTCTCCACACTTGTCACTCATCCACGAACTCGCATCATCTTCCCTTCGAAAAAAGAGAGAACCTTTGGACTTCCCACAGCTGGAAACCCACCCATTTAATTCTAAATGGGCCGGGTCTGGGGGGGCATGTTGTTTGGGCTCCCAATTGAATGCCAATTGGGCCATTAAGTCCAAAGCCTAAGGGCTCACAGCAACAACATCAAACCTACTACAGTCCAAAAGGCTATTCAGCCGCCAATCAAGGCCCAAGGCCCACTTGCAATAAATAACCTAAGGGCATTTATTATACAAACACTATAAATAAGCCGTCATGGCTCACTTACCAAGGTACGTCCATTTCACGCCTTAAGACTACTCTTCTAGAGAACTTCTCTCTCTAGAATTCGAGCATCGTTCTTACTTAGGCATCGGAGGGGCTTTCCTCGGAAACACCCCCGAGGCTAGTAACTCGTTTATTGTGCAGGTTGATTTGGACACAACGACACAACACATTTAGTTCAATATTTTGTGAAAAAATGATCAAAATCCGTGTGTGCACGGGATCTAATCTAGTCTATATAAAAGAGCATTTTACATATTATATCGTGGAAAATAATTAAAATTTTATTTATTTTCAAAAACATAGAGTGTCGTTAAGAAGATGAATATTTTATTAGATAATATTTATTGTAAAGTATACAATTACACAACTCGTGCATCGTATGGACATAAAACTAGTTATCCTATAAAGGTAAGAAAAAATTATTATGAGACCTTGGCTCCTCACGTGAGAAACCTTATGATGCGTTCTCTTTACCTTGTAACATCTGATCTTACCCGAATTTATCCGAACATGACTTATTGGACGTGATTAAACTTATTGACATGCTTGATAGGGCATGATTAAACTTATTGGACCTGATCTAATTAAACTTGAGAGAGTAAGGGTTCTCTTCACCTTATACAAATTATTTAAGTTTAGCAAGATAAAGTTAAGTTCAGCAAAAATAAGTTTTAATTACTCCAGTAAAATTCAGCATTTTTTTTGAAAAATAGCAGCAATATGGTAAAAATACGTTTTAGTTAGTAAACAATAATTTAAGTTCAACGCTTTTCTCACTTTTCCAAAAATTTGTGCTAAAAAAACAATAAAATAAAATAAAACATGACTATTTATTCTTAAACAAATTTGTTTTTTCCCACCCAACCATCCCTACTTCTATATTTGTCTGTATTTTTTCATTAAACAATCATCTAATTTCTCTTATTATCCAAACAATACATAACAATGATTGTCACAAATTCGATCTCTTAATACCCGTATTTTTCACACAATATACCTGTAGTGGCTACAAAGAGTATTTTTTTTTGTAATAATCATAAACTTTAATTATTCAATTTTTTTCTAAAAATGTTAATTTTTATAATTAATTTTTTAGGCTTAGTCTGAATAAAATGTGCTCTTACATCATCATATTTTGGAACAAATTGAGTAAATTTGGCGCCATTTAAAGTAAATTTTAAATTTTAAAATGAGAAACAAAGTGAAAAATCCTTAGAGATATTCCCGCACATTGAAAGAACAAGATGCTTATTAACCTAACAGTTTCCCTTGCTCTCTCATTTTTAGCCTCGTCTATGGCCACCTCATCCTCCCCAAACACCCTCTTCAAATTTCAAAGTAATACACTTTGTCATTCTTATTATGTGGTCTTTCAAGTACATATATTTTCCATTGATTTTATTAATCCATTGTTGTTCATCGATCGCCATTAACGGTGCAGGCAAGTTTCTCAAAATCCGAATTGACAATGGATGAAATTCCGTCATGACCCATCGCCGCGTATGCTATTCTCAATTGTTCTTGCCCGAGGTGGTGGCAGTACATCTAGGGCCAGTCCCATCATTGGGTATTTAGGTCTTGTATAATGCTGAAATAAAGCTCACTTATTTTATCACAACCGACTTGAACCATCAATTGTTGAGGCACCACAAGCCAAAGGCCTAGTTTATCGCCAAACACGCCCTGCCATGGTCTTTGATATGATATGTATGTAATGGTAACGTAAGTACTTGTAATGGCAAGTAATGAAATCTAGAGCTTTGCCTACTTTATATATTAACGCTTATCAATAATAAGAGGAGGGTTTTTTGGTGTTAATTTGTCATGGTATCATGAGCTTAGGTTACGAAACCTAATTTTTTCCGCACAAATAAACTAGAGAAAACATTGAGTAATCTCCTACCAAAAAAAAGAAAAAAAAGAAAACAAACATTGAGTAATCATCTGCCATGGTTAATGACGAGGAGGAACTGACGAACGAATCAAAGGAGGAGGTTCAAGCCAAACCGTATTACGTCGGGGCTGTGCACACAAACAAGTTTGTTGGGCAGTCACCATCAAGTTCACAGCAGGCAGGGAGCATACTTGTAGGGGATATAGCAGATGGTCTTGTAGGAGTGTCTAATACACAAGTGCAGCAAATTCTGGATATACTGACGTCAAAATCCAAAGCAAAACTGCAGTGTACGAAAAATAATTTACCTTGGATAGTTGATACAGGAGCATCAAATCATGTCACCTATGACCTGTCGATTTTGAAGAATGTGCAGACAGTACCGGATTGTTCCGTTGGACTCCCGGATGGCCAATTCACGAATGCAAATCAAGTTGGATCGGTGGAATTAGAAGGAGGATTGATGCTTAATAATGTGTTGTTTGTGCCTAGATTAAATTGCAATTTAATTTCTGTGACACAGTTAAATGATGAATTAAATTGTTCTGCTCAATTCACTAACAAATTATGTGTTATACAGGACCGAGTGACGAGGAAGATGATCGGTCTGGGTGAACGAGTAGATGGACTTTATTTTTTCCGTGGGGTTCCGTCGATTAAGGTGCGTGCAATTGGGACTGAGTGTGTCGTGGATTTGTGGCATCAACGTATGGGGCATCCGTCAGAGAAAATTTTGAGGCTTCTTCCTCCGGTACGATGCACTGTAAGAACGAGTAATAAAGTATGTGATATATGTCCTCGTGCAAAACATACTAGGAGTAGTGTTCCTGTTAGTGATAATAAAGCTAGTAGAATGTTTGACCTAGTACATTTAGATTTGTGGGGACCGTATAAGACACGTTCATCTTGTGGAGCTCGGTATTTTTTAACTATTGTTGACGATTTTTCTAGAGCCGTATGGATATATCTGCTTCGTGATAAAACTGAGGTTGAAGATATGTTTATGAATTTTGTGAAATGAGCAAACGTCAATTTAATAAAGAAATTAAGGTGATACGAAGCGATAATGGGACGGAATTTAATTGTCTACAAGGTTATTTTTTCAAGAATGGAATTTTGTTTGAAACATCTTGTGTTGGTACTCCTCAGCAGAATGGTAGGGTAGAACGAAAACATCAACATCTTTTGAATGTAGCCCGTGCATTACGTTTTCAAGCAAATTTACCTAAGAAATTTTGGGGGGAGTGTGTGTTGTCTGCATGTTATTTGATTAATAGGACGCCAACTCCTTTGCTTGATAATAAAACTCCGTATGAGATGTTATTTGGAAAAATTCCGTCGTATGAGTTGATCCGTGTTTTTGGGTGTCTTTGTTATGCTCACAATCAACGGAGTAAAGGGGATAAATTTGATTCTCGAGGTAGACGATGTATTCTTATTGGCTATCCGTTTGGAAAGAAAGGATGGCAATTGTTTGATTTGGACACTCGAGAATTTTTTGTGTCCCGCGACGTTAGATTTCATGAAAATGTTTTCCCGTATACCGAAAGTACTAAGGAGGATGTTATAGTGGGTAAGAATGAGGAACCCGTGATTGTTTATGATAGTGATGATGATGCATTGTTATTTGGTAGAAATAAAGGAGATGGGCAGCAGCTTAAGTCCAGTATACAAACTGCAACGCAAGGGAGTGAGTTAATTAGTGCCGGCAGATTTGAGTACAGGGAGTGACGTGCAGCCAGGTGCACATGAGGTGCTGCATGAGAGGTTGCCAGCATGTCCGCATAGCGAGATGCAAGCAGCATCGCCTGTTCTAGCATCAGGCAGCGATAACCGGACTCCCACAACAGACATCAACAATAATAGTGAGGTTTTAACTACAGACAGTGAAGAAGAGTTAGGGAGAGGGAAGCGACAAAAATTTCCATCGTTTAAACTCAAAGGCTGCGTAACACACACTATACGGAAAAATAATAGTCCATTAGAAAGTTCATCCTTGACATTATCCTCCTCAGGTACTCCCTATCCTATAACATATTTTGTTAATTATGAACGATTTTCTGCAAAACATAGAAATTTTATTGCAGCTATTACAGAGGGTAAAGCCCCAAAAACTTTTAAAGAGGCAATGAAACATGAAAGATGGAGAGAAGCTATGGGCGCTGAAATCGAAGCACTTGAAGGACAAGGGACTTGGGTATTACAAAAATTACCCTCCGGAAAGAAAGCACTCGGGAGCAAGTGGGTGTATACGGAGAAAAGAGATGAGGATGGAAATTTGATCCGTAATAAGGCACGATTAGTCTGCTTAGGAAATCATCAGGTAGAAGGTACAGATTATAATGAAACTTTTGCTCCGGTTGCTAAAATGTCGACAGTACGGACTTTTTTGGCAGTTGCAGCAGTGAAAAAGTGGGAGGTGCATCAAATGGATGTACATAATGCTTTTCTACATGGTGACTTAGAGGAAGAAATCTATATGAAAATTCCGCCTGGTTTTCATAAAGATAATACTGACATGGTCTGCAGGATGAAAAAATCGTTGTATGGATTGAAACAGGCACCCCGATGTTGGTTTGAAAAATTGTCGACCGCCCTGAAGAAGTATGGATTTAAACAGTCATATTCTGATTACTCATTATTCACTCTTTCAAAGGGAGAGTTGCAGTTGAGTGTGTTAGTATATGTGGATGATATGATTATTGCAGGAAATAATGTATTTGCGTTGAATAGTTTTAAAGCATACTTGAGTCAATGTTTTAAAATGAAGGATTTGGGTCATCTGAAATACTTTCTAGGTCTGGAGGTTGCATGTAGTAAGAGTGGATTTTATGTATGTCAGAGGAAATATGCTCTAGATATTATTTCGGAAACAGGTCTATTAGGCGCAAAGCCTGCAGATTTTCCAATGGAGCAAAATCATAAACTAGCACTTGCAGAGGGACGAGAGCTTGAAGATGGGGAGAAATACAGGCGTCTAGTAGGTCGTCTAATTTACTTGGCGGTAACTAGGCCAGATTTAGCATATTCGGTACACATTTTATCACAGTTTATGCATGCACCAAAGGAGGAACATTGGGAAGCAGCATTGAGAGTAGTACGATATTTGAAAAATTGTCCAGGTCAAGGCATTCTTTTACGTTCTGACAGTGCATTACGTCTAGAAGGATGGTGTGACTCGGATTGGGCTAGTTGTCCGCTGACTCGTCGCTCGTTAACAGGATGGTTTGTATTACTTGGTCTTTCTCTAGTGTCTTGGAAGACTAAAAAAACAACATACAGTATCACGTTCCTCAGCAGAAGCAGAGTATCGTTCGATGGCAGCATTGACGTGTGAGTTAAAGTGGTTAAAGCAACTACTTAGAGATTTGGGTGTGGAACACAAGCAAGGTATGAACATATTTTGTGATAGTCAGTCCGCACTTCATATTGCACAAAATCCAGTGTTCCATGAGAGGACAAAGCATATTGAAGCAGACTGTCATTTTATCCGAGATGCAATCAAGGAAGGTATTATTTGTCCTTCGTATGTGTCGACAAAGGTGCAATTAGCAGATATTTTCACAAAGGCGTTAGGAAAAGCACAATTTGAATTTTTTCTTGGCAAGATAGGCATTCGAGATCTTCATGCTCCACCTTAAAGGGGGATGTTACGATATAATATATTGAACCTAGGCCTAGAACTACGTTAAGAGTTGGAATAGAAGTATACTATCTATCACTAAATTAGAGTTGGAATAGGAGTATACTACCTAGAACATGTACTTTATATATTAACGCTTATCAATAATAAGAGGAGGGTTTTTTGGTGTTAATTTGTCAGATCTATACTTTCATGTCATCAATTTGCGACTAAGAATTATTTAGTTGCTAGTTTGTCAAAAAATCCCATCTATAGCTGTTTGGGCTCCCAATTGACTCTCAATTGGGCCACTAAGTCCAAAGCCGAATGGCTCTAAACAACAACATCGAACCTACCAGTGGCTATTCAGCCATCCATTAAGGCCCAAGGCCCAATAGCAATAAATGACCTATGGGCATTTATTATGCAAACACTATAAATAGGCCGTCAAGGCTCACACCTCAAGGTACGTCCAATTTACCACCTTAAGACTACTCTTCTAGAGAACTTCTCTCTAGAATCCGAGCATCGTTCTTACTTAGGCATCGGAGGGGCTTTCCTCGGAAACACCTCCGAGTCTAGTGACTTTGCTCTTGTGCAGGTGAATTCGGACTCCACTCATTCAAACAAGCAAGATCTTCAACACATACAAAAGGGGCCTTCATTCGAAGCCCATTGTTTCCATCTTTACAACACCGGAACAATTTGGCGCCGTCTGTGGGGAAGAACACTTCAAAGCCTTTGAAAAACATCAATCACCTCTTTCCGCGAAAATGGTGAATGATGTTGTTAACAACAATGACGACGATATGATGGTGCGGTCAGATTCAGAATCTGACCAAGAGGAGCACCCTCAATCGATGGCGAGGTCACAGCCAAGCAGAGCTACGACCGCCACAAATGCAGGACCTCCGATTCCAACTAGGGAAGAGCTCACTGCGGCCATGACCATCATGCAAAACTTCCTCTTCAATGAGAAGCAGCAAGGACTGGCAAATGACCGCAGAGAAGAGAGGAGGACCAGGCGAAGGCTGAACGAGCCACCCAGTGCGGAAGTGTCCAGACCCGAACAAGAACTCCTTCCCTTGACAGGTACACACTTGACGTCGAGGTGGATGGAAAGCACGTGGGACACCCAAAAAAAGGCACAACAGCAACCAGATTGGTTTACGAGACCATCGCCTACTCCAACAGCTCTCCAAAGCGAATCAACTACTCGTAACACTCGGGTCCGAAGCTCGGTGCTCAGCAGGTTGAGGCCCTCGGTCCACTCAAGGTTAAGACCCTCGATCCATACGAGACTCGGGGTGGGCGAGCCAAGCAGATCTGGCGAACGACCCGAGGTTAGTAGCCGAGAGAGAAGAAGAGACAGGAGGCATGATCGAACCCCTAGCCCCCATCGTACGCCCGAACGTTCTAATCACAAAACCTCGGCAAACGAAGGCATCAGGGCTAGACTCGGGAAAAGAATCATGACTCCCACGTCATCCCCTTTCTCGGACGAGCTGATCATGGAAGAAATACCGAAGGTAAGACTGCCAGCGCACCTGACCTACAGCGGAATCACAGATCCGAGGGATCATGTCATCTCCTACGAGCAGCAAATGTTCTTGAGTCCCTACTCCGAAGCATGTTGGTGTAAATATTTCCCAACCACGCTAACCGGAGTGGCGGGAGAGTGGTTTAGATCGCTGCCGAAGGGATCGATCAAGAGCTGGAAAAAGCTGAAAAAGAGATTCTGCACACAGTTCGTGAGCAACAATCGCCCCGAGCGAACCACAGCAGAACTGACCTCAATCCAACAAGAAAGAGACGAAAGTCTGAGAGAATTCATGGCCAGATTCATGAAGGAATCAACAAACATACCAAACTTGCAGCCAGACGTGGCCATCTTCGCCTTGAAGCATGCGCTCCAGGAAGGGAAGTTCCGTGACGAACTCTCAATGAAGAACCCCTCCAGAATAGCTGACGTGCTCCAAATGGCTGATGCGTTCATCAGAACCGAAGAGTTCAACAAGGCCGCTGCAAGATTGAAAGGATCGTCGGATCCGAGAGACACAAAGAATACCCAGAGCAAGCCCGAGGGCAGCTCAAGGAAGGGGAAAGAGAAAGTAGGAGCTAGAGAGATGAGCCCGAAGAAAGACGGGAGAAGGGGTGAACTTCAACCCAAGTACACCAACTACACTCCACTAGCTCTGCCCCGAAAAGAGATATTTAGCCTCAACAGAAATGACGAAAAGTGGAAACTACCTGGGAAGCTCAAGTCCAACCCAGCTCGGAGAAACAAGAACAAATGGTGCGAGTTTCATGATGACTTCGGTCACCACACCGAAGAATGCAACTCGCTGAAAGACAACATTGAGGACCTCGTTCGCCGAGGCTACCTGAAACAGTACTTGTTAGACCGAAGGGAGGAAAAAGAAAAGGCCGCAAGCGGCAAACAACACGAGCAACCCCAGAAAAGGATCTACGAAGCAACAGGGCACAAGAAGAATGACATCCTAGTGGTGTTCGGGGGACAGAAGTCTGGCCAGGCCAGCAAAAAACACCTAAGAGCCCTCTCCCATCGGGTCAACTTCAGCGCGGTGGGAGACAACCAGCCGCACCCCCCGAACATGACCTTCACTGCTGATGATTGCTTCGGAGTCCAGTACAAACATGACGATCCTCTGGTCATTTCCATGGACCTCAATAACCACAACGTACATCGAGTGTTAGTCGACGGAGGAAGTGCCGTCAATATCATCTTCAGAAACTGCTTCGAGCAGCTGATCCTCGAAGAGCCAGAGGAAGCACTGACGAAAGTCAGTTATCCTCTGATCGGATTCAACGGATCCGCAGCTATCCCTCGAGGAAAGATCACCCTACCAGTCACAGTGGGTGAAGGCCAGGCAGCAAAAACCCTTCGGGACGAATTTTTGGTGATGGACTGCGACTCCGTATACAACGTAATCATGGGGAGAACCATGATTCACAAGATGCAAGCAGTCCCCTCCACATACCACCAGCTGATGATATACGTCTCGGATGCAGGATTCGCCGAACGAATCAGAGGTGATCAAGAAGTGGCGAGAAGAACCTGCCACACTGCTGTCCGAAAGCCCAAACTAGGGGACGGCCCCGAAGAAGAAAAGGGAGCTACGGGAGAGGAAAGCGAGGCAAAAAGGAGAAGAGCAAGCACGAGCAGCTTGTCTCCCGCAGAAGTTGATGCCCGCCCCGAAACCCTATCTCCCGAACCAGATCAAGAAATGGAGGATATCTTCCTCGAAGAGGATCCAGACAGGAGCGTCCGAATAGGCAAGGGCCTAAGCTCGGGGCTCCGAATCGATTTGATCCGATTACTCAGGGATCATAAAGACATCTTTGCATGGTCAGCAGCAGATATGCCAGGGATAAATCCGAAGCTGATTTGTCACAAGCTGGACGTCAACGCTGAAGCTCGGCCAGTCAAGCAAAAAAAGAGGAACTACTCCTCGGAGAAAAACAAAGCCATCGCCGAGGAGGTGAAAAAGTTGCAGGAGGCCGGATTCATTGAACCATGCATGTATCCGAAATGGCTGGCCAACGTGGTGATGGTCAAAAAAGCGAACGGCTCATGGCGAATGTGCGTGGATTTCACAGACCTGAACCGAGCCTGCCCCAAAGACTGCTATCCCCTGCTAAGGATAGATCAATTGGTTGACTCCACCAGCGGCCATGCACTGCTCAGCTTCATGGATGCCTTTTCAGGCTACCACCAAGTATTCATGCACCCCGATGACAGAGCAAAGACAGCATTCATCACAAGCGCAGGAGTGTTCAACTACAAAATGATGCCTTTCGGCTTGAAAAATGCCGGAGCCACCTACCAGAGGCTAGTTGATCACGTCTTCGCCGACCAGAAAGGGAGGAATGTGGAGGTCTATGTGGATGACTCCATCGTAAAAAGCATCAAGGAGGAAGACCACGTCAAAGACTTGGCAGAGACCTTCGGAAATCTGAGGAAATACAGCATGAAGCTGAACCCAAAAAAATGCGTCTTCGGGGTGAAGTCAGGGAAATTCCTCGGATTCATGGTGAGCGAAAGAGGAATTGATGCGAACCCGGACAAAGTCCAAGCGGCATTGGATTTACCTGAGCCGAAGACCAAGAGAGATGTGCAGAGGCTAACCGGCAGGTTAGCCGCACTAACAAGGTTCATATCAAAAGCCTCGGACAAGGGAGCCCCCTTCTTCAAAGCACTGAAACCAAAGAACCTCCCCGGAGGAGAAGCAGAACCAGTCAAGAAAAAGGGGGTCCCGAGGAAAGTGGATCCCGAACTGATATGGGAACATGAGCAAAAAGAAGCTTTTCAGCAACTCAGAGCCCACCTAGCTCAACTGCCGACACTAGCCAGACCAAAGGAGGGGGAAACCCTGTACCTATATGTCGCAGTTAGCCCTGGAACCGTCAGCGCAGTGCTTCTTCGGGAAGAAGAAAAGAAGCAACAGCCAATCTACTTCACCAGCCGAACACTTACAGGGGCCGAAACCCGGTACCCACTCATCGAGAAAGTCGCATATGCAGTAGTGGTAGCTGCACGAAAACTGAGGCCATACTTCGACTCCCACCAGATCACAGTGCTAACTGACCAACCGCTCGAAAAAGTACTCGACAAAATAGAGAGGTCAGGAAGATTGGCTGCCTGGGCCTTCGAACTATCAGAGTTCGGCATCAAATATCAGCCGAGGACAGCAATCAAAGCACAAACATTGGCAGACTTCTTGGCCGAGTGCTCATACCAGGAAATGCTGAATGATACGAAAAGCACTTGGGAGGTCTTCACTGACGGATCTTCCACAATAAACGGCTCAGGAGCAGGAGTTGTACTAATCCCCCCGACGGGGAAAAGCATAGAGTATGCATTGAAGTTCGGCTTCAAAGCAACTAACAACGAGGCCGAATATGAGGCCGCAATCGCAGGGATAGAGCTTTGTTTATCCCTGGAGGCCGAGCATGTTTGCCTCAAAACTGATTCCCAGCTTGTAGCCAACCAGATCCGAGGGGAGTATGAGGCTAAATGGCCCAGCATGACAGCTTACTTAGCAAAAATCAAGTCCTTAACGTCAAAGTTAAGATCCTTTGAAGTCATTCTCATTCCCCGAGGACAAAACACGCAAGCAGATGCACTGTCAAAACTCGCAAGCTCAACACTCATCGACCTAAACAGGTCGGTCCACGTGGAAGTTCACCAAGAGAGAAGCATTGACTTGCTACCCACCACAGTATGCAGCTTACGTACCGAACCCAGCTGGATGGACGCAGTAGTTGCATACAAAGAAAGGGGAGAACTTCCCGAGGATAAGCTGCAGGCAAGAAAACTGAAAAGATTCAACAAGTGGTTCATCATCAGCGCCGAAGGAGAGCTCATGAGGAAATCATTCTCCGCTCCGCTGCTAAAATGTGTGGGTCCAACAGACGCTGACTACATCCTAAGGGAAATCCACCTCGGGATATGCGGAAACCACATCGGAGGCAGGACATTGGCACATAAAGCCCTTCGGGCTGGGTACTGGTGGCCCACTATGGTTTCCGAGGCAAAGCAGATGGCAAGGAAATGCGAGAAATGCCAAAAGTTTGCACCAGCCATCCATCAACCAGCTCAAACCCTACAATCAACACTGTATCCATTACCATTCGCACAGTGGGGGTTAGACATCATTGGTCCCTTCCCCTCAGCGACGAACCAGAAGAAGTGGTTGATTGTAGGAGTCGACTATTTTAGCAAATGGATCGAAGCCGAAGCTGTCTCCTCCATCACCGAACCTCAGGTCCGCAAGTTCATATGGCAGAACATCATCACAAGGTTCGGCATACCAAGACTGATGGTCTTCGACCACGGGAAACAGTTCGACAACACCCCGTTGCAAAAGTGGTGCAAACAGTTCGGCATACACCTAGCGTACTCGGCAGTCTGTCACCCACAAAGCAACGGGCAAGCCGAAGCTGCTAACAAACTCATCCTCAATGCACTCAAGAAAAGAGTCGAGGATGACAAAAACAAATGGTTAGAAGAGCTACCCGGAACGCTATGGTCCCTTCGGACCACTGAGAAAGAAGCTACCGGGCAAACACCGTTCCACCTTGTATACGGATCCGAAGCTGTAATTCCTGTGGAAATCGGAACAGAAAGCCTGAGGATCCAGGCATACAACAGGTATGATGGGCTCCAAGGAGAAAGCAACAACCAACTTCTATCCGAAGCTCTCGATCTACTGGACGAAGCTCGGAACGATGCAAGGACACTCAACGCAGCCTATTTGCAGAGGGTCAACAAGCATTACAACCGAAGAGTCAACGCCAGACCCCTAAAAGTCGGTGATCTAGTACTCAGAAACGCCGCCTCGGTTCAGAAAGGACGGATCCATGGCAAACTCTCAGCCACTTGGGAAGGACCATACATCATCCATTCCGAAAAAAGGCCAGGCACGTTTATGCTGAAACAGTTAGATGGAACAATTTTGAAGAACCATTGGAATACCGATGTTCTCAAGAAATATTTTGTATGATCTGTCTGTAAACCAAGTAAGTTGTTTAATGAGAAGAGGAAAGCCATTGGCACCATGAGTTTCATTAAACTTATCTCTATATTTATTGTCCCTTTATATATACATGCAGCCTCGGATCTGATCAATCCGAGACTAAAAACAGGATTGACTTTGCCCATTCCTTGATAAAATGCAAGAAATGACCAAATCATACACTTCAGGGAATCGTCCAGAATCCTCGGATTCGCGGTACCCTAATAAAATTTGTTCGCAACAAACAGTCGCTCGAATCAAGTTATAAAACTCCGGCTCAGATCCACGGATAGCCGAAGGCATAACTAAGAGGCAGACTAGCGATCTCTTGCCCAGGTTTCCGAACCACAAGAGATCGGAAGAACAATCCAAACCTCTGAGCAGATCGACGGATTTGAAGAGTCTGGAAATTAAAGAGTCTCTTAGCAGATCTACGGATTTGAAGAACTCGCAAAACTAAAGAGTTTCTTAGCAGATCTACGGATTTGAAGAACTCGCAAAACTAAAGAGTCTCTTAGCAGATCTACGGATTTGAAGAACTCACAAAATCAAAGAGTCTCCTAGCAGATCTACGGATTTGAAGAACTCGCAAAAGTTAAAAAGTCTCTTAACAGATCTACGGATTTAAAGAGCTCGCAAGATCAAAAGGTTTTTAGCAAGTCTACAGAAAGAGGAGCTCGAGAAATCTACGGATTTAAAGACCTAAAATTGCGAAAGAACAAGTTGAAAAGAAGCAGCCAAGTAACAAACATTCATTTTTTATTCAATATTTGGGGGGAGTACAAATACATTGAAAACCTCAAAAATTGAAAACAAAATGAAACAGTTAAAATCGGCAGCCATCAACAGACAATACCGGCCTACCGAAGTACTAAAGAAAACAAAAAGAAATGAGTACAACGCAGCGCCGAGGCAAAAGGGGGAAAGGCAAGCACATGTTCGAAAGTCCTCAACTGGAACCGACCGACTCTGAAGAAGACGACTGCCCGAATCCCTAACTCTTGGGAGTCTCAGGAGCATCCCCCAGAGGAGCATCCTTCGAAGAACCCCCAGCAGTAGTATCACCTTCGGAAGCCGCCTTCTGGGCCCGAGCCTCTGCAAGAGCAGCTTGGCGTTCAGCTTCAGCTTCGTCTCGATCGGCCTGGCACTCCACCAAGTGATCCTGGGCCCTCATCCAAAGCGGAACCTTCTCATTCCAAGGGAAATGAGGCATATGCTTCGCGAACATCCGCCGAGCACCCAGGATGCCATTCCAGTATTGCTCCCTACACTGATCAGCAGTGTAGAGGTCAACTCTCTCTTGCTCCAACTTCCGAATGGCAGCATCCTTCTCTCGGATCTTCAGCTGGAGAACGGGCACCTTGTCAGCTTGATTCTGAACAATCTCCCGGTGCTTGATAAACTGCTGAAGCCTCGCCTCCGCTTCCTGGCTCTGCTTAATGGCCGCCTCAAATTTAGACGTCATCTCCTTGAGAAGACTGTCTTTTTCTTCAAGTTCGCTCGCAAACTTGGCAGCCATTTCTCTCCTCTCCCTGTCGAAGGAAGCTATCTTTTCAGCATCCTCTTCAACCTGGAAAGTGAGCTTCCCAACTTCGGCCCCGATCTGTTCCGCCGCTTCCCTAGCCTCACGACTGTACTGAAGGTACAGTTGCTTGATCTCCACCATCTCGGCCATGAGCTGCCCAGCCTTCTGGTCCAAGACAGGGATATCACGAGCATAAGCCTCCTGATACCTCCTCAGTTGCCTCTCCTCAACCGAGCTACACTCGGAAGCGAACGAGGACCAGAAAACAGCCTGGGAAAGAAGAAAAGACGAGAAAAGATGAGGAAAGAAGAAAACAACAAACCAAAAACGGAACTCAAAACAAAATTTCCAACACTTACCTCATTCAGATAATATTGGGCCATCATAGCTGGGTTCCTCTCCTCAGCTCCAGGAACCCTCCACTGCGGGTTGGCCCGAAGAAGATTCTCCCGTGCAGCTTCGGGACCCACCAAAGATCCCACGTGAGCCATGGGGTTCTCCCCCAAAACCGGAGCTCTAGCATAGCGAGCCATCGCCTCCCTTACCTCCTCGGGGATCCGTTTCAGCGGAACATCCGAGCAAGGGTCAGCGTGGATCAGTCTATCCAGGGCCGAGGTCGAAGTAGAGCCCAAGGTCGAGTGGCGCCTCTTCCTCGTCAGACCCTGCTCGGGTTGCTCCTCCTCAGCAGAAGGGACCTCCTTCTCAGCTTCGGGAACCTCTATGTGAGCTTCGGTGAGATCCACCATCTCCTTATCTGGACTTTTCTCCCTTTCGAGAGAAACGTCAGCAGATTCTTCCTTCTGCTCGGCCACAATAGGGACATCCGAGCCAGGAACAAGGTCGGCTTCAATTGCCTCCATCACCTTGGTTATATCCTGGATCTCGATCCCTAAAGCAGCAGACGGCTTCAGCGGAGAGGGGATGGTATCTTCCTCAGCCAACGGTTGGTCCACGGGAGGCGGTTCCGCAACCACCACACTCTTCAACTTCTGCCCTGGCAAGGGCATGAAGTGAAGGAGATTTTTGGGAGGAGGCATGATTTCCGAAAACGCTTCCTACAGGGCAAACGCTCAAAGGTCAGTTTCAGAAAAAGAGAGAACGGACCACAAAAAGCTCTAAGTCAGAACAAATACCTTCTCCGAAGACTGAGAAGCTTTCGCCTTCTTCGGATGCGCAGAAGGCCTCAAAAGAGTGCTGCCCTTCCTTTTGCGCTGATCCTAAACAGAGGAAACCAAGGGTCAATAAATGTAAAAGAAGACAAAGGAAGGAATAAAGAAAAATCGCGAAGTACCCGGTTCCTAGATAAAGAGATATCTATCCGAGCCGGAGATGAAACCGAAGGAACGGCACGCGGCACAGCGTCAGTCCCAGGACCCTAAAAAGATGGTCCAGGACCAAGACGTTAGCCGACGGCCAACCAGAAAGAAAGACAAACAAAAGACTTCGAGATATAGAAACACTCACCGGATCCGAGGTTGTCCTCAAATCAGGGAGCACGACTTTCACTGGAACAGCTTCGGGAGAAGAGGCAGAATCCCACGGATCAGCTCGAACTTTAGATATCCGAGCGACACCCGACGGAGACAACACGTAATCCTTCAAGCGAGGATTACGAGGATTCTCCTTCCCGAACTTGTAATCAGGGGCCGAGTCGTGAATGGTCTTCAGATCCAAAGAAATACCCAAGACCACAGGATCAACGCAGCTAAAGCCGTACTCTGCAGAAACAAAGCACAAAACAAAGTCAATAAAACGAGACAAAAAGGAGGAGGACAAACTTACTAAAGCACGGTCCCAGCCGAAAGACACCTACCCCTGTCAAAAATCCTGCTGATACCGGCAACAGCAAGAATGTCCTCCCGCAAGATATAGTTGAGGTTCGGGAGCCAGTTGGACGGCAGTTTGTAGTTGTCCTCCCGAGCCAAAAACCACTGGAGGAGATCCACGTAGTGGTGATGGTTCCGATCCGGAGCAGCCACGCTTCGCATATCAGGATCAGGAGTCACAAACCACTTCGGAGGGCGGTAAAAATGTGGATGCTTCGGATCTGTCGGCACACGAACGAACAACCACTCCGTCTTCCAATTATGATCAGAGCTGAGGTAAGGGTAGGCCGTAATGTAGTTCGGCTCCCCCTTCCTTCGGGATCTTTTGTTGATGATGGTCCACCAACCATACCCATCCCCCTTGGAAGCGTGGTTGAAAGACAGATCGTGCAGATCCCGAAACACGGCAACAGAACATGGAAAGTTAATAAAATCGCACACCCATCTAAATCCGATGATGTGCCTCATAGATTTGGGGGTAAGATGGGCCAAACTGATGTTGTACGACACCAGGAGCTCGGAAACGAAGGGATCCAAAGGAAAGCGGAGACCGTTCTCCAAATGATGAGTATACACAGAGATGAACCCCCTCGGCGGATGAGTCACCCGAGGACGCTCCTGGTCGGGAAGCTCGCACCAGTACCCCAAGGCGTGCTGGATTCCGTATAACTCTTCGGCCCTCCGATGGTAATGCCCCAGCTTCGCCTCCACCAACCAGTCACCACTGACCGATTTTTCCAAGGGACCATCGATCTTAGTGGTCTCATGCAGAATCGGGGCATACTTGCCCTGCGGATCAGCTTCAGTCCAATGAACTGGAAACTCAGGGTAAGAGCGGCGCACACCCGAAGAGCCAGCTTTCTTACCAGAAGTTGCGCGTTCAGACACGCTAGACCCGCCAACAACATCATCTTTTGAAGCATCCCAACCAGTCGAACGCCTCTCCACTGGCCTCTCCGAAGGCCGACCCCTCGAAGTTTTCGGTAACCTTCCCGAAGGCACGTTTTCCCTCTCACTAGAGGAGCCAACGACGAACTTGCTCTTGCCCCTATTCTTTGCCATGGCCGCGAATTCTCGGTCTAGGGTTGAGATTGAGGGGGAGAAGGAAAAACGAAGAAAAAAGGAGAATTCAGAAAGAAATTACCTTTTTCCGAAGCGGAATTCGCCGATAAAACGAACAACACAAGTTCCCGAAGTCTAAAGTTGGCCGAATTTCGTAGATCTGAAGAAACAAATTGCACTGCGATCGCCAGAATTTAGAGAGAGAATGGGTTTGAAAGAAGGAGTAAAAAGTTCGAAAAGAGCAATGCACCCCGTATTTATAGAAAAGAAAAGGGGCGCATCAACTTCCTCAACCCACGATCTCCACGACACAATACAACTCCCAACACTTGTCATCAATGCAAATCATCCCTTTTCAAAAAAGAGAGGGAACTTTCGGACTTCTGACAGCTGGAAACCCACCCATTTAATTCTAAATGGACCGGGTCTGGGGGGCATGTTGTTTGGGCTCCCAATTGACTCTCAATTGGGCCACTAAGTCCAAAGCCCAATGGCTCTAAACAACAACATCGAACCTACCAGTGGCTATTCAGCCATCCATTAAGGCCCAAGGCCCAATAGCAATAAATGACCTATGGGCATTTATTATGCAAACACTATAAATAGGCCGCCAAGGCTCACACCTCAAGGTACGTCCAATTTACCACCTTAAGACTACTCTTCTAGAGAACTTCTCTCTAGAATCCGAGCATCGTTCTTACTTAGGCATCGGAGGGGCTTTCCTCGGAAACACCCCCGAGGCTAGTGACTTTGCTCTTGTGCAGGTGAATTCGGACTCCACTCATTCAAACAAGCAAGATCTTCAACACATACAAAAGGGGCCTTCATTCGAAGCCCATTGTTTCCACCTTTACAACACCGGAACAATAGCAATTTGGGGATTACTAATATGTCGATCGTGAGTTAGCGACCAATTAATGAAGTTGCTAAATAGCTACACAATTGTCGATCACACACTAGATATGGTAAAAAGTCCAGTTTCCAATAAGTGATTGGAAAAGTCTGTTACAAAGCACTGATAATTAGTAACTAGTCACAAAATAGTGACACGTAAAAAAATTAGTCGTAAAATGTCATGGATTTAATTGGTCGCCATTTAAGGACCGTTAAATTTTCGGTCGCCATTTAAGGACCAGGTCTTTAACGACTTACCCAATTCAATCGTTAAAGGCGTTGTGCGATTGAATTTTCAGTTGCTAAATGACTCTTTTTTTGTAGTGTAGCTACTAGCTCAATTGGTAAAGATTTGTGAAATTGCACAATGATTCGGGTTCAAAATCCTACATAGGCTACTATTAGTTTATGAAATTATTCTTCTTTTGGTTGATCAATTACTTTAGGTTATGATATAGGAAAAAAGAAAATCCCAACTAATTCAAGAAAAAAAAATAGAAACCTAATTCATGAAAAATAAGCCGCAAGAAAGACGAGAAGAAAATAAAAAACATAGTTATAAGAACAAAATATGGATACAAACTAAAGAGCAATACAAATCAAAGACATGACTAATAAATTCGAAGAACAACAACAATAAAAATCTGTGAATTTCAGCAAAAAAATTTGATAAACTTTTTAGGTCAAAATCGAATAGATGGACGCAAAAACAACAACATTAAACGAAATCAATGTTTTAGAGACAACCATTACTTCATTAATGCTAAAAGATGCTTTTAGGGACAACTTATATTTCATTGATGCTAATTTTTTTTATGAAGCAACCATTATTTCATTAATGCTAAAAAGTACTTTTTAGGGGCAGCTAAAATTTAAATGATGCTAAAAAAAGCGTTTTAGAGGCAACCATTATTTCATTAGTGCTAAAAATACTTTTAGAGGCAACCAAATTTCCACTGAAGATAAAGAAACGTTTTAGAGGCAATTATTATTTCATTAATGCTAATAAGTGCTTTTTAGGGGCAACTTAAATTTCATTGACGCTAAAAAAAGTTTTTGAGGCAACTATTATTTCATTAATGCTAAAAGGTACTTTTTAGGGGCAACTTAAAATTTATTGATGCTAATAAAACGTTTTAGAGGCAACCATTATGTTATTAATGCTAAAAAGTACTTTTAGGGGCAACCTAATTTTCTCCGACACTAAAAATAATTTTTAGAGGCTACCATAATTAACTAATGCTAAAAGGCACTTTTAGAGGCCATAAAAAAAGTAATTGCCTCAAGGTGTTGCCTCTATATGTAAATTTTCTTGTAGTGCTAAAATCAGCTACACAACCTTATGCTGACTTCTATAGCAATGGAAACCCCAGTTTAACCTTTGACCAAGCAGAATAAGCTGACAAATTAGAGAAAAACCTTGATATTGCAATCATCTTTACAAATTACATCTACAATCTGAAGGAAATATGTCCTTCACCCAAGGTGCATTGATCCAATACCAAGGTTCAGATTAATTACGAACAATTAATTCAGTGAGATCAAGTGATCGTAACAGCTGGCTGGAGCAATGCTTCCGATCAGTGAGTTCTAATCTATATTAGGCTCACAACGTACTCTTGACTGAACCTATAAGGTCACACCATTAGCATGTAACAGATCAAGGGATTAAATGAATCGGAAATTCATTTAATAGCTTTTCGGGAATATAGTTCGGAAAAACATAAATATACGATATGGCGTTGGATCGGAATCGTATATCGTATTGCTTATATTTGTAAACTAGGCGAAACAAATAATCGTATCGCACGACAGTGAATCGTCAAGTACTATACGATAAACAATCACCGTAAGGCATTGGACGCAAATACGAGAAGGCAACGCTGCCGGCCCGACGAGCCAAGCGCCCAAGCGCGTGAGGCCCATCAGGCGTAACAGTGCCCCAGTGCAGCGAGCAAGGCCCAAAGACATTCGGCTGGGCGAGCGCGCGGATCAACAGTAGTAGCGCAAACAGCGCGGCCCAAGGCCCAGTGCCTGTATGGCTGTGCGCGCGTATGGACTTGTGAGGAGCTGGTCGGCTCTTAGACCTTGTGCCTTGGACAGTTAGTATTATAACCTTAGGGTTATAATATTATTCCGCACAAGTAGTTTTTCCAATTATCCTACTCTAATCAGTTTCTAACCTAAACACAGAGAAACCCTAATTCTCTCTGTGCCTCCGGTCAGAAGTGTTCTTCCCAAAAGAAAACAATCTTGAGTGACTTCTAAGCCATCGATCTCAAGAAAGATCTGAACGTGCCGGTGAACCAAGTAAAGGAACGACATCTGGAGTTCTTGTTCGTGTTCGTGATTCGTTGAAACTAGGGAAAACACGCTACAAACGTAAGTACTGCTTGATCTGTACTTTATACATGCTTCCTGGCTTTGGGGATATTCCGCTATCATGTTATATATTTAACTGTAAATCCCCTATAGTGGTAGCATGAGGTACATGTATTCAAAGTACTTATTGGCATGTTATTATGTTTGTGATTATTGTCGAATTTTTCTGAATATTTTCGTGAATTTTCGAATTGTTTCTGGATTATTGGATAAGTCGTAGAAAGTAATTCTGAATTTGTTAAATGTCGCAAATTCGATTTTTCTAACCCTAATCTGACTGGAAACGGCGTTTTAAGATCAACCAAAGAGGACAAAATCTCAAAAACAGGCCCCGAAGTTCTAATTTTTGGGCGTTTTTGCTAATTTATGAATTAAATCGTTAAATTTGGAAACTTTTTAATTAATTGCTTGACCTAATGAACTCAGAATTAATTGAAAATTTTCCCTAATGTTCTTAGGCCGGAATATCATGGACTTATGGTAATTTTTTCGTCCATGAATATTAAGTATGAACCCTAATTTGATTTTTGCCTAATTTGTTGAATTTTAGATCGAAAATTATTTTTAATAATTGGTTAGATCTGAAAATTTATTTAGGTGAGAAGGGGAATATGATTTCATGTTTAAATGGTAGATTTAAAAATTCATGGATTAAAGTTTTGATTGGATTCGTTAATTTTAATCATCACCTAAACCAGATTTGATAAAAATCTAATTTTTAAATGTTTAGAACGATTTAAAGTTCTGGATTTGATTATCAAAATCATTCAAATTTTTGTTGATATTCGTCTACGTTAAATTTGAGTTTTGTTAGCTATGATTTATTAATTTCTCAAATTGGATTATAATGTCAAGCAAAATAATGTTTCGTGAAATTAATATTTTTTTTATGGTTGGATCGTATGGCACTAGCCAAAGGCACGGAACAAAGGGTGTGCGCGGCGTGTGTGGCTCGGCGTAGCCCATGCGCGCTGCACTCCGCAGCTTGGCGCATCGACGTTAGGCACCCAACGAGCGAGCTGGGCGAGCTAGCGCGCGCTGGCCGTAGCAAGCGAGCAAGGCAGCTGCAACAGTCATGTTGCGAGGTTGTGCGCTGCGCTGCACGGGGAGAGGGGCGCTGCTCATAGGCTTCGTGTGGCACGCAATGCACAAGGCATCATTAGGCTGGGCGCAAGCCTAGCCCGTGTTGCACAAACTTTTACTATTTTTCTTCGGGTTTTAGTCAAGGCCTAATTGTGCTTTGAGCTTAATTTTGCATGAAGGGGCTAACGATGGAATTTTTATTTATTTTATTTTATTTAACTTGCGCTGGGCCGTGAGTTTAAATATTTAAAATAAAAGGTCTAAGATTAAATATTGGTTTAAGTGAGAGCCGTTTAAATGAAATTATTTAAAATAATTATTTTTAATTATTTTTCGTAGGGCATCATTATTTTAATTAAATTAAATTTTGATTAGAATAATCCTAAGGATTAATAATTCAGAATTGATTAATCTTTTAGGACGCATTTACATGAACGTGATTTTTCTTTTATTAAATCATGTAAATACTTGCATATTTACTTGGGTCATTCGTTTTAGAACACGAATGGAGGAATGCATAGATATTATTTTATGTATTGCATGTATTGAAGGTGACTAGTATGGCTAATCTAGGATAGTTAAATACGGTCTTCGTACTGTTCTATCAATGAATGTAAAGTTTTAAATATGGTCTGCGTACCATTGAAGTTTTGATGTAATAATTAGGTTATTATTATTTCAAGTTCTTCTAGATTAATTGTTTAGAATCTTAATTAGCTTTTGAATGGAGTTCAAGACGATGTCAAGCTAACAAGGTGAAGAGAAGATTGGATGCTTCAAGAACAAGTTTTTGGGCCATACTAGTTCACCAAAGTCATTTATGCACTTATATATATATTGAATGAATGAATGTTATGCATGAATGTTGTTTGTATGTTTGATTAGATTTAGTTCACAAAATAATCAGACCAACATAGAAACAACTAGGTCCAAGGTAATATTGAGTTTATAATTGCCTTCCAAATCAAGCACTTACAAAAATCTTTGAACCTAAGATAGTAGGTTTCCGCCAAAGCGAGGTGCTGTTTAAGCAGACTTAGATGGTAAGGTATCCCAAAGGAACACGTCGATTATGGTTTTAACTCAAACAATATTGGCATATATTTTTGCAATGGGATAAATTATGGTATTAATTTATTAACCAAGAGTAATTTAGAGATTACTAGCAATCGGTTTTGCTTACCTAGAATCTTAAAAGACTTAAGACAAGCTAAATCATGCTTAAGGATTTACGACTTTTAGGGTCTTGGAATCGTTTCATTCATCATGGACCATGTTTTATTGCATGAATGAAATGTTTAATAGCTTTAATGATTGCATGAATGCTTTTATTTCAAGTTACTAAAGTATGATAAATGTTCTCTTTGCTATTTCATTTTGTAGAATATGAATGCATATAATTGTAGATCTTCAACTTTATTGCGTTCGGATAATAGAACTGCGATATTTCCTCGATCGATTTGTAACTAATTTTGAGAGCAATTCTCAAAGAAAAAGGATACTGAGAGCGTATCTTGGATTCTATTTTTCTTATAGTAATCTTTATGGTTGTTTTCAAACTAAAATTTGAATGGTAGACCAATTGGACCTCATATATTCATAATACTGGGTAGTTTTGAAATAATGAAGTATTGAGTTCAAGACTCATGTATCACCAATGTTTAACAACCAAGTTCCTTTTGATTCAATAATGAACTAGACTCATTGGATGTGGTTATTCAAATTGAATAAAAGGAAAGGGACTTTGTAAACGTAACAAAGTAAGAAAATCAAACAAAGAGTTAAATCTTTTGGACTATGAGAAAATGTGCTAGAAAGGATAGGAAACGGGGACGAAAGAAATGAATTCAAGATTCAATTTCTACCTAAAAGTTTGTGTTAAAGAGAAACGACTTAGAAAATAAACTCCAAAGGTATTATATTACCGCTTGAGGTTCTAACTTTAGTTAAGAACTCAAATTCTGGGAGCTAAGTCTAGTTATTGACCTACAAGTGGGAAATGAAGCAAGGTTGTGCTACATTAGCTGTAGGGTCATCTTTTTGTTTCAAAGTCCTTCAAGAGGCTAGAACTTAATGGCATTTTGTTCCATTAATCATTATAAACAATTTTCTATTTGGACAACAGAAAGTCTCACATTCAAAATAAATAAAGACAATCGTTGAGTGTTTATTTAAATGAAATTGTCAATTAAGGATCGAGTCATATGATTGATTAATACTCCGTAAACAAACAATTCTCTTAACATTCAAACTTCAGAAGGTTCAAATAAAATATTTTGATTTGTGTTCCACGTATCTTTGGCAATGTCATACGACCATATCAACAAGACAACATTCTAAGATTCTATGGCATGGATTTTTTGGAAGTTGACCAATTTGAGACACATGGGTCTTGTTGAATATGACATAGAAATGGACTATTGTTAGAAGTTTTTAGACAATTAAGTTCATGGGCCGAAGACGGATTTTATGACTTATCCTTTTCACAAGAACTTGAGAAAATATGGCTATATTTACTCAAGGTGAAATATGTAAATGCTTCAATGCGATTCACAAAAGAATATTAAATCAACTTAGCAAAAATTTTGGAACATCTAGACTAGATCAAGGTGATGTTTGCATGAGCCAAGAATAATTATCAAGATTGTTTATGTGGCATTATAATAATCAAAGCTCCATAAGAATATGGTATGTCCAAATGGAGAAATCGAATTTTATTCGATTAATGATAATCACGACTATTTCCTATATATTTTCTAATTACGCTCTCAAGTGACTATCACACTAAACAAAGTTTTCAAAGCTAAGGATAAGATGTCATAAGGATTGAACTTTGGTTCTGTACATCTTTTCAGTATATATATCTAGGGTTGTCAAACCCAGTGGGAGTCGGTATTTACATCAAACAAACTCAGGAATATATATATATTTTTATATGTATATATATATATATATATATATATATATATATATATATATATATATATATATATTTTATGAGCGACTCATAGAAACAAAAGGTATTGATTCTACCACAAATCTGAGAACATATGGTTGTTGCTCTAGATAATGTATTTTAGGAAACCATCATATTTCCAAAAAGGCAAGTGGGAGAAAAATGACCTCGAAGTGACCTCAAAAGAACTTCGAGTCAAGAAACAAACAAATGTAGGATACTTACACTAGTAGAAAAACATTCATTTGAGGCGTCACTTTTATATTCATTAGCGGCCTTTTAGGGGTAGCAGCAAATAGAGTGTCAGCAAATGAATGGTAATGATTTAAGGCGTTTTTTAATCATTCATTTATGGCGTAAGGTAGAAAAAAGCCTCAAATGAATAGTATTGTATGGCGGCGTTTCTACCTATACGTCTCAAACTTTGGTAAAATTGCGGGAGTTTAAACGCCGAGAATAATGTGTAATTTGTTTTTATAAATAATATATTTTTTGTATATATATTCAACAATCCCAAAAATATAGAACCTGTACTCACGCGACATTTATAAAACGTCCAAAAGTATCATCAACCACCAATAACTTCCAAGAAACTTTGATTTTTACATATAAGTTATGTGAGGGGGTCGAAAAAGCGCGAGGCTAATGCGTGACCTCGTCCCTCGTGGGTGTGACGATTCTTTTTATTCAATCAAGTGTAATTGGATTTCCTGTGAGTATACACCCAATTGACTAGTATTATAGGAGTCGCCATTCAGTTTTTAACAACAATGAGAAAAACTGACAAAACTCGGTTATCGTGACATAAAGGGAGTGCAATTATGTTTGACCACGACGGCCGTAGGTTCCCTTGTGATCCCTGGTGTGGGGATCTCTCAACATACACCCGCAAGGTAGAGATTGAGGGTTCGGGGGACTGTAACTACCGAGAGGAGTACTTCGCTCGTCGATAACTCCAGAGGCAGGATATCCTTACTAGCTCAGCATAAATAATTGAAGGGACATGCGTTAACTATTAAACTAATCTGAGTTGATTTTAGCAATATGCAACATATAATACTAATTCGATCGTGATTATCTGATTTAAATAGCATTAAGGGACCTAGCATGATAATCCGATTTCCCATAAATATCATATTTGTTAGGCGTGATAGAACAATCAGATTTAGTTAGTTTAACAGTTCATAAAAAGGGCGAGGAAAGCAGTTAAATCATCGAAAAGGGACACATTACGACGCACCCTTGAGAGGTGCGTCACGGTTCTCAGAAAACTAACCACTTTGACTTTGCTATTTCTCCTTTTTATTTAACGAATCTCAATTATGGGACAGGATACGTTCAGTTCGATTTATGGATCGTTTGCGACAGAACGCGTGAACAGTTTCGCAGCGAGAGGCTTAGGCTAAGGGTTGGAGTCAATACTCAGAATATAATTGTTTGTTGTGTTAGGTTATGATACATATGACAATTCATAAATCATGCGGAAAAACCATAAAGCCAGGAAAGCATATTATTTACACATAATCATTTAGCATAGTTTAGATGCATACACTTTGTTGCGTGCCTTCCCTAGCTGCGCCCGAACAGAACAAGAACAAGTCTTTAGGACTCCAAGTGTCGTCCCTCCGTAGATAGTCCACAGCACGTCCGGATCCGCCTTAAGCTTGACCAACTAGGATCGCCCTTAAGGTACTTAGAATTTTCGGCACATATAGGCAATTGTATGACTGAATTTTTGCTCTCAAAAATCACTTTGAATACTTGAAATCTCTATACAAAATAATAACCCTAGGCCTTTATTTATAGAGGCATGGAAAGGGAATCGTAATCCTATTAGGATACGAATTAATTAAATTAGAATCCTAATAGAATTCTTATTTAATTAATTCATACTTTTAGGTTTAGGAATTTAATCATTAGTCGAAACCTGATATCTTTAGGATTCGTATAGCACACCAACACACACGCACGCACAGCAGCCCACGAGGGGCGCCATGCGCGCGCGCGCAGCCCGCGAGCTCGCAGCCCATTGCTGCGAGGCCCATACGCTGCCACAGCGTTGGCGCGCGCTGGGCCTGCCTTGCGGTGGGCCTGGCGCAGCCTTGGCTGGTGCGTTATGGCGCGCTGGCTTGCTGGGCGATGGCCCGGCTTCGTGCTGGGCCTTCGTCTGGCAGGCCTCGTCCGATGCTAATTCGTAAGATACGCTTCCGATTAATTTCCTGATTCCCGAATTCATTTCCGATACGAACAATATTTAATATTTCCGATTCCGGAATTAATTTCCGTTTCGAACAAATATTTAATATTTCCGTTTCCGGAATTATTTTCCGATTCCGGCAATATTTCCGATTCTGACAATATTTCCGTTTCCGGCAATATTTCCGATTCCGGCAATATTTCCATTTCCGATAATATTTTCCGATACGTACCATGTTTCCGTTTCCGGCAACATCTACGACTTGGATAATATTTATATTTCCGATACGATCCATATTTCCGTTTCCGGCAATATCATCGTTTCCGGAGCATTCATTTCTTGCCTGTGACGATCTCAGCTCCCACTGAAACCAAGATCCGTCGATTCCGAATATCCATAGATGGAGTATTTAATGCCATTAAATACTTGATCCGTTTACGTACTATTTGTGTGACCCTACGGGTTCAGTCAAGAGTAAGCTGTGGATTAATATCATTAATTCCACTTGAACTGAAGCGGCCTCTAGCTAGGCATTCAGCTCACTTGATCTCACTGAATTATTAACTTGTTAATTAATACTGAACCGCACTTATTAGAATTAACATTGAATGCATACTTGGACCAAGGGCATTATTTCCTTCATGTTGTTGTGTGTTGTTTTCACGTCGAATTTAGGGGTCTATTTATAGGGAAGAGTTCGTGGAAAGATAGAATTGCAGAGTTCTAATCCGCAAAGAATTAGGAAAAAACACGTCCCGAGTATTTTCAGCGCCCAGGGCTGGGCGTCAAAGATTTTGGCGCCCAGCTCTGGGCGTTGGAAATAGGATCCAGGCAATTTCAGCGCCCTGGGCTGGGCGTTGAAATTGCTGTTTGGGCCGTTTCTTTGTCAGATTTGGATTCTTAGAATCCGGAGTGTATGAGACTTAATCGAGTCTTTTAGTGCGTATCAATTTCATGACGGAATGCGTCTGGGCCCGTTACGAACTCTAGGCTCGTTAGGATTTTAATTAATACGTAACTCTTATTTCCGAATCATTTTAGGAATAGGATTCTCGCAGTTTTCTATCTCATTTAGGATTTATATTGGAGTGCAACACCTAATTCTGACAAGTTTCTATCTTTTATGACTTTTAGAAGCTACCCTTTACGACAGTTACTATTTTTAGCAGGTTTCCATAAATAGCATTTTTCGGGTGAAATGAAAAGGGGAATTGAGATTCGTTTATTTTATTGGAGATGCGTTGTCAAGTGGAGATTTACGCACTAGTAGAAAAAACGCTTGTTGCAGCGGGCTTTTAGACCCCTGTTGCAGCGTACATCGCATGCTGCAACTGGGGGCCTGCAACAAGTCCAGACTTGTTGCAGCGTACAATGTTCGCTGCAAAAAGTGCTTTTTTGCAGCGTACATATATATGTACGCTGCAACAAGTGTGTAAAATTAGGCAAAATTCATGACCTGTTGCAGCGTACAAATTGGTGTACGCTGCAACAGGGTAGGTTTGTTACAGCGAACAAAAATTTGTACGCTGCAACAGACCTACCCTGTTGCAGCGAACAACAATTTGTACGCTGCAACAGACCTACCCTGTTGCAGCGAACAACAATATGTCCCCTGCAACAAGTCTTCATTTTTGCCTATTTTCACATACTTGTTGCAGCGAACAAGTATATGCCCCCTGCAACAGAGTCGTCCTTTTGGAGGGAAAAGTTTAATTCTATTTATCTATACGTGCCTTGCACCAAATATATGAACCTTTCAACAACAATAATAGAATACCACAACCTGTAGAATAAATATAAAAACAATAACTGGTGTTTTGTATACATATATATATATATATATATATATATATATATATATATATATATATATATATATATATATATATATATATATATCCCAAAACCAAAATGCACTTACTACATTTAAACATATGTTTCAATTTCAAAATACGCATACATTTTAATATAAAATATTGTTCTATAACATCTAAACCAACTCGATCAAGCACGCTCAAGCCAATAATAAGTACTTGCTGGTAAAAACCTTAGCCCATTGCTCACGAACCACATCGATTTCCTCACTAGCGTAAGGCGCATTCCTCGGAGTATAGACCTTTACAAAAACAAAAATTTCAATTAAGCATTAGATTAAATGCATATTAAATGTCACATTTTAACATTCAAGCAACTAATGACAATGTCCTAATACTCTAGAATACGACTCAAGAGTAACGAAAATTAATTAAATACCTCATCTAGCTTGAGGTTATGAATATTAAACATGTAATAAGCTTAAAATGAGTCATTAGGTTCTTTAGATCAAAGTTGGGAGCGAAAATGCCTCATTTTAGCCTAAATACGACCTATAACGAGCCAATGAGCCTTAAATGTGCATAAATAGATTGGAATGAGTCTTAGAAAGTTAAAACTAAGCATATTAATCATGTAAAAGGTTTAAAATAAGTCCGTAGGTTCTTTAGTTCATAAGTGTGAGCGAAAATGTCATTTTAGCCTAATTATGTCCTATAATGACCAAACAAGCCTTAAATGTGCATAAATATATTGGAATAAGTCTTAGAAAGTTAAAACTAAGCACATTAATCAAGTAAAAGGTTTACAATGAGTCCTTAGGTTCTTTAGTTCAAAGTTGGGAGCGAAAATGTCATTTTAGCCTAAATATGACCTATAACTACCCAATGAGCCTTAAAGGTGCATAAATAGATTGGAACGAGTCTTAGAAAGTTAAAATTATGCATATTAAACATTTAATAAGTTTAAAATGAGTCCTTAGGTTCTTTATTTCAAAGTTGGGAGCAAAAATGTCTCATTTTAGCCTAAATATGACCTATAACGATCAAATAAGCATTAAATGTGCATAAATAGATTAGAATAAGTCTTATAAACTTAAAACTAAGCATATTAATAATATAATAAGTTTAAAATGAGTCCTTAGGTTCTTAAGTTCAAAGTTGGGAGCGAAAATGTCATTTTACCCTAAATATGACCTATAACGACACAATGAGCCTTAAATGTGCATAAATGGATTGGAATGAGTCCTAGAAAGTTAAAACTAAGCATATAAAACATTTAGTAAGTTTAAAATGAGTCCTTGGGTTCTTTAGTTCATAGTTGGGAGCGAAAATGTTATTTTAGCCTAAAGATATCCTATAACAACCAAACATGCCTTAAATGTGTATAAGTACATTAGAATAAGTCTTATAAACTTTAAACTAATCATCTAATAAGTTTCAAATGAGTCTTTAGGTTCTTTAGTTCAAAGTTGGGAGCGCAAATGCCTCATTTTAGCCTAAATATTACCTATAACGACTTCGAATTGCAACTTAATTTGTACGGCTTGTCACGGGCACATTCTAGGTTTTCCTAATCTGGGTTGATAATAGCCAGTATGAGAAATAGGGAGAGAGAAAACCCATGGTTATTTTGTGGCCATTAGTACCACAACTTTGAAGAAGTTGAGGTTTGTGGGATTTGCGGCCATCGAATGCCTGAAACTTCTGAAAAAACTTATGTTTAATCAGGTGTTTTCCCTTCTGATCTCTTGCCTGATTTTCTCTATCTTGGTAGTTATGATAACACTTCTAGGTCTGAACTTCTTAAGTCTCAAATAATTTTCATAATTCTCAACGTAAGTTATTTTTATTCTATTCCATTGTCCCTTTTTATTGAAACTTTGTTTTTGTTTAGTCCTAATTGCGTGCTAATTGATTTGATGGTTTGTTTGAATTAGGGTATTAATGATTTTCTTGATTAATTGGGTGTATAATTTAAGTGCAGTTTCTTTCATAATAACCCTTTTTTAATTGAAAGTTCTGTTTGTTTTGTTGTAATTGCTTGCGTGTGAATTGGTTTGATGGGTTGTTTGAATTAGGGTGTTCTTGATTAATTGGGTATAAAATTCAAGTGTAGTTTCATCATAAAATAGCCCCTTTATTGAAATTTTGTTTTTTAGTTGTAATTGCTTCGAATTTACTTGATGGGTTGTTTCAGTTTTATTAAAAGTAGTGATTCGACTATTTGCTTCAATTTTTATGAGGAGACTTTGATGAGTATGATGATTTAAGTGATGCTGAAATGATGAGAATGAGGCATTAATTCTCATGACCAAAGTATTGGGGGAGAGGATAAAAGGTTTATAAGGGCGATCCCAGGGATGAATAATGGTAGTAGGTTATAATTTCAAAGTGGTTCAAGTAAAGATGATATTATTTGTAAGAGAAGGCATTCTTCCATGGGGGTTCCAGTAGCGAAAACATTAAAGAGGGTGATGTATATTCTGGTTAGAGAAGGTTTGAGATGAGTAGCGAGATTCCTATTTTCACGGGGAAAGAGAAACTTGGTGGTCTGATGAAGCTATTAAAGACTTGGTGCTCAAACGAAGCTCAGTTAGACTTGAAAGCTCTGAAACGTTGTCTAATACTGATCCACTGAACAAATTAGAACTAAGATCAAGGTATTGAAGATTTGGAAGATTGTTGAAAAGGGATTCTGGGATCAACCTAGTAAAATGATTAATTGACAAATCAAGGTAAGTCAAGTTCCTGATCCTAAATATGAACCCAGGAAATCCCCAGTTAACTCATTAAGACCAAAATTCAAGTGGGTTAACAAAGGCATAGAACTAAACATAGACCAATCATCAGGTGTTTCAAGATAATTAGCATGCGGCTGCTTGTTTCCTCCTCTTGTATAATGTATATAACGAAGGAGGTAGCGGCAGTCATGAATCATCAGGTGTATCAAGATAATTAACATATGTTAATGAATGTTTCAGGAAGCATATCCATATCTCCAGCATTGTATCTCTTTAGCATTAGCTTCAAGGAACCACTTATTGCTTCAACAAGTTTGTTAGATACTACTCCAGGGGAACTTGAGATGCCAACCAATATGAGCTTTAACATCTGGGATTGAACAAGATAAAAAGGTATTTCTGCTACGTGAGGCAGAACGGAGACCAAAGTAAAGAAGCCAAGGGAAAGCCTCTGCCTGAAGGCGTTGATAAGAGAGCGAGAACTTGAATGCAAGAGCGTACTATTTGATCCATGTACTCTGTACAAAGTAGAAATAAAGCATACAGTTAGGAAGCTTGAAAAATTAGCCGCCCATTACTACATTATTATGTGAATTAAAATGGTGGATATTTGGAAAAAAAACATTACTCAAAGCGTAACTGAGATATATAAAGTGATTTACATGTAACATAATGTCCCAAGAATTCCCTTAATTTCGATTCTTTATGAAATTTTGTGTTCAGACATGTCCCAAGAATTCCCTTAATTTTGATTCTTTATGTAACATATTGGTCGCAAGTAAATTCTATCAATTGATGCATGCAAAGACTGGTGATATTCATCAAGACCCGTGAGTTGCATGACATTTCTCATGGCATGTAACCAAAGCAAAAATATCATTAGTAGAACTTATTGTTAATATATTGTCGATCTCATTTTGCACACCCTCCAATTTAAGTTGTCCACCAACTGCATAAATTCAGTAAATTCAGCCTCATATCGCCTCGATGCTACAATATTCAGTACCCTTTATGAGTCTAAGGCATCATCATCCTCAATCACAATATTACTAGGAAGGTCAACTTTTAATCATGATTAAATATTCTGTCTTTAGTAATATTGTGTTCATGACTATACACCAGTAACAACATAATATGTTTCAGCATTACAGAAAAATTAACAACAATATCAGCAGTATAGCAGCAAAGCATAGCAGCAGAATTACAGCAGTAGTGGATAGCAAGCATCAATCTGAGATTTCAAACACATTTAGTACTCAATATGATCCTTAATCCCTCAACATCAACTGCAACTGAGTCCCAATTCACAAGAACATAATATAAATAGTTCATTCCATAGAGTTCTTTCAGTAATACTAACTGAAAGTCTGAAAGCCAAAGCTCAAAGGAATAGATGCGACGCGCTGACGATCAAGCATTACCATTCCCCTTCCAGAATCTTTTCAGGTTTTGCAGCTATAAGAACAAAGACTATTACTAAGAGGACTACATACCGAAACATATGAAATTATATAAAATGTGCCCCATAAACAGGTCTCCTTGTGAATACCCAATCAACTACCCTAATCCAGGCAATATCTAATCAATACTTAGTTATTAAGATGATGCAGTTGGCCAATATAGTTTAACTCTGACTGCATCAAATAAGCGTACGTGCTATAAGGAATTGAAACAGACCAGCTAGGAAGAGTCAATGACAAATGAACGAATATAGAAAGATAGCAAAACATTACCAACCAATACTCCTTGTCACCCTGGAAACCTTCAGGTTTAAGGTTCTTGAAAGAAACAGCCATTCCAGTTTCTTGCGCAGGCTCTTAAAGAGTTCGTGGAAGCATTTTGCACGCTCCACCAGGTCAGAGTAATCACATAAATAAATAATTAAATAAATAAATATAAAAACAAGAGAGGTTAAAAATAAATTAACTGATATTGACAGTCCTGTTTTTAGATTATGGATATTGAGGTGGATAAGAATATACTCTTGCATTGTCAAATACAGAGTACTCATAGTATTATATTCTGAATTTGTATATCTATTCAGCAAAGAAATCTAGTGATAGTTCCATCCAAATACTCAACTACTTTCATTTGACATGTTTATCTGGATAAACAAAATCCGATATGATAATTCCACCTAAATAATCAACTGCTTCTATTGGTTAAAATTACTTAATATATAGTTAGTTACGGAGTATTAGGCAGGCTTCCATAAGACAGTCGATAAAGCATGACCAAGAGTTTTCAGACCAACGAATACAACACAAGTGCCAAACAATCAGTGTGCTACACGACACATCGTGAAATCTAGTCTAACATCATGCTATGCAAAATACTATTCAACATTTCAACATTCAAACTTACGCTACAAAACGGACCAGGAAATACTCGACTTGACTCGATGATACATCTTCGCAACAGGGAAAAAGGGGTAAAAACCTCGCTATCAACGAATAATATTTGAGCAATAGCGACTAAAACGCGGATACTTAAATTTCAATCTACGAGCAAGAAAAGGAAAAAGCAAAAAGACACCATAAGATTAAAAATGGCAAAGCATCTGGATGTTATCAATTACTGTACATTGGGATCCTTATGTTACATCAATTGTCGGAAACTGGCTCACCATTCTTTATGTAGATTATGGGTTGGGGCGGATAGCACTACACTCAACTTCCTAATTCCTAATTCCGACCGACAAAACCCACACGTCCAAGAAAAAAAACCATTATCTTATTGCAAAAGGCATAAATTAAACTATAGAAGTACCATACTTGTTGAATTTAGAAAACAAAAAACTTCTCCATATCATGAATTGACTTCAACAATATTAAATTCAAATTTGCAATTGTAAATTGTAAAGAAAAGACCGGCAAAACTCCCAACAAAAATTGTAAATTTAACTCTGATTTACCTTATGTTTAATTGTCAATGGCTTTCCAATTGAAAATTAGGGTTTTGGGAGAAGAAAAGGGGGAAATTTCACAATGCCCAGCATTTGACATGAAACCTGCAATTAAACAATTAACGGAAAATGATTAAACAAATCACCATCATTACAATTAGCGTATTACCAATAGTATTATTGAAGAAATTAAGCATAGAAATAGTAATTTAGAAAAGGACATTGGAGAAAGTATAAAACATAATTGCACAAAATAATTCAAATACAATTTAATTAGCAATTTAATTGAAAATTCAAAAATAACAAAACAGACCTAGCTTGCTCCGTCGACCACCACTGCGGGCTGTCATCGGTCACTCACGCCGCTGCTGTGGAGTGGTTCCGAGTGGTGCTCTACCGCCGATACGAAAAGCCCTAACTCCCAAATCCCCAAATTCTAATTCACAAGCCCTAATTTCTAACTTAATTCCAAATTAAAATCCCGACAAAAACCCAAGATCTTGCTGGAGTACCACCGGCGACGGGAAAGACCCAGCGGCGATTGGCAAGAACCATCGGCGACGGGCGAGACGCAGGGAAAGCTGAGGGAAGAAGAAGGGAGTACTGAGCGCGCGATATGATTTAAGAATTTAATTTGGTCTTTGAGGTTTGAGATAGAACTAAACGTTTGGTTTTGAATTATTTTTGCAGCGAAAAATATTACTAACTTGTAATTGCAGGGGGCTTTTACCATCTACGCTGCAAAATAAAAGGGTTATTGCAGGGGGCTTTTAGACTGTACGCTGCAAAAAATTCTTTTGCAGGGGGCAATTAATTTGTACGCTTCAATAACCCTTTAAAGGGTTTGACCCGCGTTGACCTACTGGTTGTTGAAGCGTATTAATACATGTACGCTGCAACAAGGGGGCTGCAAAAGGGTTTTTTCTACTAGTGACGCTTTCATCATCGAACCTTCCCTTTCGGGAATGGGGACAAAAGTAGGTGTCTACAAGTTAACCATCATATGTTTACAAAAATAAACCACCTAAATAGTTTCAAGTCTATAATAACTATATCTTTTACACTTCATACGTTACAAAATTGCACCAAAAATATAATAAGCCAATTATATATGATTTTAATAGCAAAAAACATCCACAAAAAGAGATCGATGAAGCCTTAATTATTTACACACAATGTTCGGTGAAGTATGATGCCCATTTGTCTCGTATTTCATCAATTTGCTCATCAGGGAAAGGATCTCCACTCAGAGATGTGCAAAACTAACAAAATAATATATATATCATAAAATTATTTATCCTTCAAAAGTTTAATATACTTAGTATTAGGTTACTTAGACTCATTTCCATCTACTTTGGTCAAGTTATGCACGTTTAAGACTTTATTGATCATTATAGGTCATATTTTGACTGTTATAGTCGTTTTTGCTCTCAACTCTAACCAGTGAACTTAAATTGGTATTCTAAACCCTTTAAATGTTTAATATACTTAATATTAGGATGATAAGACTCATTTTCATTTAATTTGGTCAAGTTATGCACATTTAAGGCTTTATTGATCGTTATAGGTCATATTTTGACTGTTATAGTCGTTTTTGCTCCCAACTCTAACCTGTGAACTTAAATTGGTATTATAAACCCTTTAAATGTTTAATATACTTAATATTAGGATTATAAGACTCATTCGCATCTAATTTGGTCAAGTTATGCGCGTTTAAGGCTTTATTGATCGTTATAGGTCATATTTTGACTATTATAGTCGTTTTTGCTCCCAACTCTAACCCGTGAACTTAAATTGGTATTCTAAATCATTTAAATGTTTAATATAATTAATATTAGGATGATAAGACTCATTATCATCTAATTTGGTCAAGTTATGCACATTTAAGGCATTATAGATCGTTATAGGTCATATTTTGACTATTATAGTCGTTTTTGCTCCCAACTCTAACCCATGAACTTAAATTGGTATTCTAAACCCTTTAAATGTTTAATATACTTAATATTAGGTTACTTAGACTCATTATCATCTACTTTAGTCAAGTTATGAACGTTTAAGGCTTTATTGATCATTATAGGTCATATTTTGACTATTATAGTCATTTTTGCTCCCAACTCTAATCCGTGAACTTAAATTTGTATTCTAAAACCTTTAAATGTTTAATATACTTAATATTAGGATGATAAGACTAATTTTCAACTAAGTTTGTCAAGTTATGAACATTTAAGGCTTTATTTATCGTTATAGGTCATATTTTGACTATTATAGTCATTTTTACTCCCAACTCTATCTTGTGAACTTAAATTTGTATTCTAAACCCTTTAAATGTTTAATATACTTAATAGTAGAATGATAAGACTCATTCTCATCTAATTTGGTCAAGTTATGCACATTTAAGGCTTTATTGATCGTTATAGGTCATATTTTGACTGTTATAGTCATTTTTGCTCTCAACTCTAACCCGTGAACTTAAATTAGTATTCTAAACCCTTTAAATGTTTAATATACTTAATATTAGGATAATAAGACTCATTCGCATCTAATTTGGTCAAGTTATGCACATTTAAGGTTTTATTGATCGTTATAGGTCATATTTTGACTATTATAGTCGTTTTTGCTCCCAACTGTATCCCATGAACTTAAATAGGTAGTCTAAACCCTTTAAATGTTTAATATACTTAATATTCGGTTACTTAGACTCATTATCATCTACTTTAGTCAAGTTATGCGCGTTTAAGGGTTTATTGATCATTATAGGTCATATTTTGACTATTATAGTCATTTTTGCTCCCAACTCTAACCCGTGAACTTAAATTTGTATTCTAAACCATTTAAATGTTTAATATACTTAATAGTAGGATGATTAGACTCATTCTAATCTAATTTGGTCAAGTTATGCACATTTAAGGCTTTATTGATCGTTATAGGTCATATTTTGACTGTTTAGTCAATTTTGCTCCCAACTCTAACCCGTGAACTTAAATTAGTATTCTAAACCCTTTAAATGTTTAATATACTTAATATTAGGATGATAAGACTCATTCTCATATAATTTGGTCAAGTTATGCACATTTAAGGCTTTATTGATCGTTATAGGTCATATTTTGACTATTATAGTCGTTTTTGCTCCCAACTCTATCCCGTGAACTTAAATTGGTAGTCTAAACCCTTTGGCCTTGGATGATTAATTGGATTTAGTTAGGAATGAAGAAATGGAGATGAGAAAAGTCATCCCTGCTCAAAATAACAAAAGATAACTACGGGTTGCTCATTTCCCTTTGTATGGATCCATTAGTTAGGTTCTTAGAGGACCAAACTTCATACAATCATCTAGGATTCTTGACGGAACTGAATTCTAGAAATAAATTAAAATACATAACAAGGATAACACCCTTACTTTATCTAAATCTGAAACATCATTGCAGCAGGAGACTAAATCAAACATGTACCGCATTACGTAAAATCCACACTCAAGGCCTCCCTTTTGTTGAGCGCAGTAGAAACAAGGGTAAGATTTAGATTAGGTAAAAATGGAATCCATACGAATTATAAATATCAAATCATTTTTACGTGGGCAATTACCTCCACATATTTCCATAAAGGTTCTTTCCTGTTGACACGGTTGCCACACATCTTATACCTTGTAAAAAAACTAGAAATTCCCAATTAATCTTAAGTCTTTGCTTAGTTATATCCTTAAAAGCATACTTGATAAAAATATAATTACATAACGAAAAAACTAAACGGACTTACTGTCTCACTATTGTATTAATATTCACTTTTCGACCTAAACTCAAGGGAACGGAATCGAAGTGATAGATGGTGCAATTTTTAACAGATATTGCAAGGAGCATCCAATGGTCGCTGGATCCAATAACAATTCCATTACAATTATAATAATATAAGTAAGGAATATGAGCAACGCAGCAGACGCAACAACTTAGAACAACAACATATGCACAGACTTAGAACAGTAACAATCAAACAACATCTACTTAGCATAACAATAGATCGTGCATAGCAGCAGCAACTTAGCATAACAACAACAACATAATAACAAGAACATCAGAAGCAATAATATAACACACATCAGATAGCAGCAGATTAATGGGTCATATAGTCATTTGGTGCAAATATAAACCTTAAAGTCGAGGAGATGAGTAAGGAACACATTTTCAACAAAACTTCAGAAATTGATCAATTGTGTAAGCAAATTCTATCATACTAACCAATTACAACATAATCAAGTGGTTCTTAAGTAATTAGAATTAATCATATTTCCCCTAGGGATATTGTGTCGCATCAGTTTTGCTTAGTTAGGATATCAATTTCTTAGTTAGGTGAAGGTTGGGACTTTTTGTTCTTAGGTCAAACCTCTCTCCACTTAGAGTAAGCCGGTGTTGCCCCTAATGTAGCTTCTCTGTAGGAATGTTATTTCAAGTTCCAGTTTTCTAAATATTTACCGTGCCTTTGATTTTCCGTGCCTTTGATTTTCCCAAGTTATCCATTTAGAGTATTGACTCATTATATGCTCTGCATGAGTTTGATGCTAGTTGAGGTTACAAGATGGACATCACTGTTATGGTATGAGGGTTAAAGTTCATTCTTTAACCACTGTTTTGAACTTGCTAGTTACTTCCATAGACTTGTTTAACATGTGATTTTGTAATCGACTGCAATGTGGTTCCAGAAACTGATGTTCAAGAGAAGGCTTCAGATATTATTCAGGACTCCTTAACAGTAAAAAAAAAGGAAAAGGTTATGCAAGAGGGAAATATAAAGAACAAGGGTTTTGAATTGTTTGGAGATAACAGTGTGCTAGTTCAGGACTCATCTGATGGTGTACATACCTTACAAAAAACAAAAACTAAACCCAAAACCAAAACCAAATGTCTTCAGGTAAGAAAGGAAGAGTTTTAATTCTTTGACTGGTACTGCTGAGCTACCCAGATCAAGACTATGCATGCTCAGAGGTGAACCTGATAGAAACACAGATCAACATTACAAGAACATGATCAAACATAATCCTGGAAATGCCGTGCTTTTGGTAAACTATGCCAGAATTTTAGAGGAGGTAGCAAATCTTCTACTGAAAATGAACATTTTATATGGTTGCAGTGTTCTGGTTTAATGTTTTTGTGTTAGGTTAGACTGGTGATTTGGCTAAAGCAGGAGAGTATTGCGAACGAGCAATTCTAGCGGAAGCCGGAGATGGGAATGGGAACGGGAATGGCAATGGGAATGGGAGTGTACACTCTCTATATGGTGAACTAATATGGCAAAGCTGCAAGGATGTTACTCGAGCTGAAACTTACTTTCATCATGCTGTTCTAATCCTAATGACATGTAATCCAAACTTAGCAGCAGCAGCAACTTAGCATAACAACAGCAGCATAATAACAAGAACATCAGAAGCAATAATATAACACACGTCAGATAGCAACAACAGCATAACTAACTCATTTCATACTTACTTTTCAAAAATCGGTGCCAGAACGAACTCATTTATGGATTTTACTTATTCGTTCATTCCTTTGAAAATGTATGCATTGAATTCCTCGGTGCTTGAATTGATTTTGGTGTCAGAAGTAGTGTCTGGACATAGCCACCCAACTTTGGAATCCTTTTCATTTGAGTTCAATTCATTTTGGAGTGCTCTGAGCGATCGATTATTGAATAGGTTACATGATTTACGTGAAAGAAATTTAAATATATTACCTACTTAAGATAAAAAAAAAGTTACGTCATGAAAACTTGAATAATGGATATATTTAGCTTTGCTCCTCTTAAGAACTGTGAAATATCATTCTTGTCTACCGGAATTTTTTCATTTTCATTGTAATGGAACGAGATCCCATCTAGAATCACTTCAAAAGAATCACCATCTGTACGTCATGGAGCCAACAAATGTCCGCAACCACTCACATTCTTGACTAAGGGAAACTACAACAGTATCAGGAATATCCAGGCTTCTTTGTTACTTAGTAAGTCTCGGCTTTATACCGATAACATAAGGTTGTGCACATAGTAACTTTGCTCACGTTGTGAATTGCTGAATAAAAATCAAGAAGTGTTCCTCCATTAGGTTCGGACTGTTAGAAAACATTAACCAAACTTATTAGACTAGCTAAGTACGTATTCTCGATAAAAGAAAGGGACCAAATGTAGACTACATAGAAGCCTTGTATGATTTTCTAACAAATTAAACCAGTTTGGGAAGTCTGACACGTATTCAAGTATCTCCAAATCCAAATCATAACTTCTGGCTATGAAAATCATGATTTTGATTCCACAAAAGTTGAACCGAAGAATGAGGCTGGAATACACGACATACAACTGTAGTTTCTAAACAAACCTAGAACACGAGACAAAAACTAAAACACTCAGATAATTAATTAACAACAACCATCAACTGTACTAAAACTAAACTACAAATCCTGATTAGTCCTACATGATAAACCAGTAATCCAAAGCAAATGTGAAGCTGTTGCCCTATATCTCAAGCCTTAAACAACATCGACAGATGAACTAGTAATACATATGTGAGTGAAAAAAATAAATAACTAAACTACTGAACTAGATGAACCTGCTGCCCCTATATCTCAAGCCTTAAACAAGACCGACATCATTAATTTCCAAGAGCATGTCAAGCAATCGAGTAGAAGCAAGAATGCTCACTCAACATGTTGCCCAAACATCAAAAGAATCACTGGATAATGATTATGCCATCTCAACAGAAAAACCAGCTAACATATTTCTAAGCAGCTCAACAGAAACCAGAGGCAAATTGATTCAAAAATAACCCCAAACCTTCCCAACTTCTATAAAATAACACTAAATCAAGTAGAAACCAACGACCGGGCTGTTTAAAATTTCAAAAAATAAAGGCAGTAGGTAAAGAAAAATGAAAAAAGCATAATTTTAGCACTTATCATTGTGTCCTCCCATTATTTACTCCTTAAACCTTGATAACACTTGGCCAATCCCAATTAATATTCAACTTGCGACTACACAAACCGATCTGTTGACCATACTTCAATCTCCATTTGCCGGGTGGACGCAAAAGGCTGTCAAACTGAAGGAACATGGGCCCGGTCTTTCCTAGCCCTTTTGTCGGACCCTTAGCTTTTCCTGATCCCCTTCCCCTACCCTTGCCTTTCATGCTAACTGACTCCTCTGTAGGATGATTAGCATCAACTCCGAGAAGGGCGGCAGCATCAGCCATCTCCTCAAACTGATCAAGTCGACGCAAATACTCGTCATTAGCTATATCTTCTGGTTCACCTTGGTCGTTCTCGTTCAAGCCATCATAGTCCTCATCTTTTTCTAGCATATCTTCATCACATTCATCCCGAGCCATAGTTCTGAAAAATTTGAATCTTTCAACTTTAGAACAAGAGCGGAACTAGTACAAACAAACAGAATACATAGAACAATACATTATTGGAAAAAAAAAATAGGTACTTCAAATAAAAAATCAATCAACTAAAAACACGAGAAATATGTCTACGCAGTACCTAAATAATTATCAAGGTTCATCAACAGTTATGCATTTTGTATATGTTAGGTTATGATATATAAAAATGAATATAAATCATGCGGAAAAACCATTAAGCCAGGAATCCAAATTAATTGTAACATAACAATTAGCATAATTTAGGACACATACACTTTGTAGCGTGCCCTCCCTAGCTGCGCCCGAAGCGAACAAGAACAAGTCTTTTGGACTTCAAATGTCGTTCCTCCATAGAAATTCCACAGCACGCTCGGATCCACCTTAGATTTAATTAACTAGAATTGCACCTAAGGTACTATGTGATTTTTCGGTTTATTCAGCAAATTAATGACTGAGTTTTATGCCTAAAACTTGTATGAATACATGAAAAACTCGTTGAATTCCTCGATATAAATTGTGAACTATGATCACCTATTTATAGGGTATGGAAATCGGATATTCGAATCCTACTAGGAAACAAATTAACTAATCTAAATTTGACTCAAATTCAATTAATTAATTATCTAGTAGATTTAGGAAATCAATATAAACGAATCCTAATCGATCAAGGCTTTGTACACAAACACAAACACAAATGCACGCACAGCAACCCACAAGGGGCGCCATGCGCGCGCGCGCTGAGGTCTGGCCCAGCAACTGCTCGCAGTCCACTAGGGGCGCGCCTGCTGGCCTTGCTCGCGCTTTGGCTGGGCTTCGCTTGCTTGGTCGCGCGGGCTGCGCCTATGCCTTTGTTAGTGCGCGCGGGCTTCGCTAGGCGTTGGGCCTAGCTTCGTGCGAGGCCTTGCATCTAGCAAGCTCGTTCGATGTTTATTTCGTACGTCGCGCTTCCGATTAATTTTCCGATTTCGGAATTCATTTCCGATACGAACAATATTTAATATTTCCGATTCGGGAATAAATTTCCGTTTCGAACAAATATTTAATATTTCCATTTCCGGAATTATTTTTTGATTCCGAAAATATTTTCGATTCCGGCAATATTTCCATTCCCGATAATATTTTCCGATACGTACCAGGTTTCCGTTTCCGGCAACATCCACGACTTGGATAATATTTATATTTTCGTTACGATCCATATTTTGGTTTCCAGCAATATCATCGTTTCCGGAGTATTCATAATTTGCCTTTGACGATCTCAGCTCCCACTGGAACCAAGATCCGTCGATTCCGAATATCCATAGATGGAGTATTTAATACCATTAAATACTTGATCCGTTTACGTACTATTTGTGTGACCCTACGGGTTCAGTCAAGAGTAAGCTGTGGATTAATATCATTAATTCCACTTGAACTGAAGCGGCCTCTAGCTAGGCATTCAGTTCACTTGATCTTACTGAATTATTAACTTGTATAATTAACACTGAACCGCATTTATTAGACTTACCATTAAATGCATACTTGGACCAAGGGAATTATTTCCTTCAGTCTCCCACTTGTCCTTAGGGACAAGTGTACATTTCCTAATTCCTTTCTCGCTCGATGCTTGCTCTTGAACATAAGGTAAGAGTTGTCATCCTTATTATGTCCAGAGGTGTTTCTCGGTTTCAGAGTTCAACTGATCAAATAAACAGATAATCATAGCCTATGATTCATCTGAGCACGGCCATGCATTTTACAGTTTCTAGCTCTCCGAGTGGCCTTGTACAACTTTTAGCATCTCATCCCGATTTATGGGAGGACAATCTCAATCTTGCGATCTTGAGATTAGACTTCGTTTGATAGGTGATTACCCGAGCGTTTCCTTTATAGCCTCCTTTTACGGTGTGACGGTTGACAACGTCAAAGTAAGCAGTTCTCAAAGAAGTAATCTCAAATCACTCAGGTATTGAGGATTAGTGTCTAATAATTTTAATGAAATTTACTTATGAAAATTTTTCATCTCTTACAGTAAAGTTTCATAGGTCTGTCCGATACTAGTCTTCCCAAAGTAAGTATCTATGCAAATGATTACCACATTGCCATGTCCACATAGTTCAAGAAACAGAACTACCAGTCATCTTGCATTCTAGTCGTCTAGCGTTTTCTATGCGTCCATATTTATAGAAAACTCCAACCAGGGACCATTTTCAAATTTTGACATTCAAGTTCACTTGATAGACATTTCTTAGTCACAGGACTGGTCCTGACAGTCTATCTTGAATATCTCGTAAAATTGAAGGGACTCATCATTTAATACTAAACCAAGATTAAATGGAATATGAATACATTTTATATATGATAAATGTTCAACCCCAATGTTTTACAACCATGGTCCTCAAACCCATCTTTAAAGCAATTCATGGAATTCAAAACTATGCTTGATTTCCAGTGCCACAATGTGAGTGTTCTTTCTCACCTGTTGCATACGTTTAGTTTATCATGCTTTGCCAATCTTAATATCCCTTTCATCGAATGTCATTCGAGATAGGATGATAAGATCTTTAGAGTTTGTTTATTTTGTGATCTAGTCTTTCTTACTTCAATAGTGGTTCTACGCATTTTGCAATGAAGAACCATCATGTCAGCAGTCATGTAATCTAGCCAAGTTCAGCGAAGAACTCTTTAACATAAACAACCCTGTTTTATGCTTCTTAGGCAGTAGTTACTTTTATTTCAACTGTTTAGGTTGGTAGTGATGCTTTGTTTGGATTTACTTATCCAAGCAGTTCATAGATATGTGGAAGACTTTCCATCTGTATCTCAGAACATAGAAATTAGTATTTAATTTCCCACGCAACAACTCATGGTCTCCAATCCATGTTGCCATTTCAAAACACGATGCTCTGTAGCTCGCCCTTGCCAATGGTTAACTGCAAAAGAATCATGCTTGATCCTTTGCCAGTGTTTATGCGTGTAGCATCAATATTTAGCATATCTTTATTTCCTTGAATCAAGAACTATTCTTATGTACCTTTTCAAGTAACATAAGTTTTTCTTGATCTCAATCTAGTTGATCTTTACTTTAGATCAATAGAGATTGGTATATGTTCGTCATGCCTAAAGTCATACGATACGTTTTTGGCGATCCTTATATTATATCACACATGATAAATTCTTTTGTAGAATAATTCCCAATTGAATTCTATTCATGTAACTTTGGCTCATTCAATTTCAGTAGATACTGAATCTAGCTAAATTCTTTGACATATAATATAGGTTTAAGAATCTCATCTAGATCCTTTGATGTTTAACTTAGTATATGCTTATAAATGCCATTACTTAATCCAAAACAATATTTTAAGATTTTTGTAAATAGATCTTAATATCCAGTATGTACTAAGTTTCGCCTTGGTCCATCATAGTTGAATAATTTCAAATCTAAGTCATTAGCATTTGAATGTTATTTCACAATAGAGAGATATGTGTGTGATACACATAGGACCAATTAAGTTTTATGTACTCCCACTAAGCTTCTTATATATCTATAAGAATCATGTACATTTTATTAAACTAAAATACTTATTAGCTTCACTAAAATACAGTTCTAATTCCAATTTCTTTCTTAAATCTGTACTTAGATTTCATAAGCTAGCTTTCCTTTTCAAGCATTTATTTGGATCCACAAATCCTATGACATGTCATGTACATAGTTTACTCCAACATTTTATTGAGGAATACGTTTTGTCATCCAATTGCCATATGTACTAACTAGTATTTTATGCACGCGATGCGTGCGTGAAGTTTAGAATGCATGTAAACCAACATTAATAAATCAATATTTATGATCGTAGAATGACTATCTCTATATTTAAATTTCAGCTTTTAAGTACAATAAAGATTATAATTTTCGTTTTAAGCAAGTTTAGAAAGTGGGCCCATTTTATTGACTGAGCCCAGTTTCTTAAAGCCCGTTTAATTCATAAGGCTTGAAGGGCCTATTTCCTTTTGTTCATAATCTTCCTATCTCTTATTTCTCTCTCCTCATACCGCCGTTGATGGCATCCAACCCTATTTCCTTTTGTTTCTTTCTCCTTTCTCTCTCCTCATTTTGGTGATCTCCTTCTTTTCTCTCAAACTATGGCGAAACTCTCCATCTCACCTCTCGTTTCGCCGCACTTTCCATCTCATATCTCCTCACCGCACTTTCCATCTCAGAAATGGAGATGATCCCTCCTTTGTCTCACCTCATTTCCAACTACTTTGAAGAAGATCTGAGCAAAAATGGCGATAACACTCATGCATATTTCAGATCTGTTCAACAAATGGTGAGCGCATAGGTATATCTCTTCGTCTTTTTATTTCTTGTGAATTCTAATGATTTTTTTTGCTTTATTTCCTTCTAAATTTCCAGATCTTGTTGTTTTGATACTGATTTATCGTATTTCTGTTGTTTTTGTTTAAGACCTAATTATTTTTGGAATTTTTAGTTTGCATGTCGTGAAATTATACGGATTGGAGAGGAAGAAGCAAAGGCGGATGGCGAGGCGGGGCGAGGCGTTGTGCGAGGCGAGGCGGGCGAGGCGGGCGAGGCGCTGTGCGAGGCGAGGATGTGAGTAAGTTCAGGTACTTTCTTAGAAGTTGCGAGGCTGTATTGGTCTGAAAAAATGCATGTTAATGCATACTCAATAAACCTAATTGAATCTCACCATAAAAGAAACCTAATCGAAAGTTAGAAAGGTGTTGGAAAACTATAACTCCTCACTGTATGTTTTGTGACTGAGAAAAGGAGGAAATTCATGCATAACTTTGATGTTATTGATAGCATTGTATTTGATGCACTGTAGTGTACTGTTTCGTGAAATTGTACTGTGTTGTGAAATTCTGTTGTTTCAGAGTTGAACCGTGTGTGATGAATTTGTAAACATGTTTTTTTCTTGATATTTAATGATGGTTTAATGATTTGCGAGGCGATAGGTACCATAATCTGATTTGCTTGATATTTAATGATGGTTTAATGATTTCGTTTTATATGTCTTTTATTTTCGAAATTTCACAATCTGAAATTTATTTTTTTGTTTGAAATTGGGTTATTCGATTTATTAGGGTTTCATGTTTGAAATTTAACCCAATGTGAGGATATTAGGTTATTGTTTTGTTTTGGGTTCTCGGTCATTGAGGTAGTTGGGTTTCATTAGGGATTCATTTATAATTCGGGATTCAAGTAATTAAAGTAATTAAAATAAAATAAGAGTCGATTTAATTAATTAAATTAGGAGTCGATTTATCAGCATGAATTCATATCTGAAATAATTAATTAAATTAGTTTCAAAGCATAGCTATTACTATTATTTTTGTTTGATTGGCACATACCGTATGTTGTTCGTTATTTGATCTCGTTATGAACTTTTAACCCAACTTCAAATCTGCATAAAAACCAATTCAAGTCCATTATTTTCTGATTCATAATTGTAATGACACAAATTCGTAATTCTCCCAAAAAATATTTCATAAAAAATATAAGAGATTATTTAATTAAAAGCATGAATTAAAATTTGAAATAATTTATAATCTTCAATTTCATATTGCAGATTCAATTTGAAATAATTTATATTTTTCAGATTTGCAGATTTTAATCTGCAATTAAAATTTGAAAGAATTTTTAATAGTAGCATGAAAGTTAATTGAAACTCATAAAAGCATGAAAACTTACATACCTTGTATTTTCAAATCTGCAAAATAAATTAACGAAATTCTAATGACAGAAATATTATAAACAGAAACATAAGAGATTCATAAATCTCTCAAAAACCCTATAAACCTTAAAAAAATATAAGAGATTATTTAATTAAAAGCGTGAATTAAAATTTGAAATAATTAATTTAAATTCATAAAAGAGTGAAAGTTATATACCTTGTACTTTGAAATCTGCAATAAGAGATTAAACAAACATGAATTAAAATGTGTATTATTTTCTAAAAAACATGATTTTAACATACAAAAAAAAATATATATATATAAGAGATTGTTTAATTCAAAGCATGGATTAAAATGTGAAATAATTAATTGAAATTCATAAAAGCATGAAAATTACATACCTTGTATTTTCAAATCTGCAAAATAGATTAAAGAAATTATATAAGTTAGACCGATTTAATTTACATAGCAACAATCTTTAAAAAGCAAATTTGTTTATGCATACAAATTCACGAATCATTATTAATTTAGTTTAATTTCTGTTATGCATACTATATTCCATGTATTTTATGCATATTACAATTTTAATGGCCTTATCCTTGTTGGTTATGCATTAATATTCACGAATCTATACTAAAGGTGTTATTATTTTTATTGTTTCTTGCAAGGATTCGTGAAAAGTATACTTACTTGTACGGGAAAGACTTCAAGAACGATGATATGGTTCTTCTGAGAATCAAACGTTGCAAATGATTCTCTTCTTCTTCTTCTTCTTCTTCTTCTTCTGAGAATCAGTGCTGTAAAACGTTGTTTTCCGGTTCTTGTTTTTGGAGAATCTTGTTTTTGGAGTTTTTTTTTTGAATAAGCTGTAATAATGTGTAATAATTTCTTTCCTAATGTTTATTTGATTTCCTGATTTAAGTAATCAATCAGCCCTAATTTAAGTAGTGCATTCAATTGTTCAACCTTATGGGCCCTGGTAAATGATTCTAGGCGTTTTATTAAGCCAGTCAAATAACCTTTTACTGGCACACAAACATCAGGAGGGTATTTCTGTAAAATTAATGGTGGACACGAAAAGTTAATTTACAAAAACAACCTCAGGAGCTGGCTTATAGAATAGAGATATGCAATCATTGCTTGATTTATAGACTTGAGCATTTATGATTATGCATGAGGTTTCAACACAATCCATGCCATGAATTTGCTTGTAACCTTTAGCAACTAATCTAGCTTTGTGTAACAATTTCATGTTTGATGGTATTTATCCTTAAAACAAACTTGCAACCAATAGGTGTGAAACTATTCTTGCAAATCAACAAAATTTCAATTTTGTCATCAAAATATTGGTTATGTTTTATGGCCTTTAACCATCTTAAATGTTTGAGTCTATATATGGCCTCTAACCTTTTTAGGGAATCTGGGTTTCGTCATAGCTTTCTTACAAGTCACAAACTCATTAATCTACATGATAATAGTTTGACAGCAAGTTATAGGTTTCTTCACTATCTAATAGAAGAATCTCATAATTTCATTGACCTGAACTCTATGTTTCTTCACTATCTAATAGAAGAATCTCATAGTTTCAGTGACTTGAACTCTATGCCTACTTGGGTATAGAACATCAAACAATAGAATATCAATAGCCATTTGAAAGTCCTTTGAATATTCTGTTCTCCTTGAAGCACTTGTAAAGTCTTCTAAGAGATGTCTATTCTTTAAAGCCACGTAAAGAATAAGTGTTCGGATTTTCTAAAGCACTTCGAAAAGCCTCGATCCGGAATGTCCTTTTATGTTTGTTGTTCGCCTTGAAGACTTTCGAGGTCTATTTTCTCCCACTTGTCATTTTGGAAACGAATCTCCAAAGGACATTATTTCCAGCAAACAAACATTATGTTCTCAAAAATTCGTGGTAGAAACAATACCCTTGTGTTCATTTGAATAAATCACAATGAAATATATATCCATACTTGGGCCTTAGTTCATCGAATAACAAACACTAAGCTCCCACTGAGTTTAGCAACTCTTTAGATATATATATTATTGAAAAGATATTATGAAATTACTTTTCAATAGTTTTGACGAATTTGGTTTAGTTTGGTGGTAGTTGAGCATTTTGTTTAGAAATTATAGGAAAAATCTTTATGATTCATCATTGATCGAATCAAGTAATAATTGACTTCGATTATCCCAACTTAGATATTCCATATCTTATGGAGCTAGATCGTGAAATTACAACACACAATCATTGATGATCATTTTTTACTTAAGTAATCATCAACATGAACTAACCTAGATCTTTATGATTTCTTGCCAAGTGGATTTTATACTTCTGAATCTTTGAACTAGCCAAACAGATTCAAATTTATATCACATTGAGTAAATAAACCTATATTCAGTCCAATAAAGTCATAAAATCTTTCTTTAGCTTTGAACTCTATTGTCTAGGTGTCCTAACAATAGTTCATATCATTCGTTACTTTCAACATGTATGACTATCTCGTCTTGAATGATCTAGAAATCAATCAACTTTCAAAAGTCCATCAAAATAGATCTTTTGAATGTTAACTTGTTGATAAGGTCTAAGTAACAATGCTAAAGGTTTGTGGAACTCAAATCAAGAGATTGATTTGAACCTAGTAAAGTTCTTATTGTTTAAAGATTTGTTTGTTTTAATCAAGCATATTGACTAAACCCGTAGATGACCATTTCATTCAAATAAACAAACAAACATTGTTTTTGTTTTTCTTGAATGTGAGTCTTTCTGTGTTTGAAGCAGAAACTTAGGTATGCTGATTATGGAACAAAATAGCCATTAAGTTCTAGCTTTGAAAGGACTTAAAAACAAACTAGATGACCCTACAACTAATGTAGCATTTCCATGCTTCATTTCCCACTTGTAGGCCATTATTGTAGCCTAGCTTCCATTGTTTGAGTTATTACCGAAGTAAGAACCTAAAGCGGTATATGATACCAACGAAGTTTGATTGCTAGGTCACTTCTCTTTAAACGTAAACTTATAGGTAGAAACGGAATCGTAAACTCCTTTCATTTGTTCCTTGTTTTCCTATTTCTTGTACCCTTTCTTATAGTCTTAAGAATTGACTTCTTAGTGTTGACTTTTATACTTTGTTATACATGTCCAATGTCATTCCAACAAGGTCATGACCATTTAATTTATGTTGAATATTTTGCTTCAACTAGATGATCTTACCAGAAGCTTCTAAAGTTCTCTAAGCATCGATCTATTCGAATGTCCAGGGACTAGACTCATTCAAGAATTAAATGGACAAAGATTTTACGTTGTTAACCATTGGTAAAACCGAGCGTTTAAACCCAATGCTTTATGATCTCAAAACTACATTGTAATTTGAATTCAGAAGCACCAATCGGTTTGCCATTCGAGTTTGATACTCGATAACAACCATAAAAGTCGCTATAAGAAACGTACATTTAAATTGCTCATTTTCTCTTATTTCCTTGAATCGTTCTTAGATTCATTACCAATCGAGGAAATTTACTGTTACCTTTCTAAAAGGATTTACTGCAGTATAAGATGTTTAATTATAAACAATAATTAAAACATACATTGAAGCATGCAAAGTCTAAACATTTATCATGAGTAATAACTTGAAAATAAAAGCAATCATGCAATTTGAACAAGTCATTGGCATTTTATTCGAATTTATTGTTCCGGCAGGTGTGAATAAAATGATTCCAAGACCCTTAAATTATTGAAGAATTAAGCACATTATGTATTTAGACTCAATTCTTAAATATTTTAGGTAAGCAAAGCCTTTGCTAATAGTCTAGAAACTACTCTTGGTTCATAGGTACGTCTAAGAACTTATTAGGTAAACCTATTTCATTTGCCACGACATAAAAGGACTCCTTACTTATATCGTTGAGTTTCACCAAAACTAACATGTACTCACAATTATTTGTGTACCTTACCCCTTTAGAATCAATAAGTAACACCTCGCTATGGCGGAAAACTATTACTAAGATTAATCTAACGGTTAGGAAAAATTGATATTTTGGCATGGAACCTTTTAACTCAATTATTAAAGTTTGGAACTTAAGGCTCTTACTATGTTGATTAGATTTTAAGTGAACTAAAATCCTTAATCATGCAACATAATCAAGCCATAATCTCATGCATATTTAAGACATATTTAAAGCAATAAATAACTTAAAACATGCATAACATATAAATGTGATCTAGTATGGCCCGACTTCATCTTGAAGCTTCAACTTCAAAGTCCGCCTTGAAAATGGATTGGAAACACCGTCTTGAATTTCACCATGGGAGGCACCATTTTCTTCAAATAGGATAAGCTATAATTTAAACTAATTACTAATATTTGATGGTACGCAGATCATATTTAATTAAAACTTTGGTGCATTAGACCATTTTTACATTCAAATTAATGGTACGCAGACCATATTTACTATCCTATTTGGGCCATACTAGTCACTTTCAATAACCTGCAAAACAGTACATATACAATATATACCATTCACCCATTCATTATCATGAATGGCCCACATACCTGGTTAGTAGAACATATTATGCATGACATAAACATTTGCAGCAATTAATCAAGGCCTCCAATAATCTACCAATTATTCAGTCCTTATTAATTCTAATCAAGTTGTTTTAACCTTAAGCAATGTAGACCTAATCAAGAGTTTATGACTAAAAAGATCCCACTTAAACCAATAAATTTACATGCTTTACTAATTTTAAACATAAATTATATTTCCTAGTCTAACCGGAAACATACAAATTTAATTAAAATTTAAAGCTCATATTAATCATTAATTGAATCCTTTAATTTATTTTCAGTTGAATTAAATAAATAAATTTAAATTTATTCAAGGTTTTAATTTTAGTAAAATAATTAGTATAAATTAAAATTTATAATAATTAGATTATTCAAAATTAAATTCCGAGAAAACAATTTAAATTACGAATTTTAAAGTTAATTAAAATCATTTCCGAACTGAAAATTTAAAATTAAATTCAAAGCGCATCAATCGTAAAACAACGAGGCAGTTGGGCTTGCGCCCAAGCCCCATCAAGTCACGAGGCAGCAGCGCCCCAACGATTTATCGCACAGCAATGCACGAGGAGGCCACACGCATCGCACCCAGCACAGGCCACGCTGCGCGCAACCCGCATTGTTCAACACGTCTGGTCTGCTCGCTGGGGGAGGCAGCACGCTCTGTGGCGCAGCATCCATCGCTGCCCACACGCGTCTGCTCGCTCGGCTTGTGCCTTGCCCCATCGCGCTGCACACACGCCCAGGCATCACTGCCTTGCGCGCGCGCCACTTCTTGTTGCTCGCTGCATTCGTACCGCATGGGCGACGAGCTCCCTTGCTCGTTGTCGCATGCCCGCTGTGAGGGGGTCGAAAAAGCACGAGGCTGATGTGTGACCTCGTCCCTCGTGGGTGTGACGATTTTTTTTATTCAATCAAGTGTAATTGGATTTCCTGTGAGTTTACACCCAATTGACTAGTAATATAGGAGTCGCCATTCAGTTTTTAACAACAATGAGAAAAACTGACAAAACCCGGTTATCGTGACATAAAGGGAGTGCAATTATGTTTGACCACGACGGCCGTAGGTTCCCTTGTGATCCCTGGTGTGGGGATCTCTTAACATACACCTGCAAGGTAGAGATTGAGGGTTCGGGGGATTGTAACTACCGAGAGGAGTACTTCGCTCGTCAATAACTCCAGAGGCAGGATATCCTTACTAGCTCAGCATAAATAATTGAAGGGACATGCGTTAACTATTAAACTAATCTGAGTTGATTTTAGCAATATGCAACATATAATACTAGATCGATCGTGATTATCTGATTTAAATAGTATTAAGGGACCTAGCATGATAATCAAATTTCCCAAAAATATTATATTTGTTAGGCGTGATAGAACAATCAGATTTGGTTAGTTTAACAGTTCATAAAAAGGGCGAGGAAAGCAATTAAATGATCGAAAAGGGACACATTACGACGCACCCTTGAGAGGTGCGTCACGGTTCTCAGAAAACTAACCACTTTGACTTTGCTATTTCTCCTTTTTATTTAACGAATCTCAAATTATGGGACAGGATACGTTCTGTTCGATTTATGGATCGATTGCGACAGAACGCGTGAACAATTTCGCAGCGTGAGGCTTAGGCTAAGGGGTGGAGTCAATACTCAGAATATGAATTGTGTGTTGTGTGTTCTTTTCACGTCGAATTTGGGGCTGTATTTATAGGGGAGAGTTCGTGGAAAGATAGAATTGCAGAGTTCTAATCCACAAAGAATTAGGAAAAAACATGTACCCAGGTATTTTCAGCGCCCAGCTCTGGGCGTCAAAGATTTCGGCGCGCAGCACTGGGCGTTGAAAATAGGACCCATGCAATTTCAGCGCCCAGGGCTGGGCGTTGAAATTGATGTTTGGGTTTTCTTAGTCAGATTCGGATTCCTGAAATCCGTAGTGTTTGAGACTTGATCGAGTCTTTTAGTGCGTATCAATTTCATGACGGAATGCGTCTGGGCCCGTACGAACTCTAGGCTCGTTAGGATTTTAATTAATACGTAACTCTTATTTCCGAATCATATTAGGAATAGGATTTTTGCAGTTTTCTATCTCATTTGGGATTTATGTTGGAGTGCAACACCTAATTCTGACAGGTTTCTATCTTTTATGACTTGCCACTTTTAGAAGCTACCCTTTACGACAGTTACTATTTTTAGCAGGTTTTCATAAATAGCAGGTTTCGGGTGAAATGAAAAGGGGAATTGAGATTCGTTTATTTTATAGGAGATGCGTTGTCAAGTGGAGATTTATGCTTTCATCATCGAACCTTTCCCTTTCGGGAATGGGGACAAAAGTAGGTGTCTACAGTTAGCCCCCACTTTGACTGAGTCTCGGGATGAGACGATGGTCAAAGTATTAGACGGAGTGCGTCACACAAGCCATGGTGTATGTGACCTGTTTTGCGAGGGTCTCCCGAGCCCCCGAGTGATAACATTTGACTTAAGGGTCATCACTTGAAATGTCGACATATCCCTCACGTGTCATTGGGATTGTATAGAATACTCCCTCACTTTGTCATTGGAAGTATCTAAAGAGGCGTAGAAACTCCCTCACTTTGTCATTGGGAGTAGCTACAAATGTTTTCGAAATCAAAGCTATAAAGTGTAATTGGGCCTGGCCAAGCCCAACCACGAGGTAAAAATGTTTTTCAAGATTCTCATTTTTAGGGCTAGCTAAACGAGAAAAACCCCCTTGTTTTTATGGGACGTAAAACGAAGGAAAATCCAGCACATCGCTCTTTTTTGGAAAAAACGGAAAACCAATCCTTTTATTTTTTGGAAAAGGGAAAACCATCCTTTGATTTTTGGAAAAGGGAAACCAGGAAAAAGTTATCGCTGCAGCGACTAAGGACCTGCGCGGTTAGTGGCGCAGACCCCGCCCGCTAAAGGTGGGCGAGCCTGTCCGCTAAGGGTGGACACCCCGTCCGATAGAAGTGGACGAATCTGTTTTTGAAATTTGAAAATAAGGACCTACGCGGTTTGTGACGTAGACCCCGCCGGCTGAAGATGGCGAACCTGTCCGCTAAGGGTGGACACCCCGTCCGATAGAAGTGGACGAATCTATTTTAAAATTTGTTTGTGCTTTTTGAAAATAAGGACCTACGCGGTTTGTGACGTAGACCCCGCCGGCTGAAGATGGCGAGCCTATTTTAAATTTGAAGACTTTATTTTTCGAAAACTGAGGACCTGCGCGGCTAGTGACGCAGACCCCGCCCGCTGAAGGTGGGCGAGCCCTGTCCGCTAAGGGTGGACGCCCTGCTCGCTGGAGGTGAGCGAACCTGAATTCGTCCTTTTTGATTTGGGATTCGCGTGGTTCGTGGCGCGATCTTGCCCGATTGAGGTGGGCAAGTCCCTATTTCTTTTGTTCATAGTGATTTTTTTTGAGAATTTCTTTTTGTTCATTCTTGTAAGAGAGAATTCTTTCGAGGGATGCTCGGATTTAGTTGCAACCTGCATGTGGGTTGACAACGTGCTTAGGCGGACCATTGTCTTGTGGTCATCTTCCTTCGTGGTTTTGAGCTAGTCCTTACGGCTCAATTTTGCCACTACCTGGGTCCTTGATTGGGGGACCATGTATAAGTATCAACGACGACCTTTGTCTTGAGGTCGTAAACCGGTTCTTTTTCTTTTGAGATTATCCAAACACGGGACTTTGTACAGCGTAGTCTGGGAATATTGTTTTAACTTTGCATACCTTTTTTGAGATATATTTTTTCTTTCGAGCCACCAAGCACTCGTGGTTGACGGTCATTTCTTTGTCAAAGGGGTTCCTTGGGGATACGCAATTTGTGATGTCCTTGATCATGTTTGGGATTGTACTCGTAAGTGCGAGCGATCTTTGTAGTGGTGTGCTACTCTTGACAAAGTCGTGAGGTGCTACTTTCAGTAAGGAAATCGTTAATTTTCGAGTCGAATGGATGCGGCAGGGCCCACTAGAAGTTAGGGCCTCTCTTTTTTTTTGAGCCTGGGTTCATTTTCGGCGCCCAGGCCTGGGCGTTGAAAGTGTTGTTTGGGCTGGTCTTTTGATGACGCAGTCGACCTCTTGTTCATTCGTTTATTTCACTTGGAAGTTCTATGTATTCTCGTTTCTTTTGTTTTTTTCTTTATTTTTAGAACGTGATGATTTTCTTGAGAAGTCGTAGCCGATTGGTGGACTACGGTGCTTGTTGCTTTGGGGCGATTATTTTAAGGAACTGTTTCTCTTTAAGGCGTACAGCTATTGCAACAGTTGGGCGAGTCTATGTGGCCCGAGGAACATACCTTGAGGCGTAAGACTTTGATCGCTCTTGTATATATTTTTTTTCTTTTGAACGCGTTCGTGAATGTTCGATACTTAGAATGATGATATGTATGTGCGAACGACCGTTCATAGAATGGCCGTTGTGTGCGGTCCATTAATCAGTTTGCTTGAATTATTATTATTATTATTATTTTTTATTTTTTTTTTGAGCAATGACTGATTTTGAATAGTTTGCTTAGAAGCTTGATAGGGTTCAGGCCCATTCATGAAGTGGGCTCAAGCATCGTGCCCTTCTTGATCGTTACAACACTTGCTTCGAGTTTTTTTTATTTTGCTATGTTCGTTTCGTAGCTTGGAGCCCCCCAAGTATGCATGTTGGGATGCTTCCTTTTGGCGTACGATTTTTGTAGGTTCTTTCGAGACAGATGCCCTGGGGTTCCGCTCGTGCAGGTGCGAGCTATCCCTTTCGTGGTAGGTAATATTTTGCTACTTTCAATCCTTAATGTAGAAGTCGCGTGGCTTGCATTTTGAATTTGGGCGATAAGTAGTCTTTGCCTCTTTTACACGTGTTCTTGGTCGTGCCCGCATTAGCGCAATATGCCTTACTCTCCTTTTTTAGACTTGTACTGTGGGATGGTTAAACTTTATGGTGCGACGTAGGCTTGTGTGGCCTAACGGCGTGTCTTAGAACATTCCTCTAGGTGTTGGGATATCATTATTATTTTTTGCATTGGAGTACTTCATCACGCCTTGTTCAGGTGCTCGAACAAGTGTAGCACCTTCCGCGTGGGTTTGCACGGCTTATTACTTCGTTCGATGCGAGGATTCATAGGTGTTTCTTTCTTATTTTTATATCTGGGAAAAACGTGACTAGCAGAAAGATTAAGCGCCCAAGCTGGGGCGTTAAAGATATCGGCGCCCAGCTCTGGGCGTTGAAAATGATTTCTGGGCAGAACTATGACAGTATTTTTTTCTTTCGCTTTTGCTTTGGAACGATGTAGACTGTGTAACGGGCGCTTTATAGGGCGAGCATTATGTGCAGTGGTTTGATCAGAGTTTTGGTGAGTCGCGATTTTCAGTTACCCTTGTTAGTGGGGTGACTTTATATATTCTAAGTAGTGCTTTAGAATTTGGGAGGGGTTGTGGCCATTCTAAGGTTCGTTTTACACGATTAAAGCTTAGGATTGTGCCCCTATGACGTATGTATAGCATTAGCGTCGAGAATTTGTGGTAAAATCGTCATTTCGAGCACTTTTAGAGTGTTTTTCTCAAGCCCCCAATTATAGCTACGGGATTGGCTTGGTGCTATAATGCCTTGCATACGTTTTGATGCACTCATGGTGACACGGATCATGAATAGTTTGAACCAGACTCGTTTAGTGCGAGGTATGTTCGAGTAGTGATTTGTTACTTCTCTTGTAAATGTCGTATTGTGCGACATTGCCATGGTCAAGGTAGTCACATGTCGAATTGTGCCTTGGCCAAAAGCTAGGTGCCTTTCTTTACCCATAATCATATTTAGAAATCTCTTTGACTCACTTGCAACATCGAGATAAATGCATACTTAGCTTAAACCAACGACACTTTATTATGTTCGAAGAAGTCTTTGAAAATTATTTGGAATCCGAGTCCTACTGTGTACAATCCGTAGTGTCCTAAGTAAGTTTGACTTATAGAAGGGTTCGTACAGGATTACATGAGTGAATCAAATTACTGTTACGATTTTTGGAATGTTGTCTAAGGATTTGCTGGGAGCCAGGGTGCAGGCGTCAAGATTTACTTGTGCCCGTTTGGCATATGCTTTAGGCTTTTAGGGCCATCTTTTCCAGAATTGCGGGAATATAAACCGTTTTCAAATTGACTTAGATTTACTTGGTGTATGTCTGCACAAAAGGTCAAGGTATACTTAGTTCTTTCCCTAGCTCCTTCATTTCAATTTTTTGGCCCCCAGTTGCTATTATGTCTTCCCATTAATGATGCTTTTTAGAGTTCGATTTTAGATGCCCGTGTCATATGTCTGACTAGGGTGAGCCTTGGTTAAGTGCCAAGTCCTATTGACAATGTCTGATTTTTTTTCAAAGGGGATTCGCAAGCATTTGAATTACTATGAACGGGTGCCCTGAGTTCGAAGGAACGATGGGGTGATGCCGTAGAACAATTCTCTTTTTTTTTGCAAGCTTACTGCCTTTACTACTTGTTGGCGATCATGACTGTGTCTAGTGGTGAAAGAAGGTCTTTAAGCGAATGACTTATGTCTAGTGGTGAAAGAAAGTCTTTAAGTGAGTTAGTTCGCTTTAGGGAGGGTCAAGTCGAGTACTTTAGAGGTCATGAATGCTTGCGCTAGCCCCCATTCAATTGAGGCAAAGCGATCTTTTGAGTCTTGGCTAAGTGCCTAGGAGTGTGAGTGCTCCTTCTGGCAAGGGTACGTGCCCTTATTATTTTTCGATGTGTGCTCATTAATTTTGGCATCTTTATGACTTGGATTCTTCCTTTGACTTAATTTTTCTTTCGACTTGGGTTGCAAGTAATTAAATTTCAATAAGGGACTCTATTTCTTATTCTTGTTATTCTATAGGCTTTTAATATTTTTGCAAATTAGTTGGACCGAATCATGGATTGCCTACGTATCCGCCTTAAATAGATTTAATTTGGAATCAGGTCTTGCGTAGTTCTTAGCCAGAAAATGGTTTCTTAGAATGCCGAATTCGATAAGTATGTTCTGAGATGGAAACATATTATTTGAAACGGTAGAATAAGTGAAGTTTATTATTATTTTAATCTGCTGCCTAAAAATTTGTTTTATATATTTTTTTTGACTACATATATTTTTTAGTGGTACGTATATCTGAATACGTGCTGTACCCCTCCAAGTGTTCGTTATTTTTCCGTGCATGTGCGGATAAAATGACGAGCACTTCTGGACAAAATTTGGCAAGCAGAGAGATTCAGCGCCCAGGCTGGGGCGCTAAAGATTTCGGCGCCCAGCTGTGGGCGCTAAAAATTATTTCTGGGCGGATCTTTTTTTTGGTGCGCTAAATGCTCCTTTTTCTTTTTAGACTAACTTTAGAGGCGCTTTGCAAAGTTCCTTTTTTTTTTACTTTTTGTACTTTTCATTTGTTTTCCCTTTTTTTTTAACATCCGTGACTCAAGACGGTTTGGAAGATGGGTTGAATGAGATAGGGTATTGGTCAAGCATGAGGATTACATCAACCAAGGCCAATGAATAGCATGGGGACGGCTTAAGGGTATATCAAAAGGATGTAACCAAACAAGTTATATGGTCATTATTCTAATGGTGGCCGTGCGTGGTTTGCGGTTGATAACAAGTTCAAAACAAGAGTTGAGGTAATGGTTTCTTGGGTTATGGCAATGAGAACATGGATGGGTTAAATGAGCTGAACAGGGACCCCAGGGCGAAGGCGTCTAAGAGCATAAGGATTGGAAAGGGTAGACATCGTAGAATTTTATGATTTGGATTGGTTGACTCAATTCTTTTCCTTCGTTTACTTGGGTAAATTTCGTACTTTGGGAGGTACGGGCTAAGTATTTCATGGCTCGCTCTTTTCGCTCTCCTTTTCTCTTTCTATTTTTTCCTTTTTGCATGGGATTTCTCCCCAACATAAATCCTTCAAAATTTTATTTGGGCTAAAAGGTAGATGGTTGTGGTTTTTGAGTCACGAGGCGAGACTGAGTGAGCCTCGTTTGGTAGGCCTATAGTGGACCTTTAATTTTAGTAGGCCTAGGGTGGAACTTTAATTTTAGTAGGCCTAGGGTGGACCTTTTAAATTGTCTTACTTTGCAAGCGTATTTAGTCGTTTCTTAAAAGGTGCAAATAGCGTAGATTCAAAATGTTGTTTTTACCTTATTGAAATTTAACGAAAGAATTACATCGAAAATATTTTTGTTTCTTTTCAGACTCCCGTTTCTGGGTTTTAATTGGAAGTCGTGATTTAGACTCAAACTTTCATTAATCTTTGTGATTATAACCCGTGTATGAATACAAGGAGGTGGTCTAGACTTGAAATAATGACGTGGCGTAAGCCTATAATACTTGACCAAGCGACTCTCAGACTTAGGCTAATTGGACCATACCTTTCGTTGGTTGACACTTTAGATTTTAACCCTTGGGTGTTCATTTGTCATGCGCCATTTTGCTTAATGTTGGAAAGGTAGTTAGTTGGGGAGATCGAATTTTTATTTTTGCAAGACTAGAATCATTAGTGCGGCTTCTCTCTTAGTGTGTATTGCTTTACCCCAATGGTAGCCTTATGGTATGCCGATTTGGGTATTTTCATGGTTGGTCATGTTGCATTCATGGAAAATCTTTTAGTCCGTACTTAGTAGTATTTCAAGGAGCGAGTGACTCGAGAGGACTATGATAGTCGTGACCCAATGTGATTATAAGCCTTGGGGCCATTAATTTTTTTCTTTGCCAATGGTATTAACACCTTAGGTTCACTTTGGGGGTTGTGCGACTATGGGGGAATGATTTCCAGAATGTGACCGTTTCCATTTTGCAAATACTATAATATATTCTTTTTATTGGTGAGAGAGCATTGAGGCCGTGGATTCCTAGCAAGGGATGACAATTACATATGGGTGCTCATTGATTTAAATGTTAGGAAGGGAGACTCAATATGGTTTAACCTTTTAGCTTGCAGAACGACACCAAGTATTAGGACCGATTCTATGGATAAGGCAACTAAGACTTAGGATTTAGATTGTACTTCGGCATAACCTAGTCTAGACTCGGATTTTTTTTTTATTCGAACATTATTTTTCCTTAAAAACTTCATTTGAACATTATTTTTTATTACTTTGCCCATGTGACATTCAAGGTTATTTCAATTAGCATGTTCGGTTTTGGTGCCGAGCATTGTCGTCGTAGGAGGCCTAACAACGACACAAAGAGTTCTTTCATTTTATACAAGTCGCTTTTTAAAATCGAGTGCCTTTCATACGCCCTCGCAGCAAATTTTTTCAAAAAGTTTTTTTTTTTTGCTACGTATATTTTTTTTATGCGCGGACACCGAGGCTGCTGTGCCTGGCCAAAGGCCAGGCAGCAACTTCAGCGCCCAGCAATGGGCGTGAGAAATTTCGGCGCCCAGCCAGGGGCGTTGAAAATGCGTCCCTGGCTGGTTCTCATTTTCAGTTTTCGTCTACCTTTGTTTTTGCGACTTTAAATTTGCGTGCTTGCCTTATAACGTCCTTTACGCGTCGTGCGGCGTTTGTGGGATTCGTTACGGCCATCCCGAGCGTCGCTTATTTTTGTGGCGATCGTTCGGGCTTGCGGAACACGTATTTTGTTATAACTCTTAGGCCAATTGGTTCATGAATATTTGGGCAATTTTTAAGGTCGTTGGTTTTCTAGCATTATTTGTCTAGCATTATTCGTACGCACAATCATAACATAGTCACATAGTTCGCTACACATAACTACATTACAAACAAACATGGATTTGAAAATTAAATATGTCACGTAGTTTATGATAGGCTTCTATGGGTAGTATTTGCGCCTGGCTTGGTACCGCTTCTATCGTAGATCCAACACATGCCCCGGTCGAGGTAGTGTCTTCAACAGACGAATTTCGCTCAAGAGGCCAGCCCGCAAGTGCAAGCCAAGGGGGCATGCAGGCGAGAGGGACCTAATGAGCGAGCGATTGGGTTCGAGATAGGTGTACTACCTGCACAAGTACCGAGTGGGCAACATGCGCGGCGTATGCACCCCCCTATTGGCGAAAAAAGGTATCCTTAGTCCCAACTCCCGAGGGAGCCGAGATTCGTTATGCGGTTCTGCCCGTTCACATTAATATGCTGATTTTCAGGTCGTCCCAACTTGATGGTGAAATAAACGCGGGATAGGATCGTTTCACCCTTCGGCTATTTTGATTACCTACAAGCACGAGTATTTCCTTCACTTTCCCAAGTGGAGTCGCCACTGTGAGGGGGTCGAAAAAGCACGAGGCTGATGCGTGACCTCGTCCCTCGTGGGTGTGACGATTCTTTTTATTCAATCAAGTGTAATTGGATTTCCTGTGAGTTTACACCCAATTGACTAGTAATATAGGAGTCGCCATTCAGTTTTTAACAACAATGAGAAAAACTGACAAAACCCGGTTATCGTGACATAAAGGGAGTGCAATTATGTTTGACCACGGCGGCCGTAGGTTCCCTTGTGATACCTGGTGTGGGGATCTCTCAACATACACCTGCAAGGTAGAGATTGAGGGTTCGGGGGACTGTAACTACCGAGAGGAGTACTTCGCTCGTCGATAACTCCAGAGGCAGGATATCCTTACTAGCTCACCATAAATAATTGAAGGGACATGCGTTAACTATTAAACTAATCTGAGTTGATTTTAGCAATATGCAACATATAATACTAGATCGATCGTGATTATCTGATTTAAATAGTATTAAGGGACCTAGCATGATAATCCAATTTCCCAAAAATATTATATTTGTTAGGCGTGATAGAACAATCAGATTTGGTTAGTTTAACAGTTCATAAAAAGGGCGAGGAAAGAAATTAAATCATCGAAAAGGGACACATTACGACGCACCCTTGAGAGGTGCGTCACGGTTCTCAGAAAACTAACCACTTTGACTTTGCTATTTCTCCTTTTTATTTAACGAATCTCAAATTATGGGACAGGATACGTTCTGTTCGATTTATGGATCGATTGCGACAGAACGCGTGAACAATTTCGCAGCGTGAGGCTTAGGTTAAGGGGTGGAGTCAATACTCAGAATATGAATTTTGTGTTGTGTGTTCTTTTCACGTCGAATTTGGGGCTGTATTTATAGGGGAGAGTTCGTGGAAAGATAGAATTGCAGAGTTCTAATCCACAAAGAATTAGGAAAAAACACGTACCCAGGTATTTTCAGCGCCCAGCTCTGGGCGTCAAAGATTTCGGCGCCCAGCACTGGTCGTTGAAAATAGGACCCATGCAATTTCAGCGCCCAGGGCTGGGCGTTGAAATTGATGTTTGGGCTGTTTTCTTAGTCAGATTCGGATTCTTAAAATCAGTAGTGTTTGACACTTGATCGAGTCTTTTAGTGCGTATCAATTTCATGACGGAATGCGTCTGGGCCCGTTACGAACTCTAGGCTCGTTAGGATTTTAATTAATACGTAACTCTTATTTCCGAATCATATTAAGAATAGGATTCTTGCAGTTTTCTATCTCATTTAGGATTTATGTTGGAGTGCAACACCTAATTCTGACAGGTTTCTATCTTTTATGACTTGCCACTTTTAGAAGCTACCCTTTACGGCAGTTACTATTTTTAGCAGGTTTCCATAAATAGCAGGTTTCGGGTGAAATGAAAAGGGGAATTGAGATTCGTTTATTTTATAGGAGATGCGTTGTCAAGTGGAGATTTATGCTTTCATCATCGAACCTTTCCCTTTCGAGAATGGGGACAAAAGTAGGTGTCTACACCCGCACTATACAACACCCCTTAAGGGTAACACGTAGCGTCCTTTTCTTTGTGCGTGCAACATTCATGAGCGAATTACATAAAAATTAAAACATTTTAATTCAAATTTATTGACAAATTAATAAATCATATTAATTTCATAAATTTAGGGGGAAAAATTGAAAATTTATTAATCAATTAATTTCCGATTATCATGGATTCAAATCTAGGTCATAAAAAATCAAAATTTATCAAAACTTAACAATTTTTATGGTGGTTTTTAATCATGGATGCCTAATTAAATCGTCAATTAATTATGAAAATCAAATCAAATTCTAAATTATTCGAATTTCAACTAATTAATTACAATTACAAATTAGGTTGTACAATTAACAAGCTTAGGCATATAACTTTGTTAAACATATACAGTAGGTCAATCAAAAATTCAAGATTTAACAACAAGAGGCGCAAATATTTATTTTAACATCTTAAAATTACAAATTTTGCGTTCGAAAAACTAAAACCTCCTAAAAGTCATAGTTAGGCTTCGAATTTGGGAATTCTGGGTTTGGCCGAAAAACATCTTAAAATTTTAGAATGTCTTTTACATACAGAATTGACAAAAAAACTCACTCGATTTCGTTTAAGTAACGAAGAAACTGCCGAAAAACTGCGAACATACAATTAAATAATCGCAAATTTGCAATTAATTACAAAAATCAAAAACTTCGTACATTAATCACCCCTTTGATTCATTGCAAATTTATAAAATTTAACCATGTTAACTAATTATTATGGAATTAATTAGAGGCTCGTGATACCACTGTTAGGTTATGATACATATAAATGAATATAAATCATGCGGAAAAACCATTAAGCCAGGAATCCAAATTAGTTGCCACATAACAATTAGCATAATTTAGGACACATACACTTTGTAGAGTTCCCTCCCTAGCTGCGCCCGAACCGAACAAGAACAAGTCTTTAGGACTCCAAATGTCGTCCCTCCGTAGAAAGTCCACAGCACGCTCGGATCCGCCTTAGATTTAATTAACTAGAATTGCACCTAAGGTACTATGTGATTTTTCGGTTTTTTCAGCAAATTAATGACTGAGTTTTATGCCTAAAACTTGTATGAATACATGAAAAACTCGTTGAATTCCTCGATATAAGTTGTGAACTATGATCACCTATTTATAGGGTATGGAAATCGGATATTCGAATCCTACTAGGAAACAAATTAACTTATCTGAATTTGACTCAAATTCAATTAATTAATTATCTAGTAGATTTAGGAAATCAATCTAAATCAATCCTAATCGATCAAGGCTTCGTACACAAACACAAACATACACGCACGCACAGCATCCCACGAGGGGCGCCATGCGCGCGCACGCTGAGGCCTGGCCCAGCAACTGCTCGCAGCCCACTAGGGGCGCGCCTGCTGGCCTTGCTCGCGCTTTGGCTGGGCTTCGCTTGCTTGGTCGCGCGGGCTGCGCCTATGCCTTTGTTTGTGCGCGCGGGCTTCGCTAGGCGTTGGGCCTAGCTTCGTGCTGGCCTTGCGTCTAGCAAGCTCGTTCGATGTTTATTTCGTACGTCGCGCTTCCGTTTAATTTTCCGATTCCGGAATTCATTTCCGATACGAACAATATTTAATATTTCCGATCCCAGAATAAATTTCCGTTTCGAACAAATATTTAATATTTCCGTTTCCGGAATTATTTTTCGATTCTGATAATATTTCCGATTCTGAAAATATTTCCGTTTCCAGCAATCTTTCAGATTCCGGCAATATTTCCATTCCTGATAATATTTTCTGATACGTACCATGTTTCCGTTTTCGGCAACATCCACGACTTGGATAATATTTATATTTCCGTTACAATCCATATTTTCGTTTCCGGCAATATCATCGTTTCCGGAGTATTCATAATTTGCCTTTGACGATCTCAGCTCCCACTGGAACCAAGATCCGTCGATGCCGAATATCCATAGATGGAGTATTTAATACCATTAAGTACTTGATCCGTTTACGTACTATTTGTGTGACCCTACAGGTTAAGTCAAGAGTAAGCTGTGGATTAATATCATTAATTCCACTTGAACTGAAGCGGCCTCTAGCTAGGCATTCAGTTCACTTGATCTTACTGAATTATTAACTTGTATAATTAACACTAAACCGCATTTATTAGAATTACCATTAAATGCATACTTGGACCAAGGGCATTATTTCCTTCAGTATGATCTAAGCGCATATAATTGGTATCATTATCCGTTCCATCAAGCACATCGCTCTCTGAAATTGAGAACGGTGGTGAGTCATCAAACTGATCGTACTCTTCTTCATCATCGACATCACCAGCACCAAGAATATATCTCTTCCCTTTAACAACAACAGACCAATCATGATCGACATTGTCTCTTATGTAGAAAACTTGCTTTGCTTGGGATGCAAATGTGAATGGCTCTGAAGTGTCGCGCAACCGTGTCATATTGACTATAGTCATATTATTGTCATCAAGCTTAATACCACGTCGATTATTCTCTGCCCACTTGCATTGAAAAAGCGGTATCTTTATTTTCTCACTATAATAAAGCTCCCATATTTCCTGAATAACCCCATAATACGGATTTGTTGCATCAAAAAGATTCTTATCTTTAGCACTTGCATCATCTCTAGAAGATTCAACCATTGTAACACCACTATTTTGCGTAGACCTTGACTTTTTGTCTTCACGTAGAGTATCGAAGGTATATCCATTGATGTCATATCCTTCATATGAGTGCAAAGTATCTTGTGGATCATATGCTAGCCATTTTATCGTATTGGAGATTTTGTGGCCTTTAACATCTAACTCATCAATGACTTTATCATGAAACCAATCAGTAAAAGTGCGATTATATTCCAACACCAAAGAACGTTCGGCTTTAGTCGGATTTCGAGCTCTTAACTCCTGCATATGCTTTTCCAAGTACGGACTAACCTCTGTGAGTTGGTGTAGTACAAATAAGTGTGCTTGCATATGTTTCTCCAATGGAACATTGATATCTTTAGCACCAATTGTGCCTTTGCCTTCAAGTCTACCCTCATGTCGGGATTTAGGAAGTCCGATTGGTTCATCTCTAGACATATATTCAGAAATAAACGCACCAATCTCCGCCGACATAGTTCCTTGAATCATACTAGCTTCAGGTCGTGCGGGATTCCTCACCTTTCTCTGCATGCACCCTATATGCCTTTCAAAAGGATAAGTCCATCTCATGAACACTGGACCCCAAAGCTTGATTTCTCGAACAAGATGGACAACTAAATGAACCATTATGTCGTAAAACGAAGGCGGAAAATACGTCTCAAACTGGCACAGTGTTACAACTACATTAGCTTGTAGTTTGTCTAATTCCTCTGGATCAAGTACCTTATTGCATATTGTATTGAAAAACAAACAAAGTCTCGTGATGACATTTCTTACATGCTTAGGAAAAATCCCACGAATTGCAATGGGCAAGAATACTTGCATCATGACATGACAATCATGGGACTTCATCGCATGTAATTTCAATTTGGTCATACACACAAGCTTTCTTATATTCGATGAGTAACCCTTAGGAAGTTTAATTTCATAAAGACACTCCATAAATATTCTTTTTTCAGCTTCAGACAATGTGTAGCAAGCAGGGGGTAAATAATAAGACTTACCTTTCCCCTTTCTGGCCTTTTCCTTAAGCTTTGGCCACAAATGAGGTCGAATCTTCAGGTGTTGCATGTCTCTCCGCACCTTAATGCCATCCTTAGATTTCTTATCCATGTTCAACAATGTACCCAAAATGGCCTCACACACATTTTTTTCTATGTGCATTACATCGAGACAATGTCTAAATGACAGATGCTTCCAATATTCCAGTTTCCAAAAGGCAGACTCCTTCTTCCAAATTCCATCTTCTTTATTTTTCCCAGATTTTCCAAAATCCGTCTCTATGCCTTTAACACGGTTGTAAACCTCTCTTCCAGATGATGGTCTACGAAATCTACGTTCTTCCACTTGGCCATCAAATAGAGTTTTCTTCTTTCGATAAGGATGAAACCTATTTAGCCACTTTCGATGAACTGGATACACATGTTTTCTAGAATTTGGCAACCAGGTTGATTCCATATCATCTTCACAAACTGGGCATAGCTTTTTTCCCTTTACCTTATACACTGACAAGTTACCATAAGCCGGGTAGTCATTGATGGTACAAAATAACAATGCACGCAACGTGAAAATCTCATCACCGTACGCATCAAAAACAGAAATACCTTCATCCCACATTTTTTTTCAAATCATCAATGAGCGGAGCAAGGTATACATCAATATCGTTTCCTGGTTATTTCGACCCTTGTATAAGTAGGGATAAAATAATATTCTTTGACTTCATGCACAACCAAGGAGGCAAATTATAAATTACTAACAAAACAGGCCATGTGCTATATATGTTGACTGCTTAGACTACCAAATGGGTTCATTCCGTCTGTAGAAAGCGCAAGCCTAAGATTCCTATCTTCTTTGCCGAATTCTGGAAATTCTTCATTAATATCTTTCCGTTGAAGAGAATCTGCCGGATGTCTAAGCAACCCATCTTTCTTCCTCTTATCTACATGCCACCTCAAATTCTTTGCCTCCATCTTTATTTAAAACAGTCGTCTAAACCTTGGTATTATTGGGAGGTACCAAAGCAGTTTAGCAGAGGGACCTTTCTTGTCTTCCCTGAGCATAACTCCATCTGGGAGCTTGTAACGAGACTTACCGCACCGAGGACATTTATCTAAATCAACAAACTCTTTTCGATACAAAATACAATCATTTGGACAAGCATCTATTTTCTCATATGCTAATCCAAAAGGACACATCAACTTGTTGGCATAATAAGTCGTCTTAGGCAACACATTCCCTTTGGGAACACATGTCCTCTAATGCCTCCAAAAATTGTGAAAATATTACGTCAGTCACACCGCCCTTAGTTTTCAGGTTAGTCAACACTGCCACAGCCGACAACTGAGCGTACTTGGTACATCCAGGATACAAAGGTTTCCCAGCAGCTTCTGACAAACGTTCAAATAAATGAGGCTCGTCTTGAATTGCCTCTATCACCTCATCTATATGATCCTCCTCAATATCATCATCCACTTCTTCTTCACATTCATCATCTTCCACCAAAAACATATCCTCGTTCCGAACAATAGGTTCAGTGTGTACATGATGGTCAATAATTGGATTTTCACTAGAATTTCCCTTATATCCTCCGATCTCACCATGCCATATCCACACGTGATATTGTTGCCTAAACCCACGATGAATAACATGGTCCCTTAATGTTTTGATACTACTAACCCTACTCACATTTTCACAATCGACGCATGGACAATAAAACCCATTATGTTGTACGTTTTCTTGATCGATGCTCTAAAGCACATCTACAAAACTCCTCTACACCGTTCAGGAACTCCAACGAAGTTCTCTTCTCATACATCCAACTTCGATCCATACCTTCTATTTCACCGGCTAAAGTCATGATAAAACCAAACCGTCAACACATTAACACATAGCAACTCACATTGAAATTGTTGTGACACTTTGTTTACATGCTTAACTGAATTTCGCGAAACATAGCTGACCTATAATAAACAGAACACACAACAACAACAACAACAACAACAACAACAACAACAACAACAACAACAACAACAACAACAACAACAACAACAACAACAACAACAACAACAATAACAACAACAACAACAACAACAACAACAACAACAACAACAACAACAACAACAACAACAACAACAACAACAACAACAACAACAATAGCAACAAGAGCAAGCAACAACAACAAGCAGATCAACAACAACAACAACTATTAAGCACATCAGAACTAGCTAAATAGCAAATCAGAGAACAACCTAGGCAAACCCATGAACGAATCACAGTGAAGTCTTACATTAAGTGATAGCATAACATGGTCCCAAGAACGAATTCAGTCCACATGGACACACTACCTAGTATGACGCGTATATAATTCAACCCTAAACTAACCTAGCATGACACGGATTTAATTTCAAGCAACAACATTGTTTCTGAAAATGGGACTAAACGTAGCAGAACAAGAATATAAGGTTGCAACAACCTCCATGTTTTTTCAGACCACAACACATCAATAAGTATAATTTAAAAATTCACCTTCCGAATTATCTTCTAGCACTTGAGGTTGCAACATCCTCCCTCATTTCTGCACTCTTTTCAAACCAAACCCACAAAATATAAAAAAAAATCAAAAACTAAAATAAAACTCAGACAATTTAGTAAAATTTCAGCAAAAAAAAAGGTCTTACTGGAATAAAACTCTCAAATTTTTTGCTCCTATTTCTTTGAAGCACCTCACCTAACATCAAATTTGCAACATAAATTAGACATTCGAAATTATGCCCACTCAAATTCGAAATTATGCATAAAACTAGGGTTTATAGTTCAATTTTGCATAAAGCATCCGAAATTATGCATTCGAAATTACGCATAAAATATTCGAAATTATGTAAAGAACATTCAAAATTCTGCCACCTCAAATTCTGAGCCATTTTAATTAGGGTTTATAGTACAGCGGGAGAGAACAGGGGAGAGGAGAGAGTAAGAGAGAAATAATTTGATAATTCAAACCCAATAAAAGTAATTTGAGAGACTAAAACTAGGAGAATGGAGTAATTGAACGAAAATACGGCAAGGATGAGGAGTCGGTGGAGCATAATTTACCTAAAATAAGAACGGCGACGTTTGGAGATGAGTTCGAAGGGCATACAATAACGGCGGCGGTGCGGTGGGGCTTCACTTTCCCGGCGAAATTCGATGGTGAAGAAACTATGGAGGTCAGACTGTCAGTCGTAGTAGTTTGAATAAGAAGAAGTTGTTTTGTGAGACGACGAAAAGCAAAAGAAAAAGAAAGAAGTACGCGGGGGAGTTTTTGTTTTATGTTTCTGTGTGAGAGACAGCTAGCAACTTTGCTACGTTAATCATGCAGACGCCGCAAAATTTGGAGTTTTGAGGCGTTAGCTTCCCAATAACGCTGCCAAACAACATTCTTTCCCGTAATTTGTCCATCTTGTCATTTAGTCAGAGGCATTTTGTAATTAACGCAGCTAAGTCGTAGCAGCAAATTAATATTTTTCTACTAGTGTTAGGAGCCTTTGGAAGAACTCCACACATGAAGTCTTTGGAAAAGCTTCAGGAAGACTTTACAAGTGCTTCAAGAGAATCCTAATACTCAAAGGACTTGAGTAATGTCTTTATAGACAATAAAGTTTGATGTTCAATACCTATGTAAATAGTATAAGAATTCAACCAAGATAGATACATAGATATCTTGAGGAATGAAACCTGAAGAATTTGGAAAAGCTTCAAGAATATACGACTTACAGGTATGCTACGACGAATTAAAAATTCCCAAATATGGATTATGGTTTGATGCCATGCAAAATGGTTTAAGGCCATGTAAAATGGTTAAAGTCCATTAAATAGTTTGAATCCATAAAATGGTTTGAGGCCATTACATCCGAAATATGGTCATCTTAAAGAATCAAATCTATGATTTGGTAGATTTGTATAAAGGGTTCACTCCCATTGGTTGCAAACATGTTTTCAGAACATACAAATATTATATTGTATACGCATACAAAAAAAAAGATAGATTGGTGGTTAAAGATTATAAAAACTTCACGGCGTTGATAATGTTGAAATCTTTTTCACCAAGTCGAATGCTTGAACTATTTTGGACAAATCTAGGAATCATTGCATATGGAGATATGGAAAGTGGAAAACAAAAACACCTTCCTCAATTGGACTTGTAGAAAGGAATTGTGTACATTACACAATATAAAAGTTCTGGATGCTAGATAAAAGAGCAAGCTTAAGAAATCTATTCGTAGATTAAAGCATGCAAGTGGGAATTGGACCATATTTTTCAAACAAGGCTATTGAGCAATTATATCTTTATGAAAATATGGATCATCGATGAGGAGTTTAGTGGGAGCTAAGTTATGTTTATTGGTTCTACATATGAGATAAATATCTCTCTATTGCAAATGACATTCAAATTCTAAATGGATTGATTTGAAAGTATTTGTCAATATTAGAACCATGGAGAAACTTAGAACATAGTGGCTTAAAGATCTATTGGATAGGATCTAAGCGTTGTTTGGATTATGTAAAAGTCATTACTAAATCAAACACAAATGGGAAACTCAAAAGAGACTTTAACCCATATGAGTAAGTCTAAGTAATGAATATTTTAACTAAGTATAAAGTTAGGCTGTTATTACTAAAGTTAAACATGAAGAACCTTGGAGAGGAACCTTCACCTTATATCACATGGCAATGCCAAGATTTTAGCAAGATTTAATATCTCTTGAAACAGAATAAGCTAAAAGTTACATGGATAGATTTTAAAATGCGAATGGTTTTTGCATTACAATCAATCATGTATGATGTGATATATAGATCTCCAAGATAACTCGTGAACATTGGATCGTGACGAGTTTATACCAATCTCTCTTGATCTAAATCAAATATCATTGGAATGATATCAAGAACATCCAATACATTTGGACATGTAGGATGAGCACTTCATAAAGAGGAAGTGAAGATGAACTAAAATTTTGATGCTACATGCATAGCCTAGACAAAAGTTGGATCTTGTTGTTAGGCAAACCACAAACATACACGGACAATCAACCGTCGTGATTAAAAGGTAGTAACATAGGTTAAAAACCCTATGTGATGCATGGAAAACTGAATCAATGATTAGTTTCCAAGTTCTCAGTCAAAAGATGATTCTCCAACATCTCTGTGAACTGGTTGGAGTATTCCAAAAGGGTGCATCATTTGCAATTCTACATAATTGAAATGAATTCATTATTGCCTAAGAAGAAATGAAAGGGAATTGTTTCTAGTGGGAGTTCTTCAATGAACTCAGGTTGATCAGAAGTCTGCTATCTTGATGATTTTATATTTTAAATATGAGAATCATTCTAACAGCAATGAAAGACTAGATCATTCTATGAATATATTCAAAGTTCTTTCATCTTCCATAGAAAGGATGCTAAGAATAGAAAAGTATGATAAACTAAACGTGTGCATCGAATGAGATACAACACTCATATGCAGAAATGGAATCAAGTTTGACTTCCATGAATGTTTTAAGTATTGGGTTAAAGGCTTATATCTAAAACATTAAGTGCTTGATTTTGGGTTAGAGGCCCACAAATTGGTAAGCATTTGATTTAAACATTTATCATTTATGAAATTATATTTTATATTTCATTTAATCTTGGTTTAGTACTTGTAGGGGTTGTTTTTTCTCGCATTGTGGTTTTGTTTTCCCATACGGGTTTTGAGATTTTGAATTTCGAAGGAGTCACCACCAAACAATATTTAAGGGTCCGGTTTGGAAAGACCAAAGTTGACTCTTGTGGATAAGGCATTGAATCTTAGAAACCGAATGGGTGAGATTCGGGCACGGGAACGAACCGCTTATTTGGCGAGCTTTAAAAGTACATTCGATTGCAAGACAAGGATCGTTTTTGAGAAATCCTAATCATGACAATACGTTGGTTGGAGTATGCATTTTAGAACATAGAAATTGCTAATTCTATGTGGCCCTTTTCTTTAAAATTAATTGAAAGAACCTAAGGCAGGTTTGTCCAAGAATTATCTTTGTTAAGCGTGACGTAACCATTTGTATGTTGTTGAATTTAGCATGTGAGGTGATGAAAGCGATAAACATGTAAAGCATCATCACAAGAAATAAAGGAATTATTGAAATGCGTACAAAACCACATCACCTTAAAAAGGTGAGTAAAGAGTGCAGAATTAAAATTGCAAAAAAATAAAGGTGCGATATTGAAAGTAAGTTATTGAAATGCGATTGCGAAATTAAAAGTGCGATATTGAAATGCGGTATTGATAATGCGATAATCAAATGCGGTATTGAAATGCGATATTGAAATTGTATTATTGTACTTGAGATCCGAACGCCAAGACTACTTAATGATAAGTGCGCCCGACACGGATTCAATTCTCTAAAAATCTCCACTTTAGATAAGTTGCTCATCATAAAGAATCCTTGGTTTTGATTACTGAAATAGAACTTGAATATTGAACTTGAATATTGAAATTAGGAGACTAGATTCTTAAAGATTAGACTTGTTAATGTTAAAAAAGGCCTCACCTTTAATATGCTCCATAACTTTGAAGTAGATTCTAGTTTAAGGAGTGATTACAAATAACCATAAACATCATTAAATATTGAATATAAGACTTGTATTTTAACACCAAAAGTTAAATGTTCATGTGTTATAGTTTGGAAAAGGGTTTGCACTTTTCCAAACATCCTTGAACTTTGAAAAGATTTGTATTTTGTAAAATTGTATGGTGATTGTTGTAAAGGAGAAACTTTTCAAGTATGAAAGCTCATCACTTTACTAATCATTTTCGAAAATAAAGCTTGAATCTTGCATATTGATATTAAAAATGTGCTTAGAAAATCATTTGGGAAGAGTTTCAAGAGTAAATACCTCCGCAAAGATGGCACCTTTGAGCATATTTCCTAGTTAGTCATGAGCATGAACTCAAATGACAACATCCTTGGAATTGTATATTGAATTTTAGAAATCTAGAAGAGTAGAAAACATCAAAATGATTTGTTTAGGGATTCGGAATTACCTATTTAGGATTAGGTTAGTTTTCCGATTAGTGCTCCTAATTTCTTAAGTATTTTGGAAATTTTAATTGAAATTGTCATTTTGAACTTGAATTTTGTATTTGATTTTGAGAGGAAAATTTGAGATTACGACGTTGTATTAGGAATCTGCCTCCTGAAATGCTTAGGAAATGAGGGTTTATATAGGGGATTAAGCGCTAAAATCCAAGAACCACCTGCGCTTGGCGCAAGTGCAGGGCCTGGCGCTGGTGACGTGTCCCAGAATCCGCCAAAACAAGGCCGATGACACCGTCCTTGATTTGTTTTGAATTGTTGTACCTTTGTACGATTTTTACGAATTTGGCACGTAGTGTTTTCTTGGAGGTTAAGGCTTGGGTTTGCGTCTAAAAACAAGCCGTTTTTTAATTCGAATTTCGTGTTTGGACTTAGTTTTACAGGACGGGGCCCGACATGCTTGATTTTGTGGGTCGGCGCAAGATAAGTGTTAGAAAAAAGGATAGAGTCTACCTTCAGGCGGTTTTGACGACTCCGATTTTTTTTGTATTTGTATTGCTTTCCGCCTTTGACTTAGAATGGAGCTTGGCATCGAAATTTTGAATTTTGACTCTTGAATTTTTGAATCTTGAGTTTTTGATCTTGAATTTTGAATTTTGAATACTCGGAGTTAATCCGCTGGGCTTCTGTACGGAGTTCTGTCTGATGCTTGACTTGCTGGGGAATATGTCCACTGGGGAAAGAGTTTTTTTATTGACTCTTAGAATTTTAAAAATTTTGTTGACTTTCCTGGAGCTTGGGTCCACTGGGAGTTGAACGCTTAAATCCTTGTATTTTTTGGACTTTGTATGCTTGAGATATTTATATGTCAACGCCGAAGAAACAGATGTATACCAGTATTTATCGGAAGGTAGTATGATTTGACGTTTGATGCCTGGTGTAGAAAACCGTAGCAGCAAAGTTCGCGCAATCAGCACGGATGACCGCACCTAGATTCTCCGCGCATGGAACAGGGCTTGCGCCTGGCGCAAGGGCCAGCGCCCAGCGCAGGGCTTGCTTATATAAGGCCCCCGCCGTGCTTTTGCATGAGCATATTCACTTGTTCCTTCTTGTTTTCTCAAAGTTCGATTGCTCTCTCCCCTTGGTTTCGTTGCTCTTATCTTCCCTATACCTTTGTCCACGTAAGTATTTCATATTTTGCTTATGAAATTACCTTAGAATTGCATGTAGGATAGGTTTTTGCACTTGAAATGTTCTCTTATTTGTTGATTTTGTATTTGTATGGTAGTAGGCTTCTTGTATCTCGTATGAAGAAAATTGTTTTGTAGCCATTTGAACTTGAACTGTTGGAACTTTGTAGAAATTGAACTCTTGTATTTTGAAGTTTTTTACTTACCACTTGTAGATAGTGATTCCATTGGTGACCGTAGTGGGTCTTGTAGGAGAATAGGCTGGGGTAGCCTAGGCGTTGTTGTAGAATTTGAATACTTGCTTCGGCGTGGATAGCCTAGGCGATGGTGTAGAACTGAAATACCTGCTTCGTCGTGGATAACCTAGGCGTTGGTGTAGGACTCGAATACTCCTTTGAAATGGAGGTCCCTGGCTAAATTCGTATGGCCACTTGGGATTTTTAGACTCTTGAATTTTGTAAGGGCTATTATAAGATAGTCCCCAGACTTGGATGTTTATTTTTGTATTTTGAATGCTTTAGTATGCCTCGTCACACTCGGAGAAAACTTGCCGAACGCTCGACTAGTCGAGCATCCATGGAGGATGCTTCGGACAATGAAGCGGCTGAGATAGATCAACCGCCTGCTGGTATGGTTCCGAGGGGAAGACCTGTTTTTGAGGGGGGCGGTTCGTGGCCTATAGACCTTGTATTCCACCCGGGGTTTCATTTGTCTCAGCGGCCACGCGCTGGTTTGGTATGCCTTGTACTGTGCTTTGACCTTGCTGCTTGAACTTGTATAGGTTTGTATTGATCTGCCCCTTTTGTAGACTGATAGGGACGCGATGCGAACATATTGGTCTTTAGAGGATCTTTGGACTATTTCTCCGACCTTGGCGTTGAGGATACCCGAGCGATTTGGGATCAGACTGGCTTTGCCCCTTTCTGGAAGGCGACGAGAGGCTTTAGAGGCAAGGTGGGCGTCAAAGCCCGGACACAAGCCTTGATGGAGTGGTGGTGGGACACCACCAACACATTTCACATAACTATTATTCCCTTCGAGTTTGCCATGATTACCGGCCTCCTGTTTTCTGAGAGAGAGGTGGTTTTCAACAATGACTTGAAATGGCGTTTTGATGGTGTCAGGGACTGGATCGGCCCTGTCATTGATTTGATAAGAGATAGTGATTCCTCCGCTTCTGTGGAGGTTATTTTGACTAGGCTTCGCATGGCTGACATGACAGCGGAGCCGATGGTTCGGCTTTTCTTTCTGGCCCTGGTAGGTCGAGTAGTCGCTCCCGGCAGGAATAGTCGTGTACTGGTGGGATTTTTGAGATCATTGGGCAACTTGACGGTTGTTCCGATCCTTAACTGGGGTGGTTTAGCATATGGCCACCTCTTGTATGAGATGAAGAATGCTTCACGGACTGCATAGTAGAGTTCGGCGAGCATAACTGCCTTGTGGAGAATGCTGGAGGTATTTGGGACTCCTTGTATTTTTTTTTATTTTGTACTTGTATGTTGTATGTTGTATTTTGTAGGCATAAGACTGATTGATGTCTCGTTTGCTTTTTGAAGATTTTGGCCTATGAGCATTTTCCTAGCTTGGCACATGCTCGCTCTAGAATTGCGGCTTACCCGTTTGCTGCCTCTTGGGAAGGAGCGGTTCGCACGCGGGTGTCTTTGGCGACCTTTCATAGAGCTTTGAGAGTTTCTCCTTCCATAGAGGTGCGTTTTTGTATTGTGTTGGATCTTATCCCATTTGTATTTTGTATATTGACTGAGTTGTCTGTCTTGTAGGTGGTTTGGCGCCCTTTTGCTGCTGCGCCCACACCTGCTTCGGCTATGCGAGCCTTCTAATAGTCTAGACGGTGGGTGCTGTTACTGGGGATTTATCGCCCCATGTGGTATCTGGGTGAGAGAGTGACTCCTCAGCACAGTGCAGGAGGCAAGTTTGTCCCTTTGGATCCTCCGCAGTCCATGTTGTCAAAGACTGTTGATGTTACCCGGGTCAATGCGGAGGCTGTGGAGGCTGGTGGCGAGTCCATTTATCTCCCGTGGGAGAATTTTGTAGATAGGAGGGCAAGCTATGAAGACTTCCTGTCGAGGCTTGCTCCACCTGTTCGCTTTGTGCCGCTAGTGAGCTTTGGATTTGAATCTTGTATTTTTTAATTTTGTTCCCTATGCTGACCGGGTCCTCCGCTATGTGGACTCAGATGGGGAGCAGGTGGAGGTTACCGTTTCGATGGCCTCTCCTCCAGATCGAATGGCGGCCGATGCCCTTCCGGAGTACTAAGCAGCTATAAGTGCGTTTGTATCTTCTTTAAATTGGTTGTAATTTCGTATCTGGAAATTGATTTTGGATATTGTATGCAGGCGCCTCGGGTGAGAGTGCGTCGTTGGATGCTCGTGATTGATTCTTTGAAGAAGCATTGTATCAATCTGACCAGGAAGCTTGATGGCCGAGACAGAGATGTGAGTTTACCAACTCTGAGGTGTTTGTACTCTTGAAACTTGTATATGGATATATGATGCTTGTATTTTGAACTTTGTACAGGAGCGTCGTCGAGGCCATGGAGAATCAGAGGATATGGGTCCTCGAGCCGGTATTTCGATGGAGTAGACCAGGCGTAGCTTAGGTCGAGGCACGGACTTTGGTGTTGAGACTCCCAGAGGTACTCGGATGCTGGTTGGGGAGATATTCCCCCTGCTTCTTCTCAGCCTGGTAGACATTCATATTCTTTCGGAGATACAGGCGGTCAGATGCGTTTCATGCCTTGCCCTGACGTCCACTTAGGAGCGAGTAGCTCTCAGCCCTGGGGTACGGCGTCTTGGGCTCATTGGTACGAGCTAGAACGGATGCGCCAAATTCAGGATATGGAGATGCAGCGTCTGCTTGTTGCAACCCAGCTGTCTTATCAGTTTCTTTCCCATCAGCAGGGACCTCAGCGATTTTCTAGTACCCTTCGTATCTCAGAGCAGGATCCAGCTACCCCAGGGACAGAGCTTGACTAGGATCTGGAGCGGTACATGAGTCGGGACAGGAACAAGGAGCCTGTGATCGAGACTGTGGTCGAGGATGACTCGGACTGACCCTGCATGGTAGCGAGTTCTAGCTTTGCCTCGGTTGGGCTTTTGTATGTGGATTTTTGTGTGGATATATGTAGTTGTACTTGTATCTGGATTTGTACACTGTGAATCTTGGATTTTGTATGGTTTGGAATTGGTATGGTTTGAATTTTGCTATGTGTTGTGTTTTTTGCAAGGTTTTGAATTGAATTTTGTATGCATTGTGTGTGCATTTTGAAATTTGTGGCTACATGTATGCATGTAAAATGAAAAAAATTGACCATTTTTTCGGGTATATATACCCATTATAAGCCCCCACTTTGACTGAGGTTTTTTGGTTTAGAAAAAAAGAAAGTCAAAGTATATTCAACCTTTGCTTTTTTGCCCATTTTTTCGGGTGTATATACCCACTATAAACCCCCACTTTGACTGAGGTTTTTTGGTTTACAAAAAGCGCAAGTCAAAATATATTAAACTTTTGCTCATGCACATGCTAACTCGACTTAGGACGTCGATCTAGAACTAAAATGCTTGAATTTTGTACAAATTGACCCGAAATTGACCCGGGTGCTGATTCAAACTGCTTGAAATTGCGCGACTCGCGGCTTCTGGAATATTCGGCATAAATCGTTGGAGCTGATTTGGTTGTACAATGCCATGAGGAGTGCGTACTTGATGTCATGAAGTGGGACGTTGGCTTAGTCCTTCTTGCAAGCTTTGCGCCTGGCGCAGGCTTTGGCGCCCAGCAAAGGTGGTACTTTCGAGTACCACCATAAGTGCTGGTTTTTGTATAAATAGAGAGCATTCCGGATCACTTTTCTTGCACCAATCCTTCACTGCTCTTCTTCACCCTCTACTTCTTCACAAAAAAGAAAGCAAATGGTTGTGTCTTTTGAAAATGCCTTGAACTTTTGGCTTGGTTCGCTAGGCAAACTGGAGAAAAGGGAGCAAGATTGTATGCATCTTGGGGTGCTCGTCTCCTTCCGGTTCGTGAAACGTGATGTGCATTTCATCTATTCTGCTTTAGAGGCTTGGGATCCGACTCACTACGTTTTTCGCTTTTGTAACAACGAGGTATGTCCCCTCCTTGAAGAGTTTAGTGCCATATTGGGTTGGCCCCTTAAGATAGAGCCTTGTATGCCTAGTGTTGAGGAACACTTTTTCTTGGCTTTTGAATGGTATTTGGGCCTGAAGCTCCCACTTTTGAGTGCTATTGTATATGGTCGAGGGGTGGATTTGTCCCTCTTTATCACCCATTTCGCTGGACTTGACATCCCAAAGGTCTACCGTTTGAGGGCTTTGAGTTATTGTATCTTTGCTCGCTTCCTCTTTTCGAGGCAGGGATTTGGCAATGGCAATGCCTCCCTAATAGAGATTGTGGAGTAGTTTTCTTGTGGTAGGGACCCAATGTCGCGTGTGATTGGTGAGACATTGTTGGGCCTTGATATGCTGAATTCGGACCCCTCTTCCATGCCATCAGGAAGCCCGGTGCTACTCCAAGCAAGGATCTGGATTTTCTTGTATATTGAAATTTGTACTTGTATTTAGAACATTGAATTTTGAATTGTTTTCTTGTATTTTCCCCAAGGTCTGGCTTATGGAGAGACTCATGTTGGTGGCACCACCAGAGAACATGGCAAGCTATAATAAGAAGGGATTCACCATGCGGCCCATGATGTATGGCCGACTTTCACTGGATGAGTGGCGTTGCGCACTCTCGGAGATTGGATCTTGTATCAGGTGGGTAATTCCATGGTGGGGAATTGCTGCTATGAGACATGCACCTGGTTCTACTGCTTTGAGTGTACCTAGCCTTTCTATGTTAGTCTTCTACTCTCCTGCTAGAGTGATGAGACAATATGGCTTAAGGCAAGAAATTCGGGATTGCGCTGAGGAGCATCCGAAACCCATTGTACTAAATGCTAATTGTCTTGCAGTTTAGAGGCGGTATTGGGTTGCCAAACCATTCTTGAACATTCAATTCCCACCTGAGCCTGTTACTCTGTCTGCGGGGTATATTGTATGGATCAAAGGTCCAATCCAAAGGGAAATTTCTTTCTCCGGGTCCATCGAAGCCCGAGGTTCTAGAGCTAGACGCCCTGCATCAACTGATTATTAAGAAGGTGACGGTAGTGTGGCCCGTCCGGTGCTTGATCGTTCTAGGTCCAAAGGAGGTTCGTCATCCTCCCGTCTTGGAAGATTAGATGGTTTCTTCTCCCGCCGCTTGGGCAAGGGAAAGATTGATGACTGATTGCAGGAAGGGCAACGGGATAGTACTCAAGGTGCCAAGACTCAAGAGCATAGTCGCCCAACCTCAGATCTTTGTAGGATTGATGTGTTTGAAATTGTATTTGTAGAAAATGTGTTTTAGAGTGTTTTTAGAAGATGTGTTTTGGAAGTGTGTTTAGTGGAAGTGAAAAGGCTTTGAACTTTGCTTCACTTGATTCCAACCTTATAATCGAATTAGCTTTGATTGAGACCTTAGAGTCAAATAAAGTTATTTGAAGGTTATGTCAGATTCCGCTTGAACATGCTTTACACTTTTGGAATAAGGACAACAACGACCACTGAATTTTGAACTTTGATTTTTGATTTTAGGATGCCCTTAATTGAGGAAACTTTGAATTTTTTTGTATTAAGGTGGCCAGGCCTTGGAATGAGGTTGCTTACGTGTCCCGTTAAGGAATCAAGCCGAACGTAGTTCTAACCTACAAAAAATTTTGAATTTGAATTTTGAATTTTGAATTTAGACATAGAACTTCTTGAGCTGATCCAGGTTCGTCAAAGAACAGAACTCAGTCCCATCGACAACTGTTAACTCGAGAGCTCCCCCAGAAAGGATTTTCTTGACAATGTTTGGCCCGGCCCAATTGGATCTGAATTTTCCCCTTGGGTCCATGACACTCTTGCGAAGGGCTTTCAGGATAAGCTCGCCTTCCTTGATGTTTGATATTTTTGTAGAATTAGTGACAATGAGGTTATTCTGGCCTATTCGTTGAAATGTTTGGCCACTCGGCGTTGATAAACTTGTACTTGGTGAGTGGCTTGAAGCCGTCGCTCATCGAGCATGACTAGCTCGTCGTATCTTGATTGTACCCATGCAGCTTCGAGGACTATCCTTACATAAGGTATTTCTAGCTCGATATGTTGTATCGCTTCCATTCCGTAGACCAATGAAAATGGAGTTGCGCCAGTTGAAGTGCGAATTGAAGTTCGATACCCCCACAATGCAAAGTGCATCTTCTAGGGCCGGTCTTTGTAATTTTTTGTCATCTTCATGATGATGGTTTTGACATTCTTGTTGGCTTCTTCGACTGCCCCATTGGTCTGTGGGCGATAAGGCGAAGAGCGGTGATGTTGAATTTCCCAAAGCTTGGGTCCGCTGGGATTGTTGTATTGATCATTGTACGGTATCCCTTATGAATTTTAAACTGTTGAAGCTTGTAGATGTTTTTATAACTTGAACCTTTGTAGTTTGTACCATGAAATTTTTACTTTGGAATTATAAATGCCTTGCTTGGCATAACCTTTCTCGGTTAGAGATTATAGAACTTGAATTTTGAATCTTTGTACATTGAATCTTGTATTTGGTGAATAGTTCTTCACATTCGCCTTGGAAATGGGTTACCTGATCACTGATGAACTTGTAAGGAACGCCGTATCTGCATATGATGTTTTGAATGAACTGGGCCACTTGCTTGGAACCCAATATTTTGAATGATCTGTCCACTTGGACTCTCGAATAAACCCGGCCTTTAGCTGCTTAGAGACCTCTTGAATTTTGAGGGAAACATCCAGTTTCATGCGACGGAGTTTCTGTTTGATGGGCTTTGAACCTGGAATGAGGGGAATTGTATGCTGACCGATGCTTGGATCAACCCCTGGCATAGCACGATAGGACCATGCGAAGACGTGTATGTACTCTGAAAGTAACTTGATCAGATCATCCAACTCTGCTTGAGATAGAGTCAAACCAATCTGAACTAGTTTTGGATCACTGCTGTTAGAAAGGTTAACTTTTTCTGTTTCCTCAATTATGGGTATCCTATTTTCATGATTTTCGATAGCTTTTAAGATTTCAAAGTCAGTTTCTTGAGAAGCTTGGACTTGAAGAGTAGGAGGAAATTGAAGTATTATTGAAATTAGCAATCATTACATCGACAACTTTAACTTGAAGTTCAGCCTCGAAGGGCACTTGATTGATGCAAGACTCTAGCTCTAGACTCTTAGACTCATCACTAGACTCGGACTCATCCTCATACTCGGACTCGCTCATCATAGGTCCTTCGCCCACAGTAATTTTGAACACTTGATATTGAGACTGGCTACGGCGGCCATGAACTGGGCAATCGGATCAACACCTGCAATTTGTTCCTGAATTGGTTCTTGAGAGGGGCTTGAAGTTTGATTTGTAGAAGACGGACTTGCTGCTTGTTCGATACCGGCTATATGGGAGGATAGGACTAACGGTCCTCTCTTCAATCTCTCTCCTCTTCGGCGAACCAATAAGATCCTTTGATTCCTATTTAGGACACATGACATGACTTTAGAACTTGGACTTCCCGACACATGATATGATATGCGTGGAATGAATGAGACCTAGACATGACTCTAAGTGCCACTCCGAAGATTCGGGATTTTGGATTTTGTACTTGTATTTGGGGTTTGCAACCCATTGAAATATTTCAGAGGGATATCAACCTATTAGGATTAGTATAAGAATTTGTACTTGTATCGGGATTTACAACCCGTTGGAAATATTTTTGAAAGGAGCTTCATTATTTTGTGGAGACTTCCTCCTTGTACTATTTCTAGAGATTTGCAACCTAGCATTAGAACTTGGAATATCGAAAGGGAATTTTGACCCGATTGGATTTTGTATATTTGTTCCGGGATTTGCAACCCGTTGGAACTATTTCAAGGGAATTTCAACCAAAAATCGAATTTGGAATATTTCAAGGGAATTTCAACCCGTTTGGACTTTGAGTATTTCAAGGGAATTTCAACCCAAAATTGAATTTGGAATATTTCAAGGGAATTTCAACCCGTTTGGAATATGAGTAATTTCAAGGGAATTTCAACCCAAAATTGAATTTGGAATATTTCAAGTAAAGTTCAACCCGATAATAGAACTTGGGATATTTTAGGGGGATTTCAACCCGATGGAATTTAGAAATATTATAGGGGGATTTTAACCCGATGGAATTCGTATGGGGTTTGTATTATTTCAAGGGTTTTTCAACCCGTGAGAAAGGAAATTGGATCTTGTACTATTTCAAGGGAATTTCAACCCGATCGAAAAGATTGAATTTTGAATTATTTTTAGGGACTTTCAACCCGTTGGAATTTGAAAATATTTTAGGGGGATTTCAACCCAAAATCGGATTTGGAATATTTTTGGGGGATTTCAACCCAAAAATCGGATCTGGAATATTTTAGGGGGATTTCAACCCATTGGATTGGAAATGTTTGTAGAAATTGAATTTGTATTATTTCTAGGGATTTTCAACCCGTGAGAATTGTTTTTGAATTTTGTATTTGGGAGCAATGGTAGACAAGAATCTTTGTAACTTGAAAGCGAATTCGAAACATGAGTTTGATTTGGAGTTGGAACTTCGAATTTGAAAAGAGGAGTTTTACATAGGAGATGAGGCTTTGAATTTTGAATGTTGAAGGTGTTGGAATTTTTGGACTTGAAAACCCGGCATTACACCGTCATAGGTTTTAGGCATTCGAAATTGGATTTCGAACTTTTTATTTTTTAAAAGTGTTTTGAATAGAAATTTGAGACTTGAAAATCCGGCATTACGCCGCCATGGATTTGGAAATTTGAGGCTTGAGGTTTTGAACATAGGATTTTGATTTGAAAGTTTGAATTGAAAATCCGGCATTATAACGCCATTGGATTGGGAATTTGAATTTGGAATTTGGAAACTGGACTTGAAAATCCGGTATTATAACGCCGTTGGGTTTGAATTTGGAATTTGGCATTTGTGCGTGAGGCGTGTTTAGGGGTTTTAAATCAAATGTGGTGGCACTCCTAAAATACCCTAAATCGGTGATTTTAGATGCATGAGGTTTGAATGATGCTCCTAAGGGTTAGGTTTCCTAGTTGGATGCTAATGGTTTTGGCGAAGATAGAACTCGAGGTTAGTCATTCACGCGTGCAAAGACGCCCATACAAAGCACAAATAGCACGTTGTCACACTAACATGAATATGAATGAGACATGCAAAGTTTGTATGATGCAAGTGGTCGACTTTGGGTGTCAAAAAGGTCCTTGACTAAGAGGCGGATCCGGCAATAACCTTTCACATCCACCTAAGGGACGTGCTTGTTGGCAGACGACCTCCATGCTTGACATCAGGAATGTCAAGCAAATGTCAAGTTTCGGTAGGCGCGGAAATGGTCACACACTATGGTCAGGAACCGTATGGAGAGTGGCCATTTCGTTGCCCCCGGGGCAAACCCGAATGTAGAACACATTCATGTTGGGCAAGGTAGAAATTCGGTTTGCACAAGTATGGTTTTTGAAAATATGCATGCCATGCTTAGAAATCACAAATTGTACTCGAATATTGTACATGAAAATCTCATTTTTCGGCATTAGTTCTCGAGGTTTGGGAGCGTTCTTCGAAATTGAAAATCTGAACAGAACTACCACCCGAATACTTGGGCAGAATGAGCAGCCAGCCACTGGAAGCCATTATGTTGTATGCAGGCAGCAGCGCCTGGCGCAGGGGCCTATGCCTAGCTTTACTGCTGGCATCAAGAACTTGAGCGTGGCAGTGGCAGGTTGCTCATGGACTGCTCGCATAGTCGAATTGAAATTTAGAACTCCCCAACGGAGTCGCCAGATTGTAGGGGGTTGTTTTTTCTCCCGCGTTGTGGTTTTGTTTTCCCCTACGGGTTTTGAGATTTTGAACTTCGAAGGAGTCGCCACCAAACAATATTTAAGGGTCTGGTTTTGAAAGACCAAAGTTAACTCTTGTGGATAAGGCATTGAATCTTAGAAATCGAATGGGTGAGATTCGGGCACGGGCACGAACCGCTTATTTGGCGAGCTTTAAAAGTACATTCGAATGCAAGACAAGGATCGTTTTCGAGATATCCTAATCATGACACTAAGTTGGTTGCAGCATGCATTTTAGAACATAGAAATTTCTACTTGTATGTGGCCACTTTGCTTTAAAGTTAATTGAAGGAACCTAAGGCCGGTTTGTCCAAGAATTATCTTTGTTAAGCGTGACGTAACCTTTTGTATGTTGTTGAATTTAGCATGTGAGGTGATGAAAGCGATAAACATGTAAAGAATCATCACAAGAAATAAAGGAATTATTGAAATGCGTACAAAACCACATCACCTTAAAAAGGTGAGTAAAGAGTGCGGAATTGAAATTGCAAAAAATAAAGGTGCGATATTGAAAGTGTGTTATTGAAATGCAATATTGAAATTACGATATTGAAAGTGCGATATTGAAATGCGGTATTGAAAGTGCGATATTGAAATCCGGTATTGAAATGCGATATTGAAATGCGATATTGAAATTTTATTTTTGTACTTGAGATCCAAACGCCAAACGACTACTTAATGATAAGTGCGTCCGAAATGGATTCAATTATCTCAAAATCTCCACTTTAGATAAGTTTCTCATCATAAAGCATCCTTGATTTTTATTATTGAATATTGAACTTGAATATTGAAATTAAGAGACTAGATTCTTAAAGATTAGGCATTTTAATATTAAAAAGGCCTCACCTTTAATATGCTCCATAACTATGAAGTAGATTCTAGTTTAAGGATTGATTACAAACAACCTTAAACATCATTGAATATTGAATATAAGACTTGTATTTGAACAGCAAAAGTTGAGTGTTCATGTGTTCTAGTTTGGAAAAGGGTTTGCACTTTTCCAAACATCCTTGAACTTTGAAAACATTTGTATTTTGTAAAATTGTATGGTGATTGTTGTATAGGAGAAACTTTTCAAGTATGAAAGTTCATCACTTTACTAATCATTTTCGAAAATAAAGCTTGAATCTTGCATATTGATATTAAAAATGTGCTTAGAAAATCATCTGGAAAGAGTTTCAAGAGTGAAAACTTCCCCAAAGATGGCACCTTTGAGCATATTTCCTAGTTAATCATGAGCATGAACTCAAATGACAACATCCTTGGAATTGTGTTATTAAATTTTTGAAATGTAGAAGAGTAGAAAACATCATAATGATTTGTTTAGAGATTCGGAATTACCTATTTAGGATTAGGTTAGTTTTCCGATTAGTGCTCCCAATTGCTTAAGTATTTTGGAAACTGTAATGGAAATTGTCAATTTGAACTTGAATTTTGTATTTGATTTTGAGAGGAAAATTTGAGATTACGACGTTGTATTAGAAATCTGCCTCCTCATATTCTTAGGAAATTAGGGTTTATATAGGGGATTAAGCAGCTAAAATCCAAGAACAACCTGCGCTTGGCGCAGGTCCAGCGCCTGGCGCAGGTCCAGCGCCTGGCGCAGGTCCAGCGCCTGGCGCAGGTCCAGCGCCTGGCGCTGGTGACGCGTCCCAGAATCCGCCAAAACAAGGACGATGACACCGTCCTTGATTTGTTTTGTATTGTTATACCTTTGTACGATTTGCACAAATTTGGCACGTAGTGTTTTCTTGGAGGTTAAGGCTTGGGTTTGCGTCTAAAAACAAGCCGTTTTTAATAAGGATTTCGTGTTTGGACTCGGTTTTACAGGACGGAGCCCGGCATGCTCGGTTTTGTGGGTCAGACCCGAATTTGGATTGCTTAATGTCATTTCGACTAGAAAAGGACCTTGTAAAAACCGATGGAGAGGTACATTGGGTTAGATTGTGTTTGGATTTTGAAATTGATTTTTCGAAATTGAATGTTGTACCAAGTTTCGGAATTGAAACGAGCTCGGGAATTGGACTTTGGGTATTGGATTTTGGAATACACTTTAGCAATTGGGACGTCCGCACGGATTTGCACCAACCACCTAGCAAGGATAATAGTATCGTCATCATCCCATTAGGGGAGACACGAATTAGGTGTATACAGTATTAAATGATGAAGTTCAAGTGATTCAAAACATTCAAATGGGATGTCAAGATGGATTCTTTGACAAAGAAACACCCATAAGTGAACTTGAATAATTAATCACAAAAGGATCCCTAATCCAGGTCATTGACAAGTTGGACGACCAATGACTAATGAATATTAGATTCCAAGTTGATTCATAGTTCAGTTTCTTGAACTAGATGGACTGGATGTCAGAAATAATTTGCATAGATACTTATTGGATCTTGTATCAGATTGACCATGAGAAAACTTTAAGAGATTAAAGTCATGTCATAAGTAGTTCTCATTAATGGTGATTGGAACCTATTCCTCAAAATCTGAGTAGTTATGGCTGCTTGTTTGAGAATTAGTTCGCTTTGATGCTCTCTAAACGTCGCACCGTAAAAGGAGACTCTAAAAGCAGTTATTGGGCATACTATGAATCTAAGTAATTTGTTCATAAGTTACAATAAGGGATTGTCCTCCTATATTTGATAGGATAAGGTGTTGTTGTTGTACAAGGCCGCTCGAAGAGTTAGATACTGTGAAAATGTATGGTTGTGCTCAGAATTGTTAAGGCTTAACCTTCAGTAAAAGTTTAACAGTTGAACTCAGTAATTAGAGAAATACTTCTTTGGATCTTACCGTATGTTCAGTAAGTAACACCAAGAGACAAAGGACTTGGAATGCAAACTTGTCTGAATGACAAGTGGGAGACTGAAGGAAATATGTCCTTCACCCAAAGTGCATTGATCCAATACCAAGGTTCGGATTAAACGAACAATTAATTCAGTGAGATCAAGTGATCAGAACATCTAGTTGGAGCAATGTTTCCGATCAGTGAGTTCTAATCTATATTAGGCTCACAGCTTACTCTTGACTGAACCTATAAGGTCACACCATTGGCATGTAACATATTACAAGATTAAATGAATCGGGAATTCATTTAATAGCTTTTCGAGAATTTAGTTCGGAAAAACATAAATATACAATATTGAAGGAAATATGTCCTTCACCCAAGGTGCATTAAGTCTAATACCAAGGTTCAGATTAATTGCGAACAATTAATTCGGTGAGATGAAGTGATTGGAACAGCTAGCTGGAGCAATGCTTCCGATCAGTGAGTTCTAATGGATATTGAACTCACAACTTACTCTTGATTGAACCTACAAGGTCACACCAATGACACGTAACAGATCACCGGATTAAATGAATCGGAAATTCATTTAATAGCTTTTCGGGAATTAGTTGGAAAACGTATTATACGATACGACCTTGCATCGGAATCATATATTGTATCGCGAATATTCGTAAGCTAGGCGAAACGAATAAATCGTATCGTACGGCGGTGATTCGTCGTATACGAAACGATAAATAATATATCGGAAATATATTAATCGCGGATACGGAAAGGGGCAACGCTGCCAGCCCAACGAGCCAAGGCGCACAAGCGCGCAAGGCCCACTGGGCGTAGCAGAGAGCCAGCGCGCAAGGCCCAAGCCTTGGCTGGGCGCGCGCGCACACGAGAGGTACAGCAGCAGCAGCGCACACAGCGCGGCCCAAGGCCCAGCGCCTGTGTGGCTGTGCGCGTGTGGGCTTGCACGGACGTGGCTGGCTGGCGCATGGCCTATGTGCCTTGGCCGGTTGATATTATAACCTAAGGGGTATAATATTATTCCATCTCACCTTTTCCAATAACCTAATGCAAAATCAGATTCTAACCTAAGGCAAGAGAAACCCTAAACTCTATGTGCCTCCATTAGAATTGTTCTTCCCAAAAGCACAAACTCTTGATCGATTGTCTAAGCTACGATAATCAAGACGGATCTGATTGTGTCGGTGAACCAAGTAGAGGAACGACAAGTGGAGTTCTTTGTTCGTGTTCGTTGACGGATTATTGTGGAAAACACGCTTCGAATGTAAGTTTGCTTAATCTGTGCTTTATACATGTTTCCTGGCTTTGGGGATTGTTCCGCACATGTTATTATGTTTAACTGTATTCCCCTACAGTGGTATCATGAGCCTTATGTATTCAAAGCATGAATTAGCATGATTATTATTGTTTTTGCATTGTCGAAATGTTTGGAATTTTTGTTGATTTTTCGGAATTTTTTCGAATTATGGGATTAATAGCGAAATTGGCAGTTCCGAAATCAAAAATATTCGCTTTTTCGATTTTTAAAACCCTAATCTGACGGAAAACGATTTTCTAAGATCAACTCATTTGAATAGAATTGCAAAAACAGGCCTCGAAGCATCGTTTTTTGGGCATTTTTGTCAATTTTTCATTAAAAATTAAAAGTGTCGGACAGTAATTCAATTAAAAGGTCGACCTAAACTACTCGGAATTTCTTGAAATTTTGACACAATGTTTCTGGGTATATGCCTGATCTATGGTAAACATTTCATATTTTTCCAATAAGTATAAACCCTAATTTTGCCTTTCCCCAATTCGTAAAATTTACAACCTTATTGAATTTTAATTAATTTTTGTTTAATAATTCGGTTAATTGGGGAAGGGGGTATAATTTCATGGGTCAGTGGCTAATTTTAAAAATTATTGGAATAAAATTTTGAATGGTTTCGTTAATTTTAATCGCACTTAAACCAAATTATTAATAATCTGAAATTTAATTGTTTATGAACGATATAAAGTTTCGGATTTTTTTAATTAAAAGTTCAATCTTTAAAGTTGATTCGATCGTTCTTGAAAGTTTGAATATTGTTAGCCCTTGATTTATTAATTTTACGAAATTGGATTGTCGTTAAAGTTTATTAAATCGTTAAAATCGTTGTTTTTCGAAAATTAAATCGTAACTTTTTTTGAAAAATAAAATTAATGCAAGTTCGTGAATTAAATTTAATTTTAATTAAGTTGGTCCGTATTACGAACCAAAAACACGAACATGAGCATGGTGGAAGTATGGCTCGTCGAGCCATACGAGGCCATTGTGCTCGCCGAGCCATGCGACACGGGCAGCAGCAGCAAGGCTGCGTGCCTCGTGCGCGCTAGGCAAGGAAGGGGCAGGCGAGGAAGCTTGCGGGGCTGCGACGAAGCAAGGGCAAGCCTTGCGACTTCCAGCACACTCGATGCACAACACACGTAACGCAGGGGCAGGATGGCTGCGGGTAGGCGGTGCGCATGCGGTGCGATGGGCCTGGGGCGCGCGGGCATTGCTCGTATGCTCTTGGGCCGCACGCACGATGGGGCTTGGGGTGCGCGGGCAATGCTCGTGTGCTCTTGGGCTTCAAGCAAGGCGGGGCTGGGCGCAAGCCTAGCCCGATTTAGCAATTAGACTTTTTTTTTAAAATCGTTTAATTCGTTGGGCTTCGTATATTTGCATTAATTTGGGCTAACGGGATATTTAATTTAATATTTTATTTGCTTGGGCCGGGCCGCGAGTTTTAATTTAATATTTCATAATTAATTATCCGGAATAATTATTGGTTTGAGTGGGAGCCACTAAATGAAATTAAAATGAAATAATTATTTTAATTATTTCGTAGGTCGCATTATTTTAATTAAATTCAATTTTAATTAGAATAAAGTCTAAAGATTAATAATTTGGAAATTGATTAATCTTTTAGGACGCGTTTATGTGAACGTGAATTTTAATTAATTCACGTAAATACTTGCATATTAACATGGGCCATTCGTTTTAGCATGCGAATGGGTGAATGCGTAAAATATATATTTTATGCAATGCAGGTACTCCAAGTAACTAGTATGGCCAATTTAGGATAGTTAAATACGGTCTGCGTACCGTTCTATCTTTGAATGTAAAGTTTTAAATATGGTCTGCGTACCATGGAAATTTTGATGTAATTTATTATTTTCAAGTATTTCTAAGTTTAGAACTTTAAGTTAGCATTTGAACGAAGATTCAAGACGATGCCAAGCTAACAAGGAGGTGATGAAGATTGGATGCTTCAAGACAAGAAGTTTTGGGCCATACTAGATCACCAATTATTTATGCAATTTAATATATATATTATGCGTGGATGTATGAATGTATGTATGCTTTGCATGAACAGGTTGTTTCCTATGAATCGATTAATTTTAAGTTCACTAAATAATCGAACCAACATAGAAACAACTAGGTCCAAGTAATATTGAGTTTTAAAAATTGCGCGCCTTCCAAATCAACACTTACAAAAATCTAGGGATCTAATATAGTAGGTTTACGCTAAAGTGAGGTGCTATTTTAGTTGACTTAGGTGGTAAGGCGTCCTAAAGGAGCACGTTGATTGTGGTTACAACTCAAACAACAATGGCATTAAGTTGTGGCAATGGGATAAATTGTGGCATTAATTTATTAACCAAGAGTAATTTGGAGATTACTAGCAATAGGTTTTGCTTACCTAAAATCTTAAACTACTTAAGACATGCTAAAGCTGCTTAAGGATTTAGGACTTTTGGGGTCTTGGAATCGTTTCATTCATTTCGGACCATGTTTTTGCTTTTTGCATGAATGAAATATTTTAATAGCTTTAATGATTGCATGTTTTGATTTTATTTCAAAGTTATTGAATTGTATGAATGGTTATTTATTGCAAATTCTTTTCGATTGTAGTAATCAATATGGCCGCGATCAAAACAAAACTCAAAGTAACTAAAATTCTGGATGTAAAATTGAACCTATCAAACTTTCTTGATTGGGAGAGGAAGCTTCGGCAAGTCCTCAGGTGGAACAACATTGAATATGTAGTTGACCATCCCATCCCCAGCTATTACTCAAAGGATATGACTCCATAAAAGCACTGTACGTGGGCAAGCCACGTGTCGCTAGTGATGGATATTATTCTTGGCTCTATCCCCAATGATTGGAGTGCAAGGTTCGTTGCATACGAGCCATGGGCACTCCTAAGGCATCTTAGGGATATATGTTGTGGTAGATTCCAACATGGTGGTCAACATGTCGACCAAAATGTTTTTGAATTGGTAAATTCATTTGAGGATCTAAAGCTTAACGCTCCACTGGGTTGTTGCTTTGACGTCGAAAGACAAAAAGCAAGGGAAAGGGTCATTGATCTTGAAATGACAGAACGGACACCAATTAGAACTCATACAAAGAAAATGGTTGGGCTTCTCAACCGGCTTGAGTTACTTGGTGATCCATTCCCAGATTCTGCAGCTGCGGGAATACTTTTGAATTCTCTTCACCCTGGTTATAAGAAATTCAAACTACTCTATTCTCCAAGAAAAGGGAGAATACTCTTAGTGAACTAATTTACTTGCTTCATCAGTACGAATTGGACTTTGTAAGTGATAAGCAAGCATCGCTAAAAGTAAAGAGTAGGAAAATCAAGAAAAAGGATCCGGCGAAGATCCAAATCAAGGGTGCATCTCCATCTACTTCAGGAAGGCAAGTGGCGCCATCCAAGAAGAAGATGAAGAAGGATCGTTCTCCATCTACATCGCAATGCTTCAATTGTAATGAAATTGGTCATTACAAGCGAGATTGCCCCAAACTAAAGGAAGAGAAGAAGGACGGAAACGTTGCTTCTCCTTCAGGTATGTATGTTATACATTGTAATCTTGCTAATTCTACTTCTTGGGTATTAGATACTAGTTGTGGCTCACACTTATGTTCCAATTCACAGGGACTAGGGAGAAGTAGAAAGCTTGATAAAGGCGAGATGGATCTACGCGTGGGAAATGGAGCACGGATTGCTGCATTAGCCGTAGGATCTTATTTTATTTCTTTGCCTAGTGGGTTTGTTTTGGAACTAGAAAACTGTTACTATGTTCCTAGTATCACCAGAAACATCATTTCCGTTTCAAGTTTGGATTCTAAAGGTTTTAGTTTTCAATTTAAAGACAATAGTTGTTCTTTTTCTTTGAATGGAATGTTTTATGGTTCAGCACAACAAGAAAACGGTCTTTATGTGCTAGATACGAGCAAACACATTTATAACATAAATACCAAAAAGGCTAAAACTGGTGATTCGGATCTCACATTTCTGTGGCATTGTCGATTAGGCCATATAAACATAAAGCACATGGAATTACTTCAACGGAAAGGAATTCTAGAATCATTCGACTTAGAGAAGATTGATCAATGCGAATCTTGTTTACTTGGCAAAATGGCAAAGCAACCTTTCTCAAAGGTGGGAGAAAGAGAAAGCGAACTACTAGGGCTAATACATACGGACGTATGTGGGCCTATGAGTACGAAAGCTAGAGGTGAGTTCAGCTATTTCATAACATTTACAAACGACTTCAGTAGATATGGCTATATTTACTTAATGAAGCACAAGTCTGAATCGTTTGAGAAATTCCGAGAATTTCAAAATGAAGTACAGAATCAACATGGCAAGAAAATCAAAGCTCTAAGATCGGATCGAGGAGGTGAATATCTTAGCCACGAGTTTGATGACCATCTAAAAGAATGCGGTATTCTTTATGAATTGACTGCTCCGGGGACACCTCAATGGAATGGAGTGTCGGAACGGAGAAATAGGACCTTACTCGATATGGTCAGGTCAATGATGGGTCAGGCAGAACTTCCTTTACAGTTCTGGGGACATGCGTTGCAAACTGCAGCACTCACACTGAATCCTGCTCCGTCAAAAGCTGTTGAAAAGACTCCATACGAATTATGAACTGGGAAACTTCCAAAGTTGTCTTTTCTGAAGATTTGGGGTTGCGAAGCATATGTCAAGCGATTAATTTCGGACAAGCTACAACCTAAATCTGACAAATGTTTCTTCGTTGGGTATCCAAAAGAAACTATGGGGTATTATTTCTACAACAAGTCAGACAACAAGGTATTCGTTGCTCGTGACGGTGTCTTTTTGGAAAGAAATCATATTTCCAAATTGAGAAGTGGGAGAATAATAGACCTCGAAGAGATTCGAGACGAACAACGAACTCAGAACTCTTTAGAAGCAATTCAAGTTGATGACCTCCAAGGTCTTTAGAAGAGCCAGTGGGAGTAGTTCCTCAGAACGTTGTTGCCCCTCGTAGGTCAAATAGAACTATTTTTCAGCCGGACAGATGGACAGGCGTCCTCTTGACTGAAAACTTAGACGTTCTCATATTGGATAGTGATGAACCTTTGACTTACAAGCAAGCTATGACGAGCCCAAGCTCCATTAAATGGTTAGAGGCCATGCAATCTGAAATAGACTCCATGTCTGAAAATCAAGTCTGGGATTTGGTTGATTTGCCGGATGGGTTCACACCTATCGGATGCAAATGGGTCTTCAAGTTGAAGAAAGACAAAGATGGAATTGTATACATATACAAGGCTAGATTGGTAGCAAAAGGTTACAGGCAAGTTCACTGCGTTGACTACGATGAAACCTTTTCTCCAGTCGCGATGCTTAAGTCTATTCAAATAATCCTTGCGATTTCCGCTTTTCATGACTATGAAATATGGCAAATGGATGTCAAAACTGCCTTCTTGAACGGTGTTCTTGAAGATACTGTGTTCATGACACAGCCGGAGGGTTTTGTCGATCAAAAGAACCAAGGAAAGGTATGCAAGCTTAAGAAGTCCATCTACGGACTAAAGCAGGCATCAAGGAGTTGAAATAAACGATTTGATGAAGCAGTCAATAAGTTTGGCTTCATCAAGAATCAGGACGAATCTTGTGTATACAAGAAGGTCAGTGGGAGTAAAATTGCATTCCTAGTCTTGTATGTTGACGACATACTGCTTATTGGAAACGACATTCCTATGTTGGAGTCTGTAAAGACTTGGCTCGGGAAGTGTTTCTCAATGAAGGACTTAGGAGAGGCACAGTACATATTGGGCATCAAGATCTATAGGGATAGATCTAAGAGGATGATTGGATTAAGCCAAAGCACTTATATTGACAAAGTGCTAGCTAGGTTCAATATGATGGAAGCCAAGAGAGGCCATCTACCCATGTCACGTGGCGTATATCTAAGCAAGAATCAGTGTCCCAAAACATCTGATGAGCGTAAAAAGATGAGTGGAATTCCATATGCTTCGGCTATTGGATCCATCATGTATGCTATGATTTGTACAAGGCCGGATGTTTCGTTCACACTCAGTGCAACGAGCAGGTACCAGTCAGAACCAGGTGAGGCACAGTGGACTGCTGCCAAGAACATCCTAAAGTACCTGAAAAGGACTAAGGATCAGTTTCTGGTTTATGGTGGTACATATGAGTTGATTGTTAAGGGCTATACGGACGCAAGCTTTCAAACCGACAGAGATGATTTCAGATCACAGTCTGGGTTTTTGTTCTGCCTCAACGGCGGAGTAGTAAGCTGGAAAAGTGCTAAGCAAAGCACTATTGCGGATTCTACAACTGAAGCCGAGTACATTGCTGCCTCAGAAGCAGCAAAGGAAGCTGTTTGGATTCGGAAGTTCATCGAAGAACTTGGTGTTGTCCCCTTCATTAAAGGACCAGTGGCTTTGTATTGCGACAATAGCGGAGCCATTGCCCAGGCAAAGGAGCCTAGGAGCCACCAGAAGTCCAAGCACGTACTGCGGCGATTTCATATACTTCGAGAGATCGTTGAAAGAAAGGAAATCGAGATTTGCAAGGTTGGAACTGACGACAACGTCGCGGATCCATTGACTAAACCGTTGCCACAAGTGAAACACAACGCACATGTAGCAACCATGGGAATCAAGCATGTTGGAGAATGGCTTTGATTTTCTAAGTATTGTTTTAGAACATCTGTTAGATCTATGTTTAAAACAATTGGTTTAACCATTTCATATTTATGAAATTTATTTATTTCATATTCATTTAATTGTGGTTTAGAATTAATTGATAAGTCCATGTGATTCAAATCATTCAAATGGGATGTCAAGATGGATTCTTTGACAAAGAAACACCCATAAGTGAACTTGAATATTGAAGTCACAAAGGATCCCTAATCCAGGTCATTTAAAGGTGGGCGACCAATGACTAATGAAGATTAGATTGAAAGTAGATTACTTAGTTCTGTTTCTTGAACTAGAGTGACTGGATGTCAGAATCTTTTGCATAGATACTTATTGGATCTTGTATCGGATTGACCATGAGAACGCTTTAAGAGATTAAAGTCATGTCATAGGTAGTTCTCATTAATGGTGATTAGAAACCGTTCCTCAGAATATGAGCGATTATGTCTGCTCGTTTGAGAATTAGTTCGCTTTGATACTAGCTAAACGTCGCACCGTAAAAGGAGGCTATAAAAGCAGTTATTGGGCGTACTATGAATCAAAGTGAGTGTTCATAGATTGCAAGAATGGATTGTCCTCCTATCTTTGATAGGATATGGTGTTGTTGTGTGACAAGGCCTCTCGGAGAGTTAGATACTGTAAAATGCATGGCCGTGCTCAGAATGGTTAGGCTTAACCTTCTGCAAAAGTTTGACAGTTGAACTCTGTAATCCGAGAAACACTTCTGGACCTAATAAGGATGGCTTGGATCTTACCATATGTTCAGTAAGTAACACTAAGTGACAAAGGAATGTGGATGCACACTTGTCTGAATGACAAGTGGGAGATTGAAGGAAATATGTCCTTCACCCAAGGTGCATTAAGTCTAATACCAAGGTTCAGACTAATTGCGAACAATTAATTCGGTGAGATCAAGTGATCAAAACAGCTAGCTGGAGCAATGCTTCCGATCAGTGAGTTCTAATGGATATTGAACTCACAACTTACTCTTGACTGAACCTACAAGGTCACACCAATGACACGTAACAGATCACCGGATTAAATGAATCGGAAATTCATTTAATAGTTTTTCGGGAATTAGTTGGAAAACGTATTATACGATATGACCTTGCATCGGAATCGTATATCGTATCGCGAATATTCGTAAGCTAGGCGAAACGAATAAATCGTATCGTACAACGGTGATTCGTCGTATACGAAACGATAAATAATATATCGGAAATATATTAATCGCGGATACGGAAAGGGGCAACGCTGCCAGCCCAACGAGCCAAGGCGCGCAAGCGCGCAAGGCCCACTGGGCGTAGCAGCGAGCCAGCGCGCAAGGCCCAAGCCTCGGCTGGGCGCGCGGGCGTACGCGAGGTGCAGCAGCAGCAGCGCACACAGCGCGGCCCAAGTCCCAGCGCCTGTGTGGCTGTGCGCGTGTGGGCTTGCACGGACGTGGCTGGCTGGCGCATGGCCTATGTGCCTTGGCCGGTTGATATTATAACCTAAGGGGTATAATATTATTCCATCTCACGTTTTCCAATAACCTAATGCAAAATCAGATTCTAACCTAAGGCAAGAGAAACCCTAAACTCTCTGTGCCTCCATTAGAATTATTCTTCCCAAAAGCACAAACTCTTGATCGATTGTCTAAGCTACGATAATCAAGATGGATCTGATCGTGTCGGTGAACCAAGTAGAGGAACGACAAGTGGAGTTCTTTGTTCGTGTTTGTTGATGGATTATTGTGGAAAACACGCTTCGAATGTAAGTTTGCTTAATCTGTGCTTTATACATGTTTCCTGGCTTTGGGGATTGTTCCGCACATGTGATTATGTTTAACTGTATTCCCCTACAGATATGACGTTGAATCGGAATGTCTATCATATTGTGTATATTAGTAAGCTAGGAGAAACGAATAATCGTATCGTACGACGGTGAATCATCAAGTATTATACGATAAACAATCGTCGTAAGGCATTGGACGCAAATACCAGAAGGCAACGTTGTCGGCCCGACGAGCAAAGAGCGCAAGGCCCATCAGGCGAAGCAGTGCGCCAGCGCAACGAGCAAGGCCCAAAGCCATTCAGCTGGGCACACGCGCGGATCAGCAGCAGCACCGCACACAGCGCGGCCTAAGGCCCAGCGCCTGTGTGGTTGTGCTCGCGTATGGGCTTGCGAGGAGCTGGCCGGCTCTTGGCCCTTGTGCCTTGGCCGATTAGTATTATAACCTTAGGGTTATAATATTATTCCACACAAGTTGTTTTTCCAATTATCCTACTCTAATCAGTTTCTAACCTAAACACAGAGAAACCCTAATTATCTCTGTGCCTCCGGTCAAAAGTGTTCTTCCCAAAAGCAAACAATCTTGAGTGACTTCTAAGCCATCGATCTCAAGACGGGTCTGAACTTGTCGGTGAACCAAGTAGAGGAACGACATCTGGAGTTCTTGTTCGTGTTCGTGATTCGTTGAAAACTAGGGAAAACACACTACAAACGTGAGTATTGCTTGATCTGTACTTTATACATGCTTCCAGGATTTGGGTTATTCCACTATCATGTTGTGTATTTAACTGTAAACCCCTACACAATCAACCCTAAGGATGATTTCCTTACCAGAATATTACTATGACCCATAGCTGCAGATTCTAGCATTCCCTTAACACCAGATGAATGTACAAATTCTGGAAAGCACACCATGTGTATCTTTCATTTCGCAATATCATAAGTGGTATTGAAAACACTACAACAGACGCAATTACCTTCTTTTTTTTTCTGTTCCATGAAGTACAACATTATGCACACATAGGATTTAATTACCCCTAACTTTGTTCGTTGAACTAGTAGGTAAAGGAGGAGACTGTTTCTTAGATTAGAATTGTTCATCGTGGTACAGGGGGTCTCTTACCTCACTGCTCACAAATAGTTTCCAAGATATTCTCTTTCAATGCTAGTGGAAAATGTTTCCCACAGCCAATCACATATGCAATGAGGTAAGACGTACTGTTGAAAATGCTTCTTAGCCAGACATAGAAGGCTCAAAATAAACATGCAGTTTGATAAGCTATTATTTCAGGATGATGCAATGCACAGACGTGTCAAAACAACAGATTATCAAGAAGAGTGCAAAGCCATCACAAACTGAAAAAAGTAATTGAATATACAAACAGACAGAAAAAAATGTAAAGGGGGGAAACAGAAAAAAAAATACTAATGTACTAAGGATCCATATATTCTCAAACTAAGCCATTACAGTTACAAGTTTAAAGAGAAACTAACTGCAAGCGAGCAGCCACCACAGATTCAACTGTTATACGAATGAAATTAAAGTATCAAAGCATCAAATCAAGTTTAGGAGAAATCATGAAATCTCTTTGAGAATAGATGAAAGATATCACAGGAAAGAATAAAATTAAAGTGAAGGCACAAGCTCGTGACCTATGCTAAATAACAAGCCAGTAATTTTCTTTGCACTCGTTTGTAGCCTTTAACTACATAGAACCAACAAACACATAAAATCCACCCTTTGACTATTGAAAATAGAAACTACCAAAGTAATATCTAGAAAGAAAGAACTTACCAAAGAAAGACATACACTGAAGATATTTCTAGTTCTACCAGTGACATACACTAAAGATGTTTCTAGAAAGAAAGAAATTCTAAAAATAGCATATAAAGAAAGAAATCCATTCCTTTGAAATCAATACAAAATAACGTTGGAGAAAGAGCATAATTTTATGGCTTATCATCGCCCATATCAAAGAAGTACCTAGGCTTAGTCTTAACAACATGCGACCATCCTTGTTGTATCTCATCCTCAATGTAAAAACATTGTTTTTCTTGAGATGAGAAAACAAATGGATCATCATACAAGTTTTGGCCAGTGTGCATCAACTTCGAAAAATTTACACGAACACTACCACTTAGGTATGTTTTCAAACCCCTATGTATATCAACCAATTCACAACGGAACATTATAACCTTGAAAGAACCATAGTAATCTAATTCGAATATTTCTTGGAGTCTTCCATAATACTCTTGGTAATTTGCTTCCACAAGAACTCTAGAATTTTGTGTCTTGCAAAATCGCTCGCGTTCCACAGTATCAAATTTATAGCCATTGACAACGACGCTTTTAAATTTTTTACTGTAATAACTAAAACCACCAGCCAAGGCGTTTCTTAAATTTCCTTCTGTGTACTATTATCTATGTTATAGGCCTAATTTTTTTTAAAAAAATGGTTAAATACATATTAAAAAAAATTACAAAACAAAAAAAGCCAAAAGGTTACTGCGTATAACCTGATTTCGCAACCACTCGGGAAAATCATTGATTATCCACCAAGTTTCAACAATTTCGTTGGATTGACTTTCTCCACATTCATCCTCTTGCCGTTTTTGGCATATAAAAGCACTTTAAACATTAAAAAAATTGTGTTACTGAAAAATTAATAGTTGGTAACTCTAAGTTAACTCATGACACTACTTACTCAATAATTGGTTTCATCTCACCTGAATGAAGCAAAACATAGCGATGGATTTGTCTTAAACTTTTGTCATCGAGACGAACGTTTTCTTGCTTTCCAACCACACGACAACCCGAGTGATATAAATAGGTGTTATTGTCTAGAACACCATCTTCGTTTCTTTTCGGTCAGGTTGAATATGGTCTCGACACTTTCTAAATATCTAGAGCATAATGTAATTGTCTTCCATAAGAGGTACCCTTCCGCAATTGACCCTTCACGTTGGGCTTTATTGCTTACATGAGATTTCAAAAATGCCAAGTACCTTTTATAGAATGAAGAAATGTGAAAGAAAAAGATAAGAATAGTGAATATATTTCAATTGAAATGATAAAATAAAATAAAATAGAGGCTTGAGATATTGACCTTTCAATGGGATACATCCATCGGTATTGAACAGGTCCGCCAAGTTTGACCTCATCCACTAGATGAATTAGTAGATGAACCATGATTGTGAAGAATATTGGTAAAAAAGCTTTATCCATCTTACAAATAGTCAAAACAAGCTTTGACTGAATGGTATCTAAGTCATCATAATGAATAATGGTCGAACAAATCTTCTTGAAAAAGTCAGACAACTCCTCAAGTAAGTCAATAACTTTTGTGGTATTCGATGCTCTTAAAGCAACAGGAAGAATATCTTGCATGAGAACATGATTGTCATGGCTTTTCAAATTTTAGTTTACGCTGCTTAATATTTACGCATCTTTGCAAATTAGACCCGTATCCATCAGGAACTTTAAGCTTTTCTATGACCCTTAAAAAACGTTCTTTCTCTTCGGTAGACATGGTGTATTCAGCAGGAGGCAAATAGTCATTAACACGATTTGGATCACATTGAGGCAAAAGATGAGATTTTATATTATTGTCTTTGAGAGCCTGTCTTGCTTGCTTATCATCTCTACTTTTATGCATATCTAAAAGAGTTCTTATCACATTGTCACACACATTCTTTTCAATGTGCATAACATCTAAATTATGTCTCAGTGGATTATGTTTCCAATGTTCCAACTCAAAGAATAGACTTTTCTTTTTCCAAATAACTATATTGGCTTCCTCTTCACCACCTTCATCATCATCCGGCTCATCATGAGAAGTTCCACCTTGTTGTCTCTTTCTTTTCTTAGGTTTTTTCTTAGATTTTTCCTTTGATTGTCCATAAACATACTTAACGTTTTCTAGTTCCTCCAAAATGTCAGTCCCACTTGCAAGAACCGAAGCAATACCATATTCATTAGTCTCGTCAAATAAATTACCTTGAGAACGATAAGCATGATCAATTGGCAACCATTTTTGATGTCTTGGGTAGCACATTTTTCCGCCAAACCAATATGAATTAGTATGATGGGAACATGTAGGGCAAGCTTTGTAACCTCTTGTACTCCAACCGGACAACATAGCATATGCTGGAAAGTCGTTTATAGTGGAATGTAAGGCTGCTCGCATCTTAAATTTATTTCCACTATGCGCATCAAAGGCATTTACACCTTCCCACAATAACTTTAACTCGTGGATTAATGGTTGAAAATACACATCAATATCCATCCCAGGACTATGTTTTCCACGAATAAGAAAGGATAAAATGAATGATGATGGCTTCATACAAAGCCATGGTGGCAAATTATAAGGAATCAAAATCACCGGCCATGTACTATAATTTGTATTCATTAGACGATACGGATTGAAACCATCACTCGCTAGACCTAATCTAACACTACGAGGATCTTCGGCGAATTCTACATATCTTTTATCCAAACTTTTCCAAGCCTCACCATCCGACGGGTGCCTTAAGATCTTATCATCTTCATGTTCAAAATGCCATCTCATATCCTTAGTTGTTTTAAATGACATATAAAGTCTCTTTAGCCTAGGGATAAGAGGAAAATATCGCATTACTTTAGCTGGCTCGCCCTTCTTACATATTTCCTTTCCTTTCTCACTTTAATTATCCTCCTTTTCTTTCACTGTTTTCCACCTTGATATATGGCAAACATGACACTCATCTTTTTATGCAAATACACCCCAATATAATATGCATTTATTTGGAAATGCATCGATTTTCTCATATCCTAACCCCAAATTGTTCACTATCTTCTTTCCTTCATAATAAGACGATGGAAACTCCTTAATTTGAGGAAATGCGTCTATTAGAAGTTCAAGCAATTTAGTAATACCAGTGGGACATACACTTAAGGTGAAACAAGTGTAAAATAAATGATAACTATGGGAAAGTAGTGATTCCCTCATATAAACCCTCATCAGCGGCTTCCATTAGTCGTTTACACTTAGCATCTTCTTCACCCGAGTTACTTGATGGAAATCCATTATCTACCTCACCATGAAAATCAAACTCCTCATGCATGTCATATGAACCTTCATCTTCGGGCATGTCTTGCGATTCATTATGCGACTCTGAATTGTCAACACCAAAGGCTGCTCTTAGCAACTCTCCCATGTCATCTTGACCTACTGAATTTCCTAGATCACTAGGGGTTTCAAAGGTATTTCTCCCTTCATCGACTTTATGATGAAAAACCCAATTTCTATATTTCTTAAGAAAACCGTTAAGCAAAATATGTCCTCCAACTTCTTCTACGAAGTGCCATTTATTTAACTTGCACTTGTTACACGGATGTAGACACCTAATTTGTGTCTCCCCTTTGGGATGATGACTTCCTTTCTAGGTAATTGGAGTTAACTCCAGGCGGAAATCCCAATTGCTAAGAATGCTTCCAAATCCAAGGTCCAAAATCCAATCCCCGAGGTCGTTCCCCTCCCGGAACTCGGTACAAGATACAATTTCCAAAATCCAATTTCAAAATCCAAGTACAATCTCAACTAGTAGACCATCTCATTGGCTTTACTAGGCCTTTTCCACTCAAAATCATATAAGGCAAGTCAAATTCGGGCGCCGACCCACAAAATCGAGCATGCCGGGCCCCGTCCCGAGAAACCGGAATTCAAAACCCGAGAAAGGCTTGTTTTTAGACGCTAAACGATGCCTTAACCTCCAAGCAATTACAAAACTCCAAACCTAGTACAATTCGTACAACGGGTACAGCATTACAAGACAAATCAAGGACGGCATCTTTCCGTCCTTTTTGGCGGCATTCATGCCACCTCAGCAGCGTGCAGCGCTGGCGTGTGTCAGCGTTTTGCACCATTTCCCTCCTATAAATACCCCTCATTTCCATCGAAAAAAGGAGAGGAAAACACATACAACGTCGTAATTTCGACATTACTCCTCACAATACAAGCTCAAAAACACATACAAATATTCCTAAAATTCAAAAAAAAGCAATTGGGAGCTCTTGCCTAAACCTAACTAGGTAAATCCGAATCCCATTCTAATCAACTATGTTGCTTTGATTTCAAAATGATTAGCAAGTTGGTGTTTTTAACCATTAAAAAACACCACTTGCAACAATCATACATGTTCTCCAAAAATACAAGCTTTTTCAAAATACAAAATACAATTTTTCAAAGATTCAAGGATGTCTAAGTTGTTTGCAATCACCTCTTAGACTAGAATCACCCCCCAAGCATGGAGTAATCAAAGATGACACCTTTTAGCATTTAAAGCTTTAATCTTTTGAGATTCAAAACTCCATTTTTCAATATACAAGTTCAAGTCTTCAAATTTCAATATACAAGTTCAAGTTTTCAAATTTCAATCACTTCAAGTTCAAGTTCAAACCTTTCAATATTCAAACTTTCAATCTCAAGTTCAATATGCAAAATCTAGGACATTTGGGTTAAGCAACCTCTCCCAAGTTGAGATTTTTGGCTTTGAATTCGTGTCGGGCACACTTATTTTTAAGGAGACGCTTGGCGTTCGAATCTCATGTGCCCAAGTACAAGTTTCAATTATGCAATTTCAATATCGCAATTTCAATGTCGCACTTTCAATTATGCCATTTCAATTATGCAATTTCAATACCGCACTTTCAATACCGCACTTTCAATTCCGCAATTTCAATTATGCACTTTCAATTCCGCAATTTCAATTATGCACTTTCAATTTTGCACCTTTACTTGCCTAGTCCATTTCTAGGCAATGTGGACCTACTCCCTAGTCCTTTTCTAGGGGGGTCTTGTATTTACTAATTCCGCACTTTATTTAGTATTGTGATGTTGCTTTATGTGCTTTATCGCTTTCATCACCAACATGCTAAATACAACCAAAATACAAAGGTTACATCACGCTTAACGAAGATATTTTTTGGACAAACCGGCCTTAGGTTCCTTAAATCAATATTTAAAGCAAAGTGACCACCGTACAATTAGAAATTTTATTTTGCTATAAATTTCGAACCCACATAGTCTAATCTTAGGGTTCATTTTCGAAACAATGTTGTGCCAACGTACTTGAATATTTCTAAAGCTCGCCGAATAAGCATTTTCGTTCCCGAGCCCGGATCTCACCCATCCGTTTCAAGGATTCAAGGCCTTATCCAAAAATAGAGTCATTTTGCGGTCCTCCCGAACAGGACCTAAAATATAGTTTGGTGGTGACTCCTTCGAGGTACCAAAACAATTCAACGGTTCTCTAAACGAACCGCCGCGTGCCAACCCCCCATTGTAGGAAACCGGGGAAAGATGGGAAGCAAAAAACCCGCCTACAACGGACATCATGTTTTTCCTTCAATAAAAGTCTCCTTCGCAAGTTCCATGAATTTGACGCAACCATTATAATAAGCAGGATCCCCATTGGGTAAATCAATCCAACTAGTATCCATGTCAAACCTTACACCACGCACATCCACAAAGTAACCTTATCACATAAAATTATAGAATCTAGAATTTGACAGCCAATAAACTAGAATTCCACTAAGGGAGCAACTTATTATTGAAAAACATACAACGATAGGAACATGCAACAATGATAGAAATGCATAACATTTAAACATGACACTTCACACAAATTCATGAGAAAAATAATAAGAACAGCTACTTTGTCCCGCATTGTTAATAACATGATATCAATCTAAGATTATGTTAATCACCTGGTTCGTCTACAAGAGTGCAAATCAACTTGACTCAAGCCTTTTGCTCTTCGCTAGAGTCTTCTGTTCGTTTGTTATCCCCTTCAATTTGTGCCAAATGGCCAAATGGCCAAATTTAATTAGTAATTGACTGGAATAATTCATATCTCAAATCAAAGGCTATGTTAAGATTGTAATATTGAATGCAAAAGATAAAGATACAACAAATACACCTACCACAACACGTCAGCAACCTAGAATCACTTGGAGCATCTACTTTCAGTTCAAACTAATGGTTAAACTTTCAGTCACTATTTAAAAAAATATGTTTTCAATCATTTAGCTATAAAATTAACTTGCTACCTCAAAGAGCTAGCTTTAATACTTAGTGATTAGGTTAGTCTTATAAATAATACCTAGCAAAGTCTTCAATTTAGTTCCACCTAGATCTTAACATTATTAGTTGAATCATGACGATATAAAAATACAATTTAGATATTTCAGTTTTGATTTTTTTTATACTAATCAACACCTAGCAATGATTATTAGTTACTTAAATAAAATATAATTTAAACGATGAGAAAATAATTTCTTAAAGAAAACAAATTAAACAGTTAGACTATAGAGAAACCACGTGAAATAAAGATAACAAAAGAACTAAGAATTAGGAAGTAACACTACCTAGTTAGTTCAGACAAAAGCATAAAGGCTACAATATACATAAACAATAAGATTGTTCACAACCTCTACCCTTCAAGTTAAACAACAACAACAACAAACTTACAAATTGATACTAAACACTAACCATGCAGCCACACAGCAACACTAGTGACCAAGACTTTAGACCTAACAGCAGCCTGACCTTAACCCTAACCCTACAATCTAAGATAATAAGGTTCAGTCTAGTTTTGTCTCATAAAGTCGGGTTCTGTCAAAAGTTCCTTGTTCTATTTTAAAAATTCTGTAATTTTTTGCTTTTATAAGTTGAGTCATTTCTTATAAAGTCAAGCAAGAAAACTACAATGCAAAGAAGAGCTTCCATAACTATGTACTTAGGAAGTTAGGAGGGTGTTTTATATTTGTCTGAAGACTTAGATTAAGGTGTTTATATAGGGAAATAACAAGTGACTTAGTCAGGGACATGAAAACAAAAAAATTTATTTTGTAAGAGATTTGTGCATTGCTGAGGGAAGAATATAGATTTAATGACTGATTTTTAATATGGTAAGTTATAGTGGTTGGAGACTTGGATGTCTTTCTAAAGACTCATTCAACTTGTTGAATATGTAAGAAGCTTAGGTTTTGCTTAAGATTAATTTGGAATATACGCGCTAAACTCAGTTAATCAGAAATAAGCTAAGGTTAATTTCAAATCGTAGATTATTCAATATATGAACACAACCTCTTCACTAGGACCCGAAACCTTTAAGCTTTATAGTAATTTTCTGATGAAAGCACAAAGTTCATGAACAAAACGAATTAAATGAAATGAAATCATCGGTCTTAGATATTAAGCAGCTTCGAGTACGTCAGAGACTACTACACGAAGAACAGATAAAAGAGATACAGGGGTCTGGGAAGTATAGGCGTATAGCAACCATGAAGAAGCACCTTGTGGCGGTAGTTTTAAATCAGATACCTATGAATTGCAGTTGGAGATACTAAAAAAACCAATGGTAAATTTATCATAATTCTAGACAAAAGCTAGAATTGAGAATTGATATGGGATAATCCAGTTTAGGTAAGGTAGCGCATTGGTAATGGTAGGTGTACTTTTACAGCTAAGAAGAGTTTTATGATGAGTGTTTGATTGAGTGCCTTAGATTATGTTGTAACTCTCCAGTTTACCATTCTTAGTTTCTTCTCTTCAAATTATTTTTAATGTTGGTCCCCCTCATTTCTGATTGCATCTCTTGTTGATCTGCTTTTGCATTTTTCATGAAAATTGCTCTATTACCTTAACCATTCCTACCTTAACCATTCCTACCTTAACCAGCTCATGTACCTCAAATCTTTTGGTACATGTGCAACCCTGGTCTGGTTTTGGTTTTGGTTTCGATTTCAGATTCTAATTGAGATACCACATGACATATAACCAACAATTTATCTACTGATTCAACCAAGTAGTACTAGATTCGTGTTTTGTCTCCTACTCTGCTGTCTCCTAAGTTAGCTACCACCTGATAATATGGATTGTCGTAGGTTGTATCAAATTTTACAGTACTACCATCCGTATAAACCCCATAAAACTCCCCTTGGTAAAAATTTACATAAAGTAAAGATGATATTACCCTAAAGCTTGTCACATTTATCATCGCCTTTCCTCCAGAAAACCAGAATTGGCACAAAGTTCGACCAAATAAAGGAAGACTACAAAGTTAGAAGCTGTTGAGAGTCTTCATAGAATTCTAGATGCTCTGTAATGTTAGAGACTATATATCTCTTTTGGCAAATTGCTCCAATCTGCCATAACTTAATCTCAACTGTAAACAATTCTAGACAAAAATAACATGAAATCACAGCAACAATTTCAAATCAAAACAAATTTACCCAAAAAATCCCAAATTTGCCACAAAACTTTATGCAAAAAATCCCAACATATAACACGAAATTGAACCCATAAGAATCTGAAAATAAGCAAGTCAGAAAATCAACTGGTAACACTAATCTCTTATTCTGCCTCAAAATTTAGATTCAAAACCACCTTAACAATAGTTCTCATCAAATTATAATAACTTCTTTCGGTTCTTATTTTGAAATTTCTATAAGAATCATTATCATCGATAAAAAAAAAACTATAAATCAGTTAATAATTAATGGATTCACATAACCAACAACAAACATTAAAAATCAAGGATTCAAGGTGTAGAACATATCTGGTGAAATTCCGCAATTGAGACCAAGGGTTCAAGGTGGCGTGAGAGCTGCGATTTCAATGGAGGTTGAAGGATTCTCATATCAAACAACTGATAACAGAGGTGAGTGAAGGGGTTTTTTTCTTTTCAGGGTTTTAATTTAGTATTGGTGGTTCACCGCTTAAATTAAAATTTGAAGACACGAGTTTGAAAAATTTTAAGTAAAGGTCACGTGCCACACACGTGGATAATTCTCGACGCTCTTTGATGTCGAGAAAAAATTTCAACTACAAACAACTTTGAGAAATTTCGCGAACAGAAATTACCCCCAACAAACTTGTATAGTGTCGAGGGGATAGCATCGAGAAATTACGGGAATTATAGTAGTGTCATTTGAACAGTCGTCCATGATATGCTCGATCCCGATGAGTTTGATGAGGCTTGGTATCTTGTGATGGACAAATATAATCAACAATGTAAGGGTTGGATGCAGGATGCATACGATAATCGTCGGCAATGGGCATCAACTTACAACAGATGCACATTTAAGGCTGGAATGTCATCTACGCAGAGAAGTGAAGGTGTTAATCGTTACTTCAAAATTCATGTAGACTTAGAATGTGGATTAGTGTTGTTTATTAAAAACTACGGGTTTTGTATGAAGATAAAGGCAGAGGAAGAGAAGGAGGATAACTTTGATAGTATAGATAAGCCTCCTCAGCTTGATGTTGACAAGAGTGTGTTAGCTCAGTATGTTTTGCATAAGGTTTACACCAATGAGATGTTTGTTGCTGTTGTTGTGAATGAGCGTAAAGGTTTAACCCACACAAACGTGACAAAAACCTCTTCACTTGGGTCAGTTGTATTCTATAGAGAAGATGAGAAACTAACCTCTCCTCATTGGAGGAAAAGGTTTAAAAGCTACAATGTTAAAGTAGATAAGGTTAAAGGGGGCTAAGTTGTTCAGGTTGTTTGAATTTAGAGGTATTTTATGTAGGCACATACTCAAAGCCATGGATGTAAAGGATTTTCAATTTATACCAGAGAAATATATACTAGATAGATGGAGGAAGGAAGTTAGGTCATATGAGAGCGTTAGGGTTTCATACTACGATGCGGAAGAATCAACACGGCTAGCAAAAGCTAAAAAGGTGTCCAAAGGCATAATTATTTGAAAGAATTAGCCATGCATAATGAGGATGCGGTGGGTATACGAAAGACTGGTGACGAAGGTGAGACTTCTATTAGTTGGTGGGATCCTGAAGTACATAATGTGTTTGGTCGTCGTAAGTTACGACCAAGAGAGTATAATGAACGTGCTCTAAAAAGGACAGCTCAACCTCTCGAAGATGGTGTGATTGGTCGGTCAAAGAAAGGACCTTGTTCAATTTATGACAAATCTAAGAAGAACTAAGCATGTACTCGCGTTGAAATTGCAGCTAATGAGGTATTTTTCTTTCGTTGAATGTGTATTTTATTTGTTTATTATTTTAGTCACTATAATGTTATCATGTTACAGTAATTGTAGGAACTTATTAGGTCCACTTACGGGCATATTCCTTGCTATCGGCCTAGGCAAGAGCATGCGAACAACGTTCACGACGCACGTGCAGACCCTACATATAATGGTACTGTTTTGGAGGACCTCCCCGAATGTTCACAAATAAATCTTTCCGAAGAAATGTCTCAAGCATTTGACTACGAGACCTTTCAGTGGCGCACAAGATGTGGAGATCATGGTACTAATAATTTATGAGCACTTATTATGTTTTAAGAATTTATGGGCACTTATTAAGTATTAAGAATTTATGGGAACTTATCTTTTTAATTATATCATTTAACTTTAAAATATGTGTATGTGCATACAGTATTGAATGCACTATCTTAATCATTTGTTTGTTTTTTATAACATTCACCCGAAGATAGTATTGATTTGTAAAAATTACTTACTCTTGATTTATTCCAATTAAAATAAATGTAATGTCAAAATTGGTATAACATAAATGTTATAACAATCTAATAAGAATACCACTTACCTTCATTTAGTGATAAGATACTTAATACAGCTAAATATTAATAATTGATGATTAGAAATTTATGGACGTAGTAACAAATTCACAACAAATATATCAACACATTAGTAGAAAATACGGTAGTGTCGGATTAAAGTTTACTACTACAAAAGAAATCTTCTGGCACTACATTATTAGACAAATGTTACTACACCCAAATACCACATCATGTACATGATAACTTGTGCACTTTTTGGAGGCCTAGAAGGTCAAGAATCTCCTTAACCTTGATTGTGTTGTTGTTGCTGCATACAAGACGACCAAGAATGTACTTCCGTGTAACTTTGTCGTTCTTAATATAAATATGTCAATGGAAAACAATCTTGACATAACAAACTTTGTGTACGGGGAGAGTTAATCAGGATATTTTGTACTTTATTTGTGTTGGAACAATTATTTCCTTAAGTTTACACATTGTTTATTTATATATTTGTATAAGTGTAATATTTAGTTTTATATATGTGTCTATTTCAATATATTTGTATTTCATTACTATTCTGTGGTATTATTTAAATATGCACCATTATTTTTGTATTGTGATACACTTATTTCAATTCATTTTTTAACCTACAACGGTCATAATACTACCTATAAAGTTCCTGGTCATTCAATTTCTTTCTCATTCATTCTCTTTCTCACTCTGGCTACAACAACAAAATACGCGCCTTAACATTGACTACGAAAAGTTAAAGGTGGACAATATCTGGCTACGGGAGGAAAATGCAATCTTAGAGGAGGCCAATGTGGATATCATGCATCAAATTGTTGAAGCAAGAAATAATGAAAAATTTATTGCGAAGATTGGGTTCATGTTCTCGTTTAGTTTCCTTGTTTTTTCACTTAGGATATGGGCAGTTTAATTTCGTACGACTTGGTTTACATTATTTTACTTTGTTTTTATATGTTATCATATATTCTACTTATGATCAATTAAAGTAATCTATCTTTTGGATAAGTCTTTATGTTACAACATTTAGTCTACGAACATGACTTTCACACAAATATTTAATGAATTATTCGAATATTAATTTTATTGTCTTTATTATTAATATTTTATAAAAAATAACTGATAACAACTTTTTCTGTAACAAAAGAGCAATAGTTTATGCCTCATGTCACGATGGCAAGGGGGATTCAACATAGAGCATTGCTACCCCTTGGTTAAGGGTTCGAATCCTGCTGACAACTTCATTACTTCTCCCCACCATAACATTTTAATTTTTTTCGTTAACATCAAAGATTACTTAAACACCTCTTCTTTAGGAAATTTGAAGTAAATTTTCATAAACATGTTATTCCTTATTTCATTGATGTTCAGACTCTTAAACCAAACGATAAAAAAAATATTACACTTCAATTACAAAGTGCTCGGGTTTTGGTGCATGTCCGTGTACGTTAAATCCATTCGATTAGAACCATTAACTACTTTAAATACCTTCAATTACGTTAAATTCCTACAATTACGATTAAAAGTAGCACATAATTACAAAAATTGATCAAGATGTTGTACATGTCCTTGTCCATTTCTTATACATTAGCCTAACAAGATTTCAGTACAATTCATGTGAGGTAAATTTGCAGATTTTGAAAACTATATATTAAGTAAATATTAAACATCATGATGAATAAAACACATTTTCCAGTTTTCAATAAAATGGACACTGCAACACGCAAATCAGCTTTCGAATTACACTTCATTTTCTTTTCCGAAAAAATATATAAATATTTAATGCATAAACATTAAACATATAACGACACTTACTATAATTTTAATACCAGATACAAAAAAATCGACTTATAATTAATTAATGATAAATCCAATCGTCAACACAAAATTCACATCAAACTATCTTACACACTATACACTAGACTAGCCCCTATGTCTTGCATGCAATGATAGCAGTGACTTTATTCTGCCCAACCCATCTCACTTTAATTACCCCCCTTTAATTACCATGTTATCCCCTGCAAATTTATAAATGTTATTAATATATTTTAACGTATAGTTATTTATATTTTAAATAGAATTTACGAATTTTAGAAACATATATATATATATATATATATATATATATATATATATATATATATATATATATATATATATATATATATATATATAATTAGCGTATATTTATTTTTATACGTTCTAAATATTTCCACGATTTATAAAATCAAAATTAATTTTAGAATTTATGTTGAAAAGAATTCGAATTACAAAAACACGTTCGATTGAATTTGGAAAATAATCCTAACCGGTTTTAAATTCAAACAAACTCTATTCTAATCCTAGCCCAAGTTGGCAAAGCCCAAAACAAGAAAACCCATATCCTCTACCCATATTTCAAACTCACATAAAAACACTCACAATCCTCTCCTCTCCTTCACTGTACGTGAATTGCAAAACCTCAACCCTCTTTCTCCCTCACGCCGCTCCTCCTTGCTGCTATCTCTCACGTCGCCAGCCAACCACCTCATGCACTCCTCCTCCGTCGCGTTGCAGCCTCCCTCGTCGGTAACTTCTTCTTCCTCCTCTTCTCCTTCGTTTTTCCTTTTCTCTTTCGTTTTTCCTTTTCTCTTTCGTGTTTTCTCCTCTCCTTATTTGACTGTTCTTTTTACTTGGAAGCCACCACCGAGATGCTGCCACCATCGACCCACGCAACCACCGCACACCACCAGTCGCGCTGCCGCACTAGCCGCCGCAGCTTCCCAGTCAGGTTGTCGCTTTCCTTCTCCTCCTCTTTGTTTCTTCCTTGCTCCACACACGTCGCCCAACCACTGTAACCAGACGCGACGACCACCGGTGTTGCACCCCTGCGGCACAACCGCCGGCAACCGCAACCCTGCCGCCGCCGTCCCTCCTCCGGTCGGCGCCCTTCTCTCTCTCTCTTTTTGGTTAATTCTTAAACCCTTAAACTAATTATATGTTTTAATTATGTTTTATTAATTTAATTTATGTTTTCTTGAATTAAATTTATAATTTTTATAATTTATTTTTGAATTTCAGATTTTAATGTTGCATAATTGAATTATTAATTTTCAGATTTCATAAATTGTTTGAAACGAGAATTCGAATTATTTAAATCATGAATTTTAAGGTTTTAATATTTTAAATTCATGGTAGGATGATTATAAGTTATTAAATTATTATTTTTATGATCTTAAGTATGTTTGATACATTTTGGAGTAGTTTGGAATTAATGTATATTGCTGGAAATTGTGAATGGGCATGTTCATTGGAGTTTATGATAATTGGCAGTCATTAGTGTAGTAATCACTATGTTATGAGGTTTAGTAGTTAAGTTTTGATATTGGGAATGCTGTAATTATGTTTAGGAAGGGTTTGAAGCACCCTAATGTTGCTGAAATTTCAATGTAAATTGATATGAATCTATATTGGTTGTTTTTAGGTGGAGAATTCTCTGTAGGCGGCTTTTGAATTATTAAAGTGGCTTCTCAATTTGTTTACACAACGTACGTACATACCTATGTGCTTGTGGATGTGTTATATTATTGAAATCATGTTAAATATGTCTATAAACTTGGTCATGTTGAAATTTATATGTTTAATGTTGTTGGATGAACATGTTGAACATAGATTTTATTATGAGAATTATAACATGTTAGAATGGATGTTTGATGCAAGCATGTCGGTTGGGAACATTATATTACTTTATATATATTGGTTTAGATCGATTGATCGTTGTTCCCTTTTAGCATTTCACTACTTTATGAGGGTCGAGGACCTTGTTTAGTAAGTTGAAACTTTATACCCATATAAAGGGGTTAACCATTGTTAAAGGAAAGGTTGAATTAATTGGAATGAGTTCTTGATTGATAATTTTGTGATCGCTACCTTAATTCCAAGATAAAAACAATTGTGAATACTTGTTGATTACGTGGTTTATGTGATTGATGAGTCATAACAAAGTATTAATTGGTAAATCATGTAAAGTGAAACTGAATAGCAATAGCTTTATACTGTGCACGTCTGAAGTGACGGACAAACAAGAGTTGGGGTTCATGGTGGTAGCCCATGGCCTTTTCTGAGACCGGATTGATCGCCGTGTTCTATTTTATTCAAAGTTCCTCGATATAGCAGGTCACTGAGGTTACGGAGTCGCGCACGAACCTTGTCTTCCTTAGTGAAGACTTCTGGTTGGACAACTCGGTCTATTGACTATTTCAATTAAAATAATATTAATGTTCTAAAAGTCTAGTCCAGTCTAGTCTAGTCTAGTCTAGTCTACAAAAGTGTGGTCTTCAAGTTAATATGTTTTGGTTGTCCTTACTTATGTTTTATTAGTATCATGTTAGGGTTGTTCGTTTAATAGAATCATGTTAGGATTATTATTGATTTAGTATGTAGTACTCAGCTTTGCTTATTACATGCTTTGTTTGTGTGTGTTGATCATGGCTATGCCTTATTGATCCTGTGATAGACCCATTTTGGTGAGCAGTCCCTAAGGATCAGCGTTGCCCATCTACAGGTTTGAAGATGATGCATCATTGGGTTCGGGACTAGAGAGCTTGTATTTAGGTTCGATTTGCTAAGTTGACTTTGGTTTGTTGAATTGGACTTTAAACTTGTTGAACTAGCTACATTGACTTTATTTTCGTTGATTGGTTTTGGAGTTAACTCTGTAGTTGATTATTTATAAACTTAAAGTTAGTTTTATGTTTTAAGCTGCAAAATTCTGAATAAGCCGTTCCGTTTTCACACAGGCGATAATGCCTTGATAATTCTCTATAGTAATTTTAGAAAAGAGGGAATTGCCGGGGTGTTACATACCATCACTTCTCTTCTCCACTCTTCTTTTACAAGCTTACTCAACAAGCACCACCAAAATTTTAATCTCAATTCAAATAAGATGGAAAAGGAACTACAGGTCCCAGTAATTACCCAACAATCTCCAGATTATGAGGTAAATTATTGTTTATTTTATCATTTTATTGTGCAGTTTATCTTCTTGTTCGAAATTTTGATGCTATTTTGGTAATTCGAGTAATAAATTGGTTTATTTTTACCAAACAATAAGAACTACTCTACACCCCAAAGATCAATTAGAGCTGCCAATGGGGGGTGTTGGAACGTCTCTAGGAAAGACAAGATTGTCTATTCGGTATCAACTAGAATAGGGTTTGTTAAAACTTTACATTTTAACAAAAATAAGGATGGTAAGACCGATTGGGTCATGCATGAGTATAGGCTAGACCATCCAAAACTCAACGAGGAAGGTGTCCCTCAACAATCTCATGTGATTAACAAAGCTTTTGAAATATGTGGTAAAGGGGAAAAAATAAGGATGAGTACGGGGCACCCTGTAACACCCCAAATTTCTCTCTTTTTAAAAACCATCATTTAATTGAATAAAGCTAACCTTGAGAGAAACTTAGGAGTATTACTGCCACGTGATTACGTTAAAGGCTAACTATCTCAACTAATGCAACGGAAATAACTCAAAATGCTTTTCTTTATTATATAATAAATAATTGAAATAATAATAATGTATTTAATAAATTTGGAATTAAAACCTCAATAAGTGAAATCCTTAAATAAAACCAACTTCAAAAAAATCCTAACTAGGTGAAACTCTCCATTAACCCCGTATGTAAGCATGCCACATCATCACATTCAGTTCCTGAAAACTGCTCACCAAAAGGTAAACAGGGCCAAGCCAAAACAAATAGGAAATACGGGTTAGCAAAAGCTAAGTACGAATATATGCAAGACATGTAAAACATTTATTTATTCTTGAACATACTTTCATAAACCAATTTATTCAAACAAGTTTAACTGAAATCATAGAATATCCATTTTCCAAAATTAGAAACTTCCATAAATAGTAACGTCCCAAATATAGTAACTTTTCAAAAGTATAAACATTTCAAGAATAAAAATAGAAACTTTCCAGAAATATTAAATTTCCAAATATAGTAACTTTTCAAAAGTATAAACATTTGAAGAATAAATGTTTTCAAAATAGAAACTTTCCAAAAGTAGAAACATTCCATGAATAAAAATATTCCAAATATAACAATATTCCAAAAATAAAAACTTTCCAAAAATAGATTCCAATTAAAATATGGAAATCAAACATATCTTCTTATCTCCCCTTCCTTCCTAAATGTGCACACCCACAAGCTAGTATTCCATCCCAAATCTATGCATTGGGGTACTAACTAAATAATGGTCAACAAGTGACCCTCGACTTACCCAACAAGTGATGCGTATGAATATAAAAGTTCCATAAAATCCACTCCACTTTGAGACTTTATAAAAGTACAATAATGTGATGAAAGACCATCTAATTCCAACCATATGATAAACCAATAATCCTCCTTTTATTTAATCAAACTTATTTTTAAAAGAAAACAACGTATTTTGAAATAAAGATTTAAAACTCATCAAAACCAAGACAAATATTTCGAACACCACTTGAACAAATCCATCATCATTTTAAAAATCAATAAAAATATTTAACCTTTCGAAAATCCTCAGATCCAAAATCAATTCAAAATTTGTGATTCACATTTTCAATTTGAAAAGAATTAATAATTCGAAATTAACAATCAAGTCATGCATAGATTTCAATCATATGATAATCTAGCCACATACACGTACCTTGATTAACTAGCACCTCACAAAAATATTAATTTGATCCTACTACGGATCACTCACAAATTCCTAACAATTAATAAATAAAATCCTAATTAATTCCTGATTGAACAATTAAATTAACAAAATTAAATCTAATGGTCTTAAATTTAATTCATGAGTTATGCATGCATAATAACAGTACAATAATTATGATTTCTAATTCATGGTTTAAAAATATACTTTTAAAAATTACGCGTTAATTTAAAAGAATTTAAATAGTAAAAATTGGTCGTAAAGAGAGAATGCTTTGAAATCAATTGGGGTGTGAAAAGTCACAACACCAAGAGGTAGACATCGGCGGGAAGGAGTGCATGACGGGGGTGTCGTGGTGGTGGTATTGGGGTTTTAGGTAAGAAGGTTTAGAGCAGAAGGAGAAGAAGTTTAAGAGCGGGGTTGGGAAACCTCTCAACTTTTGATCTGAATAACAATGAATGAGGGAGGGGGTATTTATAGGTATAGGATTATATTTAGGGTCAGAATTGAACCCTAAGAGATAGATTCGAACTTGGTGTTTAAGCTAGAATAGAATTCTGAATCTAGTCATGATTGTGGTGGTTTTCAGTTTAGAGTAAAATTGATTTTAAATAGAAGTACAAATGATAAAATCATGAAATTTTATACAGAGACTTTGGTAAGTATTTAGGAATTATCTGAAAACTTTAGAATTTATCTTGAAGTATTAGGGTTTTTATGGAATTTTGAATTGTTTAGACTCTTAAAATCCAATTTTGAGTAAAATTGCTTTATTTTGGCAAAATAAATCCGAAATATATTATAATAAATATCTTATCATATAAAATAATTTTATAAAATAATAAAAATAATTTTCAGATTAATAAAAGAATTTAAAGTGAGTAAAACTCTTTTCTTCAAAATCAATTCCTAATGGAATTAGGAATTTAATACCACTTTAAATTTCAATAAAATCTGATAATAATATTATATATATAATTTTGACAATAATATTTCCTCCAAAATATTTGAATATTTTTCCCTCCAAAATAATTTGATGTTAAATATATATTGAAAAATGCATAAACTGATTAATAAAATGCATAATAATATGGGGTATTACACAACCTTCTTGGATGAGGAATGGGAAACAGACGACGAAGAGAAAAACTACATCGTCGGTGATGGCACAGAAGAGGGACAACACCTGGGATTGTAGTTGAGGAGTTTCGGTCAGTATTAGGATTCAGATTTAGGACTTCTTAGCTCAATGTGTTTAATGTCGGGTTTTTTGCGCTTTTGGTGTATTACACGCAATTTCCCTAACTAACTAATTTAGCCAACCATTAAAAACATAAGCTTGTATATAATTTGGTTGGATTAACAAACAATATGTTGTGTTGTTTCTTTGGCTTCAAGCCACATTTTGAGGCTTCAAGCCTAGTTTATAATATTATGGTCTTTTGGTTAATACTCACTACTAAGTAAGATGTAACTTATTTTTATTAGTATCTTATAATATATTTGATGAGAAAAAAATATACTTTCATTAATATTTCTTGTATTCTATACGGATAACAAATCCTTTGTGTAATTTTTACGCCAAACTATCAATGGCTTCGACCTCACGTCACAATGGTTACAACATCAACATAGAGCATTGGTTACCAACAGATCATGGGTTCGAAACTGGCAATGAGCATACATATTCGCGCATATAAACATCCCTCGTTCCCTCCCCTACCCTAAAAAAAAAAATTGGCCGTATATTAAAAATATAATTTTTTTTTTTTTACAAATTAGATTACTCAATTGAAATAATAAAAATTGAAGAATAAATTTTAATTCCATACAATGACTCGGTAAATTAGAGTACAACACGAAATGGAAACGAAATCCACCAAATGATTTGCAGATCTTCTTGTATCACCATACTTCGCAAAAAATTAAACACAACTACCAACATCGGTTACCGATAAAACGCAGGAAAACTGCGGATTGGTTTCGCCGACCACCTATAAAACGCAGGAAAACTTCGGATTCGTTTGGTCGACCATCGATGAAGCTGTTGATGAATGTAACTCTTGCATATTAGAATCCCTCAAACGCTTGAACTACGAAGATTCATTTTAACGATGTTATTTGGAAACATCGACAAAGCTGAACATAAAAAAAAAAAATTAAAAAAAAAAAAGGAAAACAAAAAGAATTCAGTTTTGAAATTCAAATTCAAAACACCCTTAAAAATTTTAAATTAACTAGGAAGGATTATGGATGACTAGACGGTGAATGGGATTAGTGTACCCAATAGGATGCTAGGGTAAGCTTATTATACTTACCATGGGGGTAAGTGTGGGTTTTGCGTCTGTTTACATGTACTATATTCTACTTTCTCATACAAATTAATCATCAATGTACTATATTTCAATTTCCTACACACAATATTCCACTTTTCTTAAAATTCGTATTTTTAGTCAAATATGACTATAATTTTGGGACGAAGGGAGTACCACTTAACGAAAATAGTTAAATTTTCCGTTAGTGGGTCGATCCACTTTTTCGTTTTCTTTTGTTTTCCTCCACTTTTTCCACGATTGTTCGTCCTTCCTTCATCATCTTTCACCCAAAATCAATTCTTTACGTAACCAAATTAAGGAGAAATCATGACATGGAAGTGGAACGCAGGAGCAAATCGAACATGACAAGGTCAAGCAAACACATATTTCATTTCAATTTGAGTGTTTTACTTCAATTTGGGATATCTAATTGATTTGTGAATTTTGTTTACATTGATTAGTTATACAAATTGGGGTATGCTACAGTTATTCTAGTTGTTATAAGTTAACTTCGCACTGAAATAGGGTATTTATTTACTCCCTCAGTCCCTTAATACTCGCACCGATTTGACCGGTCAAACCGGTGCGGAGTTTAAGACATTTGAATTGACTTATTAATTTAATGGGTGTTAGTTGATAGTGGGGTATTTTTTTTAATATAGTTAGTGAGAAATGTGTAAGGGGTGGGGAGTGGTGAGTGGGGAGTATGGATTTTTAAATGACTTTTTGTAAGGAGTAGGGGTGTAGGTGGGTAGTAAGTAAGTGTGAGAAATAATATTATATTGGTAAAGATTTCAATTTATAGAAACGGTGTAATTATTAAGGGACGGACCGAAAAGGAAAACGGTGCGAGTATTAAGGGACGGATGAAGTATTAATTAAGAAGTATTAATCAATTATTATGAAATTAGGGGCTTTGTGTCGTAGAATTAGGGTGTTTTTAATTAATTTCAGACAATTCTACGACGATCCTCTCACCAAAAATTTGAATTTGTATGGTCGATTGAGGGTGCTATTGATGCGGAAGGTTTTTGAAGGTTGGTGACTGGTAAGTATTTATGATAGTCTAAAGTTTTCATGTGACGGAGGAGCAAATCTTTGACTGGGGTTATTGAACTTATTGTCGATCATCTTCTTCACTGCTTAAGACCATCTTCCTTGTCTCTCTTTCTTTTCTTAGGGCATGCTTGGATTGAAAGTAATGCATTAAGGGATTAATAAAAGTCAAACTAAAAAAAAAGGTAATTAAAGGTGATGATGAGCGGATAAAATGGTGGCAAAGAGAACAAGCTAGTATTGGCAAGAAGAAAATAAAAGGAAAGGGGAAACAAATACCCTCATTTTGGGGTAATAACATCCCCCTTCCTCCCTTCTCCTCACAACACCACCACTACCACAACTTCTCATCACAATACCACCACACCATTCTCCTTGCAATCAGCTCAATTCACCTTCTTGTGTTTTTATTAAGGTGGTTTGACTTTTATTACCCCCATAATTCATTACACGCAATTCAAACATGTCCTTAAAGATAATTACGTAGGTAGGGGCAAAAGAGATGGAGAAATCAAACGTGATACTAAATATAATTTGAGGGATGGTGTTAGATATTTACGTTACTGCCTCTGTTCCTTCTACTGACTTCTTTTTTTCTTTAATATAATATATATATATATATATATATATATATATATATATATATATATATATATATATATATATATATATATATATATATATATATATATATATATATATATATATATATATATATATATATATATATATATAAAGGGGAGGTTTTTTGGAGAGTTTTCGAAGCGCCACGTAGGATTTCCACGTCATCGAGTATAATTAAATTAATTAATTAAATTAATTAATTAAATAAATAAATAATATTATAAAATAAAAATACTCCCTCCGTCCCGGAATACTTGACCTGTTTTCCTTATCGGGCCGTCCCTTAATACTTGACCTGTTTCTAAAAATGGAAATATTCTAACAATATTATATTATTTCTCACTCCACCCCTATTAACCCACCTACCCCCTACTCCATACAAAAAATAATTAAAAATTCAACCCCTACTCTCCCCAACCCCACCCCTTTACACATTTCCCACTAACTACATTAAAATAATACCCCACTATCAACTACTACCTATTAAATTAAAAAAGTCAATTCAAGTCCCTTAAACTCTGTGCCGGTCAAACCGGGTCGAGTATTCCGGGACGGAGGGAGTAATAAACAATGATATCATCGATTGGCTTAAATAGATTACTCTGTATATTTAAAAGATAGACATAAACACCCTTTTAAAAGATAAAAACCCCTTTTAAAAGATAGACATAAACACCCCTTTTAAGACATAAACAATGAAACACTCTTGCTTCTAATCTTCGCAATTACTCCGTATTAAAAGTTTGAAACGTAGGAGACAATGATAATGACAACGTGAGCCAAATATAACTTCGCAATATCTTATGACGTTTACTTAGACGTCGAACTCTAATTCTACATGTGCAAATTTTATCCTACGACATTTACATTAGAATTTTACTTATATTAAACTATATTTTTTTTGGTTATAAATATATGACTTTATATGTTTAACCCATATCTAACTGTCAACATAAAATCTTAACATAAAATCTCAACTTTTTGTGATCATGGCTGCGTAAATTTATAAACCTATACTCTTCTTTTTTTATAATTAATTTTCCTTTTTCCATGTAGTTATTATGATTTAAATACTCCTTATGTTTATTTTTCATAAATATTTCTTTGATTCGAGCAATTAATTCAAGTAGAAACGATTGGAAAATAAAAGTACGTGTTTTAAGGCTTTTTGATGTGCTAAACTTCCGTAAACAAAATAGTGTCATTAGTGAAGAGGTATGTAATTGATTTTTCTATGTAATTGTGGCTTCATATTTTTTTTCCTTTTTTTTTAACTTCTAATAATAATTTTATAATTATAGGGTGATTATGTACATGCTTCAATCAAAGGAAAATTTATGCAACAATTTCGCACGTCTACACGATAAGATATTTTTCTGTCATCCCCAATAATTTCCTGAACTTTTGAGCTATAATTGTGGGTTTCGGGTTAACTTTGTAATTTCCTGTTTTTAACATAATAATTTATTTATTTTCCGGCGTAGTTGAGATGGGGAGTTGGGTATGAAAATATTTTTTCTCCCTTTGATTTGGATGATTTGTGTAATTTTGTTGTTTGGATTTGTAATATCTAAAACTTCCACTATGCATTTAAGGTTCAGTGCGTCTCATGTGTGACCAGTCACACCATCAACTTGATGGTGTAACGCGCGCAATTAATATGGAGAAAGTTATAGACGAGTGTTACTTGACTTCTATGCTGGTGTTACTTATACATTGTATTCGCCGTTACTTTTTTTTGTTTTACTGCAGTTTCTTGAATTTCATGTTAAAGGTTGCTTGTATAGACGAGTGTTACTTGATACTCTATGCTGGTGTTACTTATACATTGTATTTGTCGTTATTTTTCTTATTTTATTGCAGTTTCATATAAGAGGTTCCTTGTATAGACTAGTGTTACTTGACTTTCTATGATGATGTTACTTGTACGTTGTATTCGTTGTTGTTTTCTTGTGTTTACTACATTTTCTTGAATTTCATGTTCGAGGTTCCTTGTATAGACTGGTGTTACTTGATCTTTTATGCTGATGTTACTTTTAGTTATTGCATTTTCTTCAATTTCATGTTAGAGGTTCCTTGTATAAACTAGTGTTATTTGAATTACTATGTTGATGTTACTTATACCTTGTATCCGCGGTTACTTTTTTTTTGTTTTATTGCAGTTTCATGTAAGAGGTTCCTTGTATAGACTAGTGTTACTTGACTTTCTATGGTGATGTTACTTGTACGTTGTATTCGCTGTTATTTTCTTGTGTTTATTACATTTTCTTGAATTTCATGTTCGAGGTTCCTTGTATAGACCGGTGTTACTTGACCTTTTATGCTGATGTTACTTTTAGTTATTGCGTTTTCTTCAATTTCATGTTAGAGCTAGGTTCCTTGAATTTCTATGCTGATGTTACTTATACCTTGTATTCGCGGTTACTCTTTTTGTTTTATTGCGTTTTCTTCAATTTCATGTTAGAGTTTCTTTGTATATACTGATGTTACTTTATTTTCTATGCTGATGTTACTTTATTTCTATGCCGATGTTACTTTATTTTATGTTTTTAAACGCGTTGGGTTTATTTATAAGTGTGAACATGTCACACCATCAAGTTAATGGTGTGACTGGTCTCATATAAGACTTGAGGTTTAAGGTTAGCCTAGTGCATTTAATTTTAATCAATTTTGTGAGAGGAGGAGGATGATAGCACTAACGAGGAAGGGAAAAAGGTGATTGTTAGGTCATAAGGAAGGAGGAAAAGAGTAAAAGCGAAATCGTGTGAAAAGGAGGAAAAACAAAAAAAGCCTAAATGGTGAAAGATTTGTGATTTTTTAAGGCGTTAATTTTAAATAAAATTTTGAAAGTGATAAGTTTGAAAAAAGTAATCTTATAAAGGTGGTAATTTTAAAAAAATCTAAATAATAACAATAAAAAAAAGTTGTTTGTTCTTATACACGACTTGCTTTTTTTCCTGCTAATCATCTCCCGCATCCGCTTTTTTTTCAAAATATGGTTTATACACTCGGGTGCACAATGCTCACTGTGCACCCTATTTTACAAAGAATTTACAAAGAACATATAGTTCAAATACAGAGAACATATTGTTCATACTCAAAGAACATATAGCCAATGAACATATAGTTCAAATCCATAGAACATATAGTTTAAATATTTCACTAGTACATGTACATTGAAATCGTTCTCAATGTTCATTAGATTTTCAATAAATGTTCAACAGGGTGCACAATGAGCACTGTGCACCCGGGTGTATAATTCAAATTACGCTTTTTTTCTATTCTTTTTCATTAAACAACCATTAAATTTTATACATTCTCAATATAAGTACACAACAACAATTATTTTTCTTACACACACTTGTATTTTTTCCCTTAACTCGTGTTATTCACCAATAAGAAATGAAGGGGTATAACATATGAAATATGCTCCGTATTTACATTCATAAAAGTAGATTTGCATGGTACAACACCATTAGCTTGACATTAACTCTAAATTATGGCACGTGATAAGATGTATGAACAAAGATATTCAAATCCATACCAAAGAATTATTATCAGGCACTCGTTTCAAACGATTCAATATAGATATTATTGGGAGTTTACAAGGAAGGGATGCTGGCACACGCTGCATTCAATCGTCTCTGAACCTGAGGCTGGAACTTTAACCTACAGCAAATCCCAACATCAACATCATGGAATTATGTTATACAGCAGCCACAAAATGGAAAGGAAAGAAGAGTAAACAAGACCAATTTTCACATGTAAAAGAGCTGATAATGATGAAGTAGATAGGATAACAAACCTGCAGGTGGACTGTGCAAGTAGGACAGGCAACGTCTCTCATCCGTGTCTGAGACCCTTCAGACTTAGAACCTGTTCGTTGTCCCAATTTAGTAATATATCATGGAACTATTATAAAAGAATGATGAACAACATAGAATGAACCAGGAATAAGCTATTTAGTGTTGCTTTGTTTCTTGAATATCTGGCCAGCTTCATATTTTCTAATTAAAACCCAATTTCAGAATTTATAGTATTTGTCAAATGAAAAGTTGGAAACCAATGAGTACCTGCCGATGACTTTGAATTTCTGCTCATCTCCTCCTGATCAAAATCAATAGGTGAGCGTGTCAGTATTACATTCATATGATCAAATCTACCACAGTGTAACGCTATTACTACATTTGAGATACGTTCCACCAAGAACTATAGTTATATCATCATCCAGTACTTGAGCATAACAGAACAAAAGGTCCACAACAATGGAAGTCACAGAGTTAGCAGAGCCAAGCCAGGTGCTGCATCATAGACTACACAAGCAAGACTGCACTCAATACAGACATGTTGCAGAAGCTATGCTTCTCTCCTCAGACAACTAGGTTAAAACTGTATAATACTCCGTCTACTTAGACAACACCGCGACAGGCCCCAACAAGGACGTTGCTTGCATATGTAGATCCAGCACAAGTGGAACATTTTTGTCTCCAGACAACTTACAAACAAAATAAATCCACTTTCATTCACCATCCAAGACCAGGATAAGAATGATTACATCAAGCCTCAAACTAAAAGATCAAGGTGCACACCAGTCACACGATTACATAAGAGAAAGTGACTACAAAACCACACAACTAGCTGAGTTCACATCAGTTATAGTTGTTGAAAGTAGTTTAAATAAAACAGGCCAACTCGAAACATATTATTGTCTAAATCTAAATTAACTCAAGTTGTAGTCAGAACTCAGAAGGTATAATATGGCCATGAGTTGAGAAAGTAGATGCCATTTTATTGAGAACGAACATCATAAAAACTTTCTCTTTTAACCAGCACTACAAGCACACAACTGTGATCTTATCAGCTATCAAAATACATCCAAAATCAAGATAAAGACATAAAGTTACCTTAAGCTTTTTAGCCAAATCCTCATGACTTAGCATTGAGCCACTTCTATTAGCAGCCTCCTTAGAATTGGTTAGCCTTTGAGTGACTTCTGCCTGTAAGGAATCAAACATCAGTCAGTAAGAACAGATGAACAGAAAAAACTTGGTCTCCAAACAGAAGGGGGAAAAAAGATTAGGAAGATTCAGCCAGGATCTTTTTTATAATCATCAGCATACAGCACACGTCAAACAATGCGAAAAACAATTGCTATAAGCAAATTCGTAGTTGGTGAAAAGAAAAAATGAAATGAAAAGGATTCGGTAACCAGTTAGAGATGGGAAGCATTACATATCTAACAAAAAAAAGCAAGTAAATGAGGAAATGGTGAATACATTTCTTCCACTTCTGAGTCCCGAATAATAGTCTTAATTAAGCTCAGTTAGCAGTTAAGGAAAAGAAGCATTTGACTATACCATGCAACGATCACACACTCGAACTGGTGCCGCTTGCTCATCTGCTGTAAGAGGCGTTCTTCCTTGAGTACATTTGTCACAGAAAATCTCACCACAATTTCTGCAGTGATGCTATGGTTGGTGTGGGGAGAAAGACATGAAAAGACAAGTCAAAAACATGAAATATGAACACAGCACTAAATCAAATTTACGAATGCTCAAAACACAAACCTTTCGATTGAAGGCATTAAAGTTTGTGGCACAGGAAGTACATTTATTGACTGCTTCATCAGGTACCTGTTCAGTACAAGGTTGAGCTCATTGTAATAATTGATAACATTTCATGAATCTATGGACTTAATAATATTTCAGGAATCTATGGACTAGAATGTGAACTGTAAACTGAAAAGTCATTGACATAAAAGGCAAAAGTGTACTCTTATTTTCCTCCAAGTAAATATTCTACTAGTCAACCCCATTCTTGACATTTCAATTCAAGGATTAACTAAAATGAGATAAGTTATAGCTTAAACTGCAAAATGATAGCTCAGGCAATGACCAGGAAACGAAGAGATTTCAGGTCTTGAGAGGCACTTGAGAATTATTAGGGAAGCTAGGAAAATGCCACAGTGACAGGAAATAAATTAATCTGTCAAGCGCTTTTCGATTGAAGGACAAAAACCAGATATCCACCATTGGCATATCCTTCTCCAAAAAATATACTTCAATAACTATCTTAGTCTTAATATAATTGCAACAATACATTTGAATTGCAGAAAAAATAAAAATAAAATGAAAAAGTATAATTACATTCCAACGGCTACATGATGAATTGATGACTATCTCATTTGAAGTTGTAGACTCAACAAGAAACAACTTACAAAATATCATCATTAATAATCATGGTTTACATAGAAAAATGACTAACCCAATAATCTTTCTCCTCGTTTGCGGGTTTAATCAAGTTTTTCCAGTCAAAACCTTTCTTCCTCTCAGCAAGCTGTTCAGAGGTCTTGGATAAGCTTGAATCTTTTCTTTCACCGATCTCCTTAAGCTGTGTCAACAAGTTTGCACAGATAAGTACAAAAAATTGAGCAACTCATGAGTGAGATGATCTCACGGTATTATAGTGAGACTCACCAAACACACAACTAAAAGTGAACCCAAGAAATTCAAAAGTCATCACAAGAAAAGGTATATAACACAAGCTCGTAAGACTAATCATCCTGAGTCCATATTACTTGGAACGGGGAGAAGGTGTTGTCGTAATGTATAGCTACCAACCCGAATAGTTGATAAAATAAATTTTAAAAGTTAGTGCAAGGGATCGGTTGCGTCGGATGCGTATGTTGCGTTGAATGTGTGACCATACAAGAAAGGATCAACTGAAAATGAGGTAATTAGGGAAGGGCTACACAGATGGAAAACAAGATGAGGGAGAATCGACAAAAATGATTTGACGATGTAATAAGTAGACCAAATGATGTACCAGCTAGGAAAGTAGAAAGCTTGAAGAGTGTCAAATTGATGGAATTGTGAGGGGGCAGGGGAAGACCAAATCAAACATGAAAAATGGTGGTTGAGAGTGATATTGGTCTATTGCGGATTTGCGGATTAAGGAAAATAGGGCGTTACGTAGGGAGGAGTGGAGGGAGATAATATATGTTGACGACTCAATATGACTTCTTTTTTCTATTTTCCTTTGCAAACTTCTCTTTCTTAATAAAAAATTATACGAAGTATATCTTTTCATCTTTGTGCTTCTTCATTAAACCGATCTTGTTTTCTTGTTCCTGTTTTCGAGTCTACCTCATTACCCTCTTTCACTTTCTCAATTTTATGTTCACTCTCTTCAACATATCCTTCTAGTTTTCTTATTTCACGTTTCGCAAACGGTTCCTTTACCTTATTATGATCATGTGAGTCGGCTACCTCATTACCCTCTTTCACTTTCTCAATTTTATGTTCACTCTCTTCAACATATCCTTCTAGTTTTCTTACTTCACGTTTCGCAAACGGTTCCTTTACCTTATTATGGTCATGTGAGTCGGTTAAGGCTTTGTTATAGTAGTTGTTGTTGTTGTAAGGGGACATTGTCCTAAATGGACATAAAATTCATATAAAAAATATCTCATACAAAATTTCCTTTTATTCATATACTTCGTATAAGACTAATTAGCACCTTTGCAATTTACGGCTTCGTTAAAAAAAATTTAATCCCTCAGTCCCACATTACTCGTTACACTGTCTTTTTTCATTCGCCTCACATTACTTGTCACACTTCCAAATTAGGAATGGTCCCACAATTACTATATTGCCTTTCTCATCCCATTAACAAAAGTTTGGTCCCCACACCCTGTCTCATTTAATTTTAAAAATTACCCCGCTAACTTCTATCACATCTACTTTTTCGATAAAATAACAACTAATAACCAAACAACCAATTATCACCTAAAACTTTATGCAAAGGTAAGAGTAACGAGTAATCAAGAACGAAGGGAGTAACATTTAGTTTATTCAAATGCTACATTAATATGTGCGACAAAGATAAGTACAAAGTGAACATTAATTATTAACAATTGATAACCAAACAATCACTTATCACCTAAAACTTTATGCAAAGGTAAGAGTAACGAGTAATCAAGAACGAAGGGAGTAACATTTAGTTTATTCAAATGCTACATTAATATGTGCGACAAAGATAAGTACAAAGTGGACATTAATTAATAATTTTGATTTCCAATGTCAACAATTCAAAAGAGGGAGATGCATTTAGATGCAATAATAAAAACGGAGTCACTTCTTAATTCAATCCACATTGAATGTTTTAAAGTCATCATTGTTTCCGGGGAATAATGAATTAGTGTGGGTACTTAACCTCTAAATAATATTAAATTAAAATATAAAAAACGCATGAGGTTTGGAGGGGGGAAAATTGTGCTTTAGTATAATTACTCACATATAAGATTGCAATGTATTGGGCCTATTGGCTCTACTGAGCGATGCAAGCTGAAGATGGCACCAATGAGAGATCTATGGGGAACTGGGACAATGCGATGAAAAATATCGTACAAACCACTAGATTTATTACTATACCAAGCACGAAAAAAAAGGTAGAGAAACCCAACCCAAACCACCATATTTTATTACTAAGCCAAGCCAGAAAACAAAAAAAAACAAGAGAGACCCAACGCGAACCACTAGTAGTTACACTCAACAAACTATTAGACTAAGCAAATCCAAAGCCAAGAACCACTGGGGTGGCTTTACCTCAATAAACCCTCCTTTTGATTGGCCAGCTATTATAGCTGCAACCATCACTTCTCTCTCGCCCGCGCTGCCAAACAAGAAAACCAATCTTTTTGGTTCTTCATGTGAAGGATGTCGATCAACTAGATGACTTTGATCTAGGGTTTTACCCTAAATCCCTACATCTAAAGCATCTGCAAATTTACCGTCTTTGAAACCCCCAAAAAACCAAATTACTTGCTGCATTATTCAACTTTAAACATCATTCTCCTTTAGCAAGTTTTTCTCTTCAACTTTGATCTAAAGTTAGATCCCACACCCACACACTTTTTCTCTCCAACTTCTTTGCTTCCTTAAATATTGTGTCAAGAGAAAAGGTAACAAGTCAGTAAGTCAATTTGTGGTGTATTGCTGGGAATCAATGTTGTAGGTATGCAAGATGACTATCTCTTGACAAGGTAGTCACTAGAATCCAAAAAGGGCTTTCTGATACGAATTTTGTACCAGAAGATAGCCCGTAATTGGCAGCTGATTTCACACTTGTGACTATGAAATATTAGTTTTATATAGATTTTTTGCCCCGTCTCTTAGTACTTTTTGATCTTAAATGAGCTCTTCGGAGCTACTTTAATACTAATATGTGTTGTGCAGTGAGTTGAGTTTTCAGGTCATTTTGATGGAAATTGGCTATTCTAGACTTGTTTTCATGCTATCTGGACCACTACTATGGTACACGATCCCGAGCTAGTTCGAGATGATCCTAGACTCCTAGTCGACTCCCAAGGAGCTAGAGAATCTTATGGTTGGACCTGAGAGTCAGACTTAGGCTCGTGGACGTCATTTCCTTCTCCAGGGCCTAAGTCTGACTCCCAGGGCCCAAACATAAGCTTTACCAGATCCTTGGAGGCGACTAGAATCATCCCGACCGGGCGATTTTGGCCGGGCGATTTTAGCACTGGATTCTCATTTGCATGCGCACCCGACCAGGCGGATTTGTCCCGATCAGGGGAGATTTTCTTCGGGTGCAATTCGAGCCCGATCGGGCGGCGACTCGTTTTCCATGTTTTCTAGTTTAATGACTTCCTTTTTTTCCAAAATTTTTTAGAAGACTATAAATACCAAGTCCTAATGACTTATAAACTATCTTGGATTTCTGGAATTTTATTTTACCTAGTTTAGTTTGCTCTCAAATTCTACACACTTTTATTGTTTTTCTACTTTTATTCAATTTCAATCAAGTTTAGTTTCTAGGGTTTGGAGATCCATGAATGCATTAAGGGGTTGTTTATGAATTTCTTGCAATTGATTAGTTTTTATTACCTCCTATGGTTTGTATTTATTGCTTGTTAATCCTGTTCGGTCGGACTAGGTTGATTAAGTGTTGTTGGTATTAGATTATGCGCCGAGAGGTATAAACTTGATACTTTTAGACTCATGACCATTAGGTAGGACATGTTCTAGTACATTGCGAGAGCCTGCTGGTCTATTGCTTTAAGGGAGACTTCGATTCGAGAGAACTTGTCGTCTTGTCGATCTAGGTATTACATCCTGATTTATTGTTTGTTGTTCGAGTCACAACCTAGATTACATTTGTGGTGAACCGTTGCCCTAGACCTTTTTATCATTGATTTATCCTTGTTTAATTCTTGTTTTAGTTTAATCATAAAACACCCAATTTACCGGTTACTCTTAGTCTAGATCTTTTGTTTGATAGCAGTGAAAAACACAGTTCCTTCTGGATTTGATCATTACTTCCTTAGCTATATTCTTAGTCGATGAACATTAGGTTTATCTTTTGATAGGAGTGAGATTTAGCCTATCACACTACCGCAAAGTTATAGAATTTTAAGAAATTGTTCAACATTGGCACTTTTGTATCTTTTGTTTATCTAATTTTCTAATCTAATATCAAATTAGTCTTAAACAATCACATCCAAGAATATGCATCAATAAATCAAAAATAAACAAATTCAGCTATCGTAAATCTTCCATATGTACAGGTATAACTACCATAGGTCATTCTAGACTGTAACAAATGAACAATTAAAAAGACAAAAACAAGAGTGCACAAGGCTCCTGCTATTTAGGATAGGGTCCTAAGAAGGGCCAAATGTACGTGGCCTTACTCTTATTTTCAAAAAGAGGTTGTTCCCATTGATCGAACCCTTCACCTAGCGGATAGCAAGTACACACTTGAGTCACTTGACCATCGTGCCAAGGACGACCAAATGAACAATCAACCATTGTGACAAGGACGACCAAATGAACAATCAACCCTATAAAAATTAACGAGCATCGTTGCAAATATCTACAAAGGAAGCCCCTCGCACATTAGAGGCGAAAAAGGATCCCCGTATCATGCGAAAGAAAGAAATCATCCGGCTTTCGAGTCTAATAGCAATCAGGTGTAAGAGTGTTAAAATAAAAATGGCATCTACAACAGGTTTGATTAAAAGTTACTAATTATCATAGCCCATCTTAATCACTCAATGAATTGCTACGAAAAACAGAACTATTTGTCACATAGCTTCTAAAGTCCAAGAAGTATAACCATCATCGTTCTAAAAAATGAACAGGAAGATATAGGAAGGGAGGAGACTCGCTGTAAGCATCACGGATAACAGGCAAGTGCGGAACTCCTTTGAAGGCATGTACATAGCAGGTAAAAACAACATAGCGCCAAAGGCTCCACAAATAATAGAAAAGTATCACAATTTCCAAAGAATTCAACTCAGCAGGGCAATTTGTAAGCTATTTTAAGCGAATAAGTTACCAGGAGTCACAAGAACACAGGTGAACTATAGAAAACCAGCAGAACATTATTATATGAAATAGTAAAAAGTCTCTAACCTGCACACTTGCTGCTGTAACTGTGTCCAAAATTGTATTTGTAGTGTAACTGTTTGACTTTATCCTTATGCGTTTTGGTTCAATGTCCACTGGCATTTTGGCCCAAAATGCAAAGATGTAGGAATCCAAGACCTGTGTAGGACAGCAGACAGAGGCTTCAAAGAACATATAACAAAGATCACATAAAAAGGAAAATCAATAAGAAACCTTCATCCTACCTCCCATCTTGTCACTGTCTCAAAAGGATAAATTCTCAGCGTACGACCTGTAGCTGGATCAAGCATTCGAATTCCATCCAAACCAACCTGTTTATCATGTAAACCAAATTGTAAAAAAAGCAAAGCTTACATATCCAAAATAAAATGGATAATAGAAACACCCTTGATATTAGAGGGGTTTGATTCCCAAAGAGTCCAAATTTTAAAAACATCTATTCTACTTTATAGCTATACAGAACTATATGGATTCCTTTTGTTTTTATTTCCAATTATTAACATAGTAACTGAAATGCTATAACAATATCATCATGCTTCATTTCACAGCAAATAAAACATTCACACTGATAACACACTATTAAAATGTAAACATAGAACAAACAATCATCAAATAGTAATCAACACTTCAACACCATTAAAATTAACAATTAAGCTGAAACCAAACCTGGCATATAACATCCAAATCATTCTGTCCATAACCCTCGGACAAGACCTTAACCCGAAACTTTTGCACTCCACCTTTAGCATCCTCCTCCGCATCCTCTTTCGGAATCGCCCTCACCATTTTCGGACCCGCCTTGGTTCCTCCCTGATAACTCCCACTCGTCTTCCCACTGTCATTACCATTTGAAACATTGATTGGCCGCCCATAATCATCGAACATAGCCTGTGAAGAAGACCCCGAAAAACCAGCCGTTCCTCGAGCACCATAAGGCTCCACCTTCCCACCCTCATATCTATAAACCCCATCATCACTATACCCCTGCGAGCTGTATACTCCCTGCTCCTGCTCCCCAAAGCCACCCTGATGGTCATACTTCACCCCACTGTCGTCATACGAAGGCGGAGACAAGTATTGAGGACCCGAAAACGATGGATTCGGATTCAAATTGGAATTGGGGGCAGGTTGATTATGATCGTAGGAGTAATACGGAGGTTGATTATGATCATAAGGGTAACTAGAAGAAGGGGGGAATTGTGGATTAGGATTTGACGAGAAAGGGGGAGGAGCAGTTGGGGCCGAGTTATGGACATGATCGGAAGTTTGCGAAGGGTAAGGAGGTGGGAAACTGAGGTAATCGGAAGGTGGGGCGTAGGAAGATGAAAGAGGTGGAGCAGAAGCGGAAGATTGAGGCCATTGATTGGCGTAAGGATCGACGATTGGATTAGGGTTAGGGGGTTGATGGAATTGGTGGGGGTAGAACGAATTGGTGGTAGTGTCACCCGAATTTTGGTACATGTTTCTGAATTATTTCTGGGATTAAAAGATTGAATTAGATGAATAAATTCTTAGGTGGGTGATTTAGGAGATAGAGAGAAAGGATTGGATTGATTCTTGAGATGATATGATTTGGAGTGAAAAAGAAGGAAGGAGGTGCAAAAATGCAGGATGAAGATGAAAGAAAGAGAAGACTTGATGCTGCTCCGGTAGTTTCCTTCCGCAAACGGACACCCGCCATCTGCTACCGCGTTGGATTGGAATTTGACTTTTTTTTAAATTAGGAAATCATGTCGGGGATCAAAGACGATTAGATTTTAGCCGGGGCGATGTACAGATTCTATTAAATTGTTAAGTTAAAATAAAACTCTTATATATATATATATATATATATATATATATATATATATATATATATATATATATATATATATATATATATATATATATATATATATATATATATACACACGTTATATTAAATTAGCTTTTTTATTTTGTACTCCCTCCGTTTTTAAATATTAGTCATGTTAACCTACACATTGAAACGAATAAAATAAGATCTCACATGTTTTGAAGTACGTATTGGAAAGAAATTAGAATATTCTCTTCAATTGTGAATAGTGTCAAGATTCCAAATGGACTAATATTCGAGAACATAGGGAGTATTGAATTTCGATTTATTTTTATTTTTTTAACTATTAGAGTGTTCGATTTTGAGTGAAGTTGTATATGCGCAATATTAGTAATTAATTAACAAAAATATATATGTGACACCTAATTATTTATCTACGTGGCATTCAACTTTTTAATTCAAAACTAATTTTGAAATCTTATTTTTCATTGGTCGAAACCATTAAATTTCCTACACGGCGCTCTAATATTGGATTAGTGTTTGATTTTTGATTGAATTTTATTTAGACTAGATTTTATCCCGTGTGATGCACGGATTCTATTAAATTGTTAAGTTAAAAATAAAACTTCTATATATACCAACTGATATATTTTATATATTAGATTATCCTATTAGTTTTTTATTTTGATTTTGGATTGAATTTTATTTTAGATTGATTTTTAATTAGTTGTATATGTGTAATATTAGTAATTAATTAATAAAAATATCTACGTGGCACCTAATTATTTATCTACGTGACGCTCGACCTTTTTAATTCAAAAAAAATCGAAATCTATTAGATTTCCTACATGGCACTCTAATATTGGATTGGTGTTTGGTTTTTGATTGAATTTTATTTTAGATTAGCGTTTGATTTTGGATGACTATGATTTTAGATTTATTTTTTTAATTATTAGAGTCTTCGATTTTGGATGGAGTTGTATATATTAGTAACTAATTAATTAAAAATATCTATGTGGCACCAAGTAAATTATCTACACGGCACTCGATTTTTTCAAAAATAAATTAAAAATCTTATTTTTCATTAGCCAAAACCATTAGATTTCCTACGTGGCGTTCTAACATTGGATTAATGTTTGATTTTGGAATGAATTTTATTTTACATTGCATGTTTGATTTTGGATGAATTTTATTTTAGATTTTTTTTTAATTATTAGAGTGTTTGATTTTGGATGGAGTTGTATATATTTGTAATTAATTAATTAAAATATCTATGTGGCGCCAAATCAATTATCCATGTGGCACTCGACTTTTTTAATTCAAAAATAAATTAGAAATCTTATTTTTCATTGGCCGAAACCGTTAGATTTTATTATGTGGTGCTCTAACATTCGGCTTCAAAGTAAATATGTTTTCTTCCTTGTAATAGACTTATTATCTACTTCTATTTCACTATGATGATCGTACGAAGAAATAACAAATACTCCATAACATGCAATGTGATCAACTGATCGTCAACCAAATATAGACATATAGTGTATTGATTTATGTTTCGCAATTATTTGGCCTTGAATATTCCGACCCCAAGAGGAGGTTTTTGAGTAACAATTTTCACAACGTAATCCCCTTAAACAACTGGTGGTGTGGAGGTTTGTATTCTTTTTTTACTTGACGGTGCGCATACTCCACCCTACCATTAATACATTTTCATTGATTTTATTAATACATTCATATGAAACTATTACTGGATATAATAATTAGTTTCGTGCCTAAATCTGTTGAATGAGTCACTGCAACAACAACAAACAACCAAAAAAAAAGTATTAGGAAATACGAATTATACACTATATATAAGTTTCACCACATATGACTTAAAAAGTTTATATAGTACGTTCTCTTTAGACAAATCTCCGTTATGGGTTGTTCGAAGGAGATTGTTTGGACTTTTTGTATGTGCAGTAAAGACTCCTCGTAAAATTGCCAGAGAAGTGCAAAAACCTGGTTGGAATTGATCTTGCTCTCCAAGCATCTCTTCCTCCATTAGCTCTTTCACGCTCAATTTACTAATGTCACTTGCTTCTGTTTCACATTGCACAGAGCCCTAACAGACATACCAAATTATAAACACAAACCATCAGTGACGTGTATAACCAACTAAGCACAAAACAAATCCGCCCAACAACATCCTATCCAAAGAAAAGTTCATTTTATGACAAAACACACTGGGAACGTTCGATAACCATGAAACTATTTTTACCAGAACATCAAAAAAAAAAAAGAGGAACGATAAAAAAGAGGAACTTACATCAATATCATTACAAATTTCACACGAATCAATCAATGACTCAAGCTTTATAGTTGCATCAATTGAGACTTCTTGGAACACAAGAAAAGACCTCACATAGGGAGTATTATTCCAACGAGAACGCTGTACATGGCATAATGGTAGATGGCATATAAAATATTGAATCTTTTTATTATATTTTGTACTCAATAGCAATTTAATTGTTCTAAAAACTATAATACTTCGTAATTATCTTTTGGTAGAACTTTATTGTTATTGTAATTCTATCCCTTATTATGACTCTTAGGAAAAATTTGTAAACGTGATTTAAATTTGTTTGCATTTAAATATATCTACATGACATCTAACTAATTATCTACGTGGCACTCAATTTTTTTAATTCAAAAATAAATTAGAAATCTTATTTTTCATTGGCCGAAATCAATAGTAATCCTACGTGGCGCTCTAATATTTCAACAAATATGCCTCCTTATATATATATATACATATATATATATATATATATATATATATATATTTATATATATATATATATATATTTATATATATTTATATATATATATATATATATATATATTTATATATATATATATATATGTTGTGAGGGGGTCGAAAAAGCGCGAGGCTAATGCGTGACCTTGTCCCTCGTGGGTGTGACAATTCTTTTTTATTCAATCAAGTGTAATTGGATTTCCTGTGAGTATACACCCAATTGACTAGTAATATAGGAGTCGCCATTCAGTTTTTAACGACAATGAGAAAAACTGACAAAACCCGGTTATCGTGACATAAAGGGAGTGCAATTATGTTTGACCACGACGGCCGTAGGTTCCCTTGTGATCCCTGGTGTGGGGATCTCTCAACATACACCCGCAAGGTAGAGATTGAGGGTTCGGGGGACTGTAACTACCGAGAGGAGTACTTCGCTCGTCGATAACTCCAGAGGCAGGATATCCTTACTAGCTCAGCATAAATAATTGAAGGGACATGCGTTAACTATTAAACTAATCTGAGTTGATTTTAGCAATATGCAACATATAATACTAATTCGAACGTGATTATCTGATTTAAATAGCGTTAAGGGACCTAGCATGATAATCCGATTTCCCAAAAATATTATATTTGTTAGGCGTCATAGAACAATCAGATTAGGTTAGTTTAACAGTTCATAAAAAGGGCGAGGAAAGCAGTTAAATCATCGAAAAGGGACACATTACGACGCACCCTTGAGAGGTGCGTCACGGCTCTCAGAAAACTAACCACTTTGACTTTGCTATTTCTCCTTTTTATTTAACGAATCTCAATTATGGGACAGGATACGTTCTGTTCGATTTATGGATCGATTGCGACAGAACGCGTGAACAATTTCGCAGCGAGAGGCTTAGGCTAAGGGGTTTAGAGTCAATACTCAGAGTATGATTATGTGTTGTTGTGTGTTCTTTCACGTCGAATTTAGGGGCCTATTTATAGGGAAGAGTTCGTGGAAAGATAGAATTGCAGAGTTCTAATCCTCAAAGAATTAGGAAAAAACACGTACCCAGGTATTTTCAGCGCCCAGGCCTGGGCGCCGAAGATTTCGGCGCCCAGAGCCAGGCGTTGAAAATAGGGTCTGGGCTGTTTTCTTTAGTCAGATTCGGATTCCTGAAATCCGTAGAGTTTGAGATTAATTCGAGTCTTTTAGTGCGTATCAATTTTATGACGGAATGCGTCTGGGCCCGTTACGAACTCTAGGCTCGTTAGGATTTTAATTAATACGTAACTCTTATTTCTGAACCATATTAGGAATAGGATTCTCGCAGTTTTCTATCTCATTTAGGATTTATGTTGGAATGCAACACCTAATTCTGACAGGTTTCTATCTTTTATGATTTGCCATTTTTAGAAGCTACCTTTTACGGCAGTTACTATTTTTAGCAGGTTTCCATAAATAGCAGGTTTCGGGTGAAATGAAATGGGGAATCGAGATTCGTTTATTTTATATGAGATGCGTTGTCAAGTGGAGTTTTTATGCTTTCATCATCGAACCTTTCCCTTGCGGGAACGGGGACAAAAGTAGGTGTCTACAGTTAGCCCCCACTTTGACTGGGTCTTGGAGTAAGACGATGGTCAAAGTATTAGACGGAGTGCGTCACACAAGCCATGGTGTATGTGACCTGTTTTGCGAGGGTCTCACGAGCCCCCGAGTGATAACATTTGACTTAAGGGTCATCACTTGAAGTGTCGACATATCCCTCACGTGTCATTGGGATTTGTCAACTGATAGTATAGAAACTTCCTCACTTTGTCATTGGAAGAATCTAAAGGTGCGTAGAAACTCCCTCACTTTGTCATTGGGAGTAGCTACAGAGTTTTTCGAAATCAAAGCTATAAAGTGTAATTGGGCCTGGCCGAGCCCAATCACGAGGTAAAACGTTTTTTAAAAGATTCTCATTTTCAGGGCTAGCTAAACGAGAAAACCCCCTTGTTTTTATAGGACGTAAAACGAAGGAAAATCCAGCACATCGTTCTTTTTTGGAAAAACGGAAAACCAATCCTTTAATTTTTGAAAAAAGGGAAAACCGAAAAAAGTTATCGCTGCAGTGACTAAGGACCTGCGCGGTTAGTGACGCAGACCCCGCCCGCTGAAGGTGGGCGAGCCTGTCCGCTGAGGGTGGACGCCCCGTCCGATAGAAGTGGACGAATCTGTTTTGATGTTTTGAAAATAAGGACCTACGCGGTTTGTGACGTAGACCCCGCCGGCTGAAGATGGCGAACCTGTCCGCTGAGGGTGGACTCCCCGTCCGATAGAAGTGGACGAATCTGTTTTGAAATTTTATTTTGTTTTTTTTGAAAATAAGGACCTACGTGGTTTGCGCGTAGACCCCGCCGGCTGAAGATGGTGAGCCTATTTTAAATTTGAAGACTTTATTTTTGTCGAAAACTGAGGACCTGCGCGGCTAGTGACGCAGACCCCGCCCGCTGAGGGTGGGCGAGCCCTGTCCGCTGAGGGTGGACGTTCCTGAATTCGTTTTTTTTCGATTTGGGAACTCGCGCGGTTTGTGACGCGATCTTGCTGACTGAATATGGGCAAGTTCCTATTTCTTTGGTTCTTTGTGATTTCTTTTGAGAATTTCTTTTTGTTCATTCTCGTAAGAGCGAATTCTTTCGAGGGATGCTCGGATTTAGTTGCAACCTGAATGTGGGTTGACAACGTGCTTAGACGGACCATTGTCTCGTGGTCATCATCTTTTCATGGTTTTGAGCTAGTCTTTTCGGCTCAATCGTGCCACTACCTGGGTCCTTGATTAGGGGACTATGTATAAGTGTCAATGGCGACCTTTGTCTTGAGGTCGTAAACCAGTTTTATTTTTTGAGACATCCAAACACGGGACTTTGTACAGCGTAGTCTGGGAATATTGTTTTAACTTTGCATACCTTTTTTTTGAAATATATATTTTCTTTCGAGCCCCCAAGCATTCGTGCTTGACGATCATTTCTTGTCAAAGAGGTTCCTTGGGGATACGCATTCTGTAATGTCCTTGATCGTGTTTGGGATTGTGCTCGTAAGTGCGAGCGATCTTTGTTGTGGTGTGCTACTCTTAACAAAGCCGTGAGGTGCGACTTTCAGTAAGGAAATCGGCAATTTTCGAGTCGAATGGGTGCGGCAGGGCCCACTAGAAGTTAGGGCCTTTTTTGAGCCTGAGTTCATTTTCGGCGCCCAGGCCTGGGCGTCGAAATAATTCACGCCCAGGTGGGGCGTTGAAAGTGTTGTTTGGGCTGGTCTTTTGATGACACAGTTGGCCTCTTGCTCATTCGCTTATTTCACTTGGAAGTTCTATGTATTCTTTCTTCTTTTGTTTTTTCTTTGTTTTTAGAACGTGATGATTTTCTTGAGAAGCCGTAGCCGATTGGTGGACTACGGTGCTTGTTGCTTTGGGGCGATTATTTTAAGGAACTGTTGCTCTTAAGGCGTACAGTTATTGCGATAGTTGGGCGAGTCTATATGGCCCGAGGAACATACCTTGAGGTGTAAGACATGATCGCTCTTATATTTTTTTGAACGTGTTCGTGAATGTTCGATACTTAGGATGATGATATGTATGTGCGAACGAGCGTTCATAGAATGGCCGTTGTGTGCGGTCCATTAATCAGTTTGCTTGAATCATTTTTTTTTAGCAATGACTGATTTTGAATAGTTTGCTTAGAAGCTTGATAGGGTTCAGGCCCATTCATGAAGTGGGCTTAAACATCGTGCCCTTTCGATTGTTCAAACATTTGCTTCGAGAGATTTTTTTTATTTTGCTATGGTCGTTTAGTAGCTTGGAGCTCCCAAGTATGCATGTTGGGATGCTTTCTTTTGGCGTATGATTTTTTAGGTTCTTTCAAGAAAGATGCCTTGGGGTTCCGCTCGTGTAGGTGCGAGCTATCCCTTCCGTGGTAGGCAATGTTTTGCCACCCTTAATCCTTAATGTAGAAGTCGTGTGGCTTGCATTTGGGCGATAAGTAGTCCTTGCCTCTTTTACACATGCTCTTGGTCGTGCCTGCATTAGTGCGATATGCCTTCCACCTTTTTTAGACTTGTACTGTGGGATGGTTGAACTTATGGTGCGACGTAGGCTTGTGTGGCCTAACGGCGTGTCTTAGAACATTCCTTTAGGTGTTGGGATATTATTTGCATTGGAGTATTTCATCATGCCTTGTTCAGGTGCTTGAATAAGTGTGACACCTTCTGCGTGGGTTTGCACGGCTTATTACTTCGTTCGATGCGAGGATTCGTAGGTGTTTCTTTCTTATTTTTATATCTGGGCAAAACTTGGCTAGCAGAAAGTTTCAGCGCCCAGGCTGGGGCGTTAAAGATATCGGCGCCCAGCTCTGGGCGTTGAAAATGATTTCTGGGCAGAACTTTGACAGTTTTTTTGATTTTTTTTTCGCTTTTGCTTTAGAACGATGTAGACTGTGTACGTGCGCTTTACAGGGCGAGCTTTATGTGCAGTGGTTTGATCGGAGTTTTGGTGACTCGCGATTTTCAGTTACCCTTGTTAGTGGGGTGACTTTATATATTCTAAGTAGTGCTTAGAATTTGGGAGGGGTTGTAGCCATTCTAAGGTTCGTTTTACACGATTAAAGCTTAGGATTGAGCCCCTATGACATATGTATAGCATTAGCGCCGAGAATTTGCGATGAAATCGTCATTTCAAGCATTTTTTAGAGTGTTTTTCTCAAGCCCCCAATTGTAGCTATGGGATTGGCTTGGTGCTATAATTCTTTGCATACATCTTTATGCATTCATGGTGACATGGATCATGAATAGTTTGAACCAGACTTGTTTAGTGCGAGGTACGTTCGGGTAGTAATTTGCTACTTTTCTTGTAATTGTCGTATTGTGCGACATTGCCATGGTCAAGGTAGTGTGCCTTGACCAAAAGCTAGGTGCCTTTCTTTACCCATAATCATATTTGGAAAGCCTTCGACTTACTTGCAACGTTGAGATAAACGCATACTTAGCTTAAGCCAACGACACTTTATTATGTTCGAAAAACTCTTTTAAAAATCATTTGAAAATTATTTAAAATCCGAGTCCTACTGTGTACAATCCGAGGTGTCCTAAGTAGGTTGACTTATAGAAGGGTTCGTACAGGATTACATGAGTGAATCAGAATACTGTTACGATTTTTGGAATGCTGTCTAAGGATTTGCTGGAAGCCAGGGTGCAGGTGTCAAGATATACTCGTGCCCATTTGGCATATGTTTTTAGGCTTTTAGGGCCATCTTTTCCAGAATTGCGGGAATATAAACCGTTTTCAAATTGACTTAGATTTACTTGGTGTATGTCTGTACAAAAGGTCAAGGTATATTTAGTTCTTTCCCTAGCTCGTTCATTTCACTTTTTAGCCCCCAGTTGCTGTTATGTCTTCCCATTAATGATGCTTTCAGATTTCGATTTTAGATGCCCATGTCATATTCCTGAGTAGGGTGAGCCTTGGTTAAGTGCCAAGTCCTATTGACAATGTACCATTTTTTTTTCAAAGGGGATTAGCAAGCATTTGAATTACCATGAACGGGTGCCCTGAGTTCGAAGGAACGGTGGGGCGATGCCGTAGAACAATCATCTTTATTGCAAGCTTACTGCCCTTACTACTTGTTGGCGATCATGACTGTGTCTAGTGGTGAAAGAAGGTCTTTAAGCGAGTTAGTTCGCTTTAGGGAGGGTCAAGTCGAGTACTTTAGAGGTCATGGACGCTTGCGTTAGCCCCCATTCAATTGAGGTAGAGTGATCTTTTGAGTCTTGGCTAAGTGCCTAGGAGTGTGAGTGCTCCTTCTGGCAAGGGTACGTGCCCTTATTATTTTTCGATGTGTGCTCATTAATTTGGCATCTTGGTGACTTGGATTCTTCCTTTGACTTAAATTTTTCTTTCGACTTGGGTTGCAAGTAATTAAATTTCAATAAGGGACTTCTATTTTTATTCTTGTTATAGGCTTTAATATTTTTGCAAATTGATTGGACCGAATCATGGATTGCCTACGTATCCGCCTTAAATAGATTTAATTTGGAATCAGGTCTTGCGTAGTTCTTAGCCTAGAAAATGGTTTCTTAGAATGCCGATTTTAAACAAGTACGTTATGAGGTGGAAACATATTATTTGAAACGGTGGAATAAGTGAAATTTATTATTATTTTAATCTGCTGCCTTGCCGTAAGCCAAAAATTTGTTTTATATCATATATGTTTTTTTGAGTACATGTATTTTTTGATGGTACGTATATCTGAATACGTGCTGTACCCCTCCAAGTGTTCGTTATTTTTCCGTGCATGTGCGGATAAAATGACGAGCACTTCTGGACAAATTTTAGCAAGCAGAGAGATTCAGCGCCCAGGCTGGGGCGCTAAAGATTTCGGCGCCCAGCTATGGGCGCTGAAAATGACTTCTAGGAGGATCTTTTTTGGTGCGCTAAATGCTTTTTTTTCTTTTTAGACGAACTTTTAAAGGCGCTTTGCAAAGTTTGCTTTTTTATTATTTTTTTTTTTTTTTTGTACTTTTCATTTGTCTTCCTTTTTTACTCGTGACTCAAGGCGGTTTGAAAGATGGGTTGAATGAGATAGGATAATTTGTATAGGCATTATGAGGATTATATCTGCTAGGACTCACAATTTGCAGCCTCAAGCTAGTGTCACGAGTTTACATCAATCAAGGCCAATGAGTAGTATGGGGACGGCTCAAGGGTATATCAACAGGATGTATCCACACAAGTTATATGGTCATTATGCTAATGGTGGTGTAAGAACAGGTTTTGGGCTTTGGAAATAATGGGCATGACGCACGTGTCGATGGCCGCGCGTGGTTTGCGGTTGATAACAAGTTCAAAAAACAAGAGTTGAGGTAATGGTTTCTTGGGTTAGCAATGAGAATATGGATGGGTTAAATGAGCTGAACAGGGACCCCAGAGCGAAGGCGTCTAAGAGCATAAGGATTGGAAAGGGTAGACATCGCAGAATTTTATGATTTGGATTGGTTGACTCAATTCTTTTCCTTCATTTACTTGGGTAGATTTCGCACTTTGGGAGGTACGGGCTAAATATTTCATGGCTCTTTTCGCTCTCCCTTTTCTCTTTCTTTTTAAGTATTTCATGGCTCGCTCTTTTCTCTTTCTATTTTTCTTCTTTTTGCGTGGGATCTCTCCCCAACATAAATACTTCAAATTTTTTTTTACTTGGGCTAAAAGGTAGATTGTTGTGGTTTTTGAGTCACGAGGCGAGACTGAGTGAGCCTCGTTTGGTAGGCCTATAGTGGACCTTTAACTTTAGTAGGCCTAGGGTGGACCTTTTAAATTGTCTTACTTTGCAAGCGTATTTAGTCGTTTCTTAAAATGTGCAAATAGCGTAGATTCAAAATGTTGCTTCTACCTTATTGAAATTTAACGAAAGAATTACATCGAAAATAATTTTTGCTTCTTTTCAGATTCCAGTTTCTGGGATTTAATTGGAAGTTGTGATTTAGACTCGAACTTTCATTAATCTTTCCGATTATAACCCGTGTATAAATACAAGGAGGTGGCCTATACTCAAAATAATGACATGGCGTAAGCCTATAATACTTGACCAAGCGACTTTTAGACTTAGGTTAATTGGACCATAACTTTCGTTGGTTGACACTTTAGATTTCATTTGTCATGCGCCATTTTGCTTAATGTTGGCAAGGTACTTAATTGGGGAGATCGAATTTCTATTTTTACAAGGCTAGAATCATTACTGCGGCTTCTCTCTTAGTGTGTATTGCTTTACCCCAATGGTAGCCTTATGGTATGCCGATTTGGGTATTTTCATGGTTGGTCATGTTGCATTCATGGAAATCTTTTAGTCCGTACTTAGTAGTATTTCAAGGAGCGAGTGACTCGAGAGGACTATGATAGTCGTGACCCAATGTGATTATAAGCCTTGAGGCCATTAATTTTTTCTTTGCCAATGGTATTGACACCTTAGGTTCACTTTGGGGGTTGTGCGACTATGGGGGAATGATTTTCAGAATGTGACCGTTTCCATTTTGCAAATACTATAATATATTCTTTTTATTGGTGAGAGAGAGTATTGAGGCCGTGGATTCTTAGCAAAGGATGACAATTACATATGGGTGCTTATTGATTTAAATGTTAGGAGAGGAGACTCAATATGGTTTAACCTTTTAACTTGCAGAACGACACCAAGCATTAGGACCGATTCTATGGATAAGACAACTAAGACTTAGGATTTAGATTGTACTTTGGCATAGCCTAGTCTAGACTCGGATTTATTTTTTTATTCGAACATTATTTTTCTTTGAAAACTTCATTTGAACATTATTTTTTGAATACTTTGTCCTTGTGACATTCAAGGTTTAATTAGCATGCTCGGTTTTGGTGCCGAACATCGTCGTCGTAGGAGGTCTAACAACGACACAAAGAGTTATTTTTTTTATAAGTCGCTTTTAGAATCGAGTGCTTTTCATACGCCCTCGTAGCAATTTTTTTTCACGTAAAGTTATTTTTTGCTACGTATTTTCTTCATGCGTGGGCACCGAGGCTGCTGTGCCTGACCAAAAGGCCAGGCAACAACTTCAGCGCCCAGCAGTGGGCGTGAGAAATTTTGGCGCCCAGCCAGGGGCGTTGAAAATGCGTCCCTGGCTGGTTCTCGTTTTCTGTTTGCGTATACTTTTGTTTTTGCGAATTTAGTTTTGCGTGCTTGCCTTATAACGTCCTTTACGCGTTGTGCAGCGTTTGTGGGATTCGTTACAGGCCATCCCGAGCGTCGCTTATTTTTGTGGCGATCGTTCGGGCTTGCGGAACACGTATGTTGGTATAACTCTTTGGCCAATTGGTTCATGAATGTTTGGGCAACTTTTAAGGTCGTTGGTTTTCTAGTATTATTTGTCTAGCATTATTCGTACGCACAATCATAACATAGTCACATAGTTCGCTACACATAACTACATTACAAACATGGATTTGAAACTTAAATATGCCACGTAGTTTATGATAGGCTCCTATGGGTAGTTTATTTGCGCCTGGCTTGGTACCGCTTCTATCGTAGATCCAACACATGCCCCGGTCGAGGTAGTGTCTTCAACAGACGAATTTCGCTCAAGAGGCCAACCCGCAAGTGCAAGCCAAGGGGGCATGCAGGCGAGAGGGACCTAATGAGCGAGCGATTGGGTTCGGGATAGGTATACTACCTGCACAAGTACCGAGTGGGCAACATGCGCGGTGTATGCACCCCCCTATTGGCGAAAAAAGGTATCCTTAGTCCCAACTCCCGAGGGAGCCGAGATTCGTTATGCGGTTCTGCCCGTTCACATTAATATGCTGATTTTCAGGTCGTCCCAACTTGATGGGGAAATAAACGCGGGGTAGGATCGTTTCACCCTTCGGCTATTTTGATTACCTACAAGCACGAGTATTTCCTTCACTATCCCCAGTGGAGTCGCCACTGTGAGGGGGTCGAAAAAGCGCGAGGCTAATGCGTGACCTTGTCCCTCGTGGGTGTGACGATTCTTTTTTATTCAATCAAGTGTAATTGGATTTCCTGTGAGTATACACCCAATTGACTAGTAATATAGGAGTCGCCATTCAGTTTTTAACGACAATGAGAAAAACTGACAAAACCCGGTTATCGTGACATAAATGGAGTGCAATTATGTTTGACCACGACGGCCGTAGGTTCCCTTGTGATCCCTGGTGTGGGGATCTCTCAACATACACCCGCAAGGTAGAGATTGAGGGTTCGGGGGACTGTAACTACCGAGAGGAGTACTTCGCTCGTCGATAACTCCAGAGGCAGGATATCCTTACTAGCTCAGCATAAATAATTGAAGGGACATGCGTTAACTATTAAACTAATCTGAGTTGATTTTAGCAATATGCAACATATAATACTAATTCGATCGTGATTATCTGATTTAAATAGCGTTAAGGGACCTAGCATGATAATCCGATTTCCCAAAAATATTATATTTGTTAGGCGTGATAGAACAATCAGATTAGGTTAGTTTAACGGTTCATAAAAAGGGCGAGGAAAGCAGTTAAATCATCGAAAATGGACACATTACGACGCACCCTTGAGAGGTGCGTCACGGCTCTCAGAAAACTAACCACTTTGACTTTGCTATTTCTCCTTTTTATTTAACGAATCTCAATTATGGGACAGGATACGTTCTGTTCGATTTATGGATCGATTGCGACAGAACGCGTGAACAATTTCGCAGCGAGAGGCTTAGGCTAAGGGGTTTAGAGTCAATACTCAGAGTATGATTATGTGTTGTTGTGTGTTCTTTCACGTCGAATTTAGGGGCCTATTTATAGGGAAGAATTCGTGGAAAGATAGAATTGCAGAGTTCTAATCCTCAAAGAATTAGGAAAAAACACGTACCCAGGTATTTTCAGCGCCCAGAGCCAGGCGTTGAAAATAGGGTATGGGCTGTTTTCTTTAGTCAGATTCGGATTCCTGAAATCCGTAGAGTTTGAGATTAATTCGAGTCTTTTAGCGCGTATCAATTTTATGACGGAATGCGTCTGGGCCCGTTACGAACTCTAGGCTCGTTAGGATTTTAATTAATACGTAACTCTTATTTCTGAACCATATTAGGAATAGGATTCTCGCAGTTTTCTATCTCATTTAGGATTTATGTTGGAATGCAACACCTAATTCTGACAGGTTTCTATCTTTTATGATTTGCCATTTTTAGAAGCTACCTTTTACGGCAGTTACTATTTTTAGCAGGTTTCCATAAATAGCAGGTTTCGGGTGAAATGAAATGGGGAATCGAGATTCGTTTATTTTATATGAGATGCGTTGTCAAGTGGAGTTTTTATGCTTTCATCATCGAACCTTTCCCTTGCGGGAACGGGGACAAAAGTAGATGTCTACATATATATATATATATATATATATATATATATATATATATATATATATATATATATATATATATATATATATATATATATATATATATATATATATATATATATATATATATATCAGGATCCGGTGAGAACCACCCCTTAAGATGAGAACTGAGAACCAATATGAGCCGTCTATCTCGTCTAATATGACGGATGAGATTTTACCCGACCATTTAAGGGTATTTTGGTAAAATTAACGCATGAATGACCTCCTCATTTCGTGATTCACTCTCACAACCCTTTCTCTCTCTTCCTTCGATTTTCTCTCACCTCTTCAAATCCTCTGCGGCTTCTCTCATCTTTACCCAGATTTTCACGGTCTTTCGCATATCAACCTTGAATCTTCTCCCTTCATCAAGTAAGTATCCGATTTAGTTTATCTATTATTTTTTTATTCAATTATTTTCAATTTCGATTGTTGTAAACTAGGGTTTCATAAAATATTTGTTTCATAAATTTTCGATCTTAGGTTGCTAAAATTAGAGCTTTTAAAATTGCGATTTTGTTTTGCAATTCTGATTTGCTTTAATTAGATTTTTAATGGTAACTGTTTGAACTTTTCACTACAAGAACAATAAAACTTCAATAACATACCTGATTATCCAAATGCTTCTTGTTATAATTAGACAAAAAAACAACCAAAATTCAAGACAAATCTGATTATTTCCTTGTTATTTTTAGTTAAAACGGTTAAATTTGGTATTGGAGGATTTAGTACGAGTGTTGTTGTAATTGGGCTCACTCAGCATCCTGTTTCGCTGTTGGGAAATACGCTAATGGAAACTTCTACCCGATTAATTTGAGGGCAATAGTTGGACTTAGTGGTTGGCTTCCAAGTGCAAAGTATTAATAATTTCCTGGTTATAAAATATGCAGTAAATTACATTCTCATGTACATTATAGAACATGTCATTAGGATGAATTTTTTCTTCTTAATGCTAATAATACTTTATGTTCATTGTTGCAGGAACTTGAGGAACAAGATGGGAGGTTCATATGGTGCTGCAAGGAGGGCCGCGTCCTTGCCTATTTTCATCTGTCATGGAAAATGTAACTCCTTCTGTATCTTTTCTCCTATATTCATGTTGTTGTCAAAGAACATCAGAACAATTCAGAGAATACTAAAAACTTGGTTTAAAACATCAAATACTCAACTAACTCTAACGATGTTGAGGGATAATTCTAACATCACCATTTGTTCTTGCAACTGATGAAGTAGTTGCATATAAATTTGGGGAGAAATACGCACAAGCCTTGACTTCAGGTGGATTTTGAAATCTCACATTCAAAAGCCATGATGGGTATAATTTAGCATCTGTTTCTTTTGTAGTAACATCTAGTTTTTCTGGGTTTTGCCAACTGCAATCTTTTCAACTAAGACTAATTATGTGTGGAAAAAATACAATCTTGGACATTACACAATACCCATGGAGATGGATGAAGTCTGTAATTTCTTGGTATCCAGGTTGGGACTTGAATGTGTATTATGGTTCTAGATTGTTTATAAGTTTTACTTCAACTTTCCTGATTCATGGTTATTTACTTTTAAATGGGTTCTATTTAATCATTCGGTTGGCGGGTGAAGGGTGGTTCACGGTGGGTGGGTGCAGCAGCAGAAGATACTGGCACACCCATCGTTAGGATGCTTTGTGGTCCATTGTGGGTCTTTCGTCAATGTGGGAGGGGTTAGTGAGTGAAAGTCAGCTGGTACTACATTCTCTCCTTTGCTGAGCTTGATGAGCCAACAGAAAATAGATTCACCCCAACTTCTGATTCGATTTTGCAGATTTGAAGCAACTTTTACAAGCCTCTACTTTTGAACTGTTTTGATTTTTTTTGGGTACTTTCTTTACTTTCATTTATTCTATTTTAAAAAACTAGCCTACTAGCTCAATGGGTAGAGCATTGTGCAAATGCACAAAAATGTGGGTTCGAATCCCACGTAGGTTATCTATGTAAGTGTTGGATTTTTTATTTACTTCTGAATTGAACAAAAGGAAATTATGTCGAACCTGATAAACATTTTGTACCTTTGAATCAAATTGATGAAAATGAAAGTGGAAAATAGTTTCAATTTACTTTTGGAACAATTCAATCTGCTTTTGGAGCAATTCCATTTACGTATATACTATCATTTTCTTTACTTTTGTATTACATGTTTTTCTTTTGAATAAGTTTAGTAACTCTTTTCTTTTTAGTTTAATGTACACTAATTGTACATGTACTTTAAAAATATTATGATTTACTTTTTAAGTTATTTATCTACTTTTTATTTAGTTTGATTTACTTTTTATTTACTTTTATTTACTTTTTATTTATTTTGATTTACTTTGAGTTGCTTTTATTTACTTAGGAGTATCACTTTTGAGGTTTTGTTAATTCACTTTAGAAGACAACCTATGTAGGAATCGAACCTACATCTCATATGCATATGCATAGTGCTCTACCATTTGAGCTAATAGGTTTTCATATAACATTTAAGAGAAAATTATTATTGATGTTTCATTGTTATTTAGTTTACTTTTAGAGAAATTTTGTTTACTTTTACAGAGATTTAGTTTACTTTCGGAGTAACTGCTAGCCAAACCTGAAGATCAAATGCACAAACTGCATCAACTTATATTTTAGTATCCCATTTTCAGCAACCTGAAGATCAACTGCATTTGAGAAATGTCTCATATAAAACAGAAAATTTACATGTATGTCTTCATTCATTGACAGTAAATACATGTTTATAAAGGATTCAGACTTGCCTGATAACCCAACTCCTGCAATCTTTTTACCATTTCCGAGAAAGAGAGTAGCAGGGTAACTTTTGTCCATGCTGCAAGCAGTGACTCCAACAACAAACCAAGGACTGAAGGATACCATGGAGACTTAAGGATACCATGGAGCTAGGGTCAGGCCCTTTGTTCCCTGCTGCTTGTACCACAAAACCCCATGCTCTTCTTGCGAGTAGTGTGAAGATTTTAAATTAGTTCCACTATCTACTTTTGACAATTCTCTTTTCACTCTACTGTGGTTGTATAGGTCTGACATTTTGTGCCAAGCATACCTTTGAAAAAAGTAGATAATGAACTATGAAAAGTAAATGGAACTAATTTAAAAGTAAATGGAACTAATTTAAAAGTAAATGAAATACTTTTCTCAGAACCTGCCATATTTTGTTTACTTTGGATCATTTCTATTTACTTTTTTCAGTTATAAAAGTAAATGGAACTAAGTTAAAAGTAGATAAATAACTAAGAAAAGTAAATGAAACTAATTTAAAAGAGCCACATGAATATCAACCAAAAATACAGAGAGGCAAACTCAAAGACTAATAAACGAAACCATAGAAGTTGAGCGACAAGAAACCCAGTCAATCGGGGCATGAAACGTCTGCATATAAATGCAGAAGCATGAAACGTACGTATACAACACATTTAGCCAGTTAGCTAAGAATAAAACAGGCTGCATCAACTACAAGTAAAGGACGGTCAAGGTTCAGTGTTTACTGTAATTTAATAGAATTATTTATATGTATTTTTGTTGACCTTTTCCTTCCTCTTGCAGGCTGCAGTAGTTGCCTACATGTCTGAAGTTAATTTTCTGAATTTAAAATCACAGCAAAACACTTAACCTTAATTAGTAGCACCCTCGTACGTTGAACCATTATTCATATCATCAACATATTCCATTACTTATAAATACCCTCCATTAATCCCTTTACTCCTAAAACAAAAACATAACCCAATTTTCTCAAAACCCTGAAAAAAAAACAAAACAGACAAAAATGGCAAGAACCCTGAATTTGTTTCTGTTATCAGTTATGCTCCTAGGTTTGGCGTTCCCTCACGCAAGCGCGAATGCATATGAAACGCAAAAGAAGTCGTACCCAAAACCATATGCACCACCACCAAAGATGGAAACAGATGTAGTTGAAGGGATGGTCTACTGTCAGAGCTGCAAGTACTCAGGATCATGGTCTTTCAAAGAGGCTAAGCCTATTGATGGTGCTATAATCAGTCTTATTAGCAGGAATCATAGGGACAGAGTAAGCTACTACAAGGCCTTCAATACGTCTAAAAAAGGCCTACATTAAGAAATTTTAACAACATCTCTAAACATTGCACGTTTTTTATCTACGCAGCCTAGGCTTAGAACATATGCAAAAAAGACCGGCAGAAACAAAGGCCGAACAGAAGCAGTCTCTGTTAGGTTATGATACATATGACAATTCATAAATCATGCGGAAAAACCATAAACCCAGGAAAACATATTATTTACACATAATCATTTAGCATAGATTAGATGCATACTCTTTGTTGCGTGCCTTCCCTAGCTGCGCCCTAACCGAACAAGAACAAGTCTTTAGGACTCCAAGTGTCGTCCCTCCGTAGATAGTCCACAGCACGTCCGGATCCGCCTTAAGATTGACCAACTAGAATCGCCCTTAAGGTACTATTATTTTCGGCACTTTATAGGCAAATGTGTGACTGAATTTTTCTCTCAAAAACTCACTTTGAATACTTTGAAACTTGTGTTATAAATTGTGAGCCCTAGCCTCATATTTATAGCGGTATGGAAAGGGAATCGAAATCCTATTCAGATACAAATTAATTAAACCTAGAATCCTATAAGAACTCTAATTTAATTAATTTATCAAATAGAATTAGGAATTTAATCATTAACCGAACTCTGCATGTTTTAGGAAACGTGCACGAACACAAACACTTGCACACACACGCACGGCAGCCACGATGGGCCCCATGCGTGCGCGCGAGCAGCAGCCCACTCAGCGCCCGCGCGCGCTGCGCGCCGCGCGTGCTGTGCGCGCTGTGCGCGCTGTGCGCTGCGCGTGCTGTGCGCGCTGTGCGCGCTGTGCGCGCTGTGCGCGCTGCGCGCTGCACGCAGCCTGCTGGGCCTGGCCTTGCGCTGGGCCTGGCGTGGCTGTTTGTGCGGCGCGCTTGGCTTGCTGGGCGATGGCCTGGCTTCGTGCTGGGCCTCGTCCGGCAGGCTTCGTCCGATGCTTATTCGTACGATGCGCTTCCGATTAAATTTTCCGATTCCGGAATTCATTTCCGATACGAACAATATTCAATATTTCCGATTCCGGAATTAATTTCCGTTTCGAATAAATATTTAATATTTCCGTTTCCGGAATTATTTTCCGATTCCGGTAATATTTCCGATTCTGACAATATTTCCGTTTCCGGCAATATTTCCGATTCTGGAAATATTTCCATTTCCGATAATATTTTCCGACACGTACCATGTTTCCGTTTCCGGCAACATCTACGACTTGGATAATATTTATATTTCCGATACGATCCATATTTCCGTTTCCGGCAATATCATCGTTTCCGGAGTATTCATTCCTTGCCTGTGACGATCTTAGCTCCCACTGAAACCAAGATCCGTCGGTTCCGAATATTCATAGATGGAGTATTTAATGCTATTAAATACTTGATCCGTTTACGTACTATTTGTGTGACCCTACGGGTTCAGTCAAGAGTAAGCTGTGGATTAATATTATTAATTCCACTTGAACTAAAGCGGCCTCTAGCTAGGCATTCAGCTCACTTGATCTCACTGAATTATTAACTTGTTAATTAATTCTGAACCGCATTTATTAGACTTAACATAGAATGCATACTTGGACCAAGGGCATTATTTCCTTCAGTCTCAAGCAGATCTGCAGCAGCACAATAGCACAGAATAACACAGAACACCATATATTAATCAACCATTGCATTTCTATAATAGTCGTCATAAGAATTCAGAACCAGAAACCAGCCTCACGAGTTTACTTCTGAGAATAATTGATTTACTATTACCAAGTTTTGATCTACTTTTTAAAATAAGAGTAAAGAATACTTCATGAGAGATTTTTATGTTTACTTTTAGAGGGATTGAGTTTACTATTAGAGAGATTAAGTTTACTTTTTTGTTAATTTGGTTACTTTCATTATGTAACTAACACACCCTCAATTAAGAGCATGACATCTGACTTTCATTTTGTAACAAACAACAACATTACCAACAACAGGCTACAGAAGTAACAACAAAATCATTAGGTCATCTGATTTTCTAGAGATTTAGGTTTACCTTTAAAGAGGTTTAGTTTACTTTTATAGAGATTTAGTTTACTTTTGATCGAGCAGTTTTAAAGATCTGAAATTCACTGAAAAAATCGTTTTAATTATTCAATATAACCAGACACGATTAGTTCACATACATGGCTAAATACTCCATAGCATTGAAATAAGCATGTATTTGAGCTCTAATAATTCATAAACAACTAAAACAGCTAATAATTCATACACAACTAAAACAGCTAATAATTCATACACAACCGAAATAGCTAAATAATTCCAACTTTGATACAAATATATCTCGCAAGAACTCGTCCAATTTGACTTAAACGCAGTATTTCACAATCTCACACCAAAATTCAGCGCATAAAACACTTGACAAAATTGACTAAAAATCACAAAATTCGGAATCATAATAACAAAGCAATTCGAATTTAATAATATTCTAATAATACCTGATTTATTTTCAGCTCGATTTTAGCATTATCCAGTGAATAGTTGAGTATCGCAGACGAAATTTGAAGTAATTTTGCCAAATCAAACAAGTACTCTTCGGCGCATAATAACGAACTCAAAAATTGAAGCTGGAAATTGCTACAATACTTTGAGATTTCGTGAATCATTAAAGTGTAATTGCAATTTAGATTGAACACCTTGATTTTGGGCTGAATTTTCTGGGATTGAGATTAATCGCAGGTCGAGATTTTCAGAAGGTAGAGAGAGAGAGTTTTTGGGAGTAGAGGGAGAAAAATGTCACTGAATTTCGATTAATTAGAGGCTTGTGTGAGATTAGATCTCGTCCATTCATTTCATTCAAATCGAACTGTTATTAGAGGTTCTCATTATAAGGAGGTTCTCATCTTAAGAGGGGTTCTCACCAGAAATTGGTCCTATATATATATATATATATATATATATGTATGTATATATATATATATATATACAGTTTTTGATTTTGCATTGAATTTCATTTTAGATTTTTTTAATTATTAGAGTGTTTGTTTTTGGATGAAATTGTATATGCGTAATATTATAAATTAATTAATAAAAATATCAACGTGACATTAATTATTTATCTACGTGGCACTCTACCTTTTTTCAATTCAAAATTAATTTTGAAATCTTACTTTTTTATTGGCGGAAACCATTAGATTTCCTACGTGGCGCTCTAATATTGGATTAATGTTTGATTTTAAATTGAATCTTATTTATTTTATCTTAGATTAGTGTTTGATTTTAGAAGAATTTTATTTTAGATTTATTTTTTAATTATTAGAGTGTTTGATTTTAGATGGAGTTGTATATATTAGTAATTAAGTAATTAAAATATCTATGTGACACCTAATTAATTATCTACGTGGAAATTGATTTTTTTAATTCAAAAATAAATTAGAAATCTTATTTTTCATTGGCCGAAAACATTAGTAATCCTACGTGACAATCTAATAATTCAGCAAATATGCCTCCTTTATATATATAATATTATATTAGATTAGTTTTTGATTTTGCATTGAATTTCATTTTAGATTTTTTTTTAAAATTATGAGAGTGTTTGTTTTTTGATGAAATTGTATATGCGCAATATAAATAAATAATTAATAATAATATCTACGTGGCACTTAATTATTTATCTACGTGGAAATCGACTTTTTTAATTCAAAATTAAGTTTGAAATCTTATTTTTCATTGGCCGAAACCATTAGATTTCCCACGTGGCGCTCTAATATTGGACTAATGTTTGATTTTAAATTGAATTTTATTTATTTTATTTTAGATTAGTATTTGATTTTGGATGAATTTTATTAAAGATTTATTTTTTAATAATATTAGAGTGTTTGATTTTAAATGGAGTTGTATATATTAGTAATTAATTAATTAAAATATCTACGTGGTACCTAATTATTATCTACGTGGCAATCGATTTTTTTAATTCAAAAATAAATTAGAAATCTTATTTTTTATTGGCCGAAACCATTAGTAATCCTAGGTGACGCTCTAATATTTCAGCAAATATGCCTCCTTTATATATATATATTAGATTAGATTAGTGTTTGGTTTTGGATAAAATTTATTTTAGCTATATTTTTTTAATTATTAGATTGTTCGATTTTGGATGGAGTTAAATATATTAGTAATTAATTAATTAAATATCTACATGGCACCTAATTAATTATCTACATGGCACATAATTTTTTTTAATTCGAAATAAAAATTAGAAATCTTATTTTTCATTGGCCGAAACCAGTAGATTTTCTATGTGACGCCCTCAACCGATCGATCAACTAGATCTAACGGAGTAAATTACCTCCGTGTTACTAATGGTGATTCGGTAATTCTAAAAACTAAATTGCAAACTCAACTTTATACTACGAGAGTACGAGGACACGTTTTGTCAACTGTTTCTTTCTCTATCCCCCTTTGTCCAATCAATATGTAACTAAAGCTGTCATGGATCATGGAAGCTTGCACATACGGAGTACTCATCTTTCTCTCTTCTCCAACCTGCCAAGCCCCCTCTTTATCTCTGCTCCATGTCCATCCTCCTTATTTAGAGTATGAAAAATGCAGATACATTGAAAATATGTCAGGGTACATCACAAATGTATTGGAGATACATAAAAAACAATTGGAGATACATTATAACTCTCTCTCAAATGCATCGTACGAAAAAAGCAGGGGTTAAAAATTTTCAAATTGATTTGAGCTTGATTCTAGTTTCTTTGAGTCATCTCTTCACCTTAAAAATTAGAAACAATAACACAGAGTAATAATCATTATTATTTAAACTAATTTTACCCGCAAAATTTTTGTAGCGATTGCTTTTTCTCTTCAAGCGCACGATTAGCGGTGTTTGCTATCGTGAGCTTCGCCATTGATATGGGGCAAAGAGGAAGGCCACGCAAGAACCAAAAAGTTCAATCGACTCCGACTGCTCCAGTGGTGACGTCTGTGCCGATTGATTCTCAGTCCGATAAGACTACTCCGGTGAACTCACCTCTTGTAAGCAATGTTAGCAATGGAACAATTAATAGTACTGGGTCGACAACTCAACACTCCGAATCAGCTATTCTGGCTACCGCAAGACCAACGGTGGCTGCTTCTCGCCGATTGGAATTGCGTGAGATTCCAGTTCCTGAAGAGGTGGTTGCGGTGCCGACAAATTCTGGGCATGAGGGTAATAGACGTGCAACTAAGGGCATGAAACTTTCCTTCATTGCTCCTACAATTAGGAATTGTAATCTTACTGCTTGTTTGCAAGTCAATGAGGTAGCTAGTGAATCTGCAAAATGGGCTTCCTCGGTAATTTTGTATGTTGTTGGTGACCAACCCACTCTGAAGTACATAAATACTTTTATTGAGAAGAACTGGAATTGTGTAACTCAACCAGAGGTGTTATTGCATAATGATGGATATTTTGTTATTAGATTTGGTACCTTGAATGAGAGAAATGAAGTGTTGTTTTTAGGGCCTTACACTATTGCCAATAAGCCAGTAATTGTGAAGGCTTGGACCTCTGACTTTGATTTCAATTCTGAAATCTTGAAAGTGGTTCCCTTGTGGATACAACTTCCTAATTTTCCTCTAAATTGTTGGGGTACGGATTCTCTAAGTAGGATTGGTAGTGCCCTTGGTACCCCATTATTTGCTGATGAATGCACTAGTAAGCAATCCCGGATTTCTTTTGCACGAATGTTGGTTGAAATTGATGTAACTAGGCCTATTATGCAAAAGGTTATGGTGCAGGAACCTAGTGGGAAGTTGTTTGAATAGGTAGTTCACTATGACTGGGTTCCTAATTTCTGTAAGAAGTGTCAAAAGACTGGCCATGATTGTGGTAAGGATGTGCCGAGGCAAGAGAAACAAGTGATGTAGAAGAAGAAATGGGTGCCAAAACAACCTGTGCGTGTTGCTCAGGAGGTTATAGTTCCTGTTCCTGTTACTGTTGTTGCTGATAAGGAAGCATGGAATGTACCTCGAAAGTCTGCAACTAGAACCTCTGAGGCTTCTTGTTCAATTCCGGTTACTGTTCAGAATCCGTATGAGTTGCTTCCTTTAGATGAGAGTACTTTTGAGAATGTTCAGTAGGATGCAATGGGAAAAGACAAAGGAGCAATGCTTGGAGTCGGGGACCCTATCCCCTTTGGTTCATTATGAAGCTTATATGTGTAGACGCCTACTTTTGTCCCCATTTCCGAAAGGGAAGGTTCGATTATGAGAACATAAATCTCCACTTGGCAACGCATCTCCTATAAAATAACGAATCTCAATCACCCTTTCATTTCAGCCAAAGCTGCTATTTATAGAAACCTGCTAAGAATAGTAACTGCCGTAAAAGGTAGTTGTTAAAAGTGGCAAAATCATAAAAGATAGAAATCTGTCAGAATTAGGTGTTGCACTCCAACATAAATCCTAAAAGAGATAGAATTTACAAAGGAATTCTATTCCTGGTATTATTTGAAAATAAGAGTTACGTATTAATTAAATTCCTAACGAACCTAGAGTTCGTAACGGGCCCAGACGCATTCCGTCATAAGTTAATACGCACTAAAAGACTCGGATAAATCTCAAAAGCTCTGTGTTCTAAGAGTCCAAATCTGACAAAGAACTCGGCCCAGATCCCATTTTCAACGCCTGGATCTGGGCGCCGAAATCTTCGGCGCCCAGCCCTGGGCGCTGAAAGTGCTTGGGGCCGTTTTATCTCCGGATTCTTTTTGGATTCGTATCTTAAAATCTATCTTTCCACACACTCTTTTCCTATAAATACAGCCTAAAACCGAAGTGAAAAGAACACACAATTCCTTAATCTGAGTATTGACTCTAGCCTTAAGCCTAAGCCTCACGCTGCGAAATTGATCTGGCGTTCTGTCGCAATCGACCCAAAAGTCGAACAGAACGCATCCTGCCCCTTGTAGCTTGATGAATTAAGTCTAAATACTGGAACATTGCTTGGAAGCCCGAGATTCGCTAAATAAAAGGAGAAATAGCAAAGCCAAGTGGTTAGTTTTCTGAGAACCACAACGCACCTCTCAAGGGTGCATTGTAATGTGTCCCTCATATGATTTAATCTCTTTCATCACCCTTTTATAAAATTGTCAAACTATTAATTTGATTGATCTATCACGCCTAATAAGATAATACCCTGGACAATTGAATTATCATGCTAGGTGGTAAACCAATCTAAATAAGATAATCACGATCGATTTAGTATTATGTGTTGCATATTGCTAAAATCAATTCAGAATAGTTTAATAGTTTAACGCATGTCCCTTCAATTATTTATGCTGAGCTAGTAAGGATAACCTGCCTCTGGAGTATTATCGATGAGCACTCCTCTTGGTAGTTACAGTCCCCCGAACTCTCAATCTCTGCCATGCGGGTGTATGTTGAGCGATCCCCACACCAGGGATCACAAGGGAACCTATAGCCGTCGGGGTCGAACATAATGGCACTCCCTTTATGTCACGATAACCGGGTTTTGTCAGTTTTTCTCATTGTCGTTAGAAACTGAATGACGACTCCTATATTACTAGTCGATTGGGTGTCAACTCACAGGAAATCGAATTACACTTGATCTGACAACGTCACGCCCACGAGGGACGAGGTCACGCATTAGCCTCGTGCTTTTTCGACCCCCTCACAATATGCTGGAACTTAAGGGGTTGCAATAAACCCTTTAAGCAGAAAGAAATTAGATCGTTTCTGCTTCGAAATAAAGTTGATATGTGTGCAGTTCTTGAAACTAGAGTTAAGAAAGGAAAGTTCAATCAAGTTTCTTCGAAGATGTTCAAGGGTTGGCATGTAATTAATAATTACGCTTCTGCTACAAATGGTAGAATCTGGGTCAGTTGGGATCCTAGAAAACTTGATGTTTTAGCTGTTCTTGAGAATGCTCAGGGTCTTTTCGTTACTGTCTTGGATTTTCATTCAGGAACTAGTTTTCATTTTCTGGCCGTGTATGGTTTTAAGTCCCATGAACTCAGACATGATTTATGGAAATTTATTGATTTGGTGTGTAATCAAACTTCTTCTCCGCTTCTTCTTGGTGGGGATTTTAATCCTGTGTTGTTGATTGAGGACAGATTGCAGGGGCAGCCTATTTCTGAGGGTGATATATGTGATTTCTCTTCCTGTTTGCAGAGAAATAACCTAACAGAAGTACGAACTATCGGGAGTTATTACACTTGGTGTAATAATCAAGATGGAGAGGACATAATTTATAGCAAGATTGATAGATGTTTTGCTAACGCTGCTTGGTTAACTTATTTTCCTGAAGTTGTGGTTGAAGTTCTTGATAAGGGTGTTTCTAATCACTGTCCACTTGTTGTTGATTTCACACAACTCCAGGTACACAGGAATACGCCATTCAAGTTCTTGAACATTTTAACAGAACATGACAAGTTTTATGAAATTGTTGCAGAACACTGGAAGCACGATTTGCATAGTAATCTTCTCATCAACATGTGGTATAAACTGAAGTCTTTAAAGCCTTTACTCAAAAACATTAACTCTCAATGTATTAAGAGCCGTGCTCAAAGAGTGGAAAATTGTCGTGTTGACTACAGAATATTCAATTGTCTTTAGCTCATGATCAACTTAATGATGATTTGATTGTGAAAGAGAAGAGTTGGCTTCGAGGCTTGGAAAAATGAAGTACTCTAGAGGAGAAAAATTGGCAGCAAAAATCGAGAGCTTCTTGGATTCAACTCGGAGATTCTAACACCAAGTACTTTCATGCATATGCTAATGAAAGGAAGGGTCAGAATGCTATCAGAGTTCTTATCCGAGAAGATGGTACTAGACTTCAGTCTCAAGTTCAGATGAAGGAGGAGGTGGTTCTCTTCTACAGTAGGGTTATGGGAAGTTCTGCAACTTCTTTACCTATGGCGGATAAGCAAATTATTGGTAAGGGGCCTGTTCTTGGTCATGATCATCAAATGTCTCTTTGTCAGCCGGTTTCTGGGCAGGAGATTAAGGATGCTCTCTTTTCTATGGATTCATTTAAGGCACCAGGTATTGATGGTTATAATGTGCATTTCAATAAAAAAAATGTTGGCATATTATAGATCCTAGTGTTATTGATGCTATTCAAGAGTTCTTTAGAAGTGGTTTTATGCCTAAACTTCTTAATGGCACCTATGTGTCTCTTTTACCTAAGGTTCCCAATGCTGCTTCTGTTAGAGAATTTAGACCTATTGCATGTTGCTCAATTCTTTATAAGATAATATCCAAAACTCTTACTAATAGAATGCAAAGTGTTATGCATAATTTGGTTCATGAGAGCCAATCTGCTTTCATTAAGGGTAGAGTCATTTTTTATAATATTCTGTTAAGTCATGAGATTATCAAAGGTTATGGAAGGAAAAATATCTCCCCCAGATGTATGTTGAAGATAGATATTCAAAAGGCTTATGATTCGGTAGAATGGCCGTTTATTGAGCATCTCCTTCTAGAGTTGGGTTTTCCTTACCAGTTTGTTAGATGGATTCTCGCTTGTCTCACTACTGTTTCCTATACTTTTAATGTCAACGGAGATCTCACCTTGCCTTTTGATGGAAAGAAAGGGTTGAGACAGGGCGACCCCATCTCCCCCTGTCTGTTTGTACTTAGTATGGAGTATCTTTCCAGATGTTTGCAATCCCTGAGTAGTAACCCTGCTTTTAAATTTCATCCTCGTTGTAAGAAATTGCAATTTTTCTACGTGTGCTTTGCTGATGACTTACTTTTGTTCACGAGAGGAGACTTGGATTCTGTGAGGCAAATGTTCAATGCTTTTGAGTTGTTCTCTAGTGCTTCTGGGCTCAAAGCTAATCAGGCCAAGAGTTCAATTTATTTTGGTGGTGTTCGTTAGGATGTTCAAGATGCTATTATTGGTGAATTCAACTTTGCTAGAGGTGAGCTACCTTTCAGATACATAGGGGTTCCCCTTTCCTCTAAGAAGCTCACTGTAATGCAGTGCCAACCTCTCATCAAGAAGGTTCTTACAAATATTGATAGTTGGTCCTCAAAATTGTTGTCTTATGCTGGTACAATCCAGCTTATCAAATCTGTTTTGTTTGGTGTGGAAGCTTATTGGTGTCAAGTCTTTCTAATCCCTAAAAAGGTTTTAAAGCTTATTCAAACAGCTTGTAGAACCTTTTTATGGACTGGTAGCTCGGGTGTGTCTAAAAGGGCTCTTGTTGCTTGGGAACGATTGTGTTTACCTACGTCAGCAGGAGGTTGGAATCTCACCTACCTCCATACTTGGAAAAAGGCTGCTTTGTGCAAATTACTATGGAATTTGGCCCAGAAAAAAGATAAAGTATGGATTAGGTGGATTCATGTGTATTATGTCAAGAACAAGAACCTCACTACCATGGATATTCCGCCACAAGCTTCATGGGTGGTGAGGAAGGTTCTGGAGTCTGTCAAGTATATAGATTCCATTGGAGGTAGCTTTCTACAGCAACCTATGTTTTATGTTCGGAGAGTTTATAATTCTCTTAGGGGTGTTCTAAGTAAAGTTGCTTGGCGAAGGATTATTTGCAATACTCCTGCTCCTCCTAAATGTATTTTCATTGTTTGGTTGACTATTCTGGGAAGATTGGTCACTTGTGATAATCTTCTAAAAATTGATATTCATTGTGACCAATTATGTGCCTTGTGTCAGAAGGAAAACGAGACCATTAGTCACATGTTTTTTAAGTGTGAATTTTCTAGCAGTGTGTGGCTTTTTCTGTTGAGATGGTTGGGTATACACAGAAAGCCTGAGTCTTGGGAGAATGAACTTCAGATTGTGATGATGAACTGGAACACCAAATCTGGTCATCACCAAATTCTCAGAATGGTTTTTTGTGTTACTGCGTAGTGTATCTGGAAGGAACGGAATTGCAGAAGATTTCAGAATGTGAAGCAGGAACCTGGCAATGTGGTGAAACAAATTCAACTTCTTACTTACATCAGATGCTTCCAAAGCCCCAAGCTGTGTGGCTTAGTGCCTTAGTTTGTTGGTTTTGTTTGTTTGCTGTTGTGTGCAGTCTTGCTATAATTTTTGCTGCTGCTTCTTTTTTCAAGCTTTTGCTTTGTGGTCTCTGCTGTTGCAGACTTTGCTTTTGTGTTGTCTGGTTGCAGACTCTTGTTCAGCCTGGTTGTTGGCTCCTGTGGTGTTTTTTGCTAGATGCAGGCTAGGGTGTGTGGTCCTGCAGATGTTGTTTGCAGAGAGTGGCTCCTCTCTTGTAGCTTCTTTTGTGTTTTAGTTAGGAAGTGGAATGTGCTTCCTCTGCTGTTTTTGTTGTTTCCTTGTTTGGATACTATGTTTTGGTAATAAAATTCTCTATTTTACCAAAAAAACAAAAATTACCCGCAAAAAAGAATTAGCATAAAAAATCACAATAGAAAAAAGAGAGGAGGAAGAAAGAAAGATGAGAGAAAAAATGGATGTTTGTTTGTTTGGTTGTATCACATGTGGGAAGATGGGCTGGGTTGAGGAATTTAGTGTTACTAATTAAACAAATGTGGGTGCGCTATCATCTGTTGATTTACTTGATCCAACGGTTCGAAATGCTTCTCACGCTTTTCACGTAACTTGTATTTCTCACGTGAGCTTAAACCAGGGGCGGCGGAGGTAGGGGTGTTCATTACCGGGTATCCGGCTTATCGGGTACCCGATAATACGGGTACCCGCTTTTGCGGGTAGTTAAAATATCGGCCCATGACCCGACCCGGAAAAAGCGGGTACCCGGATTTCGGGTACCCGATTTTCCCGGGTCGGGATATCGGGTACCCGAAATTTTAATTAGCGAAAGTTTTGAACATAGAACAAATATAGGGATCCAATCAATAGCACTAAAATAAGATTACTAGTCGAGTTAGAGACTCATAGTAGTCAAATCCTGGAAATTAAATCCATAATGACAAACAACATAACAAAATAATCTAATTTTAATTAAAAGTTTGACAAAAGTAAATTAAACCAAATAGATTAATGACATACGGGTATATATAATTTCAATTCTATTGTTATACACAGCTATACACCCAACTGAATGGTTGACCTGACCTTCCTTTGATTTCTTTTTGAGAGGAATTTACTGGGAAGAGGATGAAATGGGTAAGAATCTAAGAACGAACAAACAGCAACAGCAACATCTCACGCATCCTTCCTCATAATAGTGGTAAATTAACTTAAGCGATTTACACTCCATGGATTGAAGAACACAGTAGCAACATCACAATATAACATTTAGTTGAATACGATTTTGAAGAGAACATCCATTGATGACCAACAAAGATATTATACTCAAAACGTAGATCGTCAAACCAATTTTTAGAATCAAGTGAAGAAATTACAAGATTCGAATTTCTAGACCGAAGATCCGAGAAATTAGAGTTTTTTTGGAGGAGAGAGAAAAAAGATGATAATGTTTGGATAGAAATGAGAAGCAGAAGAGAGAATCATAAAAAACAATGAACCAAAAAAAGGGTTGAGATTAGAAATAACGGGTATTCGGGTACCCGCCAGAACAAAACATTGGCCCATGACCCGACCCGATTAAAAGCATAGTTTACCGGGTCGGGTACCCGACCCGTTAAATTTTAAAAAATCAGCAAAATACCCGGTTAATTTGAAGCGGGTCAGCGGGTCAACGGGTCGGGTATTTTTGAACACCCCTAGGCGGAGGGGTGGTGCTACCAGGGTGACCGCACAGGGGCCCCCCAAAAATGGGGGCCCCGAAATCAAATATTGTTATATAGTAATTAGATTGGCAGTTTCTAATAATGAATATGTTAGGTTCCGTGGATAGAAGTAGTGAATGCTGCACGGTAGATTCGGGTTCGAATCTCAAAGGATTTTGTTTTACAAATGAAAGTTTACAGTTGTACCTATACAGTACTATGCTTTAACTTTTACTCCGTTTTTTTCATTCACTCCATACTGTTGTACTACTGCTTTTAACTTCATCTTTTTGTTTCTTTTCCAAAGTTTTCAGTTGACTTTTTTTTGGTAGACTACTTATTCTTTTAACTTTTTCTTTGAGGAAAACTTATTCTTTAAATTTAAATTCTAAAATAATTGTTTTTGGTAAATAATAATACTTGTAACTTAAAAAAAAGCATTTTAAAGTTTTATTTTTAATTTTTTTCCATAATAAAATGGGTAAGCTACATTTTTAAGTTAGATTATGGAATATAGAGTTTATTTTATTATATTTTACTTTACACTTTGTATATTTAATTATTTAAGTAATTTTTTTTATTTATATATATCGTCAATATATATTTTAAAAAATTTAACGAGGGCCCCAATTTTATAAAATCGCACAGGGCCCCTCATTGCTTTGTCACGCCCCTGGCCTAAACCTATATATACACTAGTTTTAAGCCCGTGCGATGCACGAATTTGTATTTAGAATTTTGAACCATTATATATGTTAAACATTTATATCAAATAAATTTAACTATTTCTAAGTCCAATTACTTAAACTATTTAAGTATTTGTTTAATTAAGTTTCTATTGTAAATCTCATTATTACGCACTAGTATATCATCTCTTGTGAAGTTGTAGTTTATTATGATACAAATATATATTAAGAGTAAACCATATCTATATTCCATGCATGGAGTGTTAGTTTGTAGCCGAAAACGTATCATAGAATTTCATGCATGGAGTGTTATTGGTAAACAGGCTTATGTAGCCGAAAACGCATCATAGAATATCTACAAACCATCATATAGGCTATACTGTATGCTCTCAAGTCTCAAACTATATTCTTGAATCCATATACGACTTCAAATTAAGCCGTTTGATTAATTATACCTTCTTCACTATGTTGACTTATTGCGTCATCAATCCTTCATCCTACGATTGTAACTAATTTTATGCATGTCTCGTTCTACCATAAATTTATATTATTTTCTCTAGATCACTTGATAATTAATTTAGCATTGTACGTAGCACTCCGAAATTAAGCAATACTAAAAACGCATCACTTTCAGCCGTTTGATTATGTATACCTTCTTCACTACTTTCTAAATACTCTAGAACCACAAGCGAAAATCCAATCGAAAACAGGACAACCACCAAGCAACAACAGATCCTAATGAGACTAATTCGTAGTTTTGAAGTATAAAAACCATATATATTGACAATGAAGTGGTTAGATTAATTTTACCTGTAGAAAATACAATATAAAAAATATAAATGGTTCATAAAACATTTTTTAAGAAATACATGAGTTATAATGTGTGATATCAATACTTACCTAAAAATTGTTTTACATAGGTAGAAGTAACAACTATAGAAAAAGGCTTAGTGGAATGATTTTTTTGTTGCGAATATTCATCAAAACAGTTGCTCCAAATTTTTAATTGGGCATGTTGTCCCCTGTTAGATAAGAAAATTAAATAAAAAATAATACCATAAAAAATATATTTAATTAACTCTTTAGAAGAAAAAAAATGTGTACATAGGTCTTCTATTTCGATAGAATCTCTAACTTCATTCACAATCACACCAACGACATCTAAAAAGATAAAAAAACAAGGAAAAAAATACAATTTTTTTAGCAAATAAACATGTTGAATACCTGAATAAAAAAAATTTATTTTTTATGGTGTTATTATTTATTTTTTTATGGTGTTAAAATTTATTTTTTTAGCAAATAAACATTTTGAATACCTAAATAAAAAAAATACATATAACAAGAAGTGAGTAGTTTTTAACAAACTGATTCAAGTATTTTAACTGTACACAATCAAATTGATGCATTGGGATCTTATCTATATCCCCAACGGCCCTAACAACAATATTTTGACAAAATTGTATCATTATATTGTTGTCTCCGAAAATACGATATTGTTCCTTATTAGGTTGGACTAAAATAAAATCTATTTGTGTAGATTTTCCCCTCAACTAATTTTGGACGAAAGTGTTGGACAAAATTTGATTTAAGTTAATTTAAGAAGTTTATTTTAAAATCATAAAGTAAATATTAGAAGAATTATATACCTCTTCACGATCGTAAGAGTTACAACATTATTAGAGATTTTAAAGGGGTAGTTTTTAACTTTATTAGAAGAATATATAATATATACCTCTTCAGTAAATATTAGAAGAATTACGAGTCACAATTAACTTTATACATTATTGGAGATGTTAAAGGGGTAGTTTTTTATTAAAGCGATTTTTTTTATTACCAAATAATAGATAAATGTTACATTATGCAGGGGTAACTTTTAAACATTTTAAGCTAATTTTTACTACAATGTAAAATATATTTTGGCCAATGAAAAATAAGATTTACAAATTATTTTTGAAGTAAAGAAGTCGAGTACCACGTAAATAATAATTAGGTGTCATGTAGATATTTTAATCTGGCTAATTACTAATAAATACAACTCCATTCAAAATCAAAAAGTATAATAATTTAAAAATAAATCAAAAATGAAATTTAATTTAAAATCAAACACTAATCTAATCTAATATATAAAATACATTAGTTGTAAAAGGAGTTTTACTTTAACTTAATAATTTATTAGAATCCGTGCATTGCACAAGCTAAATTCAGTAGTTAATGTTATCATAGATATTTATTAGGAAAATTTGTAATTATTAATCCAACTTTTTTCCGATTTTCTTTAATTAAGCCTACCTATGTGATATTTCTAAATAATCCAACCTTTATGACCCTACTACTATTATTAAGCCTAACAAGTTACTAACCTGCTATAGGCGGTATTCACTCGTACGTGGCATATAACAATTATATATATTTTTTATTTTTTTCCCCTTATTTTCTTTAATTGCTATTTTAATTTTCGTTCCTCTCTCCTCTGCAATTTTCTGCTTCATCTCTGTACTCCTCTCCATTATTTCTCTTTTACCTCTTCTCCACCATTGTCGATCCCTCATACCTCTCCATTCGAAGTTTATCAAAAATAATCAGCAAATGGCTGGGGTAAAGCAATTGCCTGTTGGATCTGGATCTTCTTCAAATTCAAGGTCTTTTTTCTTTCTAAATTTTCAACAAGACCACAATAACCAACATCCCACAACATAAAAAGAACTATATTATTGCAACAGCTCGGGTTTTTACGAACTGACCATCAAGGAAGCCCAAAATTCAAAATTTACCAAAAAAGAAACCAAAACGCTAAGGTTCGTAAGTTCACCTTCAATTGTACGATTTTGGAGACGAAATTTGAATGCGTGTGGATGAAGTCACCTATTTCTACAAGAAAATCGCTGATGATGTCTTGAACCAGTACAATTGTGGTTGAAGCAGCAGTAATGGAGGAGAGAGGAATTGAAACACGGTACAGAGAAGAGAAGGGTTAAGGGTTTTTTGAAAAAAAATGAAATCCTTGTTTAGGTGGCAAGTGATGATGACGTGTCCAATATTTTAGGAGGGAAACCAACTTTAGGTTGTCAACGTTTTTAACATTGACTTTGTAGCAGGTAACCGGTCATCCAGGCTTAATAATAGTAGTTGGGTCATAAATGTTGCATTATTTAGAAATATCGCATAGGTAGGCTTAATTAAAGAAAATCGGGAAAGGTTGGATTAATAATTACAAAATTTCCTTAACTTTGTAGCAGGTAACCGGTCATTCAGGCTTAATAATAGTAGTTGGGTCATAAAGGTTGGATTATTTAGAAATATCGCATAGGTAGGCTTAATTAAAGAAAATCGGGAAAGGTTGGATTAATAATTAAAAAATTTCCTTAACTTTGTAGCAGGTAACCGGTCATCCAGGCTTAATAATAGTAGTTGGGTCATAAAGGTTGGATTATTTAGAAATATCGCATAGGTAGGCTTAATTAAAGAAAACCAGTCAAAGGTTGGATTAATAATTACAAATTTTCCTATTTATTATTTGTTTTTTATTTAATCCAGTAGTTTTATTGAAATGTTTATGTATATACATTTGCAAGAATATTGATTGTTTGATTTTTTTTTTTATCATTTTATTTATAATATGTAGAAAATGACTTACTTATTTTATCAAAAAAGTATTTGCCTACGAAATATAAACAAAACATTGTAGGATATATATATATACAAACTAACATAGTTGTTCTTGAAATTTAGGAGGCTCGAATCATAAAGTAAAACGTGAACACCTTTTTAAATATTAATTCATCTAATAAATAATATTTATATATTTTTCTTCAAAAAAATCATAATTCCAGCTTTTAAATAGATCGAATTTTAATATCAAGACAAGTTAGCTAATTTAATACGACATACATATATAGTCATACAACTTACTCCCCTTTAAAAAAAATCATTTTATTCGTCTATTTTATACACCGTAAACATTTTTATAAATTTTTATGTAAAATTATTTCTTTCAAAATGAATTAACGTAATTGACTATTTTTTTTATATCCATAAATGATTTTATGTAATTGTTTCTTATTAAATTTTCATTTCACAAATAAATTTATTGCAAAATTTTCTTTTGGTGTTATACTCTACACCGTGCTCCGAACTAATGTTAGGGTGAACTAAAATTCTAAAACAAATGTAGATGCTTTTGGTGTTATACATTAGAATAAATATCTATATGTTTGATTCAAAACCAACTTAGTAGTTAATGCCCTTTTGCAATCGCTTGGAAACCCAAAAGAAAAAAAAATGCGGTAATAGGGGATTGATTTAGGCATAGAACCCAGGACCAAATGGCAGAGCTAGCAAACAAGGAGTGCAGAAGAATGAGTAACTAATGTGACAATGAGGCAAAACCATTGGCATTTATAAACAATTCTACTCATCCCATTATTAGTGCATAAATACCACCGTGCATACAACGAAACTTATTATTTATTTCAAATAATAATAACAATTTATGGATATTTAAGTCTCACCAAATGTAAAAATGTCACGGTTGGTCAATTTAGTCCAAGTATGGATTCCCAGACACTGCATTCAATGTCTGACACGCTTTTGCTTGTTTCAATATACAAAAAGCGGTTTCAATTAAATTAAATTAAATTAACCATTTCCTTTTTTTTATTATTTAATTTAACTTTAAATACCACATTACTGTTATTTCTTTTAAAGCTAAACCTTTTTTTGTATATATGATACGTATTTAAATAAAACATAATACCTATTGATTGTATGTTCAAACCTGATATAATAAGCACTAAGTTCATTTAAGACCGATCAAGTTGTTCGTGGTTGACTAAGTATAGTTGACTCGTAATTTCGATCTAATATTGTGTATCGAGGCATTATATAACCTTATAAACTAATTTTGGGTTATAGTCCGATCAAGTTATTCATGGTTGACTAGGTAGAGTTATCTAACATTGTGTATGGAGTCATTAGGTAACCTAATATACTAGTTCAAGTCGAGACGCAACTATGGTTTACAACTATGGTTATAGTCCGATCAAGTTATTCTTGGTTGACTATGTAGAGTTGACTCGTAATTCCGATCTAACATTGTGTATCGAGTCATTAGGTAACCTAAAATACTAGTTCAAGTCGAGACGCAACTATGGTTATTGTTGGATCAAGTTATTCTTGGTTGACTATGTAAAGCTGACTCGTAATTCCGATCTAACATTGTGTATCGATTCATTAGGTAACCTAATATACTAGTTCAAGTTGCGACGCAACTATGGTTAAAGTCCGATCAAGTTATTCTTGGTTTACTAGCTAGAGTTGACTCGTAATTCCGATCTAACATTGTGTATAGAGTCATTAGGTAACCTAATATACTAGTTCAAGTCGAGACGCAACTATGGTTATAGTCCGATCAAGCAACATTTTGTTCATCATAAAGATTATGATGATTTAACTTAAGTAGTCTAATCGGTACTAGTTAGTATTTTAGAAGGGTTTAATGGCCTAAATTTTTTGGGTTTGTAATTATTATTAACAACTTTTGTATGGCCTAAAGTTTTTTGGATTTGTGTACGGTATTATCATGTCGAAATTGTGTACACAATTATAATATCATTACTCAATATGAATTATGGAATTTTCATTACTTCTTGAATTAGTGGATATATGTTTAATTACTCTTTTCTAGTACTCTTTGTTTCGAATGACTTTTTTTTAAAAAAAATTCAAAGTAACAAGAATTGAAAACATAAATAAACGAAACAATTTAAGATAACTACAAATTTTTTACAATTATTTATTTTACAAACTTATTAGGTTTTTTAATTTATTCAACTTTTTATACAATATAAATGTTTTACTCGATTTTTGAGATACAACTACAAGGAAGGATATACGTTCAGCTTAATTGTTACGGTAACGTTTAACTACAATTTACAATGACAATAGCCAATGGGTTTGCCTCACTGTCACAATGATTACTACTAGTACTACACATTGCTCTTCGACATGATTACGCTAAGTTCACGGGTTCGATTTCACGCAAACTTATTATTCCCAACCCATCCAATTTTTTTAACCCTATCGTTTTAACATTGGATTCTCTGCCATCATCTTCTCCGATTTCATCTTCTGCAACCAATTTTTTAAAAAATACATTAGATTTTCCCCATTTATTGATATCCACATACACTGGTATTGATGGTTGTGGAAACGAACAACAGATTTCAGAAATCCATCTATTTTTATTACAATCGAAAGGGCTATCATGTTTAGGTTTTTAGGATTTTAGAAGATGTGGATAAATTTAGTTAAGTTGAACACCAACTTGAGTTTCATTCATAGAAATTACAGGTTTGAGTTTCATTGATAGAAATTGCACCAAGTTGAGTTTCATTCATGGAAGATTAGATCTGACTTAGGTATCATCGACAAGAAAAAAAAACAATATAGATTTTGAATTTCAAATTCAAAAACAAACTCAAATTTCGTTTTGAAATTTTGGGTATGACGTGTCAAGGGTGACGTGGAATGGTCCAGTTAAATGCAAGGGTTCCCAGGGACCACTTACCCTCAGGGTAAGCAAAGCCTTTGCGTCTACGGAGTACTGAACGACAAGGTCAAACTGCCTCCAAGTTTGAGCTTTAAAAAGGACACTTGTACATATAGAATTGGTTGATAACAAATATAATTACTTGATTTGGAAGATAATGTCATACCTTGATTTGGAAGTTGTTTGGAAAATAATGTCATACCTTGATTTGGAAGTTGTTTGGAAAATAATGTCATACCTTGATTTGGAAGTTGTTTTCTTTCGCGCAAACAAATCCCCCTTTCTATATTTAACCATAAGAATAAATGAAGAAGATGAGAAATACTTAGAGCATGAATAAGGGGAGGCTCAGAGAAAAATTAAGAGATATCTCTTAGGTGAGAAATGAGAGACTTTTAATTAAAGTTTGTAAAATAAATTATGAAATAAGAGCTAACTCTTACAAATAAGAGCTAGTTCCACATCATTATTTTACATAAAAAAAAAAGAGGGTAAGAGGACATAAGAGCTATTAGAGCGCCACGTAGGAAATCTAATGGTTTCGGCCAATGAAAAATAAGATTTCTAATTTATTTTTGAATTAAAAAAATAGAGTGCCATGTAGATAATTAATTAAGTGCCACATAGATATTTTAATTAATTAATCACTAATATATACAACTCCGTACAAAATGAAACACTCTAATAATTTAAAAAAAATATAAAATAAAATTTCTTCCAAAATCAAACACCAATCTATAATAAAATTTAATCCAAAATCAAACACTAATAAAAAATAAGATTCAATCCAAAATCAAACACTAATCTAATATTAGAGTGCCACGTAATAAATCTAATGACTTAGGCGAATGAAAAATAAGATTTCAAAATTATTTACGAATTAAAAATGTCGAGTGTCACGTAGATTTTTTTATTAATTTATTATTAATACTACGTATGTACAACTCCATCCAAAATCAACCAAATCTTAATTAAAAAAATAAATCTAAAATAAAATTCAATCCAAAACCAAACACTAACCTAATCTAATCTAATATATAAAATATAGCAGTTAGTATATATATGAATTTTATTTTAACTTAACTATTTAATAGAATTCGTGTATCGCACGGGCTAAAATCTAGTTTTATATATAATTTGTGATTTTGGCCCTGTTCGGAAAAACTAGCGGTAGCGGTTGAGTAGCGGGTAGTGGTGAATAGTAATGGGTAACGGTTAGCTGTCAAGGTAGTGAGTAACTAATATGAGTGTTTGGAAAAAGTAGCGGTTGATAATGTAAAATAAAATAAACACTAGAATATTGTTTAAAATTTTACTATAAATTTGTCAAACGCTACCCTCTACCTTAAAAGCTACTAATTTTAACGTTTGACAAAAGCTACACACTCGCTACCTCTACCGCTAATTTCATCCAAAACCAAACACTCTAATAATTAAAAAATAAATTTAAAATGAAATTAAATCCAAATTCAAAAACTAATCTAATCTAATATATAAAATATAGAAGTTGGTATATATAGGATTTTTTATTTTAACTTAACAATTTAATAGAATATGCGCCTCACAACCTCCATCCCCAATGGAGGATGCTGACAATGACACTCAAGCTATCACTCCCAATGGATTTGTTCAGGCCACTAGGTTCATCAAATATAGAGGCCAACAGCTAAAGCCAATCAATACTGCAAACAAGTTTCAGATGCTTAGTGATGAGAGGGATGATGACTCAGTGGTGGATCACGTGGAGGATCTTAATGAGGTGTTGGTGGTTCAGGATAGTCCTACAGGCAGGGAGGTGATAGCCCCTATGCCTTATGGATAAAATCTTATGCTGGAATGTAAGGGGATTCAATAGGAAACAAAAACAACTCAAGGTGAGAGATGATCTCTTCTCACAAAGCTAAACTGTCCAGTCTCCTTAAAACAAGGGTGAAGGCTTCAAAAATGGGTGATCTCTATTTGAACCTTTGCCCTTCTTGGTGTTTTACTTCAAATAGTAGTTTTCACAAAAATGGGAGGATTGTTCTTGCCTAGGATGCAGCTACTTTCACAATTGATATTATTCATATGACTAGTCAAGTTCTTCACTGCTCTGTTACTCCTTCCTCCACACAGAGTAAATTCTTTTGCACCTTTGTTTATGGGTTGAATACAACTAAGGAAAGGGAAGACTTTTGGAACACTCTCTTTGAAGTGGCTAGGGTGTGCAATACCTCTGCATTGATCATTATGGGGGACTTTAATGCCATTATGGAGATGGAGGACGGAATTTGTTCCAATGTAGAGTGAGTGAAGTGCAACCTATGAGACAATGTATGGCTCTGTGTCAGCTCACCACCATCAAAACTGTGGGAAGACACTTCACTTGGAACAACAAGAAAGATGGTGCAGACAGGGTTTTTATAACAAGGATTGATAGAGTTTTGGCCAACTCCAACTGGGGTGACTGTTTTGAGAATGCATAAGCTTGCTTCTTACCTGAGGAAGATTTTGACCACTGCCCCGTGATCCTAAGTACTTACAAAGCTGATTCTGTGAAGAGACCTTTTAGATTCTACAATATGTGGGTCTCCTCTCCAAATTTTTTAGAGATTGTTCAGACTCATTGGTGAAAATTTGTATATGGATGCCCCATGTTTAGGGTACTTCAAAAACTCAAATGGATCAAAGCTGATCTGAAACTCTTGAATAAAGCTGGATTCAATTCTGTTGAAGTAGCTTATTTTAGAAGTAAAGAACTATTTCTTTCTGCTCAGAAGCAACTTCACTCCAACCCCACCAGTGGTGAGCTTGCTACTGCCGAGAGAGCTTATGCAGAACAATACATAGCTACAAAGGCAAATTATGATTATTTCATGCAACAAAGAGCAAAGCTTCACTGGTTAGAGCATGGTGATGAAAAATCCAAAGCTTTTCACCAAAGTATCAAGCAGAGAAGTAAGCAGAATGTGATATACTCTTTACAAGAAGGTGATGGGGAATGGATCAATACTAGTGAGGGGGTTCAGAAGGATTTTTTTGGACTTTTACAGCAATCTCTTCAGGTCAATAATGACTCATAGAATTCATGTGAAGGCAGCTATTGTTGACAGAGGTGCAAGACTCTCTAATATTCACATAGCTAAACTTGACTGCAGCTTCTCCATGGCAGATATCAAGGGGGTACTAGATTCTATTCCAAACAACAAAGCACCTGGCCTTGATGGCTTTAACAGTCTATTCTTCAAATCCTCCTGGAATATCATCAAAACTGACCTCTGTAATGCCATTTTTTACTTTTTCAGAACTGGTAAGCTACTCAAAGAGATCAATGTTACTTCCATTACCCTGGTCCCAAAAGTGAGTGTGCCCTCTTCTGTTGGTGACTTCAGACCAATAGTTTGTTGCTCTATAGTGTACAAGTACATTTCCAAGCCTCTTTGTGCCAAAATCAACCCTGTCTTACCTGACATCATCTCCCCAAACCAAAGGGCTTTTGTAGCTAGAAGATCAATTTTACACAATGTACTGGCGTGTCAAGACATAATCAAAATGTACAGGAAATGGCAAAAACAGGCCAACTCCTTCATGAAACTAGACCTTAAAAAGGCCTATGACACTGTAGAGTGGGCTTTTATTGGTGAAATCATGGTGGAACTAGGTTTTCCAAATCACTTTATTCAGCTCATCATGACTTGTCTTACTACAACTCAATATACAATTTTGATTAATGGTGCTCCCACTGCAATCATCCAACCCAGAGAGGCTTGAGACAAGGAGATCCTCTTTCTCCACTTCTCTTTACTCTACGCATGGAGTACTTTTCCAGAGTTATGGCAATTGTAGGGGATCACCCCCTGTTTAAATTCCATTCTAGATGCAAGAGCTTGAAACAAAATCATTTATGTTTTGCTCATGATCTCCTTATGTTCTGGAAAGGAGATAAATCAGTGATCCAAATTATGCTATAAGGTTTTCAACTGTTTGCTGACACTACTAGGTTGCAGGTTAATTAAGCTAAGTCTTCTCTCTTTTGTTGTGGGATGAATGATAACACTATCAATGACATAGTGAAGCTTTCTGGATTTCTAGAGGGAAGTTTGCCTTTTAAATACCTGGGAGTTCTTGTTAGCCCTTGGAAACTTAGAGCTGGTGATTGTGATGGAGTGGTGGACAAAATGATTCACATAATTAAGATCTGGAGTTCCAAACATTTTTCCTTTGCAGGAAGGGATCAACTGATTAACTCTGTCCTCATGAGCATATGTGTCTATTGGTCCCAGTTGTTCATCTTTCCCAGAGCTGCTCTACAGAGGATAAATGCTATTTGCAGAACTTTTCTTTGGTATGGCACTTTTGAGGACAATATACCAGGTTCAATAGCTTGGAATAACTTATGTCAACCTAAGAGTCATGATGGACTTGGATTCAGGAATATTATGCTTTGGAATCAAGCTTCATTTAGGGGTGTGCTAAAATTGGTCCGAACCGAAAAAATGGACCGGATCGGACCAACCCAGACCGGACCGGACCGGACCGAAGGCAATCGGTACAGTCTCCGGGTCGAGAAATATCAATTTCCGGTCTTCGGTCCGATCCGGTACGGTCCGGTCCAAAACCCGATTTTGGACCAGGTCGATTTTTCCTTAATAAAATATATTATAAACTATTTGAAAATTTAATTCTCTCCTTTAATATGTTGTAAATATTACTATATTATGATATATTTTATTTTAGCTTCCAAAAAATGCCTTAAACAATTGATTTTATTATATATATTATTTCTTTTTTTACCATAATTTTTTGAAAAAATAAATATTATGTAGAAACATGTCCAAACCGGTCCAACCGGTCGGTCCGGGTTTTGGACCGATTTTTTCGGTCCGGTCCGGTTTCGGTCCAAGCATAATCGGTCCGGTGTTCGGATCTTGAATTATCAAATTTCTGTCTTCGGTCCGGGTCGGTCCGGTCCGGTCCGGGTTTGGACCAATGCACACCCCTAGCTGCATTAGGGAAACAGGCATGGGCAATAGCCAAGAAGCAAGACAACCTGTGGGTAAAATGGGTTCATGCTTTATATGTTAAGGATAAAACATGGGAGGAATTTGCTGCTCTTGTAGCAGCAAGTTGGGTGGTTAAATATGTTTGCTCAGTCAAAGACACCATCACTAACTTCCTTCAATCTTCTCAATGGATGCAATCACCTAGATTCTCCATTAAAAAGATATACGAGTCCATGTCCATTTCAAACTCTAGAGTTAGATGCTGCTCTCATGTTTGGAACAGGTTATCTGTTCCTAAACACGGATTTGTTCTCTGGTTGGCAATACATGATAGACTAAAAACCAGGGAAAGATTACACAAGATGCATGTTACCTGTAATACTGGGTGTGGTATCTGTGGAAACTCAGTAGAAGGTGTAGATAACTTATTTTTCAAGTGTTCTTTTGGAAGTTCTTGTAAAACTGCCATTCTGGATTGGCTTGGTCTGCTATGTACTAAGGACAACATTAGTCAGGTGTTTACTTGGCTAAGAAGGTACAGTAAAGGGAAGTTCAAGAAGGAGGTTGCTTATGATGTCACTGCAGCTCTGGTGTATCACATTTGGAGAGCCAGGAATTCAGCCATTTTGGAACCTCACAGTGAAGAACATTCACGCAGACATCAGGGGTAGAGTGCAAAACCTGATTAGCAAAAAAGTTAAGGATATAGATAGGGAGTGGTTCAACTCCTTGTAACTCTGTTTTTTCTTTTTGTTTGTGTGATAGGAACTATTTGTAGGATTTTGCCTTTTGTTTGTCTAGGGCCATCTCCCTAGCAGCTTGTAATCTGTTTGGTTCCAATTAATATATTTCTCACTTACTTGCCAAAAAATAAAACAATTTAATAGAATCCGTGCATCACACGGGCTAAAATCTAGTACAGAATAACTTAAGCATTACTCCTTTTCCTCGTTTGATGTTCCATGCCTTCTGTGACAATAACACATTACACAATCATAATTCATAATACACTATAAAGTTATCTTCCAAAATCGCCGGTTCAATCTCCAAGAAACGACAATGTCCATCAAAACCACACAATTAAAGGAACATAACATAGATTGAATTTTAAATTTGACAACTAAATTTAGAGAGTAAACCATTCCCGTAATATGGAATAAAAAAATATGTAGTATAAGGATCCTTTGGTAAAATTATAAATTATAAGCTTAATAAGTTTGGAGGATTATACAAACTCAAGTTTATAAAGACTAAATATTATGAAGCATGTCAACAAATATTTACGTAAGCATCATCTGAATTCATTTACTTTTATTCTACGTAGGGGTGTGAAAAAATTGGTTCGGACCGAAAAATAGACCGGAGCAGACCGACCCAGACCGGACCAGACTGGACTGAAGGCAATCGGTCCGGTCTTCGGGTCGAGAAATTTCAATTTCCGGTCTTCGGTCTGGTCCGGTCAAAAACCCGATCTTGGACAGGACCGATTTTTCCTTAATAAAATAAAATATATTCTATTAAAAAATGTAATTCTCTCCTTTAATATGTTGTAAATATTACTATATTGTCATATATTTTATTTTAGCTTCCAAAAAAGGCCTTAAACAATTGGCTTTATATATTTTTTTTCTTTTTTACCATAATTTTTAGAAAAAATAAAAAATATATAGAAATAGGTCTACAACCGGTCCAAACCGGTCCGGTCCGGGTTTTGGACCGATTTTTTCGGTCCGGTCCGGGTTCGGTCCAAGCATAATCGTTCCGGTCTTCGGGTCTTGAATTATCAAAATTCGGTCTTCGGTCTGGTCCGGGTCGGTCCGGTCCGGTCCGGGTTTGGACCAATGAACACCCCTAATTCTACGTGTTTCACAAGAAAAAATGAAGAAATGTGCTTGGCAACTGACGACAATCCTTTGAATTAGATGAGAAAATTAACTTGAATGAGATAAGAAAAATAACTTTATCATTACGATAGGGCATCCACAAATTAATATTAACCACATATATAATCATTTTCGAAGTTTTTATTTGCAAAGGCCATCATGATTTTCTAGAAATGTCTTTTATTGCTCTTAATTAGTTTTTTAATTTGGTTTATCAAAACATTATACGGAGTATTCACGTCCATTATACGAAGTATTCTCTATAAACATTGTTAATTAAGTATTGATTATAAATATAGTTATCCTGTGCATTAGCACGGGCACATACTAGTAAGAGTGTAACACATTATAATATCATTTTAATATATATGTTGATGAGGTGGCAGACTAGTAGTAGTCATTGTGAGGGGGTCAAAAAACATGATGGGGAGCCTCTAAAAGAGTATACGGCCTGCACGAATTTTCTCCTCTGGATATGGCAAGCATATTGAGTAAATAGGAACTAACTGTGGGCGTTAGCCTCTTTATACTAGTCTGTAGGAGTCGCCATTCAGTTTAAGAAAACTGACAAAACCTGGTTATCGTGATATGCGTTGAGTGCAAACATATTTGACTCACAACGGCCATATGTTCCCTTGTGATCCCTGGTGTGGAGATCCCTCAACGTACATCCGGCAGAGCAGAGATTGAGAATTCGGGGGACGTTTACTAATACGGGGAGTGTCCGACATTAGACCACGCGGCGGTCTTTACTAGTTAAATGTGACGACTATGGGAAATACGTTATGCTACATTACTACTTTGGATTGATTTTAATGCACAGATATTACTAGACAGACGTCAAAACGCTGATTTAGGTTAATTCAAGGTGCTTAGCAACAAATCGGTTTGTCCAAGAATTATCTGATTTAGGCGTGAGTAATATAACAGATTAAAGTGAACAGATTTATATGGTGATGAAAGCCGTGAAATATAGATTCAGGTTACAGTATAACGTAGGCTATACTGCGGCTCTCAGGAACACCTACCACTTGACTTTGCTAGCTTTCCGTTTGGCCTTCAAACTTTCCGATTACTAACTGACTGCGGGACGAGATCCTTCAAGAGTTTTTGTATGTTTTAGGCTTAATGATTGGGTCTAGATCTCGGTAGCACTTCGGCAGTGTTCGGACTGATTCAGGTGGTCGTGCAGGCAGGGTCTGCTTAATAGAATGTTAATGCGGCAGACACACGAATACGGGATAGAGAAAAGCTTCGGCCAATACTCAAGCTTAAGGTTTTAGGTTAGGAATGTGTGTTATTTTCTGTAACTTAGAGCCCCTATTTATACTAAAATAGGCCAGAATAAGATAGAATTGAGAAATGTGAGTTTTCTACTGAGATGTGTGAAGCGCTAGATATTTCCAGCGCTTGAATCAGAAGTGATGTTATTTTCTAGCGCTTCACATGTCAGCGCCAGATGTGTTTACTTGACAGCTGGGTTAAAACTCTATCTTGCGTGATTGGGTGAGAACCAAATTGTAGCGCCATAAAATAATGGCGCTTTTGATTTGTGCGCTAGAATATTGTGGCGCGTACGTGTCAGCGATAGAATTTTCTAGGGCTGGTGTTTACTTCACTTTTCCAGTTTTATCTGGTTTTTACACGAATCTCACTCACGGTTTTATCTTTTAGAATATGATTTGGGATGCAACTCTTTATCCTTTATCCGATGACAAATCGTAATGCGACTTATACACTCGGATGTTTTATCTTATGCAGTTACCATTCTGGGCAGCGTTCAAGAATAGCAGTTACTATAAATAAAAGTTTCTAAAAATGTAAGTATGCTTTAAGGGATTATCAGTCAGTCATGGATCGTTCGTTGCATGATTAGCAAAGCTTAGTCAAGCAATGTTTGGTTTCATAATCGAACACACCGTATCGGGCCTAGAAACAAATGTTGGCGTCTACAGTTAGCCCCCACTTTGATCGAGTCTGAGCAAGACGACAATTAAAGTATTAGTAGACGGAGTGCGTCTAGAACCTAGTTTGGTTAAGACCAAGTCCGAACGAGGGTCCCACGAGCCCCCGAGTAATAAGATTTGACTGAAGGGTCATAACTGGGAATGCCAATAGATCAGTCACGAGTCATCCGGAACCCATTGATTTGAATTGACTTCTCACGAAGTCATTGAAGTCGTTCAAATGGTGGAACCGAGTTTTTCAAAAACAGATACGTAACTTGATTTCTTTTGAGAACGGAATATGGGAAGTGGAATGATGACAGTATACGGGACGACAACCGCATACAAAATGCAAAATGACAACGGAATACGAATCACAGAATACGGATTATAGAATACGGGATACAGAATACGAAATACAAAATATAGAATACGAAATACGAAATATTGACATTTTTATTAACGGGGATTGAATAAACCTCGAAACAGAATACGGAATGACGAAATACGGAATACATAACACAGAATACGAAATATAGAATACGGAATATTGACATTTTTATTAATGAGGAATGAATAAACTTCGAAACAGAATACGGAATGACGGAATACGGAATACGGAATATTGACATTTTTATTAACGAGGAATGGATAAACCTTGAAACAGAATACGGAATAACGGAATAGAGAATATCACTAGTGGAAAAACAATCATTTGCATCACCACATTTGCCTCGCACATTTAAACATGTGACGCAATTGACAGTTCTAAGCTTTAAAATTAGTCATTTGCGTCGCAGAATTATTAATCTGCGACGCAAATGACTCTAAAATGTTCTCAGAGTCATTTGCGTCGCAGATTAGTAATAATGCGACGCAAAATATTACCTCCTTTGCGTCGCAGAATTACTAATCTGCGACGCAAATGACTCTTTAAGTCACCTGCGTCGCAGATTAGTAATTCTGCGACGCAGAGGAGGTAAAAAAAATTCAGAAGTTTTTAATTATTCCTCACCCACGCGTACTGCACCCTAATTTGTCGAAGAACAAAACAAACAGGCGCAGCTACCTTAACGACTTCACCCTCATCCTCCATCGATCTTCGATCTTCTTCACCCTCATCCTCCATCGATCTTCTTCACCCTACACCAGGCGCAGCTACATTTAGAGAGAGTTTCGCTGGAACCGTAGGCCACAGCTGCCGCCGCCGCCGCCGCCTCCATTGGAGAATGCCCACTGAATAGGAATCGATCCCTGTCTCCATCAGGTACACTTACTTACCCTCAATTTCCATCTTCTTCACCCTAATTCTTCAATTGATTCCCTTATTTACTCAATCAGGTACACTTTCATTGAATTTTGTGGTTACTTTTTTGTTTAATTTGAAAGATTTAGGGTTTCTTTTTTTGGGTTTGGGATTTGGTGAGAAATTACGTGAATTAGGTCACTAATTTCCAATAATTTAGAACAATGAGGGGGTGAGTGTGCGTAATATTTTGCTAGGGATTATGAATTTGTTTTTGTTAATTTTGCGCAGATTTTTTTTGTTCTGACATTGTGTTCATTTGAATGTTCTGTTGCAGTGGTTTGGCTGAATTGAGTCTCGTTTGGGAGTAAGAAGATTTACTCCGATGGTAAGTTTCATTCCTCATGTTTCCAAAATGTATGAGACTATAGTAAGACTTTGAATTATTGTTGTTTGTTCTTGATTAAGCTATACATTTTGGCTTGCAAATGTTAATCAGCTTGAAGTTGTATGAATTCAGATAGAAGTTTGTATCTTTCTTCTTTACTTACTTACTTTGAATAACTCTCTTTGTTTCCTTTTTTTCTTCTTCTTAATTTTAGTTTTCATCCGAAATTTGCATTGTTTGTTTTAGAATGATTGATTGTTGTGATATATTGTGATTTCTTTGCTAGATTTTTTTACTCTTTCCCCCCTTAATTTCCTGGTATATTTCTTGTTGATTTCATAGATGTTTTTATTGATTTGGATTGGTTAGTTAGTGTTATAGTTGAGAATAATGGTTGGTTATTGATCTGGTTAGCGCTTTTAGAGTTTTGTTGGAAAGTTGAGAATTTTTGGTTTAATTTCTGAAGTAGACTAGAAATGTGTCATGAGGAAGGGGAATAAGGTGCAGTGATATACAATGTCCTCTTAATAGTATCAGTTAATGGCGACCAATTTGACCATAGACTGGTCGTTCCAGACTCCAGAACGAACTTGCTTAAAGTTATAGTAAAAAGCCTAGAACATCAGTTAGGACAGATTTGTGGCTTAGTGTCGCACGAACGCTGTAAATTCATAATTTAGTGTGCTTCAATTTTAATTTCTCGGCTTTTTTTTTCTCGGTTCAAATTTTTATTTTTATTTCATATTGTAATTTGTTTGATTTTGGTCTGACAATGGAGTTTTTTTATGTAACAGGCGAATATGCCGGAGAAATTGAACCAGTGTAAGCTTGATGCTCGCCGTGAACAATGCCTTTCGCAAGGTCCTGCATTCATTTTCTTTTCTTTTTTTGATTTTTACAGTTCTGTATTTTTCTTGCATAAATTGAATTGGAATCTTGCATCCACTAATTATCTAGAGCTTGCTCTCTTTTTTTCATTCACAATGAATTTCCTGGGCCCTTTGATTGTATTGGCATATCTTTCCTTTTATATATTGTGACTGTCAGGAAGACGTAGGATAACCTTGGTTATTATGGGTGCTTCATATGTAACCATATCTAACTTGGATGTTGGATAACCTTTATTTTTGGTTGTTTCTGGTTGGTAGTCTTTGTGATGATCAGTTGGGAAGTGTATATATGCCTGCTTGCTATGGTTGTTTTATTATTAATGAAACTTGCAAGTGTCCTGAGGTTTGTGATGATCAGTTGGGAAGTTGTTTATTCTAATGAAACAGAGAGCAGGTTGCGTAGGTTGTACTATGGCTATCATGAAGAATGTTTTAAGGTGTCTTTCGGTGAGTTTCTATTGCTTCAACTGTTGTAGGAGCTTACAACTCCAATGTAATACGGGCGAAGTTTATTAAAAGTTTGTAAACTAGAATTATGAGTTTGTACAGCAGATAAGTATTGTGGTTTGCGTGGGTTTATTTTCTTCAGTTTTTCCATCGCCTTGATGAATTTTGCAGGCACAAACAATTTTTTGAGCTTGCTGAAACTCTTGGACATTTGTTTTCATGAACTCTTATGTTCATCTGGTTCTTTTTGTAGGATCTTTTACCTGTTTGCTGTTGCTTTTCTGCTGATCTACCAGTCACTTTTCCATCTATTTCACCACCTTAGCTGCAATTTTCTTCGATGGAGGTTGTAGGAGTTGAAATTCTCTCTCTGACAGAACTATTAGCCATTTCTTGGACTGGATTTGGCTGTTGATGAAATGACTCTGCATCATATTGTAGGATTGCATTAAGTGCTTCTTGTACTAACTTTATGGCTGCAGTCTGTTGCAGTCCAAGTTTCTCTGTCTTTGCAACTTGGTCATCAACTTCCTAGAGATTGTTGTTGTTTATACTCAGCTCCATATTCAAGTTACTCATCTCATGGCTATTGTTTCCATCTCCACTTTCTTTTTCATCTGCTTGAATGATATCTTGGGCCTCATTCGTTTATGGTTCACTTAAACTTTTATGTTAAAAGTGTAGTTAGGTTATCAACATGTTGGGTGATCTATGGTGAATTTGCCTTTTATTGGGTTGTAACTAAAATATTAAAAAACGAATTTTTTTTAAAAAAAAAAAAGTCATTTGCAACGCACATTTAGCTAATGTGCGTGGCAAATGACTTTTTTTTTTTCGCCTAAAAGTCATTTGCGTCGCACATTTAGCTAATGTGCGTTGCAAATGACTTTTCAGGCATGGTGCTGAAAAGTCATTTGCAACGCACATTTGCTAAATGTGCGACGCAAATAAGGTTCATTTGCGTCGCACAAATGTGCGACGCAAATGACTTTTAGTCATTTGCGTCGAGAGCTTTTGCCACGCACGATGTGCGACGCAAATGTGCTTAAAAGTGCGATGCAAATGACCCTTTTTCCACTAGTGTATAGAATACGAAATATTAACATTTTTGTTAACGTGGAATGAATAAACTTCATAACAAAATACAAAATGACGAAATACGGAATACAGAATACAGAATTTTCAAAATTTTCAGAATACAGAATACATATTTTTTGTAATACCGACTTTTCTTTGTTTTTGAAAATGATTTTTTGTTTAAGAACTGTTACCTAAATGGGTTACAGTGATTTTCCGGAATACAGTTTCTTGTTAGTGGGCCATCGGAATAACTTATTATTATCATAATAACAGTATTTGAAATACCGTTACTTTTCCGTGGGAAGGAAAACAGAACAAAGTTAAGCGGTTACTTGGCAAGAAATGGGGCGAAGTGGCCCGTCCTTTTGTCTGAAATGGAACCATTGTGCGCTGGAAAATTCCAGCGCGTGAAACTGAGCGCTGAAATTTTTCAGCGCTGAAAAATTCCAGCGCACATCTTCTTTAAATTCGAACAGCGCAGTGGCAGTTCACCATTTCTGCTGCTGCTTGTTCGAGTTTTTTTCGAGTTCTCTCTCAACATTCTTCATCAATTCTGCTCGGATTTGCAGAAATTTTTCACCAAAATTGTTCCCAAGTCATTCTAGATCACGTATATGTAAGTAATTTTGAGTTTAACTTGAGTTTTGGCTTAATTTTGAGTAGAAATTCGTATGACATTTCATGCCCAAATTGAATTACGGTTTTTAATATTTGGCCCAATTTTTAGCAATTGTTTGCTTGTATGTGATGTTTATAACATGTATGAGTGCCTAGGCATGTTAAATTCTGCAAGTATGTTGATCTTGGGCAATTTTGATTTTTTCAAAATTAGCCCCCAAGTGTGCCTACGAATTGGTATTGGGGACACAATTTAGGTGTTTTTGGTGTATTGCTTGTTGTTTGCATAGCCCATGGATGATAGAAAACACATGATTTTGATGTTCGGAGTAGTTCGTGGTCAATTTCGTATGTACGAACTTTATTAGTAATTATGAACTTAGCAACATGCTCATACTTAGGGAACGAAATTGTTTGCTGCCACTAGCTTGTCGTGTTTGGAATTTCATTATGTAATTTCTTGTATTACTAAGCTCAAGGTGTGATGCCTTATGGTTTTCGTACGTCTTGCGAAATGTAGTATGTCCGGTGACAGTTCGTCTTCTACCGAGGCGGAGGCTTCGGATTACATGATGCAGCCACGGATAAGCCCCTCTCTTCCGATGAGACGGGAGTCTACTTATCGGCCCGCTCGGGCCTCTCGGCGGACGAGGAATGACTCTTCGTCTCTTCCGTTGGAGTCCGGAGGGGGCCGTGACCCCGAGGACGAGCCAACTTGGTTGGGCCCAATGGAGTACGACGGGATCGATCTTCACCATAACTTGGGGATCGATCTTCACCATAACTTGGTTTGGTTTGGAAAGCCTCCAAATGTGTCTTTTCCTAAGATTTGGGGTTGTGAAGTATACGTCAAACGATTAATTTCTGACAAACTTCAACCGAAATCTGACAAATGTATCCTTGTGGGCTATCCAAAGGAAACAAAGGGGTATTACTTCTACAATACATCTGAGAACAAGGTGTTTGTTGATCGAGATGGTATCTTTTTGGAAAGAGATCATATTTCCAAAATGACAAGTGGGAGAAAAGTAGACCTTGAAGAAATTCGAGTCGAACAACAAACTCTAGGGAATGCTCAAGATGGCATTCAAGTTGAAACTCAGAGATCTTTAGAAGTATCTGGTGAGATCAAGAACCATCTAGAAATGTAACCCCACGTAGATCGCAGAGATATAGGTCTCAACCGGAAAGATACTTAGGTATTTTGACGAACGAGAGCCGTGAAGTTCTATTGCTGGAAAGCGATGAACCTGCGACTTACAAACAAGCTATGACGAGCCCTAGCTCCAAGCAATGGCAAGAAGCCATGTAATCTGTATTAGACTCCATGTCTGAAAACCAAGTTTGGGATCTGGTCAATTTGCTAGATGGCTACCAAGCCATAGGAAGCAAATTGGTTTTCAAACTGAAAAAGGACAAGGATGGGAAACTAGAAGTTTTCAAAGCTAGATAAGTTGCAAAAGGTTACAGGCAAGTCCACGATGTGGATTATGATGAAACCTTTTCACCAGTTGCAATGCTAAAGTCTATTCGGATAATGTTAGCAATCGCTGCATATTACGATTACGAAATATGGCAGATGGATATCAAAACCGCTTTCTTAAACGGCGTTTTAACAGAAACTGTGTTTATGACACAACCTGAGGGTTTTGAGGATCCAAAGAATGAAAACAAAGGTATGCAAGCTTAAGAAGTCCATTTATGGATTGAAGCAAGCATAAAGGAGCTGGAATATACGTTTTGATGAAGTAGTCAATGACTTTAGCTTCGTCAACAGACGAATCTTGTGTATACAAGAAGGTCAGTGGGAGAAAAACTGCTTTTCTAGTATTATATGTCGATGACATATTACTTATCGGAAATGACATTCCTATGTTGAACTATGTCAAGATTTAGCTTGGGAAATGTTTTTCGATGAAGGATCTAGGAGAAGCACAGTACATATTGGGCATCAAGATTTACAAAGATAGATCTAAAAGGATGACTGGACTTAGTCAAAGCAATTATATCAATAAGGTGCTTGAAAGGTTCAATATGGAAGACTCCATGCGAGGCTACCTACCCATATCTCATGGAATGACTCTTAGCAAGACTCAGTGCCCAAAAACACTAGATGAGCGTAGACAAATGAGTAGGATTCCATATGCATCATTGATTGGTTCAATAATGTATGCTATGATATGTACACGCCCGGATGTTGCGTACGCACTCAGTGCTACGAGCAGATACCAGTCAGACCCAGGAGAGGCGCATTGGACTGCCGCCAAGAATATTCTGAAGTACCTGAAAAGGCACAAAGATGATTTCCTAGTCTATGGTGGAGATGATGAATTAATTTTTAAAGGCTATACGAACGCAAGTTTCCAAACCGACAAGGATGATTTCAGATCACAGTCTGGGTTTGTCTTCTGCCTCAACGGAGGTGCAGTAAGCTGGAAAAGTGCTAAGCAGAGCAACATTACAGATTCTACAACTGAAGCGGAGTACATTGCTGCACATGAAGCAGCAAAGGAAGCTATTTGGCTAAGGAAGTGAACTTGGTGTAGTCCCCTCCATTAAAGGACCAATAGCTCTATATTGTGACAATAACGGAGCTATTGCACAGGCAAAGGAGCCTAGACACCACTAGAGAGTCAAGCATGTACTTCGTAGATTTCACCTTCTACGAAAGTTCGTTAAAAGAAAATAAGTCGAGATAAGCAAGATTGAAATTGACGACAATATCTCAGATCCATTAACTAAACCTCTGCCGCAAGCGAAGCAAAACTCGCACACTGCAGCTATGTGAATCAATCATATTGGAGAATGGCTTTGATTTCCTTAATAAATGTTTTAAAGTTTTAGGGTTTGATACTTTGTAAAACGTTTTGGTTAACCATTCATATAAATGAATATAATTCATTTTTCCATTTAATTTGTGGTTTATTAAATGATGAGTCCTTTCAATTTGACGATATATTCAAGATAGACTGTCAGGACCAGTCCTGTGACTACGAAATGCCTATCAAGTGAAGTTGAATGTCAAAAGTTGAAAATGGTCCCTGGTCGGAAGTTTTCTATAAAGGTGGACGCATAGAAAACATTAGACGACTAGAATGCAAGATGACTAGAAGTTCTGTTTCTTGAACTATGTGGACATGGCAATGTCGCAATCATTTGCATAGATACTTACTTTGAGAAGATTAGTATCGGACAGACCTATGAAACTTTACTGTAAGCGATGAAAATTTGTCATAAGTAAATTTCATTATATTATTAGACAATAATCCTCAATACCTGAGTGATTTGAGATTACTTGTTTGAGAACTGGTTACTTTGACGTTGTCAAGCGTCGCACCGTAAAAGGAGACTATAACGGCAACGCTCGGGTAATCACCTATCAAACGAAGTATAACCTCAAGATCACAAGATTGGGATTGTCCTCCCATAAATCGGAATGAGATGCTGAAAGTTGTACAAGGCCACTCGGAGAGCTAGAAACTGAAAAATGCATGGCCGTGCTCAAATGAATCATAAGTTATGATTATCTGTTTATTTGATCAGTTGAACTATGAAACCGAGAAATACCTCGGGACATAATAAGGATGACTACTCTTACCTAATGTTCATGAACAAGCATCAAGCGACAAAGGAATTAGGCAATGCACACTTATCCCTAAGGACAAGTGGGAGACTGAAGGAAATAATGCCCTTGTTAATTATGCAAGTTAATAATTCAGTGAGATCAAGTGAGCTGTATGCCTAGCTAGAGGCCACTTCAGTTCGAGTGGAATTAATAATATTAATCCACAGCTTACTCTTGACTGAACCCGTAGGGTCACACAAATAGTACGTGAACAGATCAAGTATTTAAGTGAATTAAATACCCTATTTATGAACATTCTGAAACGACGGATCTCGGTTCCAGTGGGAGCTGAAATCGTCAAAAGGAAAAATATAGAATGCACCAGAAATGATGATATTGCCGGAAACGGAAATATGGATTGTGACGGAAATATAAATATTATCCAAGTCGTAGATGTTGCAGGAAACGGAAAATGGTACGTATCAGAAAATATTATCAGAACTAGGGATATTGCCGGAACCGAAAATATTGCCGGAAACAAAAATATTACCGGAATCGGGAATATTGCCGGAAACGGAAATATTACCGGAATCGGAAATATTTCTTCGAATCGGAAATATTAAATTCCCGAATCGGAAATATTATATATTTGTTCGAATCGGAAACGAATTCCGGAATCGGAAAACGAATTGGAAGCGTGACGTACGAAACGATCAACGGACGAGCTAGCAAGACGCAAGGCCCAACACGAATCCAGGCCCAGCGCCCAGCAAGCCCGCACGCGCGCCGAGCAAGCAGGCCGAGCAGCAGCGCCCACTGGGCCGCGTGCAGCTGCCAGCGCCCATGGGCCAGCGAGCAAGCAGCAAGCACTCGTGGGCTGGGAGTTGCGAGCTGCGGGCTGCACAGCAGCGTGGGCTCAAGGGCCACACAAGCAATCCCTTGGCCGGATAGGATTACTTCTTTGTGAAGTAATCTCGTTTTCCTAATTCTACTCAAATTGGATGTTTTTGTTAAATCTGAAATACTTAGGTGTTTGATTAAACGTAAAATTCTAATGGTATAATTTAACTAGAATCTTAATGGATTTAGTTATTTGAAACCTAGTAGAATTCTAACTCCGTTATTTCCACCCTATAAATATGTGGTTCATGATCACAATTCATAATGCAATTGAATAAGTATTCACATACATTAAGTTCAAGAGAGAATTTAATAATTTGCCTAAAACTAATAATAAGCTTTCCGAGTGCACATAAAACCTTAGATAATATTGTAGTTAATTGAATCTGAGGCGGATCCGAACGTGCTGTGGACTATCTACGGAGGGGCGACATTTGGAGTCCTAAACTTGTTCTTGTTCGGTTCAGGAGCAGCTAGGGAAGGCACGCATCACATTGTATGTATCCTAATTATGCTAATTGACTATGTGACAATTAATTTGGATTCCTGGCTTAATGGTTTTTCCGCATTAAATATACTGTTTATATTTGTCATATCCTAACAAATAGTACGCGAACGGATCAAGTATTTAGGTCAATATAATATTTAGTAAATACTCTAATTATGGATATTCGAAAATGATGGATGTTGGTTCCAGTGGGAGCTAAACCCATCAAAAGGCAAAGAAAGAATATTTGCCGAAAATGAAGATATTGCCGGAAACTGAAATATGGTTTATGACGGAAATATAAATATTATCGAAGTCGGACATATTATCGGAAATGAAAATATCGTGGGTTTTTTAATATATTAAATAGAAATAGAAATATTGACGGAATCGAAAATATTGCCGGAAACTGAAATATTGTCGGAATCGGAAATATTATCAGAAAAGTAAATATTGTTCGAGTCGGAAAAAAACCGAAAGCACGACGAGCGACAAGCCGGCAAGTGAGCCAGCCCATCGCTCGACAAGCCAGCGCCGAGCACAAGGCCCAGCGCCCAGTGCATGGCCTGGGAGCCATGGCGTAGGCAACAAGCCAGCGAGCAGCATGCAGGAGTGGCGTGGATGGCAAGCCAGCGAGCAACCATCAGTATTGGCGTGGACTGGAAGCTACGCTTGGGAGCCAAGGCTACTTGCCCGACAAGTATCTTGGTCCACAAGCTATCCGTTTTCCTTATCTTACATACTTAAGAATTTTATCGTTATCCTAATACTTAAGTGTTTGGATGTCTAAGAATTTGTGATTAACCTAAATCCTAATTCTAAGGGCTTTGATTATCCTAATTCTAGTAGGATACGACTATCTATTCCCTTTAAATATATGACCCATGGTCATAAATTTAATACACAATTTGAATACATAAGATTAAATACTCTTGTCTATCACTAATAGTGAGTTCCCGAGTGCATAATACCTTAGACGATATCTTAGTCGGTTGAACCCAAGGAGGATGCGAACGTGCTTTGGACTATCCACGAAGGGGCGACATTTGGAGCTTTATACTTGTTTTTGTTCGTTTCGGGAGAAGCTAGGGAAGGCACGCATCACATATTATGTATACTAAATTGTGCTAATTGATTATGTGGCAATTAATTTTGATTGTTCATAACCTAACAGTCTTATAAGAATTTGACCTTTCATGGGAAAGTGGATATGGTTTAGCGCATGTTTGAGAGTGATGGAGGGATTACTAGTGAAGGATTCCCCAGTAGTCAAAGTGGGTTTATAGGTCGAGATAATATGGGAGGACTATTTAGATCAACTTTTATTGTTAATATGCCTCCCAATTTGCCAACTTTTGAAGCATGAGAGGATGATGAATGGATTGAGGAGCCCGTGACATATAAAACATATGTTGAATATGATGATTCTACAGTAGAAGAAGAGGCGACGTATAAGAAGTTACTTGAAGCTTCTAAGGAGAAATTATACGAGGGGTGTATCAATTTTTCAAAGTTATCTTTTCTTTGACACTTATTTCACTTGAAGTGCATGAACTACTGATCTATTAACTCTTTCAATATTTTGTTAAAGCTAATTTTAGATGCATTTCCTTAAATACTTGATTTTCCCGCGTCTTATTATTACAGTAAGAAACTGATAAAAGAATTGGGACTTGGGTATGGAAACATTGATGCTTGTCCTAATAATTGTATGTAATGTCTGTGGTACATCAAGGTGGAAGTGAACTAAGGGTATGAGTGGCGATGTAAGTGATGACGATACAAATACATTGAAGAGAAGTGTGCCAGCTAAGGTAATGCGATATTTCCCTCTTATCCCGAAGCTAAACAGAATCTACATGTCATCAGAAACAGCGGAAGAGATAAGATGGCATGATACAAAGCGATTGGGTGAACATGATAAGAAGAATTCAAGGCATCCATTAGATGCCTTAGCTTGGAAAACATTTGATGAGAGTGTTGGGCTTTATGCTAATCTAATTAACAAACCGGAAGAACAATCCCGAATCCAGAATCACATGTAAAAGTACAAATTAAATGAAACATACATTGGATGCGTTTACTCCCACTTGCCTTACGAACACGAACAAGAACTCCATGTGTAGTTCCTCTACAATAGTCCACCGACATATTCAGATCCGCCTTGATTCCGTAAGCTTAGAACTTCCACAAAGTATTTTGGCTTTTTGGGAAAATCTTACTCTTGGAGGAAAACTAAGAATTAGGGTTCTTAGTTGAGCTCTAGGGTTAGATGTGTGTTATTAGTTATGTGGAAAACATATTGGGTTTAGTATATTAAACCCTAGGGAAAATAAGGTGCCAACCGACCAAGGCTTGAAGCCTATGACCAGCCAACAACCCGCACAGCCAACCAGCGTTGGGCCTTGGGCCGCGCCCAAGCCGGGAGCTAGGCTGATGTTGATGTTGCCTTGATTCATCCCGTGCGCGTGCCAGCAGCATGGCCATGGTCCGAACGCGCTTGCTTTGACGTTGCTACTACTCCCATGGGCCTTGCGCTTGCGCGCTTTGGCTCGTGGGCTGGCAACTCCCTCGTATCCGTACAATAGGTCGTGCGGCTATTATTTATCGTATAGTACTTTGACGATCCAATGTCGTACGATATGATTATTCGTTTCTCCCAGCTTACTAATATACCCAATATGATATATGATTACGATCCAACGTTTTAACGTGTATTTACGTTTTCTAAACTAAATTTCGGAATATCCATTAAATGAATTTCCGATTTATTTAATCCGACTTTCTTTTTTATGTCATTGGTGTGACCTTGTAGGTTCAGTCAAGAGTAAGCTGTGAGCCTAATAAGGATTAGAACACACTGATCGGAAGCATTGCTCCAGCTAGCTGTTCCGATCACTTGATCTCACTGAATTAATTATTCATAAAAAATTTGAACCTTAGTATTGGACCAACGCCCCTTGGCTGAAGGGAATATGTCCTTCAGTATTTCACTTGTCCTTTAGACAAGTGTGCATTCCCATTCCTTTGTATCTTGGTGTTACTTACTGAACATAAGGTAAGCTCCAAGCCATCCTTATTAGGTCCAGAAGTGTTTCTCGGATTACCGAGTTCAACTGTTAAACTCTTACAGATGGTTAAGCCTTAACCAATCAGAGCACGTCCATGCATTTTCATAGTATCTAACTCTTTGAGCGGCCTTGTACAACAACAACACCATACCCTATCAAAGATAGAAGGACAATCCCTTCTTGTAACTTATGAACAACTTACTTTGATTCATAGCTAGTATGAATACTGCTTTTATAGTCTCCTTTTAAGGTGCGACGTTTAGCAAGCATCAAAGAGAACTAATTCTCAAACAAGTAATCATAATTACTAATGTTTTGAGGAATAGGTTCCAATCACCATTAATGAGAACAGCTTATGACATGACTTTAATCTCTTAAAGTGTTCTCATGGTCAATCTGATACGAATTCCAATAATTATCTATGCAAATGATTTTTGACATCCAAGTCCCATCTAGTTCAAGAAACTAAACTATAAATCAATTTGCAATCTAATCTTCATTAGTCATTGTTCGTCCAACCTTTCAATGATCAGGATTAGGGATCCTTTTGTGATTAAATATTCAAGTTCACTTATGGGTGTTTCTTTATCACAGACTCCAGTCTTGATATCCTTGTAGGCATCAAAAATATCATAAATGTCATGAGAATACTTTAAGCTATTAAAGTCATGTTATAAGTTGTTCTCATTAATAGTGATTAAAACCATTCCTCAAAACATGAGTAATTATGATTGCTTGTTTGAAGATTAGTTCGCTTTGATGCTCGCTAAATGTCGCACCATAAAAGGAGACTATAAAAGCAGTAGTCAGGTGTATTATGAATCAAAATAGGTATTCATAGATTACAAGATTGGATTGTTCTCCTATCTTTGATAGGGTATGGTGTTGTTGTATAACAAGGCCTCTCGGAGAGTTAGATACTGTGAAAATGGATGACCATGCTCAAAATGGTTAAGGCTCAACTTTCTATAAAATTTTAGCAGTTGAACTCAGTAATCCAAGAAACAATTGTGGACCTAATAAGGATAGTTGGATCTTACCTTATGTTCAGCAAGTAACACTAGGCGACAAAGGAATGTGAATGCACACTTGTCTAAAGGACAAGTGGGAGACTAAAGGAAATGTGTCCTTCACCCAAGGTGCATTCATCTAATACTAAGGTTCAGATTAATTACGAATAAATAATTCAGTAAAATCAAGTGACCGAAACAGCTAGCTGGAGCAATATTTACAACAAGTGAGTTCTAATCTTTGTTTGGCCAGCATACTCTTGACTAAACCTACAAGGTCACACCAATGACATAAAACAGATCGCCGAATTAAATGAATCGGAAATTCACTTAATGGATTTTCGAAAAATTAGTTCAGAAAATATAAATATACTATATGACGTTGGATCGGAATTGTATACCGTATTGCGTATATTCATAATCTAGGCGAAACGAATAATCTTATTGTACGGCGTTGGATCGTATCGAGCTATACGATAAATAAAATTTCAAAAGATAATTAAGTCGCAACACAAAGAGCAACCCACTAGCCGGAGCGCACAAGCGCAAGGCCCATGGACGCAGCGCGCAAAGCAAAGCAGTGTTGGCCCATGGCCTGCTGCTGTGGCGCGCGCGACAAAGGCACAAAGCAGCAGCAGCAGCGCGAGGCCCGTGGCCCAGCTGTTTGTTGTGCGTGCTATTGTCCTCGTGGGCTTGTTGGCCGGCCAAAGACCATTGGCCTTGGTCGGTCGGTTTGCTTAGTTTGCAAGACACATATGTTTTCTATACTACTACACACGTTACACATACCCCTGGACATACAAGTGAGAACCCTAATTCTCGGTTTGCCTCCAAACTGTGTTCTTCCCTAAAAAGCTACAAACCTTGAAAGAGATCTAAGATATCAATCTCAAGGCGGATTTGCACTATTGGTGGACTTAGTAGAGGAACTACAATTGGAGTTCTCGATCCTGTTCGTAGACTATACGGGAGTACATGCTACAAATATCACTACAACATATAAGATCAAAGAGGGCGAAAAATATCGCCCTATTTGATGTAATTCTCGCCCTTTTAGGCTACCAGGGCGACTTTTAAATCGCCCTCCCATCGCCCTGTTAGGCTCGTTGTATTAGCTTAGCAGGGCAAGCAATAATTGTCGCCCTCTTTGATTGCAATCAAAAAGGGCAATATTTTTCGCCCTCCTTGATTGAAATCAGATAGGGCGACTTCTTTCGCCCTCTTTGATTATTTCAGAGAAGGCACTTTCTTTTCCCGCCCTTCTTGATTGGAATCAAGAAAGGCAGCTTATTTCGCCCTCTTTGATTAAATCAAGGAAGACTATATTTTTTTGGTGCCCCAGTTGATAAATCGCCCACCATTTTCTATTTTGCTATTTTATTTTTATTTTGTTAAAAAATATTAGCCAATTTACATCAAATAAATTAACCTACATGGGATTCGAACCCACATCTTTGCGCATTTGCACAATGCTCTCCCATTTGAGCTAATAGGTTAGTGCTACTTATCCCATTGAAGCAATGTTTATAGTACACAAAACTAGGATTAATAATTAGTCAACAACAACCAGATGGAGTTCTCTTCCTCGTGTGCAGCTACTCGTTCTCCACTCTCCATGGAAATGTTTCATAGAGTTTGGACAATTTTTCAAAACGGCCTCCACTAAAGCAGGGTGATAGTAAGTAAAGCAAGCATTATTCTTCATTGTAAGAAGTAATTTTGAGTCTTAATTTCATCACACACATACAACACTTAGAAATTTAAGAGCATTCTTAACATTAAACTTGTGATTTGTGACAATCTATGTACCTTAGGGCGCTTAACATCATGGCCTCTTCAAACTGCTTCAGAAGCTCAGGTGGAGATACTTGATCGAACTCAGCCTCGAGAACAGCAATTGAACCCTCAAAGCCACTACTAATCATTTCTCTGTCAAGTGTCAATGATACCACTAAGATAAATCAAAACTATCATTGAAATATTTACAATGTTAAGATTTTAAGGATAACGACTTACAGCTTTTGGAGTTTTGAATAATTCTCAAAATGATCAGGCAAGCTCCCATTGAAGTTGTTGCTACTTAATCGACTAACAAGTACACAAAAAAACAAATGATTGAGAGAGAAAGAGATGAACAAAAAGCTCTATACTTAAATCTCAATTCTTCAATCAAATAAACTACTTACAGTACCCTTAGATTGGCCAGATTTTTCAACTCCAAAGGCACCTTTCATGTAAGTTTGTTGTCATTTAAAGTTCTTGATCAAGTGCAAGGAAAGACACAAACAAGGTTTAACATTAATGTTTATGTAACAAAAAAAATGATAGGATAAATATATATTGAGCCTATTACAAGAAAGGGGGGAAAAGGGTGTACCGTTCGCTTAAGTTGACCAAGTTCCCAAGCTCAGGAGAAATAGTTCCATTGAACTGATTGCTCTCAATGCTTCTGATGTTCCATAAATAATTTGAGTATAGAGTAAGAAATATATGCTATATGCTTGTGCATTTATCTTATAGAAATTGTGAAAAAGGAGAGAAAGGAAGATACAGGTTTATGAGAGTGGTGATATTCCCCAAATATTTTGGAATTGGTCATGACAGTCGATTGGCAAACAGAGACCTGTAAAAAATATACCTTGCTAGGATAAGAAATTAAGCTCAAAGAAACACATTGACAAAGAAAGAACGGAGTATATGTTTTCTTACGAACTCCAATTTCGCATCAGCCCATCCCCGTGGTATTGTCCCAGTAAGGACATTCCTTGAGAGATCACTGATAAAATGGTACATGTTAAATGTTGTCCTTAACTATATGCACAACAGAGATAATTGATTCTATTTGAAGAAAATTGCAAGTTTGTAAGAGGTATTTACATTGAGTGACATCAATTGAATGATTCCTACATACAACAACACATTTAAATCCAATAATTTTTTAAAAATAACCTAAACACGTATGAGTACTGAAATTACTGAAATGGATTCATTTAATACAAAATGAATGCCAAAACCAAAAGTGCTCAACGGAGCTATGCATTTAAGCTCTTGCCTGACCTGAAAATCTAGCCAGATAGCCCAGTACAAAAAAAATGGAAAAGTAAAGTTTACCTTCTTAAAGTCTGGTTGCACTCAACAAAAAGGGCCTAAACATCAGAAAAACAACTCATATATGAACTTTCTAGACACCATACTAACAAACAAATAAGAATTAGAGGATGGCATAATATGTTTCTCTACAATGGGATCTATGCAGCTATGCTTATACGCAACAAAATTTCCTAGTTCAGATCAACCACTGGGAAATCCTGCTAAATCATGATCAATCATCACAACCTAATCATATATTTCCATTTCTAGCTTCAAAAGTTTTTCACCAGAAACATTTCTAACTTTAATTAATGGAGGAATAACTATACTTCACAGAAAAGCAACCAAATACAAGAAAACTACTCAAACATGAAACTCAAAAATGATTTACAAAAACTTCAATCGAATTGATTCAAACACAAGCATAATTGCAAAATTGGGAGTAGAGAGAGGGAAAAAATACCGATTCTAACAAACTGGAGGCCAAGATGAAGAGCTCGTCCAATCGTATTCAATCCTATTGCCGAAATTTTGAAAAATTCGATCAAATCTCCAACCAATTTAAACTAATCGTCAAGCAATACTATCAAATCTGCAAGAAATTTGAACTAATTTTCAAGCGATTCGATCAAATATGCAAGCAATTCAAACTAAATCGAATTTCGAGAATAATTAACCTAATACCACAAATTGATTCATATATTTGTACATATTTCTGAATATACAAAATTAAGGCCAAATTAAGCAACAAAACGACGACAAAATTAAGATTCAGAGTAAAATACATGAAATTTTAGCGAGAAAATCGCTAAACACAACCGATTGATAATACTTGCTTCATAATTAATTTTTAGGGCGAAAGAAAGAGATTCGTACCGTCGGAGAGGAATTTAAAACACATTGATTTCGGGTTCCAAGAAATTTACAGAGAAAAAATGAAATCGATTGAATCTGATCGATGTTCTTTCTTGGCAATTAATCGGAGAACTCAAATAAATTTGGATAAAAATCAGGAGAAGAATAAGGAGAAAGTGAGAAATACCTGCTGATTTCTTTCTTATTTTCTTCTCTGCAAATGCGACTGGCTCATTTTCTTCTCTATAAATGTGAGGACGATTAAAAGGCGCCCTCTTTGTTATACTCAAATAAGGCAGTTTCCAAATGTCGCCCTGGTTGTTATTCCGTACTTTGAATAAGAGGGCGTTTTCAATTTTTTCGCCCTCGTTGTTACTGTCAAAGAAGGCGCCCTATATTGTCGCCCTCGTTGTCAATACTAAGGAAGGCGATTCATTGTTGTTGTGTTTGATCTGTTCTATTAGGGCAAATTTATTGTCGCCTTCCTTTTTTAGGACCAATCGCCCTATTTACTTCTATTTCTTGTAGTGAATGTATGTTATGCTTAAATTGTACTTTATATATGAATTTTGGCATTGGGATTATTCTGCTATTATGTTAATTTGATTGACTGTAAATCCCATCACTTTTTTATTCCAAATATTAAGCATTTTTATTTTAGGAAAAATTGTTTTTACCACCAAAAATAATAGAAAATTTGTATTTTACCCATGGTGTAAAAATGTGGTATCGGTCGCGGTCGCGGGTTCGGTCGCTGTATCTCGGTAACGAAAATGATGCGTTAGTCGCGGATCGGATCGCGGATGTCGCGGTAGGAATTTGATTTAATGACTTTTTAGGTGATTTTTTAAAAGATTTTAACCCAAAATTTTATTTAATCGTAACATGTATTTTCAATACTAGTATACTACTCTCATCCTATAATTATTGAAAAGTTAGCTTTAACTTCAATAATTTAACATTTCATCAATAGATAAAATTCATACAAGTACTAGCAAATATATAAATAATGACTTATCATAAATAGATAACTCCAAATTCCAATCACAAGCAAAATTCAGGCAAAATTCACGAAAACACAAAAAAACTTTAAGGAAAATATCAACAAAAAAGAAGTTCAAAAATTTTACCACACGCAAATCAATAGAGACACCAGAAGAAGCGAACAAGTTGAGGCGCTTCATTAGAGCATGTCTGCTTTTATTTTGTTGGGTAAAAGCAGGTCCTTGGTAGATGAAAGTGCTTGCGACGCCATTGATAGAATACAGTGGAGAGGACTCAAGGAGAGAGAATGGAAGTTATGAACCCTAGTTTATTTCGTTGTGGGCCTAATTGCAATATTTGGCGCCTAAATTGTCAATATATGGCGCCTAAAACATAGCAAGTGGGTAGCTTTTTCCTTTTTTTTCTTTTTTTTTATATCTCCTTTTGTTCTTATATTACTTTTTTGTTTGTTCCAATGATCCAATCTACATTATTAATATGTACAATTACATTATTACATTGCTAAAGACACCATTGATAACACACAATAGAAAGCATATATATTAATAACATTAATACATTATCTCATTAGTACAATTACATTATTATACATTATTATACATTATTACAGTAGCATATATATTAATAATATTATACATTATCAACTCTAATATTTATGAAATTAATACCAAAAGGAATTACGTGCCGGTTGTGTTTGGGTATCTTCATTGTAGCTATTTCTTCCATAGTCCCCAAAAAGGTATGATCTCGTACCATCCGCCCATGGTGATTCATTTTGACTTGAGTTGCCACAACCACTGCCATAATATGATGGCTGATGATAATGAACACCCCCATAATTAATTGTGCCATTGTTATTAACATAAACACCGTCAGGAGGTTGCGGCACATTATAATCAAATTCACCTTCACCTGGTCCCTGGTAATTATAATCACCGTGGAAATGATCTTGATAATTGTAATCTTGGGAGGTAGGACCTTGAGAGGTAGAGTTTAATGACTCGGGTGGAAAAACATTTATAGACAATTCATTCCATGATGCATCACTATCTAGTGGTTCACTAGAAGGTTGTCTTACCCTTGTACGTCTTTGAAATGTCTGGGGATATTGTCTTTCAGATGTAGAGTGTGGTGGATTCTGAATGCGCTCAATTGGTTCATGTGAATAAGATGTGTCAAATGCATTTCCACCATGAGTGTTACTAGCATTATCGGCATCTCCATCGTCACTACTTGGTGGAGTTAAAATAGATTGACGGTTACCACCAGCTTGTTGACTTGGATCAGTGCTTAAATGAATTGAACCTTGACTAACACCACCACCACCGCCGTCCCCATCATCATCATCATCATCATCATCCTTTAACCAACTCAAATCATCTCCTTGAAAAACAGGCGCTTCTGATTCCTCTAACCAGTCATTTAATGGATCTTCGACATCAAATATATAATCCAAATTAATTGGATCATAACTGGAATTGAGCTCATCATTACCATGCCTCCTCAAATGCCTCAGCTTTAATTTCATGTTGTATCGAAGGTAAACAATTTGATGGAGCCTTGGGTATTTCAACCTATTTCTTATTTTAGTATGAACTAGACTCCACATACTCCAGTTTCTTTCACAGTTTGATGATGATGTGGTTTGACTTAAAACTCTCACTGCAATTTTCTTTAGTTCAGGGGTGCTATCACCATAAGTCATCCACCACAAAGCTGCATAAAACAATACAAAAATAGAAAAAATATATTTTAAAAATTCCAATTATAATAACTTAAAATGAATTAGTGTCCCATAAATAATATTATACCTGGATCCATTTGTTTAACTACCCTTTGTGCCGAACTACCACCGAAACTCTCTCTCTTATCACGGTACAAATAAATCTGTATATTGCCTGTTTGTTAATGTATTTTGAAAAAATGACTTATAATTGTATTTTAGTTAATTATAGTAACTTACTTGCTGGAGTGCCTTGATTGATGCATCTTCATCCCGCTCTATTCTCAATATCACATTTCTCACCCCTTTTAAGAGCTCTCTATCTGTTCCAATAGGTGTAGGCCCGTACATGTACTCAGGGTTTAAGAAACATCCTAACAATGACAATCATAAATTTGATTATTTGTTTTTCATATAATATTCATGTAGGGGAGAAGAAATAAAAATATTACCTGCTGCATGTAAGTCTGTATGTAGATTGTCATTCCACCTTTTGTCTATCATACTCCAATAACGCTTATAATGTTCACAATCGTTTTTTATTGCAAACTTACATCGCTCCATTGCCTCATATATGTATCCCATTGTTGGTTTGAAATCTCCATCAACAAGTCTCAATACTTTCAAAATGGGCTCTTGTATTTTCAATATCTCGCCGGCTTTTACCCAAAATCTTGCAACATCATTTGAAGGAGTTTTAGACAAAGTCTCACGAACTTCAACAGCTAAAGCGTCATTCATTTTGGCATATCTTGACATTATCCATTCACTAGAGTCGAACATGTTTTGCAAGCCTTCCTTATGCCTCACAACACTTTCTAGCATTATAAATTGTGTGGCAAATCGTGTGATGCCGGGACATGTGAGATCTCTGCCACCGGTGAACTTCTTCATGTAAAAAAGTGCCCATTTATACTTTTATATATATATATATATATATATATATATATATATATATATATATATATATATATATTGTGTTATCTTTCTTGCTCGATCTATAACAGGTTTAATTGTGCTCTTCTTTCCAATGTCTTCCAATAAAAGATCTAAACAATGTGCTGCACAAGAAGTCCAATATAAATGAGGGAATTTATCCATCAGTTTTTTCCCAGCAGCCTTCACACAAGCTTCATTGTCTGTCACTATTTGGACAACCTTATCTTCATCTATATCTAGTACTACTTTTTCCGTTAGCTTAAAGTAGTAGTCTGCATCTCTACGATACACATCGGTTGCATCAATTGACTTATGAAAGACAGTGCCACGATCCGAGTACACAAGGAAGTTAATAATGTGCATGTTGGTTGGACCTGACCAACCATCACACATTATTGTCACACCCCTTTCGTTCCAAACGGTCTGAAATGATTTAATGTACTCGTCCATCTCTTTAACTTCTTCAGGTAGATATACCTAAATAAAAAATATAAAAATAATAGTATTGCATTATATTAGTAAATATAAAGCTAACACGAATTTAAAGATTACGTGATGTATTTAACATTACCTGTGCTATATCATATGCCGTAGGAGCTCGAACATTTGGACATTCACGTATAGTTTCCATGAGAGGATTAGTACAAGGAGACTCAATTGCCCTAAATGGTAGATTAACATCAATCATAAAATTCCCAAATGCTTTTATGATAGACCTTTTTGCCTTTTTCAAAAATGAAGTACTCAGTTTTGATTGCTTTTGCTTTGGGCAATCCTTTTCTAGTTCAATTTCACGTGCCCTTAATCTAGCTAAAGGAGATGATGCTGGTTCGAATGATGTGCTTCTCCCTCTCCCAACTCCAACTGATATTGATCTAGTCATTTGTGGAGGAATACTACTACTACCTCCTCTATCATAGTAACCACTTCTATTACGCTCATATGTTTCTTGATTATGATCAAATTGATGTTGGTTTCTACTTTGTCGTAAAGCATATTCCAATTCAGGATCATCATCATCATCATCATCGTCAATTGGACGATTCATTGATCTTACTATTTCATCTTCAAAATCTCTAGTAAATCGGTTTTTTTCCTTCTTTTTATCCATAGTTTGCATTAGAAGTGTCATTATCTCTCGTTGAACATCAACAGATACACTTTCACATGGAGCTACATCACCCGATTTGTGAGCCAAATGTTGCTTTAGTCTTGTTATACCCCCACTAATTATTTTTTGACAAAATTTACATCTTACTTTACGCTTATTTTCATCAACTGCTTCACCAAATTTCCACCCAATATCTTCGTCTCTAGGTGCCATTTATTAAACCTTCTGAAAATAAAATAAAATCATCTAATGTCATATGCAATTGTTAATTGTTATTAAACTTATTAATGTGTTTAACATTTATTTAATATGGGTCAAAGCATAAAATCTAGCTTAGCAAAAGAATAGCAAAATAAATACTCCCACAAGATGAAGTACATTTTTTTTAACCAATTATACGTTATTTACAGTATCTTTCACACCTAAAATTAAAAACTAATAAAGCATATTACTCTTGTTGGAGGAATCTAGTTGTCGGTAGTACCCATAAAAGTAGTAGTAGAAAGTCTAGAAACAATAAAAGTACTTTATGAATCAAAAAAAAGTTTAATAAAGTACAATCATAATAAAATATAATTAAACAAATGCATAATGTGACAAGTCAAGATATAATTATCTAAAACTCAGCCCCACCACTTTCTCTTTCCCAAACTACTTCACTACTCACCAGTACCACTCAGAGATGGCGTTCGAAAAAAAAACTCAAACTTACATACAGAGATGGCAATGGCGATCGTCCCCTTTCAAAATTTCAATGAAATTCTACAATAGTCTTTTACAAGTCTAGATCGGTCGAACTTTAGCTCCTCGCTCCACCTTCTTCTTCGTCTTCCTTTCGAATGCAACTTCCTGGTATGTTTTTGGTTTTGTTTTTAATTGTTTGATAAGATCTGGTTTATTTGTTGTGTATTTATAGCTATATGAGTATATGCTCTCCTTTATCCTCCTTTGTCCTCTTTCTTCTGTTTCATATGCTTTAGACCACCATTATTGGTGAGAGTGAAACAAAACAATAGTAATCTTATCCCTGCAAAATTGAAAAAGCGGTATGAATTGTAATCATCCCGGGTTGGAACGGGAAATGCGGCCGATTTTAGACCGTACCAGTCAAATCGGCCGAGATATCGCCTTATTCGAATCAGGCGTGATAATTCGCCAAGTATCGTATCGGCAAACTCAAAAACCGAGTTAACTCGGCCGCATTTTTACACCATGATTTTACCACGTAAAAAAATTAAAACTTATTTTTTACCACCTGAAAATGAAAAGATTATATAGATGAAACCTTGATGTGGGAGGCCACGATAACGGTAATATTTATGATATTTTCTCTTCTTCCACGATTTCATGTATTTAACTCTATTCCCTTCCCCTACTTCATTATCTTCCATGAAATCACATAAAATTTTCTCCCATTAATCACATAATTGACAAAATTCAAAGGCAATAAAGAGATGAGTGTGAAGAAGTTAAAGAAATTCGCACATGAAGTGTTAAAAAATGGAGGAAAATTGAATTAGTGGGCCCTAATTAACGGTTTTATTTATTTTTCTATTTTCAGATGGTAAAAATAAGTTTTACTTTTTTTTAGGTGGTAAAATCATATTTTAGTTTTTTTAGGTGGTAAAAAGTAATTTTACCTTTATTTTATGATAATTAGCAAAATCGAGATCCAACGCAATCCATCAATAGCAATATATGTTTCCAAATTCATTTGATTGTTTTTTTTTTTGATAAGGAAATTCATTTGATTGTATAATAGAATCCAAATGGATTTAATTTGATAGTAATAAAAAAGAATCATCCCACATTGATTTTTCTGCCAATCAAACTTTATTGTATGTAAAAAGAATATCGAAATTGAAATATATATACAAACCACTTCTTACTATCAAAAAAATACAAATCACTTCTTAGAATAGTTGAAGAAAATAAAAGGAGAGACAAACAGTATAATAAGTGAGAAAAATGGAAGGAGTGGATAGAATGAGGAGAAATAGGATAATAGTGTTGATGATGTGCATTATGTGTATGTGCATGATGGTAGAGGGAGACATCGTGCATTGTAAACTTCCAGGGTGTTATCTCAAATGCATGGTTCTTTGTGTGCCCTTTAGAGAATGGTTATGCCCAGTTACATGTTTGAACGAATGTGGTACCAAGTGTCCAGATGAAATCTCGAATTATAAGTGTCAATATGATTGTACTTCTACTCGTTGTCTCCAGTCCAACAAACAATCAAACTTAGGTCTCTCTCCCTCTCTCTATCTGTCATTACCCTTTTCTCATTTAGGGTAAACATGTGATTCATTTTGGTTGATTTGTTTAATTGTGAAAGATTCTATTATCTGAGTTCATTTTGATTATTATTTAAAAATGAGTCGATTAATATAGTTTCTTTTTGGTGTAAGTTTTTCATATAGTTTTACAAAAATGCAATTAAATATACTGTGGAGTACAAGTTGAAACTCGAAAAGTGATTTTGGCATACTATTTAGTTGATTTTTTTCATAACTCACGTGAGTGTAGCACAGTTTTATATGTTGTCACATAGGATATGCCCAGGCCCGGCCCTGAGGGTGATTTGAGGGGCAACCGCCCTGGACCCCGCAAGGGAAGGGCCTCGGATCCTCAACACACGACTGCAAATAGATACAAGATCAATTAACTGGTGTGCTCAAATCAGTTCCCCTTCAAACTCTTATGGAGTACATATTATAACTTTGTAGGATATTTGGATTATGTGCTACGTAGTATATATAAGTGCTAACATGAGTTTTTATATTTTCCTATTGCAGATGTTAATCAGATGAAACCTTGCTTGGGCGATTGTGAGAAAACTTGCCAGATTTGATTTAGCTCAAACCTACAACCATGAAATTGAATTTTTATTTCGATTGTAATGAAATATAATAATAATAAATAATGACTATAAGTTCAAGGAGTTGCGTATGAATTTCTTTTCTAAGAGAAACACTTCTCATAAACACAAAAATACTTCATAGTTGTATGTTTTCGGCCTATGATAGATCCAAATAAGATTTTTTTAGTTCATTCTGATCAAACTTTAGTTTAATAACTTAGCATTTAGGTGTCCACGTGACAGGCTAAATCGCACTCCTATCAAAGATAAACCTAACGTTCACCAACTAAAAATATAGTAAGGGAAGCAGGGATCGTATCCACAGGGAAACAGTGTTCTTTTTACTATTAATTAACTAATCTAGACTACTGGTAACAAAGAGTTGGATTGGTTTGTATATTAAACTAAAGCAAATAATCAAATCGGAAAATAACAATATTAAAGGAATCTAGGGCAACGGTTCACCATAAATGCAGACCGGGATTGGACAACGGACAATAACAATCAATTAACAATCATAATTAGGAAAACATGCATCTCTCGAATCTTATGAATTCCTTAGGATAGAACAACTAGCGGGCTCTCGCTACGTACTAGAAATAATTCCTATCTAATAGCCACAGACCAAAAACATCATATTTATACCTCTCGGCGCATAATCTAAGGTTAATCAAACTCAAATCAAAATAGTCCGGCCGAACAGAATTGACGAGCAATAATAATAAGCTATAGAAATTATAATCAATCAATCAATTAATCAAGTCCACATATAATCCCAATCATGCATTCATGGATCCCCTAAACCCTAGAAATTAAACTACTCACTCATGATAATAAATAACAAAGCAATTAACATAATAGAAAACATGATCAAGCAATAAGATAAATTAAAGCAAGAAACAATACCGACTTGAAGAACAATGGAATAATAAAGCTTGAATCTTTGATTAAAATTAAAACTAAGTGTTTGGAGAAAATAGAGAGAACTAAAGTAGACTAAGTAATTAGAAAACTAGAATAAAAGATGTCACTAAAAATATAAGGGGCTAGTATTTATAGTTTGCCCAAAATAGAGCCCAAAATCGGAAATAAAAACTCGCGAAATACGCTGGAGGTTGGCGGGCGACGCTTCGCCCGATCGGGCGATGTGCTCGATAGTCGGCCCGATCGGGCGAAATTCCGCCCGATCGGGCGGTTGCAAAATGCCCAGAACAGCGCCCAGAATGACCGCCCAATCCGGATCGGGCGAAGCCCGCCCGATCGGGCGCGTGTTGAAACTGCACGATCCTCTATCTTCAAAACGTCATATCTCCTTCATTATTCGTCGGAATTAGGCGAGTGACCACTTGTTGGAAAGATATTGAAGTCTAGAATCCAACCCAATTTACATTACATCATTTGGAGTTGTAGAACTTGAGTTATGCTTAAAATAGTGGACTATAGTCCTTTTTGTACTTCCTTCGTTATTCGCTTTGCTTCAAAACTCTTCAAACTTAATGTTTGTGCTCTCGAAAGTACATAATCTCTTGTATTGATTCAAATGAGTAGGAAATGCACAAAAATATGCTAATTCCTACAATGATGAACCTGAAATTACAAACACACTACAAGGAGCACATTAGTACTAAAAATCGCTCCGAAGAGCTCATTTGAGATCAAAAAGTACTAAGGGACGGGGGTAAAAACTCTATATAAAACACACATATCAAACTCCCCCAAGCTAGATCCTTGCTTGTCCCTAAGCAAGAAAATCATCGATGAATACAAGACCAACTTCACCCCCACCATATTTCAAAATGAAAAACATAATTCAAGGCAAAATCTAACGAGCATGATCAATGTCAACCAATCAAATCCACCCAACCACAAATCCTCCCTAACAATCGTCACGCAAAGCGAACCACAAGTGCACAATGGAATTCAAGACTAGTGCTCACACACTCATCACTCATTTATGTGGCAGGTAAAAGATGTACCCGTTCGCTCCCCTCCCAACATATAAGTGAACAATGCCCTCCCAAACTCACAACACTCGTGTGTCTAGAAAAACATACACTCAACCTAGTAGTCGACTCGGAATGTGTCATGTCATAACTTGCATTGATAAACAACTATTTTCACATAAGTACGGCTCTATGCACAAAGGTCGGAAGGTCTTCAAAGCTTGTAATGTTAGGCTTAGGTAAGGGTGCGGTAAATTTGGATATAATGTGAGCTTAAAGCCTTGGCTTTGGGGAGCATAAATCCTAAATACAACCATGATCAATCACAAGTGATGACCACAACTCTCCCACTCAACACATGAACAATCAAATGAACTACACCATACTTTCTTGCCCTTTTCATCTATAAAACCAATCACTCATAATGATAAGGAATTGTAATACTTGAATGACACAATGCTTTGAATTTATTTTTTTCTGAAAATAATGAACTTCTCTTTTTTTTCTCTCTTTTTTTTTTTTGCTCAATTTCTTTCTCTTTTTTTTTTCCTTTTGTAAAACCTTCACATCTTCTCATCTCTTTGATTTTTCAACTCATTTTTATTTTTCAACAACTATCATGATGAGAGAAACTCCCTTTTTCAATACTCAATATGCTCAAAATGTACCACACTACAACTCCCTCACCTCACTACTATTAGCTCCCCCAAGCTAGGCTTGGGACTAGTAACCAATGGGGCTTTCATGGGCTTGTAATATGGTTAGTCACCGAATAAAGGGCACAAGCACAACATGGGTAGAAAAAGAGGGAACAAATATATCTAAATTCATCTGAAGGCTACCTAAATAGAAAAATGCCTTCGTCCTCCACAATGTGCATGTATATGAGTCATAAAACACTACTAATAGTTGCAAACCAATACTCAAAATCAATGACACACCAGGAAGCTATCACACATCCTAACCAAGTCAACTAGTCAAGCACCAAGTCCACAAGTAGTTAGTCGGAGTTGACTCATGTTAAGGCATCAAAGCAATCGAATATCAAATCATGGCTAACACATCTACATTGCCCATCATCAAATACCAAGAATCAAAATAATTTCCGCTCAAGGGGCACAGGGAAGCATGATATTGTATTCATCGGAACGTATTTTTGTATTTTTTTTTCAAAGCAATAAACACACCAAAATAAACACACAAAAATAAGTAAATGCAAAAATAAAAGGAAAAACATACCTAATATGTACAAGTGAGTGAAACACCCCCCCAAGCTAAATCAGACAATGTCCTCATTGGCTCAAGGGGTATCATGAGGAAAGTGAGCAACTCGTGGCTTATTTGTCGCTGATTCGCAAATCTCCCGATCGGGCAGCAGATCGCCCGATCGGGCGAATTTCGAACCTTTTCGTTGAATCTGTGCGCGCCCGATCGGACGCACCTCGTCCGATCCGGATCGGGCGAAATGCAATGCCTTGTTTTATTGACTTTTCTCAGCCTAGAATCCTTCCTTGACCTTTCTACGACGTCATCATCAACCGCCCGATCGGGCGGAATTTCGCCCGATCGGGCATTTCACTCGCCTTTTGTGTCGATCAGGCCACTTTCGCCCGGTCGGGCGATTTCCCAAATTTTTCTTTGTATCGACACGCGCCCGATCGGGCGCTCTTCGCCCGATCCGGGTCGGGCGAAATGCAAGCTGCTCCGTTTGGCTTTATTCAACTTTTTCGAGCTTGGGGCCTTAGACCTGCATAAAATTAAACACCAAAACTGTAAAATACACTCATCTCGCCTCTCCAATACCAAGGACTACACTGAATCACACACTTGATCAAAAATTATACTAAAACACACAAAACGAAAGCATAAAGTACACTACGGAAAGCAATAAATGGATAGTTAAGTACTCATCCCTTATTAGATTGGTGTAATGTCCCCATTACACAATCTCAGTTTATGCACAGACAATGAAAGGAAGGGGATGAGAGCCACGACAACTCATCGAATGGGGGCACCAAAGATGGTGCCATCTGGTGTCAAATCAATTGCCTTGGATGAGCTATGTGGCGCGGGGGGTGACAGACCACGACCCCGATCATGAATGTGATGCCCACCGTTCACCAAACTTTCGGCCTTTCGGGTCTGAGCATCATCAAATCGTGCTTCCCTTCGAACCCATGCCGAAGAGTTCATACTCCGATTACCTCCACCTGCAAAACAATTTGAAACATGCTCTTTTTCCGAAGGATTGTTGGAGTTAGTATGAGTCAATTTAGTATTAAAATAATCATTAGAAACATTGACTCCAAAACATGACTCCTCTACCATAGGGCTCTTAGCAACATGGGTTAAATTGAAAGTAACCTTGTCATCCCCCACATTTAAGGTCAGCTTGCCATTCTTGACATCTAAGATTGCCCCCGCAGTGTGTAGGAAAGGTCGGCCTAAAATAATAGGGATCTGCCTGTCCTCTTCCATGTCCAACACAACAAAATCAACAGGGATAAAAAATTTACCTACTCTAACAGGCACATCTTCTAGAACACCTAGGGGGTATTTTACAGATCGATCGGCCATTTGCAGAGTTATGTTGGTAACTTTTAAATCACCCATGTTCAATTTAGTACAGACAGACAAGGGCATGACACTAACACTGGCACCTAAATCACATAAGGCTTTGTCAATAAAAAGGTTGCCAATATTACACGGGATAGAGAAACTCCCGGGGTCCTTCAACTTGGGTGGAGACTTATTTTGTAGTAAGGCACTGCACTCTTCAGTAAATGCAACAGTCTCCACCTCACTAAATGCTCTCTTCCTAGTCAAGATGTCTTTCATGTATTTAGCATATGCAGGTACTTGAGTAATTAATTCAATGAAAGGGATCGTTACCTGCAGATTCTTTACCACTTCTAAGAACTTACCAAACTGCTTGTCTAGCTTGTTCTTTAGCTGACGATGAGGGAAGGGAAGTTTGATAGGTGGAACTTGTATCTCAACTTTCTTCTCAACCCTTGTGTCAGCTTCCTTCTCTTTGACCACCTTCTCACTTTCTCTTGGCACAGCACCACTTACAGATACTTCAACCCCTTCCTCTATAGTCATAGGTGGCCCATCATACTCATATCCACTCCGCAAAGTGACAGCATTTACAGACTCTCTGGTCACAGGCTGTGAAGGGAGTTGACCCTTGGGTCTCTCTGCGAGAGTAGTAGCCATTTGTGCCAACTGTTTATCCATGATCTTGTTATGAGCAGTGAGGGCATCGATTTTGGCATCCTTTTCGCTCAGAGACTTTTGCAATTCTAACATCATATTCCGCATCTCAACAAGCATGGGATCAGGCAGTGTGGGTTGAGGCTGTGGAGGAAAGCCAGGTGGTCCACTAGGCTGCGGGTTGTAGTTACTTCGCGGTTGGTAGGGCTGCTGTGGTGGTGGTTGGTAAGGTTGTGGTGGTGGTGGAGGGTGTTGAATCTGGTGGGGGTTCTGAACATTAGTACTCCTATATGATAATAGGGGGTTGTTTTTATACCCCTCATTGTATGAGTTGGAGTACGGATTGTTCTGCTTGTAGGCCTGGAATGCATTGCATTGTTCAATAGAGCTCCTACATTCCGGTGCATAGTGACCTTGCATCCCACAACTATTACAGACATTGGCCAACTGAGCACTCATTGCGGCGACACTAGCTTGTTGGGTGACTTGGGAAGATGCGGTTTGCATGTTATCCAGCTTGTGATGTAGGGCAGTAAGCTGTTCAATAGAGTTCATCTCATGCTTAACACCACGATCGGCAGAACCTCTAGGATTCCCATATTGGGCACTATGGATGGCTATCTCCTCAATCACCTCTAAAGCTCTGGGCACCTCCAGTTGCATAAATCTCCCACTGACAGCTGAATCCAAAAGACACCTAGACTCATTACCCAGACCATTATAGAACTGCTGAACCAGGAACCAGTCCTCCAGGCCATGGTGTGGGCACTCTCTTTGCAAGTCCTTGAATCTTTCCCAAACTTCGAACAAACTCTCATCTTCTTGTTGAGAGATACCTAATATCTGTCCCCTTAGACGAGCTGTCTTCTCAGGTGGGAAATATTTAACATAGAACGCAAGGGCCAAAGAATTCCAATCGGTGATTTTCATAGCTGCGCGGTTGAGACTATTAATCCATAGCTTTGCCTTCCCACTCAATGAAAATGGAAAGAGTATCTCCATAGTCTGCTCTAGTGTTAAATTCTTCTACTTGATGGTGGCACAATACTGAATGAAAGACTGAATATGGAGATTAGGATCTTCACCCTTTTCCCCACCGAATTGGTGTCTCTCGATCATGTTTATCAGCTGGGGTTCGATCTTGAAATTCTCGACCGCAATGGAAGGCATGATTGCCTTGGGAAGCATAGACAGACTTGGTTTAGAGTAGTCAGTAAGCCTTGGCACAAGTGGGGGTGGCGGTGGTGGTGCTTGGTCACCCATATCTGAATCTGTATGGAATAGATTGCTAATCAGATAGTCGGATTCAAAGTCAAAATAGTCTCTCAACTGTTCAACGAATCTACGCCGTCTACGAAAGGTCCGTTCAGGTTCAGGATCGAACGAAGTAAGATCGCTGGTATGGACAGTCCTGGGCATAAACAAGCAAAAACTAGAAAACAGTCGTGAGATCCGGTCTCAAGGAACAGGAGTCCCTTGAGAAGTAACAAACAATAATCTAGAAAAATAATTAATAACAGAAAATAAAACCGTTTCCCCGGCAACGGCGCCAAAATTTGACAGGCTAAATCGCACTCCTATCAAAGATAAACCTAACGTTCACCAACTAAAAATATAGTAAGGGAAGCAGGGATCGTATCCACAGGGAAAGTGTTCTTTCTACTATTATTTAACTAATCTAGACTACTGGTAACAAAGAGTTGGATTGGTTTGTATATTAACCTAAAGCAAATAAACAAATCGGAAAATAACAATATTAAAGGAATCTAGGGCAACGGTTCACCATAAATGCAGACCGGGATTGGACAACGGACAATAACAATCAATTAACAATCATAATTAGGAAAACATGCATCTCTCGAATCTTATGAATTCCTTAGGATAGAACAACTAGCTGGCTCTCGCTACGTTCTAGAAATAATTCCTATCTAATAGCCACAGACCAAAAACATCATATTTATACCTCTCGGCGCATAATCTAAGGTAAATCAAACTCAAATCAAAATAGTCCGGCCGAACAGAATTGACGAGAAATAATAATAAGCTATAGAAATTATAATCAATCAATCAATTAATCAAGTCCACATATAATCCCAATCATGCATTCATGGATCCCCTAAACCCTAGAAATTAAACTACTCACTCATGATAATAAATAACAAAGCAATTAACATAATAGAAAACATGATCACGCAATAAGATAAATTAAAGCAAGAAACAATACCGACTTGAAGAACAATGGAATAATAAAGCTTGAATCTTTGATTAAAATTAAAACTAAGTGTTTGGAGAAAATAGAGAGAACTAAAATAGACTAAGTAATTAGAAAACTAGAATAAAAGATGTCACTAAAAATATAAGGGGCTAGTATTTATAGTTTGCCCAAAATAGAGCCCAAAATCGGAAATAAAAACTCGCGAAATACGCTGGAGGTTGGCGTCGCCCGATCGGGCGACGCTTCGCCCGATCGGGCGATGTGCTCGATAGTCGGCCCGATCGGGCGAAATTCCGCCCGATCGGGCGGTTGCAAAATGAAGGAAATAATGCCCTTGGTCCAAGTATGCATTCAATGTTAAGTCTAATAAATGCGGTTCAGTATTAATTAACAAGTTAATAATTCAGTGAGATCAAGTGAGCTGAATGCCTAGCTAGAGGCCGCTTCAGTTCAAGTGGAATTAATGATATTAATCCACAGCTTACTCTTGACTGAACCCGTAGGGTCACACAAATAGTACGTAAACGGATCAAGTATTTAATGGCATTAAATACTCCATCTATGGATATTCGGAATCGACGGATCTTGGTTTCAGTGGGAGCTGAGATCGTCACAGGCAAGAAATGAATACTCCGGAAACGATGATATTGCCGGAAACGGAAATATGGATCGTATCGGAAATATAAATATTATCCAAGTCGTAGATGTTGCCGGAAACGGAAACATGGTACGTATCGGAAAATATTATCGGAAATGGAAATATTGCCGGAATCGGAAATATTGCCGGAAACGGAAATATTGTCAGAATCGGAAATATTATCGGAATCGGAAAATAATTCCGGAAACGGAAATATTAAATATTTGTTCGAAGCGGAAATTAATTCCGGAATCGGAAATATTAAATATTGTTCGTATCGGAAATGAATTCCGGAACCGGGAATTTAATCGGAAGCGTATCGTACGAATAAGCATCGGACGAGGCCTGCCGGACGAGGGCCCAGTACGAAGCCAGGCCATCGCCCAGCAAGCCAAGCGCGCCACACGAACAACCAAGGCCACGCCAGGCCCAGCGCAAGGCCAGGCCCAGCAGGCCGTGGCAGCGCGCGCAGCGCGCGCAGCAATGGGCTGCGAGCATTGCTGCAGCTCGCGTGGGCTTGTAGCTCGCGTAGGCCGAGCGGCCGTGTGGGCTGTGTGCGGGCATGGCCTACACGCTTGCGGGTCATGCTCGTGTAGAGTTTGTGTTCACATACGAAACCTAAAGAGTATAGGATTTGTTTAATGATTAAAATTCCTAATCCTAAAAGATAAATTAATTAAATAAGAATTCTACTAGGATTCTAATTTAATTAATTCGTATCCTAGTAGGATTCGATTACTTATTCCATGGTCTATAAATATGAGTTAAGGGCTCATAATTTATATCGAGTATTCAAGTATTCAAAGTGATTTTTGAGAGCAAAAATTCAGTCATATAATTGCCTACAATAGCTGAAAATTCTAAGTACCTTAAGGGCGATCCTAGTTGGTCAAGCTTAAGGCGGATCCGGACGTGCTGTGGACTATCTACGGAGGGACGACACTTGGAGTCCTAAAGACTTGTTCTTGTTCGGTTCGGGCGCAGCTAGGGAGGGCACGCAACAAAGCGTATGCATCTAAACTATGCTAAATGATTATGTGTAAATAATATGCTTTCCTGGCTTTATGGTTTTTCCGCATGATTTATGTTTTGTCATATGAATCATAACCTAACAGTGGTATCACGAGCCTCTTATTATTTTCATAATCTAAATTGCATGAACATGGTTAAATATTACAAATTTGCAAGAATTAAAAGGGGTGATTAATTTTCGTAATTGTTAATTAATTGCAAATTGCGTTTATTTAATTATACGTACGCAGTTTTTCGGCAGTTTCTTCGTTACGCATCCAAATCGAGTGATTTTTGTGTCAATTCCGCATGTAAAAGGCATTCTAAAATTTTGACAAAAAATGTATTTTTCGGCCGAACCCAGAATTCTCAAATTCGAAGCCTAACTATGACTTTTCGGAGGTTTTAGTTTTTCGAATGCAAAATTTCGTAAATTTAAGATAATAAATTAAATATTTGCGATTCTTGTTGTTAAATCTTGAATTTTTGATTGACCTACTGTATATGTTTAACAAGTTTGAATGCCTAGCCTTGTTAATTATGCAATCTAATTTGTAATTATGATTAATTTGTTGAAAATTGGAATAATTTAGAATTAATTTGATTTTCATAATTAGTTATAATTTAATTAGATACCTATGATTAAAAACCACCATAAAAATTGTAAATTTATGTTAAATTTTAAATTTTTATGACCTAGACTTGAATCCATGTTAATCGGAAATCAATTAAATAATAAATTTTCGATTTTTCGCCCTAGAATTATGAAATTAATATTATTTATTAATTTATCATTAATTTTGAATATAAATTTTTAATTTTATGCGACTCGCTCATATAACTTGCACGCACAAAGCAATGGACGCTACGTGTTACCCTTAAGGGGTGTTGTATAGTGCGGGCATGCGACGACGAGCAAGGGAGCTCGTCGCCCATGCGGTACGAATGCAGCGAGCAAGGGCATGGTGCACGAGCACAAGGCAGCAGCCCTGCCTTGTGTCGTGGGCTGTGAGCAATTGGCGTGTGGGCAGGGGCGAAAGCAAGGCACAACAGTCGCGTGTGGGCAGCAAGCGTGCTGCGCCACAGCGCGCACTGCCTCGCGCAAGCATGTGGAGCCTCGCGCGCAGCGAGCGCAAGCTCGCGTGCCACGAGCTCTACGCACAGCGTCGATGCCTCGCGCGCAGCGAGCGCCAGCTCGCATACTGCTGCCTCGTGCGATGAGCGCAAGCTCGCGTGCGGGAAAGGCAGGCGCGCAGCGAGCGATGGCTCGCATGGATCGAGCGCTGGCAAGCGAGCGCAGCGAGCGATGGCTCGCGTGCATCGAGCGCTGGCGCGCGCAGCGAGCACCAGCTCGCGTGATGCCTTGCGATGGTGAGCAGCAGCGATGCGACGCAACGCATGGGCTGCGCGCACATGGCCAGCGATGGCTGTATGCGTGTGGCCCATGGGCGTGCATTGCGTTGGGTTGTTGCGTTGCGATTAGATCGTTTTGAAATTTTAATTTGAAATTTTCAGTTTACGTAATTTTAATTAATTTTAAAATTAATAATTTAAATTATTTTCTTGGATTTTAATTTTGAATATTGTAATTATAATAAATTTTATTTATTCTAATTATTTTACTAAAATTAAAATCATGAATTAATTTAAATACGACTGAAATTAAATTAAATTTTGGATTCAATTATAAATTTATATGAGCTTTAAATTTTAATTAAATTTGTATGTTTCCGGTTAGACTAGAAATACATTTTTATGTTTAAAATTAGTAAAGCGTATGAATTTATTGGTTTAAGTGGGAGCTCTTTTTAGTAATATACTCTTGATTAGGTCTACAAATCCTTAAGGTTAAAACAACTTGATTAGAATTAATAAGGACTGAATAATTTGTAGATTATTGGTGCCCTTGATTAATTGCTGCAAATGTTTATGTGATGCATAATGTGTTTTACTAACCAGCTATGTGGGCCATTCATGATAATGAATGGGTGAATGGTATATATTGTATATGTACTGTTTTGCAGGTTATGAAGTGACTAGTATGGCCCAAATAGGATAGAAAATATGGTATGTGAACCATTAATTTGAATGTAATTGGTCTAAAGTACCAAAATTGTTTTTCAATTCAAATATGGTCTGCGTACCATCAAATAGTTGTAATTAGTTTAATTATAGCTTATCCTATTTGAAGAAAATGGTGCCTCCCACGGAGATTTTCGAGACGGACTTTGAAGTTGAAGCTTCAAGATGAAGTCAGGCCATACTAGATCACATTTATCTTATGCATTCTTTAAGTTATTTATTGCTTTAAATATGTCTTAATTATGCATGAGATTGCGGCTTGATTATGTTGCATGATTAAGGATTTTAGTTCACTTAAAATCTAACCAACATAGTAAGAGCCTTAAGTTCCAAACTTAAAAATTGAGTTAAAAGGTGCCATGCCAAAATATACACTTGCTTGGATATCCTTTACATCAATCTAGTAATAGTTTTCGCTCAGCGAGGTGTTACTTATTGGTCCTAAAGGGGCAAGGTACACAAATAATTGTGAGTACATGTTAGTTTTGGTGAAACTCAACGATATAAGTAAGGAGTCCTTTTATGTCGTGGCAAAATCGATAGGTTTACCTAATAAGTTCTTAGACGTGCCTATCAACCAAGAATAGTTTCTAGACTATTAGCAAAAGGTTTTTGCTTACCTAAGATGTTTTAGAATTAAGTCGACAAACTGTGCTTAATTCTTCAATGATTTTAGGATCTTGGAATCATTTTATTCACACCTGCCGGAACACATAATTCGAATGAAATGCTAATGACTTGTTTAAATTGCATGATTGCTTTAATTTTCAAGTTATTACTCATGATAAATGTTTAGACTTTGCATGCTTCAATGAAAGTTTTAATTATTGTTTATAATTAAATATCTTGCACTGCAGTAAACCGTTTTAGAAAGGTAACAGTAAATTTCCTCGATTGGTAGTGAATCCAAGAACGATTCACGGAAATGAGAGAAAGTGAGCAATTTAAAATGTACATTTCTTATATCGACTTTTATGGTTGTTTTCGAATATCAAAATCGAATGACAAAACAATTGGTGCTTGTGAATTCAAAATACACTGTAGTTTTGAGATCATAAAGCATTGAGCTTAAACGCTCAGCTTTACCAATGGTTAACAACCTAACATCTTTGTCCATTTAATTCTCGAATGAGTCTAATCCCTAAGACATTCGAACAGATCGATGCTTAGAGAACTTTAGAAGCTTCTGGTAAGATCATCTAGTTGAAACAGAATATTCAACATAAATGGTAAGAACTTTGATAAAATGACATTGGACATGTCTAACAAAGTATAAAAGTCAACACTAGAGAATTCAATTCTTAAGACTATAAGAAAGGGTACAAGAAATAGGAAAACAAAGGAACAAATGAAAGGAATTTACGATTCCGGTTCTACCTATAAGTTTATGTTTAAAGAGAAGTGACCTAGCAATCAAACTTCCTTGGTATCATATACCGCTTGAGGTTCTTACTTCGGTAATAACTCAAATAATGGAAGTTAGGCTACACTAATGGCCTACAAGTGAAAAATGAAGCATGGCAATGCTACATTAGTTGTAGGGTCATCTAGTTTGTTTTAAGTCTGTTGTTCCTAAGTTTTGGTTGATGACACACACATATTGCAAACTTCCTGATTATGGTTGCTAAATGACTTTGAACAGGCAAATGCCCAAGTTTCTATTAGGATAGGAACTTGAATAAGCTGGTGAAGTTCCTGATGTACACTTGGAACAGTCACTGGAGTTCCAGAGCTGGAAGTTGTATCTGTTCCAGTTTGAAGTCACAAGAGGAGCAACACAGTTACATATCAAGAGTTCCGAATATCCACAAGAACTATTACAGACTCATAGCCAAGAGTTCCTGTATTAGCAAGAGAGGAACTCATCAATGTTCCTTAGCTGGAACGTCTGAAGCTTCTGAGTTGCAAGTTCCAGACAAAGGGAAGACATAAAGTCTAGGTAGTCTACTGTACTTAGAATTTTATGTAAATATTAATTATGCTAATGGTATATAGAGTACTCAAGGAACTTATGATTTAATTAGGCCATTTATTTTATTGGAAGCAATTTTTATGGAAAACATTTACATAAATAAAAACAAGTTTTACATATTTAATATAAAATAGATTTACGTTTTATTTTATTTAAACAAAACTTATTTTCCTAAAAATTCTCCTAAGTTTTTGTAGATAAATAAAATCTGTTTTAAAGAAATATTTTAGGGTTTGATTGAGTCAAACCACTAACTGCTTTATGGCTGAACGTGGGAAGTGGTCTTCCCCTTGTTCCTCAAGTCAAGGGACGTGGAGACCAAAGTGCTGGCAGTTAGCAGTTGAGGTTTTGAAGGGAACTAACCCTAAGGATAAACACTATAAAAGGGAAATCGTTTTTGGTTTAAGGTACACAAACATTCTGAGAGTTCTTGCTTTCCTAAAAACGTTTTGTCTAAGATTTTCTAAAACAGTTTGTGTCCTAGTTAAATCAAAGTTCCTAAGTTCCTTATATCCACACAAAAGCATTATTAATATCTAGAGTTATCCAAACACGAATTATATTTTGTATTAGTAAGGATAGAGTTATCCTGTTCAGACTTAGAGTTTAAGTCTGAGAGAGAGAAGTTAAGGAGTTGTAATCGAAGTAGATTACTGTGAGGAACACGAGTTTGAGAGGAACTTGTGTTGGAGAGATTATTGTAATCGAGGCATTACCATAATAAAAGAATTCTCTTCTTGATTAGTATCAAGAAGTTTTCACAATTGTTGTTATTGTCTTCTCTATTCTCAGTTCCTTGATTGTTTCTTAAGTTCCGCAAGAAACTCTATCAAAGTTCTAATTACAATTCACCCCCCCCCCCTCTTGTGCGTGTTCCTACTGGAATAACAGTTGGTATCAGAGCCAGTACTCACTAAAACACAGGAAACCCTGTTTGAGTCAAGTTCCTGAAAGTATGAACTCACAAGAGAAACTGGAAGAAGGTTACTCGACACAAAGGCCACCTATGTTCAATGGCAAGTTCTACTCATACTGGAAGAATAGAATGGAGATATTCATCAAAGCTGAAAATTACCAAGTTTGGCGTGTAATTGAAGTTGGAGACTTCGAGGTAACAAAGACCAATGCTGAAAACGAGGTAGTTCCTAAACCAATGTCTGAATTTTCTAAAGAAGACTTTGATAAATATGAGATGAATGCCATGGCTGTCAAAATCTTACATTGTGGGCTTGGACCTCATGAACACAACAGAGTCATGGGGTGCAAGAACGCAAAACAGATTTGGGAACTACTTCAAGTAACCCACGAAGGAACTATGAAGTTAAGCGTTCCAAAATTGACCTTTTGATGTCTAAATATGAAAGATTTGAAATGCTTCCAAAAGAAACTATTCAAGAAATGTTCACTAGATTTACTAACATAACCAATGAATTAGTTTCTCTTGGTAGAATCATTCCCACAGATGAACAGGTAAGAAAAATACTAAGAAGCATGCCACAAGATGATCGTTGGAGAACAAAGGTCACTGCACTGTTTGAGACCAAGGACTTCACCAAGTTCAACATTGAACAACTTGCTGGTTCCTTGATGACACACGAATTACATCTTGGAGCTGCTGTTCCCGAGAGCTCAAGAAGTCGAGGACTTGCTCTAAAGGCTGAGGAACTCGATGAATCTGAACCAGATGAAGAAGAGGCTGCCATGCTGGTCAGAAGAATGAGAAAGCTCTATAGGAACTTCAAACCAGGAAACCAGAAAGGAAGGAACTTTGCCAAGAAAATCACTAGTTCCAAAACTGAGCAAGGTTGCTTCAAATGTGGAGAAACTGATCATCAAATTCGTGAATGCCCTCTGTGGGAGAACGACAAGACCAGAGGAAAAGGGAAGGAACAGGTCAAAGATCGCTTTAACAAGTCTACCTTCAACAGACCAAACTTCAAGAAGGCCATGATAGCTGCATGGGGCGAAACAACAGACTCAGAAGACGATGAGGAACAACCAAATGAAGAAACTGCAAATCTCTGTCTTATGGCTAGAACAGAAGGAACTGATCAAGTTCCATCAGAAGAAGTAAGTCCCTCCACTCTTCAGTGTCTCTCAAAGTCAAAACTAATTGAACTATTGCTAGAAACTCTACATGATTACAAAAAGCTAAGTATATTAAAAGCACAAAGTGATAGAGCCTTGGAACTCAGTAAAGACCACATAAATTATCTGAACAATATTAGATCTGATGTCCAAGGCAGGTTCTTTGAATTACTAGATAGAAATACCTCTATTAATGAGTCATTCGAAAAAATTAGAAATGAAAACATCCTTCTACAAGTTCAACTCAGTCAATATAAGATGTTTAATCTAAGTTTAGATCCTACAAAATCCTTGGAAATCAACATGGGAGTTTTTAACATCGACTTAGAAAACTTAAACAAAGATCTGATCACCACAAAGGAACAAAAAGAAAAACTGGAAAGGGAACTATCCATGGCCAGGGCACAGAGACAACCACCTAAAGTTCCTCCCAAATGGATTGAGAATGCTCAATCTAAGAGAACAGAAGGATTGGGCTTTACCCATAAAACCAGTCATAAGAAGAAGTATGTGGATCTTCCTAGTGTAAAAGTCTGCTTCTCATGTGGAAGTGGAAGTCACATAAGTACTGAGTGTTCCAAGATGAAGGAACAGGATCAAAGAAACATAAATTATGTCAAGCAAAAATGGGTTAAGAAGTCTGAAGTTATAGTTGAAAAGGAACTCGAGGAAACCCGAGTTCCTGTAACTAACCTTTGATCTCTTTACAGACTCTAGTGAAGGGGAACAGCTCGTGGTATCTCGACAGCGGGTGTTCCAAACACATGACAGGAGACAAATCTAAATTCCTCTCACTAGAAGCCTACAATGGAGGAACTGTGACCTTTGGAGACAACATGAAAGGAGAAATTGTTGGAATTGGAAAGGTTGGAAGGTCAAGTTCCTACGCCATTGAAAATGTATTTTTAGTCGAGGGTTTGATGCACAGTCTACTAAGCATCTCTCAATTCTGTGACAAAGGAAACTCTGTAAGTTTTACTTCTGAAAACTGTCAAATCATAAACAATAACACTGGGAAGGTTATTTTGGAAGGAACTCGTAAAGGGAACACATATTCTGTGGATCTCAATACAGTTCCCAGGAACAATCTAACCTGCCTCAGTGCCCTTGAAGAAAATTCCCTACTATGGCACAGGAGGTTTGGACATGCTAGTTTCTCTCTGCTTGACAAACTAAGATCAAAGGAACTGGTTCGAGGACTCCCCTCAATCAAGTTCCTAACTGATAAAGTGTGTGATGCATGTGCAAAAGGCAAGCATGTCCGAAGTTCCTTTAAATCTAAGAAATTGGTAAGCACCACAAAACCATTGGAGCTCATCCATATGGACTTATGTGGACCAATGAGAATTCAAAGCAGAAGTGGGAAAAAATATGTATTAGTTATTGTTGATGATTACTCTCGCTTTACTTGGGTCATATTTCTAACAAGCAAGGATGAAACGTTTGATGAGTTTGTTACATTTTCAAAGAAAATCCAGAAAACCACAGGTCACCAACTGATCCATATAAGATCAGATCATGGAACAGAATTTGAAAATTACAAATTCGATGAATACTGCAAGGAACAAGGTATGGACCACAATTTCTCAGCTCCCAGAACTCCACAACAAAATGGAGTTGTTGAGAGGAAAAATAGAACCCTAGAGGACATGGCAAGAACCATGCTAATAGCCAGTTCCCTGCCTAGGAACTTCTGGGCTGAAGCAGTCAATACTGCTTGTTACATTATAAATAGAGTTATGATTCGAGCAATCCTAAACAAAACCCCCTATGAGCTACTAAAAGGTATAAAACCCAACATCTCTTACTTTAGAGCCTTTGGCAGCAAATGTTTTGTCCACAACAATGGAAAAAGGAACTTGGGGAAGTTTGATGAAAGAAGCGATGAGGCAGTGTTCCTAGGATATGCCTTAAATAGCAAGGCTTATAGAGTTTATAACAAAAGATCTATGTGTGTTGAGGAAAGTGTACATATAATATTTGATGAATCTAACAAAACTGACATAGTACAGGAACAAGAATTTTTCGAGATTGGTTTATCTCGTGCTGCAGAAAATGATGAGGAGTTCCAACTAAGCAAACACACAGCCAGAGGAACTGCTCAACAAAATCAAGAAGTTCCCGTACTAGAGGAACAAGCAGAAAACCAAGAAGATCCAGAAACAACACCAGAGGAACCCCACAATGACCAACAGGGAACTCAGGTCATAGAAGGAACTGACGAAAATGCCACAACACCAGTAGCTCAATTTCAACCTAAACCTTGGAAGCATCTAAAGTCCCACCCAATGGAACTCATTGTGAGTGACATCAGAAAAGGAACTCAGACAAGGTCACAACTAAGGAACTTTTGCGCATTCCACGCGTTCCTCTCCATATTTGAGCCAAGAAATCACACTGAGGCTCTGGAAGACGCTGACTGGATCATTGCCATGCAAGAAGAATTAAATGAATTCAAAAGAAACAAGGTATGGCACTTGGAACCCAAACCAAAACACCAGAAGGTGATAGGGCTGAAATGGGTGTTCCGGAACAAGAAAGATGAACATGCAACAATCATAAGGAACAAAGCAAGGTTAGTGGTCAAAGGTTATAACCAACAGGAAGGCATTGACTTTGAAGAAACATTTGCACCTGTTGCTAGATTAGAAGCCATTAGAATCTTAATTGCTTTTGCTGCTTTCATGGGTTTTAAACTTTATCAAATGGATGTTAAATGTGCTTTCTTAAACGGTTTCTTAGAGGAAGATGTTTATGTGGAACAGCCCCCTGGATTTGAAAATCCCGAATTTCCAAATCATATTTACAAATTAGATAAGGCTCTCTATGGACTAAAACAAGCCCCTAGATCTTGGTACGAGAGATTATCAAAGTTCCTCCTTCAAAATGATTTTAAAAGAGGTAGAATAGACAAAACCTTATTCTTAAAATCTAGAGGAACTGACTTGTTAGTAGTTCAAATTTATGTTGATGATATATTATTTGGAGCAACTAATGAAAATTTGTGCAAGGATTTTGCAAGCTTGATGAGCAGTGAATTTGAAATGAGTATGATGGGGGAACTCAACTTCTTCCTTGGTTTACAAATCAAGCAAACCGAGGAGGGAATCATGATACACCAACAAAAGTATGTGAAGGAACTCCTAAAGAAATATGAGCTAGAATCAGCCAAAGTAAATCACACTCCCATGGGAACTGCTACCAGATTAGACACTGATCCAAATGGGAAAAGTGTGAATCAAACGAAATACAGAGTGTAGGACTATGTGCAAGATTTCAATCAAATCCAAAGGAGTCCCATCTAACTGCGGTGAAAAGAATACTAAGATATCTCAAAGGAACTGATGACCTATGCCTATACTATCCAAGAAGTGGATCCTTCGAGCTAAGAGGATATGCGGATGCTGATTATGCAGGTGACTTAGTGAATAGAAAAAGCACATCAGGTATGGTACAGTTCCTAGGTCCATGCATGGTTTCTTGGGGTTCCAAGAAACATAACACTGTTGCTCTATCCACAGCTGAAGCTGAGTATGTAGCTGCTGCAGCTTGTTGCTCACAAATTCTATGGATAAAACAACAGCTAAGAGATTTTGGTATTATCTATGATTGTGTTCCTATCTATTGTGATAACACTAGTGCTATTTGTATTTCAAAAGATCCGGTTCATCACTCCCGAGTCAAACACATCCACATCAGACACCATTTCCTTAAAGATAATGTTGAGAAAGGTTTGATCAAATTAGATTTTTGCCAAACTGATCACCAAATTGCTGATATTTTAACTAAGCCTTTGAACAGAGAGAAACATGAGAAAATGAGAATGGAACTCGGAATGATCAAGCTAAGGTAATTGCCAAATTGAAGTTCCTCTAAGGCAAAAGCAAAAATCATGGTACATATAGACTATTACAAACACAAAATCTTGTGTGCAAACATAGTTGAAGCTTACCATCGTGGCAAATTCACTCACACTTCAAATGAGCAAGGTAAGCAGTTCCTTTCAAACTAGTTAAGTCAGAGATACGAAATTAAGCAAGTCAAAGTCAAACACAATTTTTTTTCTACATTTTCCTTTTATTTTTATCTATTTATTTTTTAAATTAAAAACCGAATACCCATATTCAAAGAATGTTTGGAACGGTTCCATTGGCAATAAATAGGAGAAACTCTTCCCTTTCCACAATCAATCCATGCAACCCCCTTTCTCTCTCTCACACGCCTTCTCCACTGACATCACCTCTCCTTCCACCTATAAAAACCTCCACCATGGTTCTCACAAGCAACAACACTGATCTCACATCCCTCAAACGAAAGAGAAACCCTTCATCTCCAGTTCCCATGGATACCTCACCCATTCAATCGCCAATTCCTCTTCGATCCCACAATCCAATGCTCGCAATCACTCAGGGGGAACAAACCGACACTGACATCGAAATGAAATCCCCAATCTCAAACCCTAGATCCTCCACAAGAAAATCCAAAAAACGACGAGTGGAAGCTTCTGGTGAAAACATCGAGGAAACAGAGGAGATTGCTCAAACTAAGGGGGAAGCAAAAGGGTCCAAGAAACTCACTGCAAAGGAAAACAATCTGGTCGAGGGGTTCGCAATCAACTCAACATGGTGTGAAGCCACGAAATTTAAAGAGTTGATGGAAATCCTTGAACAACAAAAGTGGGTAAGTCTGTTGAGTACCTATGCCAAATCCCCCTTAATTCCTGAAGCTATGAAAGAATTCTGCAAGAACTTTGCATGTGTTGATAATGTATGTTCAAGTAAAGTGAATGGAACTCGCATCGAATTTGATGCCTCTTATCTGGAACAGCTGTTTGGTACACCCAATAGGGGTTTTGATATGTGGCTCAAAGGTCAAATCACAGTGACCATAGATAATGTAGATGAGAAAGATATAGTTGGTTCCATTGGAGGAGATTCTAAAGTATCCACCTCCACCTCACACAACTGCTTTTCACCTCTTCAAAAATTACTGTTTAATATTGTGTGGAGAGGTGTAGTTCCTCGAACTCAGAAAAGGAACATAGCAAGTCTGTTTGATGCATGTCTCATGTATTGTCTTGAAAGGAAAATTCCCATAAACTTTCCTGCAATCATGATCAAACACTTATCCACCTGTATCCCCAAATTCAAAATTCCATACTCCTCCCTTCTTACAGAAATCTTCAAAAGCTTCTCAGTTGACCTTAGCCCATACTTTGTGATTCCCTTAAAATCCACCCAAATCCTTCAACTTGAAATGCTCCATCTATTAAATCTTAAAGTGGTTCAGGGTAAAGTCATTAGGGCTGGAAAGGAAGAGAAACAAGATGAGGAAGATCAGGAAGGAACTGTAGTTAAAGAAGAAGTGGAGGAGGAGGAGGAACTCGAACAAATAGAGGTCCCTTTATCTCGAGGGAACAAGAAGAGTGTAGGAAAAAGAAAGAGCTTGAGGGTGGCAATGAAGGAGAACAAGAAAAGAGGGCCTGTCTTCATGGAAATAAATGAGGAAGGGGATGTCAAGGAGATGCCCATAGAGGAGGATGCTGTTCCACTGAATCAAGAGGAACTGCCTGAAACTGTTGGGCCAAGAAAAAGGACACCCAGATCCTCCAAAAAGTCCAAAGCTCGTCGTGTTCCATCTGAACAGGAACATGTTCAAGATCATGGGGGTGCCTGGAACACAAAGGATGATCAGATATTGGAGCTAAAGGCAACAGTTGCTCGTCTGGTGGAACTACAGGAGGGAACAGATCACAGGATTAGCTCAATGCAGGCCCACATAGGTGCATTGGTTACAAGTGTCAAGACTCTCCAAAACAATCTTCACCACTACTCAGAACAAGCCAATGCAACTCGTGCCACAATCCTCACCAAGATCAACAATCTGGAATCTTTTGAGGAGACTGTGATAGAAGAAACTGCTGGTTCTGGTTCCCCATCCCAAGCCTAAATCACCCTATCCCATGTTTCTTTTATCTTTTGCCATGGAACAATCTTTTTAATTTTGCTTTCGGTTTGTATAATTTTCAAACTTGGGTATTTGTTCCATCTTATTTTGACTTGCTTGGTTACACATATCTGTGCTTTCTAGTTTTGATCATTACTGCTTGCTTTCAATTTACTGTATGAGTTGGTTTAATACTTTGAGGCTAGCTTAACTTGCCAAACGTTGATCGTGGGGCACTGTGTTTGGAATGGCTATATTTCGTGCTATGCTTTTTGTTGATGTCAACAGGGGGAAGTCAAGGGTGCAAACTTCCAAGGCACACTCAATCCCAGTTCCTGCATCAATCTCTCTGAATCTCTCTGTAAGGTTATTTTTCTTTCTTTCTTCTCTTTAATCTTTTTCTTTTGTTTTTCAATTTTTATGTTCTGTTTCACAATAGTCTGTATAAGTTCTTGTTTGTACTTACTCTCTTTGTAAAAAGTTTGCAAGTGTTGTCATCACCAAAAAGGGGGAATATTGTTGTTCCTAAGTTTTGGTTGATGACACACACATATTGCAAACTTCCTGATTATGGTTGCTAAATGACTTTGAACAGGCAAATGCCCAAGTTTCTATTAGGATAGGAACTTGAATAAGCTGGTGAAGTTCCTGATGTACACTTGGAACAGTCACTGGAGTTCCAGAGCTGGAAGTTGTATCTGTTCCAGTTTGAAGTCACAAGAGGAGCAACACAGTTACATATCAAGAGTTCCGAATATCCACAAGAACTATTACAGACTCATAGCCAAGAGTTCCTGTATTAGCAAGAGAGGAACTCATCAATGTTCCTTAGCTGGAACGTCTGAAGCTTCTGAGTTGCAAGTTCCAGACAAAGGGAAGACATAAAGTCTAGGTAGTCTACTGTACTTAGAATTTTATGTAAATATTAATTATGCTAATGGTATATAGAGTACTCAAGGAACTTATGATTTAATTAGGCCATTTATTTTATTGGAAGCAATTTTTATGGAAAACATTTACATAAATAAAAACAAGTTTTACATATTTAATATAAAATAGATTTACGTTTTATTTTATTTAAACAAAACTTATTTTCCTAAAAATTCTCCTAAGTTTTTGTAGATAAATAAAATCTGTTTTAAAGAAATATTTTAGGGTTTGATTGAGTCAAACCACTAACTGCTTTATGGCTGAACGTGGGAAGTGGTCTTCCCCTTGTTCCTCAAGTCAAGGGACGTGGAGACCAAAGTGCTGGCAGTTAGAAGTTGAGGTTTTGAAGGGAACTAACCCTAAGGATAAACACTATAAAAGGGAAATCGTTTTTGGTTTAAGGTACACAAACATTCTGAGAGTTCTTGCTTTCCTAAAAACGTTTTGTCTAAGATTTTCTAAAACAGTTTGTGTCCTAGTTAAATCAAAGTTCCTAAGTTCCTTATATCCACACAAAAGCATTATTAATATCTAGAGTTATCCAAACACGAATTATATTTTGTATTAGTAAGGATAGAGTTATCCTGTTCAGACTTAGAGTTTAAGTTTGAGAGAGAGAAGTTAAGGAGTTGTAATCGAAGTAGATTACTGTGAGGAACACGAGTTTGAGAGGAACTTGTGTTGGAGAGATTATTGTAATCGAGGCATTACCATAATAAAAGAATTCTCTTCTTGATTAGTATCAAGAAGTTTTCACAATTGTTGTTATTGTCTTCTCTATTCTCAGTTCCTTGATTGTTTCTTAAGTTCCGCAAGAAACTCTATCAAAGTTCTAATTACAATTCACCCCCCCCCCTCTTGTGCGTGTTCCTACTGGAATAACAAAGTCCTTCAAGGCTGGAACTTAATGGCTATTTTGTTCCATAATCAGCATACCTAAATTTCTGTTTCAAACACAGAAAGACTCACATTCAAGAAAACAAAAACAATGTTTGTTTGTTTATTTGAATGAAATGGTCAATTACGGGTTGAGTCAATATGCTTGATTAAAACAAACAACTCTTTAACAATAAAACTTTACTAGGTTCAAATCAACCCCTTGATTTGAGTTCCACTAATCTTTGGCATTGTTGCTTAGACCATATCAACAAGTTAACATTCAAAAGCTCTATTTTGATGGACTTTTGAAAGTTGATTGATTTCTAGATCAATTTAAGACAGCTAGTCTTACTTGTTGAAAGTAACAAAAGATATGAACTATTGTTAGAACGCCTAGACAATAGAGTTCAAAGCTAAAGAAAGATTTTATGACTTTATTATTTCACATGGATTTGAGTGAATATAGGTTTATTTACTCAAATGTGATATAAGTTGAATCTGTTTGGCCAGTTCAAAGATTCAGAAGTATAAAATCCACTTGGCAAGAAATCATAAAGATCTAGGTTAGATCATGATTACTTGAGACCAAATATGATCATCAATGATTGTGTGTTGTAATTTCACAATCTAGGTCCATAAGATATGGCATATCTTAGTTGGAATAATCGAAGTCAATTAGTACTTGATTCGATTAATGATGAATCATAAAGACTTTTCCTATAATTTCTAAAACAAAATGCTCAACTACCACCAAACTAAACCAAAATCGTCAAAGCTATTGAAAAGTAATTTCAGAATAACTTTTCATAAAATATATCTAGAGAGTTGCAAAACTCAGTGGGAGCTTAGTGTTTGTCATTCGACAAACTAAGGCCCAAGTATAGATATATGTTTCATTGTGATTTATTCAAATGAGACACAAGGGTATTGTTTCTACCACGAATTTTTGAGAACATAATGTTTGTTTGCTCGAAATAATGTCCTTTTGGAGATTCGTTTCCAAAATGACAAGTGGGAGAAAATAGACCTCGAAAGTTTTCGAGGCGAACAACAAACATAAACGGGCATTCAGGAGGCTTTTCGAAGTGCTTCAGAAAATCCGAACTTATTCTTTAAAGACTTTAGAAGTGGCTTTAAAGAATAGACATCTCTTAGAAGACTTTACAAGTGCTTCAAGGAGAACAGAATATTCAAAGGACTTTCAAGTGGCTATTGATATTCTATTGTTTGATGTTCTATACCCAAGTAGGCATAGAATTCAAATCACTGAAACTATGAGATTCTTCTATTAGATAGTGAAGAAACATGGAGTTCTGGTCACTGAAACTATGCAATTCTTCTATTAGATAGTGAAGAAACCTACAACTTACAGTCAAACTATTATCATGTAGATTAATGAGTTTGTGACCTGTAAGAAAGCTATGACGAAACCCAGATTCCCTAAAATGGTTAGAGGCCATATATAGACTCAAATGTTTTAAATGGTTAGAGGCCATAAAACATACTCAATGTTTTGATGACAAAATTGAAATTTTGTTGATTTGCAAGAATAGTTTCACACCTATTGGTTGCAAGTTTATTTTAAGGATAAAAACCATCAAACATGAAATTGTGTTCACAACACAAAGCTAGATTAGTTGCTAAAAGGTTACAAGCAAATTCACGGTGTGGATTGTGTTGAAACCTCATGCATAATCGTGATGCTCAAGTCTATAATTCAAGCAATGATTGCATATTGGTACATATAGCAATTGGATGACAAAATGTATTCCTCAATCAAATGTTGGAAGAAACTATGTACATGGTATGTCATAGGATTTGTGGATCCAAATAAATGCTTGAAAAGGAAAGCTAGCTTATAAAATCTAAGTACAGATTTAAGCAAGCAATTGGGAATTGGAACTGTATTTTAAGTGAAGCTAATAAGCATTTTAGTTTCATAAAATATACATGATTCTTATAGATATATAAGAAGTTTAGTGGGAGTACATAAAACTTAATTGGTCCTATGTGTATCACACACATATCTCTCTATTGTGAAATAACATTCAAATGCTAAAAACTTAGGTTTGAAATTATTCATCAATGATGGACCAAGGCGAAACTTAGTACATACTGGGTATTAAGATCTATTTACAAAGATCTTATATTAATGTTTTGGATTAAGTAATGGCATTTACTAAATCAAACACGAAAGACTCCATTGGAGATATTCGACCCATATGAATAAATCTGAGTAAAGGATGTTTGAACTATGTATAAGCATTTACTAAGTTAAACATCAAAGAATCTAAGTAAGATTCTTAACCTATATTATATGTCAAAGAATTTAGCTGGATTTAGTATCTACTGAAACTAGATGAGCTAAAGTTACATGACTAGAATTCAATTGGGAATTATTCTGCAAAAGAATTTATCATGTATGATATAATATGAGGATCGCCAAAAACGTATCGTATGACTTTAGGCATGACGTAAATATACCAATCTCTATTGATCTAAGTGAAGATCAACTAGATTGAGATCAAGAATACTTATGGTACTTGAAAAGGTACATAGGAATAGTTCTTGATTCAAGGAAATAAAGATATGCTAAATATTGATGCTGCACGCATAAACACTAGCAAAGGATCAAGCAAGATTCATTTGGAGTTAACCATTGACAAGGACGAGCTATAGAGCATCGTGTTTTGAAATGGCAACATGGATTGGAGACCATGAGTTGTTGCGTGGGAAATTAAAATATTAATTTCTATGTTCTAAGATACAGCTGGAAAGTCTTCCACATATCTGTGAACTGCTTGGATAAGTAAATCCAAACAAAGCATCACTAGCAACCTATACAGTTGAAATAAAAGTACTTATTGCCTAAGAAGCAATTAAACAGGGTTGTTTATGTTAAAGAGTTCTTCATTGAACTTGGGTAGATCACATGTCTGCTGACTTGATGGTTCTTCATTGCAAAAAGCGTAGAACCACTCTTGTAGCTAGAAAGAATAGATCACAAACTAAACACACTCAAAAGATCTTATCATCCTATCTCTAAGAGACATTCGATGAAAAGGATATTAAGATTCGCAAAGCATGATAACTAAACCTATGCAACAAGTGAGAAACAACACTCACATGGTAGCACTGGAAATCAAGCATAGCTTTGAATTCCATGAACTGTTTTACAGATGGGTTTGAGGCCCATGGTTGTAAAACACTGGGGTTGAAACATTTATCATATATGAAAAGTATTTTCATATTCCATTTAATCTTGGTTTAGTATTAAATGATGAGTCCCTTCAATTTGACGATATATTCAAGATAGACTGTCAGGACCAGTCCTGTGACTAAGAAATGTCTATCAAGTGAACTTGAATGTCAAAGGTTGAAAATGGTCCCTAGTCGGAGTTTTCTATAAAACTGGACGCATAGAAAACGTTAGACAACTAGAATGCAAGATGACTAGTAGTTCTGTTTCTTGAACTATGTGGAAATGGCAATGTCATAATCATTTGCATAGATACTTACTTTGGGAAGACTAGAATCGGACAAGACCTATGAAACTTTACTGTAAGAGATGAAAATCTGTCATAAGTAAATTTCATTAAAGTTATTAGACACTAAATCCTCAATACCTGAGTGATTTGAGATTACTTGTTTGAGAACTGGTTGCTTTGACGTTGACCAACCGTCGCACCGTAAAAGGAGGCTATAAAGGCAACGCTCAGGTAATCACCTATCAAACGAAGTCTAATCTCAAGATCGCAAGATTGGGATTGTCCTCCCATAAATCGGGATGAGATGCTTAAAAGTTGTACAAGGCCACTCGGAGAGCTAGAAACTGTGAAATACATGGCCGTGCTCGGATGAATCATAGGCTATGATTATCTGTTTATTTGATCAGTTGAACTCTGAAACCGAGGAACACCTCTGGACATAATAAGGATGACAACTCTTACCTTATGTTCAAGAGCAAGCATCGAGCGACAAAGGAATTAGGAAATGCACACTTGTCCCTAAGGACAAGTGGGAGACTGAAGGAAATAATGCCCTTGGTCCAAGTATGCATTCAATGTTAAGTCTAATAAATGCGGTTCAGTATTAATTAACAAGTTAATAATTCAGTGAGATCAAGTGAGCTGAATGCCTAGCTAGAGGCCGCTTCAGTTCAAGTGGAATTAATGATATTAATCCACAGCTTACTCTTGACTGAACCCGTAGGGTCACACAAATAGTACGTAAACGGATCAAGTATTTAATGGCATTAAATACTCCATCTATGGATATTCGGAATCGACGGATCTTGGTTTCAGTGGGAGCTGAGATCGTCACAGGCAAGAAATGAATACTCCGGAAACGATGATATTGCCGGAAACGGAAATATGGATCGTATCGGAAATATAAATATTATCCAAGTCGTAGATGTTGCCGGAAACGGAAACATGGTACGTATCGGAAAATATTATCGGAAATGGAAATATTGCCGGAATCGGAAATATTGCCGGAAACGGAAATATTGTCAGAATCGGAAATATTATCGGAATCGGAAAATAATTCCGGAAACGGAAATATTAAATATTTGTTCGAAACGGAAATTAATTCCGGAATCGGAAATATTAAATATTGTTCGTATCGGAAATGAATTCCGGAACAGGGAATTTAATCGGAAGCGTATCGTACGAATAAGCATCGGACGAGGCCTGCCGGACGAGGGCCCAGCACGAAGCCAGGCCATCGCCCAGCAAGCCAAGTGCGCCACACGAACAACCAAGGCCACGCCAGGCCCAGCGCAAGGCCAGGCCCAGCAGGTCGTGGCAGCGCGCGCAGCGCGCGCAGCAATGGGCTGCGAGCATTGCTGCAGCTCGCGTGGGCTTGTAGCTCGCGTAGGCCGAGCGGCCGTGTGGGCTATGCGCGGGCATTGCCTACACGCTTGCGGGTCATGCTCGTGTAGAGTTTGTGTTCACATACGAAACCTAAAGAGTATAGGATTTGTTTAATGATTAAATTCCTAATCCTAAAAGATAAATTAATTAAATAAGAATTCTACTAGGATTCTAATTTAATTAATTCGTTTCCTAGTAGGATTCGATTACTTATTCCATGGTCTATAAATATGAGTTAAGGGCTCATAATTTATATCGAGTATTCAAGTATTCAAAGTGATTTTTGAGAGCAAAAATTCAGTCATATAATTGCCTACAATAGCGGAAAATTCTAAGTACCTTAAGGGCGATCCTAGTTGGTCAAGCTTAAGGCGGATCCGGACGTACTGTGGACTATCTACGGAGGGACGACACTTGGAGTCCTAAAGACTTGTTCTTGTTCGGTTCGGGCGCAGCTAGGGAGGGCACGCAACAAAGCGTATGCATCTAAACTATGCTAAATGATTATGTGTAAATAATATGCTTTCCTGGCTTTATGGTTTTTCCGCATGATTTATGTTTTGTCATATGAATCATAACCTAACACAAAATGCCCAGAACAGCGCCCAGAATGACCACCCGATCCGGATCGGGCGAAGCCCGCCCGATCGGGCGCGTGTTGAAACTGCACGATCCTCTATCTTCAAAACGTTGTATCTCCTTTATTATTCGTCGGAATTAGGCGAGTTACCACTTGTTGGAAAGCTGTTGAAGTCTAGAATCCAACCCAATTAAAATTACATCATTTGGAGTTGTAGAACTTGAGTTATGCTTAAGATAGTGGACTATAGTCCTTTTTGTACTTCCTTCGTTATTCGCTTTGCTTCAAAACTCTTCAAACTTAATGTTTGTGCTCTCGAAAGTACATAATCTCTTGTATTGATTCAAATGAGTAGGAAATGCACAAAAATATGCTAATTCCTAGAATGAATGAACCTGAAACTACAAACACACTACAAGGAGCACATTAGTACTAAAAATCGCTCCGAAGAGCTCATTTGAGATCAAAAAGTACTAAGGGACGGGGGTAAAAACTCTATATAAAACACACATATCACCACGTAAGATATTGATAAAAAATTTAAAAATTGTTATTTCTTTTTTAAAACGTTGGACCATTACTTGCGTATATATCAAATCAGATTTTTGAAAATATCGGCACGCATCACGTGCATTCGAATTCTATTAAACTAGATTTAAACCCGTGCAATGCACGTGTTAATTTATGTTGCGTTGTATTATTTGATTCTTGACCATCTTTCTTTGTTCATTGTCATACTATAACCATCTAATCTGGTAATCAAAACTTTCATTGTTTCAATCTTTTATTGGAGTCGACATATCATATCAATGAGTTTACATAGTAATCAAATTTCACATTAGATATGAAATTTGGTTAACATATACGAAGTACATGATTTTATCTTTTGAAAATTCATTCCTTCGTAGCTCATTAGTCTAGTCAGCTCTTTAGAGGGACGTAATATTATTTTCCTAATCTACCACTGCGCTCATATATTCGATAATATTTCGTAGTTGTGCAATTTTTTTAAAGGTTAATTAGATTTGTTCTTTGTTTAACTGGTCTTGTTGTTTAAATTACTTTTATTGTCGATTTGTTTGTTTGATTGATGACTTTATGTTTGTTATTTTCCTTCAATTTATTTTCGGTCGTTGGTAATTGAAATCACAATAACAACTTATTATTAATAATTATAATGAGCTTAAAAAAACTACTCTGTATGTTTTAAAAAAAAGAGTAAAACATATAATAACGTCCAAGTAAAATATTACATCTATTCTTTTCCTTAAATATGCTTGGCAAGATTGAATATGTTTGATAATTCTTGTTGCACTTTTTATCCACCATGCACGGGCATTGTGTATTGGCATTACCGCATGGTCCATGAACCATATAGTGTGGTACAACTGCGTGCAATTCAAAATTTCTTTGTCTAGAATTTCTAATGGTAATGGTGCCTTTGTATTCCGACGTGAGTTGTACACTATTTCCTTGTAGCAATAGAAGTATATGAGCACGAGTTAATCCCTCGATCTTTTAGAACTCCACGGTGATAACATATGTATTGCAAAAATGATATAGATCTTTTTTTAACTACTTTAATCACATCGTGAAGTAGTCTACTTCAAGACACTTCATGCATCAATTCTTTTAGCTTGAGCTTAAAACTTTTTCCATAAAATCGGGGTAATCTTTCGGCTTTTGTCCTTTTATTATTCTTAACACTGATTCTACTCCTGGCATTTTCGGGTTTGCGGTGAATGGTATGAACATATGTGGGCTTCCATACCATCTACAAATTGCCATAGCGTCTTGATAATTTTGGTACATGTATCTTGAACCTCTTTTGAATTATGTTGCGGGCTATTCTTTTTCTTTTAATGTGTTGTCATTTGGAAGTCATGTGTAACTTAAAGGTCGAAAGGATACATAAATGGAAAACATAGAAAAGATAGAAGTAGGATAAATTTTCATGGAAATCTACCATCGTTTTGTCTGTTGCGATCTTATTAAATATTTATCTTTTTCTCCATAACTACGGATGGTATATATGGAGTAGAAAACAGGAAAAGATAGAATATGATAAATTTTCGTAAGAATATGTTACTGTATGGAGTGTTTTAAAGATACTAATATAATCCGCTAAATTTTCGTTAGAATATGCTAGCTTGCTAACTATCCATTTCAATTTCCAATTGACTAATCTTATCAATATTTCATTCACTTTTTTTTCAGTTAATATTGCATTAACTTTAACGAGCTAATTAAATTATTTCGGTGACTTTTTTTTTTTTAATGTTCTATATTTTTTTCTAAAATGTTTATCTTTTGTTGTTTTTTTTTGTTTGTTGTAATCTTACTAAATATTTATCTTATAACTAAAGATACATATTATATATATAACATGGAAAAGAGAGAATAAGATAAATGATATTTTTTACTTTTATTGTTTAAATTAAAAATATTATTATAATTTAATTTTGTGACAGTACAATCCTACGTGGATGCTCTAAATGCCTTCCAAAAAACTTTAGGTATATATATATACCTAAAGTTTTTTGGATCCGGTAAGAACACCTCCCTTATAGGGGAGGGATCCGGTAAGAACACTTATATATATATATAGGGGAGGGATCCGGTAAGAACACCTCCCTTATGTAAGAACACTTCTTACGGTAAGAACACTTTTACACTCTCAATGTTCTAAATTTATTCAAGCATGTTCTAAATTTTGTTAACCATATTCTAAAATTATTCAAAAATGTTCTAAATTTAGTCAACCATGTTGTAACATTATTCAATCATGTTCTAAATTTATTCAACCATATTCTAAATTTTCAAGCTCATGTTCTAAATTTATTCGACGATGTTCTAAATTTGTTCGACGATGTTCTAAATTTATGCATGCATGTTCTAAATTTATTCGACCATTTTCTGAATTTGTTAAACTATGTTCTAAATTTATGCATGCATGTTCTAAATTTATTCAACCATGTTCTAAATTTAGAACAAGTCAACACATATACATATATAAATGTTCTAAATTTTCAAGCTTGTGTTCTAAATTTATTCAAGCATGTTCTAAATTTATTCAACGATGTTCTAAATTTTCAAGCTCATGTTCTAAATTTATTCGACGATGTTCTAGATTTGTTCGACGATGTTCTAAATTTATGCATGCATGTTCTAAATTTATTCGACCATTTTCTTAATTTGTTAAACTATGTTCTAAATTTATGCATGCATGTTCTAAATTTATTCAACCATGTTCTAAATTTAAAACAAGTCAACACATATACATATATAAATGTTCTAAATTTTCAAGCTTGTGTTCTAAATTTATTCAAGCATGTTCTAAATTTATTCAAGCATGTTCTAAATTAATTCAACGATGTTCTAAACTTGTTTGCCCATATTCTAAATTTATCCAACCACGTTCTAAATTTATTCAAGCATGTTCTAAATTTTCAAGCTCATGTTCTAAATTTTCAAGCTCATGTTATAAATTTATTCAACCATGTTCTAACTTTATTAAAACATATTCTAAATTTGTCCAACAATGTTCTAAATTTAGAACATGGAACCTAGTCAACACATATACATATATACATGTTCTGAAGTTTCAAGCTCATGTTCTAAATTAATTCAAACATGTTCTAACATTTATTAAACATTTTATAAATTTATTCAACCATGTTCTAAATTATTCAAGCATGTTATAAATCCAATCAAGCATGTTCTAAATTAATTTAAACATTTCTAAATTATTAAACATGTTATAAATTTATTCAACCATGTTCTAACTTTATTCAACCGTGTTTCAAAATTTATTCAAGCATGTTCTAACTCTATTCAAAAGTGTTCAACATTTATTCAAGTATTTCTAAATCCATTCAAGCATGTTCTAAAATTATTAAACATGTTATAAATTTATGGAAAATTTGGTATTTACTACCTTTTAAATACCCAACTTTTGTAATTACTACCTTATGAAATTTTTATTTTATTTTACTACCTTAAACTTCCTATAATTTTTTGTTTACTACCTCTTAACAGTTTCCATCCAAAATTTCGTCACGTGGGGCCCACTAACGGCTAGTTTAGGATTTCCCTCCTTATATTCTTGCAACCTTCCACGATTTCCCTCATATTTCCCCGAAAATTTTACCCAAATTATACAATCACTTTCAATTCTTCAATTAGGTTAGGGGTTTTACTTTAATTTGTGAATCGTTCATTTTTTGCTCAAACCAAGGATAAATCTGCTCATTACAGGTATCAATTTTATGTTTTTGTTCTTTAATTAGGGTTTTAATCCAATTTGGGGGTTTTCGTTCTTCAAAAGAATTATCAAATTTAGGTTACTATTATTCGAATTGCTACCATAATTAACTTGAATTAATGTAAGTGGTAGGGAAAATGGCTACTTCTTCTCCTTTGTCAAAGCAAAAGTGTCATTTTGGCGCAAGATTTAGCCGCCGACGAAGATGGAGAGTGTGCGAGCTCCACAGTCGCCGCCGGATACGGGTGCTTCTATTGAGGCGATAGATTTAGCGGCGGCTGCGGTGGAGATTACGACGGCGAGGGTGGGATCTGAAGTGCTCATATAAACAAGGATTCCACGTGATTGGAGGAGAGAGATTACACCGTCGGATGAAAAGCTTACGATGGTGAAAACGACGTCAGATTGGGAGGCGACTTCGGCGGGGGCGGTAGCTAAGTGGGCCCCTTGATCGAGTAAAGGTTGGGCTTTTGAGATGGTGTCGTTGAAGACGGTGAGTTTGTAGCCGGCTTCTAGGATGTGGGCGCACATGGAACGACCGATTACGCCGGTACCGATCCAACCCACTTTGGTGGTGGATGGGCTGATGGGTTCGGGTGTGGACATGGTGTGGTTTTTGAGGAGAGAGAAAGTTGAGGATGTTATTGGTGTAGCGTTGGAGGTGGTCTGTTTGCGGAGGAGAGAGAATGAGTTGATTAAGAGTGACCACCGCATCAGAATAATAAGGGGTGAGATTTGAGGGTCATGTTTCAAGCCTTTCTTGGCCTCATAAAGGGAAATCGTGCAAGGAAGTTCAAAAGGAGGAGGGAAATAAGAATTTAAGCCGTTAGTGGGCCCCACGTGACGGAATTTCGGATGGAAACTTTAAGAGGTAGTAAACAAAAAATTATAGGAAGTTTAAGGTAGTAAAATAAAATAAAAATTTCATAAGGTAGTAATTACAAAAGTTGGGTATTTAAAAGGTAGTAAATACGAAATTTTCCTAAATTTATTCAAACATGTTCTAACTTTATATAAACATGTTCTAACTCTATTCAAGTATGTTCCAAATTTATTCAAACATGTACTAACTTTATTCAACCGTGTTCAAATTTTATCCAAACATGTTTTAACAATTTAACATCATCAAACAGTGTTCTAAATCCCGATATAGGCTCAAACGAGATATGATTCGCAGCCACCAAAATTGAAATTGATTTTAATTTTTAAATTGAAAAATCAATGATTAAAGAATCGATTGATTTTATAATCGAAGTAATCAATTGATTTTAGAATCGATTGATTTTAGAATCTCAGAAAATATCAATCGACCGATTTTAGAATCGAAGAAATATAACATAAATTGAAATCGTAATCGAAGAAATCTAACAGAAATCGAATTACCAGCATTAAAACGATTAGAACACCAGCGATTTCGATTTCGAATTCTGGTTTGACGACTACGATTAGAACAGATTTCGATTTCAAACAACATCGAGTTGCTGCGACCGGCGGCGATTGAATTGCAGGGATTTCATTGTTGCGACCGGCGGCGGTGGCGGAAGGAGAGAAACGGCGGCGGAGAGAGGTGAGCAGCGACGACGGAGAGAGGTGAGCAGCGGCGAACCACAACCACCGCCACCAACACTTATTTCGCTAACAACACCGGCGACTTCTGGTTCAATTTCGCCGGATTTCTGGTTCGATTTCGCTGCGTGGAAGAACACCGATTGAGAAATCGATTTCGATTTCGAAGAATCGATTGCACAATCATTTGAAAAATCGATTATGAATTGAGAAATCGATTTAACAATCGATTGAGAAATGATTTCGAAAATTGAAGAGAGAGAATGAGCGCCGGAGAGAGAGGAATTGAAGAGGTGAGCGCCGGAGAGAGAGGAAGCGAGCACCGACCGCCGACATACGAGCGGCGACCGGCAAGAACGAACGGCCACCGTTGGTGGTGGAGAGAGAAAAATTTTGAATCTAGAAGAGGAAGTGAAGAGAGAGAAAGAAATCTGAAAATGGAGAGAGAGAAAATTAATTTTTTTTTTGTTTTTAATCATTTTTAAAGGTCCAGATTTGTTAAAATCGATTCATTTTGGGTGGTTAGATTAGAAACAATCCAACGGTTAAGAAGGTGTTCTTACCGTAAGGAAGTGTTCTCACCGTAAGAAGTGTTCTTACGGGAGCCTTTCTCTCTCTCTCTCTCTCTCTCTCTCTCTCTCTCTCTCTCTCTCTCTCTCTCTCTCTATATATATATATATATATATATATATATATATATATATATATATATATATATATATATATATACAGGGTCCCCCTCCAATGAGAAAATCACTAAAATGAGAAGAATGAGAAGCAATCTCCATCGTCCAAATGAACTAAATCCAACAGCTGTGATATGAGTGCGTAAAATAAGAAAAACTGAACCGAATTAAAAGAATCAAAACACAATTTTCGGCTCCTTCTTCCAGCGTTTCTCTCCCTTGCTTGCGCTCTCTTCCATGACGGAAATTAAACCTCTCAACATCAATGGTTCCTCTTAATTTGAGTTCTCAAATTGCGTAATTTCAGATGACAACGACTCCCCAACATGAAGGTATTTACTTCTGTTTTGTTGTAATTAGTTGGTTTTTAATTTCCAAATTAGGCTTTCGAAATTATTGAACCAATTTCAAATTGATTGTGAAATTGAATTTATTAGTAGATTTTGATTGTGAAATCGCGTAAATTTTTATTTGCTCATAATAGAGGATACTAAGGGTATACTCGTAATTATACTATTGTACCATATTATTATATATATGAGTCACAGGCACCCGTATTAGGGTAAGCCGTATCATTATATTCACATGGTATCAAGAGCTTAGGTTTTCTTTAGATCCAAAAACAACCCAAATTTTGTTTTCTTGATTATTAAAATAATCCAGAATTCATACGCACTTAGCTCAGATTTTTGATTTGTGTGCATCATCAATATTCCAAAAGTCAGATTTTTTTGTTTTGGTTTCCGTGAGAATTCAATTCTCGCAGTCACGTATTTGTTACTCACGCAAATTAAAGATCATCCTTTTTTGTTTCTTTATTAAACCAGTTCTTCGCTTCCGCTCAAGTTTACAATTACGGAGAACAAATTCCATTATCAACCTCGGCTGTGGAAATTCCGGCGAACCCTGCCACCCCTGCGCAAGACTCGACACCTTTGCAGCAACTATCCGGCAATCACCGGCCATTCCCTTCTGGTTCGCAGCCAACAACCTCCACTGGCGCACCACCGACCTTCACGTGGCAGCCGGCAAACACCATGCCCCGCCGCCTATTTGAGGGAAACTCCATACAGACTGGTCATGGTGGTTTTGGGTCTGGCAATTTGGGTCATGTTCCTGTTACAGGAACAGGAAATTTGGGCTCCTTGAGTTTCGGTTCTTACGGAGTAGACTATGGATCTTATGGATTTTCTCAGCATCCACCTGCCCAGGATCACACGCAGGGTGTTTTGGGTGGACCCACATTCGTAGGCAGTCAGGGACTGTCACCTCCTGTCTCAACACCAACACCGAGTGGTTTCGGCCCACCACCCGGATTTTATCCTTACGGTCTGACTTTGTCTCAATTGTCGGGAAATTTGGTAACTTCGACATCTAATGTTAAAAATATAGTTACTACTATTCTTACTACTGTTGAAAATTATTTACCTTGGCGTACGCAGTTTGAACCTTTTTTGGTTTCTCATGGTCTGTTAGGCTTCATTGATGGTTCTATTACTATGCCTAATATGTTTGTATTTGATAATCAAAACCGACAATCTATGAATCCTGATTATTATCATTGGCTAAGAATAGATCAAACTATATGTTGTTGGCTATTTGCGACTTTGTCTCAAGATATGCTTGTTGAGGTGCATGAAGTTAAGTTTTCGTATTTGCTTTGGGAGAGACTTCAATCTCGTTTTATGCATGCTAGTATGGCCCGTTCTATGGAGTTGAAAACCTTATTACAACATGTTGCTAAGCAAGAATCTCAGTTTATGGAGTCATATTTGCGTGAAGTGAAAATTCTAGCTGATTCTCTGGCTGCGATTAACTCTCCAGTTTCTACTCATGACTTGATTTTGCACACTGTGATGGGTCTTGGTCAAGATTATGATGCCTTGACAAGTCTGTTTTTACACTTTAATGATAACATTACCTTTGTTGATGTTCGTCGGGCATTGTTAAGTCACGAACAACTTATTAAAGGTCGTCAGGTTAGGGAACAAGGTTTTGCCACGCATCAGACATTCTTGGCAAGTACTCGTTCTGTCTCAAATAGATCGGACAACAACTCCACTTCCTCTATTGCGCGGAATAATTCTGAGGGATCCCGTAGCAACAATGGGGGTCGTGGGGGTGGCAAAGGTCGTGGAAAAGGTCGTGGTGGTCGTGGAAAAGGTCGTGGTAGGGGTACAAACCAAACACAAGCCCAAACACAAAATTCAGGAGGTACAGCTTTATGTAATTCTGTTTTTTCATCTGATAGTGCTGTTGTTGCTCTTGCGTCCTGCAATACTAACAATTTATTTGCAGGGAATTCTAATGTAGAGGGTGTGTTTGGTCCTAGTCCTACCAATATAGTCTGTCAAATCTGTTTCCATCCAGGTCATTCCACAATTTCTTGCCCATCTCGTTATTCTCAGAATTCGAATGCCGCTCTTGCTAGTCTTCCCACAAGAGAGCATAATGAGACTACTTGGTTTCCTGATTCCGGAGCATCTTCTCACATGACTAACGACCTCGGTATGTTATCTGACAAATCTATTTATACTGGTCCGGTTCATGTTGAAGTAGCGAATGGTACTAAAATCCCAATAAAACATGTTAGCAAGGTCACATTAAACTCAAACAGTCGTCCTTTGGTTTCAAACAACGTTTATCACTGTCCCAATATTAAATTTAATCTAATGTCGGTACAAAAGTTAGCTAAAGATAACAACTGTACTGTGAGTTTTAATGGTTCTCATGTTTTTGTAAAGTACAACCAGTCGGGGGAGGTGCTACTCAAAGCTTTTAGTCAAGGCAGTGTCTATCCCATCACCCTCACCAACCAACCTAGGAGATTCGTGGCTTTTGTGTCAATCACAGCTCCAGGTCCTACGTGGCATCGTCGTCTTAGTCATTGTGGTGATAGAGTATTAGGTTCTCTTAATAGCAATAAGGCAATTGTTTGTGCCAGTAGTAATGCGTTTGGTTGTGTTTCATGTTGCTTAGGAAAGTCTCATAGGCTACCTTTTCAGGATGTAATACACTCGTTTGATAAACCTTTGCAATTAGTTCATTCGGATTTGTTCCAATCGCCTATTTTGTCAAACCTTGGTTTTAAATATTATGTTTGCTTTGTTGATGATTTCTCTCGATATACCTGGATTTATCCCTTAAAACGAAAATCGAATGTTCATGATCGATTTATGGATTTTCAAAAATTAGTTGAGAATTTATTTGACTGCAAAATTAAATATTACCAAAGTGATGGGGGTCGGGAATTTGATAACGCTCCTTTGCTTGATCATTTTCGAAAGTATGGAATATCTTTTAGGAAATCTTGCCCAGACACTCAACAACAAAACGGTGTTGCTGAACGAAAGCATCGACATGTAATTGAACTTGCTCGAACGATGCTCATTGAGTCATTGCTTCCTGGTCAATTATGGGTCGATGCTGCTTATACGACAACATATATAAGAAATCGATTGCCTACCCCAGTTTTGCAAGGTGCTTCTCCTTTTGAAAAATTATTTTCAAAGCAACCAGATTATTCGTTTTTACGGGTGTTTGGTTGTGAGTGTTTTCCGAATTTTGCAAAACCTTCAAACAAGTTAAGTCCGAGGTCAGTTCAATGTGTTTTTATTGGGTATACTCCGGGATATAAGGGGTATCGTTGTTATGAACCAAAGTCAGGTCATGTTTTTGTGAGTCGGAATGTGAAATTCCATGAGTCGGTTTTCCCATATAGAAATATAGTGTTGTCTCATCCTTCATCGTCGATAAATTCTAGTGATACGGATCCCTCTCACCTCCTATTATTGTCGTCTTTGTCCCATAGCGTCTCCCAAGCACCGTTTACCCATCCCATTGCATCACCTGTAGATGATAGCCTTGCCTTACCTCACGTTGTGGTGGATCAGTCATGCCCACAGCCTGACCGTGGCAAGAAAGGCCACGCCACAGGCAGGCCGTGGCCCAGGCTGCCTAATCATGAGGCAAACAGTCCACCGCAGCTTACCTGTGATGCATCAAGTCCAAACACAGGTCAGTTGCGGCCCAGCCTGCCTAACTCTCATGACCTGCCTTCCCCTCTAAACCAAAGCCCAATAAAACAGGCCCAGATGGACAGCAGCTCTAAAAGTCAGCAGCGGGCCCAGCTGGACAGCAATCCAGCGCCCCTTTGCTGTCCCCTTTCCCCTTTGCAGTCCCTTCCCTTGGCCCAACCAAATATGGGCCAGCAACACATTCCCCTTTCCCCTTTGCAGTCCACTCCCATGGGCTAAACGAATATGGGCCAACACCAAATTCCTATTGACCTACATTTATCATCCCCTCAAATCCACGATTCCCCATCCCAAGCCCATCCTTCGAGTGGTATTTTTACGGTTTCGTCTACGAGTAATGTTCATGAAATGCGAACACGTGCTAAAGACAGCATTTATAAACCAAAATCAATATTAAATCTCAGTACAGTTGAAAAAGAAAAGGCACAAACATGTTTTTCAAAAGCTAATAAAATTCTGAAATGGCGTGAAGCCATGGCGGAAGAGATTAATGCAATGCTTGTCAACAAAACTTGGGATTTAGTACCATTTGATGCGTCAAGAACTTGGTTGGTACAAAATGGATTTATACGATAAAAACTGACGAAGATGGTCATGTGATTAGGCCTAAGGCTCGTCTGGTTGCTCGTGGGTTCAGACAGCAAGAAGGTATAGATTATTCTGAGACTTTTAGCCCTGTTGTTAAATCAACCACTATTCGGTTGGTTTTGTCTTTAGCTCTTTCCTCAAATTGGGTCATTCGTTAATTAGATGTTAAAAATGCATTCTTACATGGTGATTTAATTGAGGAGGTATACATGAAACAACCTGCAGGTTTTATTCATCCTGATTTTCCTAACCATATTTGTCGTCTTAGGAAAGTAATCTATGGTTTGAAACAGGCTCCTAGAGCTTGGTATCTTCGCTTTAGCAGCTTTTTGTTACAACAGGGCTTCTTTTGTTGTCAATCAGATAATTCTAAGTTCATTTTTCGTCGTGACAAATTCATTGTTTATCTTCTTCTTTATGTCGATGATATCATTTTCACGGGCAACTCGGCTCCTTTGATCACCAAATTCATATCTCTTTTGTCTACCGAGTTTGCTATGAAAGATTTAGGTGATCTGCACTACTTCCTAGGAGTGCAGGCGATACGTACTTCCAAAGGTTTATTTTTGTGTCAGGAAAAGTATGTCCATGATTTACTTCTGAAATTTCATTTGCACACTGCTAAACCTGTGCGTACTCCTTTTCCGAGTCGTACCACCCTTTCTATTAACGATGGTGATTTATTATCTGATCCTACTGAGTATCGCAGTATGGTTGGGGCTTTACAGTACTTGACTATGACCAGACCTGATATTACATATGTTGTGCATTTAGTTTCCCAATTTATGCATGCACCCCGCACATCTCACTTATTAGTGGTTAAGCGTATATACAGGTACTTGCAGGGTACTGCGGACTGTGGTCTATGGCTTCGCCCCACCCCAGACATGTCCATCATGATTGCCTACTCGGATGCGGATTGGGCAGGTTGTCCTGATAGTTGTCGTTCCACCACTGGTTATGCAATTTTTCTTGGTGGCAACCTCATTTCCTAGCGCTCGAAGAAGCAACCCACCGTCTCCAAATCTTCCACAGAAGCAGAGTACCGCGCTGTTGCGTACACGGTACTGTAGACGCCTACTTTTTTCCCCATTCCCGAAAGGGAAGGTTCGATGATGAGAACATAAATCTCCACTTGGCAACGCATCTCCTATAAAATAACGAATCTCAATCACCCTTTCATTTCAGTCAAAACTGCTATTTATAGAAACATGCTAAGAATAGTAACTGCCGTAAAAGGTAGTTGTTAAAAGTGGCAAAGTCATAAAAGATAGAAACCTGTCAGAATTAGGTGTTGCACTCCAACATAAATCCTAAAAGAGATAGAATTTACAAAGGAATTCTATTCCTAATATAATTCGAAAATAAGAGTTACGTATTAATTAAATTCCTAACGAACCTAGAGTTCGTAACGGGCCCAGACGCATTCCGTCATAAAGTTAATACGCACTAAAAGACTCGGATAAGTCTCAAAAAGCTCTGTGTTCTAAGAGTCCAAATCTGACAAGGAACTCGGCCCAGATCCCATTTTCAACGCCTGGATCTGGGCGCCGAAATCTTCGGCGCCCAGCCCTGGGCGCTGAAAATGCCTGGGGCCGTTTTATATCCGGATTCTTTTTAGATTCGTATCTTAAAATCTATCTTTCCACAAACTCTTTCCCTATAAATACAGCCTAAAAACTGACGTGTAAAAGAACACACAATCCATAATCTGAGTATTGACTCTAGCCTTAAGCCTAAGCCTCACGCTGCGAAATTGATCCCGCGTTCTGTCGCAATCGACCCAAAAGTCGAACAGAATGCATCCTGCCCCTTGTAGCTGAAGAATCAAGCCTAAATACTGGAAAATTGCTTGGAAACCGGAGATTCGTTAAATAAAAGGAGAAATAGCAAAGCCAAAGTGGTTAGTTTTCTGAGAACCACAACGCACCTCTCAAGGGTGCGTTGTAATGTGTCCCTCATATGATTTAATCGCTTTCATCACCCTTTTATAAAATTGTCAAACTATTAATTTGATTGATCTATCACGCCTAATAAGATAATACCTTGGACAATTGAATTATCATGCTAGGTACCCTAAATCAATCTAAATAAGATAATCACGATCGATTTAGTATTATGTGTTGCATATTTCTAAAATCAATTCAGAATAGTTTAATATTTTAACGCATGTCCCTTCAATTATTTATGTTGAGCTAGTAAGGATAACTTGCCTCTGGAGTTATCGATGAGCACTCCTCTCGGTAGTTACAGTCCCCCGAACTCTCAATCTCTGCCCTGCAGGTGTACGTTGAGCGATCCCCACACCAGGGATCACAAGGGAACCTATGGCCGTCGTGGTCGAACATAATTGCACTCCCTTTATGTCACGATAACCGGGTTTTGTCAGTTTTTCTCATTGTCGTTAAAAACTGAATGGCGACTCCTATATTACTAGTCGATTGGGTGTAAACTCACAGGAAATCCAATTACACTTGATCAGACAACGTCACGCCCACGAAGGACGAGGTCACGCATTAGCCTCGTGCTTTTTCGACCCCCTCACAGGTACAGGATACTCTCTGGATTCGTTCCTTGTTAGTTGAGTTGGGGATCGTCATCCGCGCACCCGTAAAGCTCTTTTGTGATAATGTTTCTGCATCCTGTCTTGCGGTAAATCCGGTTCAGCGTGATCGTAGCAAACATATCAAAATAGATTATCATTTTGTTCGGGAGCGTGTTGCTCATGGTGATTTAGTTGTTCATTATGTCCCTACTGAGTTACAATTCGCTGACATTTTTACGAAAGGTTTGTCAAGTCAGCGTTTTGAGTTTTTAAGGTCCAATCTGCACGTGGTTCCCCCTGCACAGATTGAGGGGGTGTAATAGAGGATACTAAGGGTATACTCGTAATTGTACTATTGTACCATATTATTATATATATGAGTCCCAGGCACCCGTATCAGGGTAAGCTGTATCATTATATTCACAGCTCATGTTGAATTTCTTGGGGATTCAACTCCCTGTTGTTGGTCTTGGGAAGCACATTTTTAGCTCAAACTATTGCACATTCAGCCAAAAATATAATATGATATGTGTTTTTTCTTAAGTAATTAGTGAATTGAGCAAATTTCATAAACCTGATAATTTGCTAATGTTTTGCGTAAATGAACAAATTTCATAAACGTATTCATCTCTCCCTATCTTTTTGTTTTAGTTCGTGGGTTTTTTGTATTAGTATTTAGATGATTTGTAGATGTTTTTTTTTGTTTTGTTTAATTTATAGTTATTGGTTAGTTATTAATTCTAGGTTTTAGTTAGATTCTATTTATAATATTGTAGGTGATTTTATACATTAATACAAATTTCTTGGCATAAACAATTCTGGGAATCTGGGTTACTCAAATATGTACTGGAATATGAGTATGGATTTGTTAATGATAAAAAGAGTGGGAACTTTGACTGGAGATACTAGGGATATTTGAACCAAAATATAATACTATATATGTCCAATTTGGAATCTCGAAATTTTGGTTGCTCTTGAGAAACTAGGAGATTTTAATGCTTGAGTACTGCGAATATGAAATCTATTGGGATTTGTATAACCAGTTGATATAATTGAGATTAAAGAGGTTTAGGTGATGGGGAATAGAAAAGGTTGGCATAAACCATTCTAGGCTAGCAAAAGCGCCGCGAAAAGTTGTTGCTTCATGAAACTTGCCTCTTTTATTGGCAGAACTTGATAACTGAATTTGCTAGAAAAGGTTTGTGAGAAGAGGAAGAGTTGCAGTGAGATTCCTACCAGATCATGAATGAGAGATTATAGCAAGAATGGGGTTGGCTAGCATTGAGTATAGGAAAACAAAACCTGACAGTCTTGAGCAGTCTGAATCTGTCATATACCCACTGGTGACACAATCCCTTGATGCAGCTAGATGTGGCCTTTCTGTTACAATCCCTTCAACTTTGAGTCACTAGAGTGAGTTAGAGGTTCTTTTACTGCAACAAAACAACCTTACAGGTCATATCCCAACTGAATTAGGTAGTTTACCAACCTTGGGTACACTTGATCTTTCTCATAATTCCCTCACAAGTGGAATTCCTGCAAGTTTTTCTCAGTTAAAGAATCTTGTATTTCTCAGCCTATTCTCGAACAAAATGGATGGTCCGATACATGAACTTCCTAGAATTAAGAAATTAAATCTACATGACAACAACTTCAACGGGCAGCTCCTGGAAAATCTTGGCCAGAATGGGAAGCTTGAGTGGATTGATGTAGCAGATAATCAAATCAAAGGTCCGATTCCAAAACAGCTATGCAAAGGAGGAAGACTAAGGATTAATATTGTATGGTAATTCCTTCTCTAGTCGTATTCTTGATGAGCTAGAAGCCTGCAAGTCCTTGGTTCGGTTAAGATTAGCAGCAAACTCGTTAAATGGGTCGATTCCTCCTGGAGTATTGAACTTGCCAATAGCTAATATTATTGAGATCAGTCACAACAAGTTAACTGGTGAACTTCCCTTGTTTACCTCAGGATATTCCCTCGCGACTCTAGATTTATCCAATAACTCTATCACAGGAAGAATTCCGCGATCTATTAAGAACTTTTTCAGATTACAGAAACTCTTTCTCAGTAGTAATAACTTATCAGGAAACATTCCCGGTGAATTTGGCTTAGTATGTTTAGTCAGCAATGTGTAGATATTATAACGTCTTGGTTTGGTTCTATGGTGAAGTTTAACTCTTTGCATAGCATGTACAGATGGAATTCTAAGTTTAAGGGCAACAAAGTGAGAAAAGATGTGTTTGCTACAGTTATGGCTGCTGTCATCTTTCATCTTGGAAGAGTAGGGACAATATTTTGTGGAACAATGCAGTTTACCCCCCCCCCCCCCCCCCAGCTGTTCTTGTAAATAGAATTAGAAATGGTGAGAAAAATAGGATTGTTAATATAATGAGTTGGAAAGTGACTCGGAAAGATGGTTTCGTATTGTGTTGGTACCAACATGCAAGTTATGCCTATTAGTTCAATTGGTAGAGCTTTGTGCGATTGCATAATGATGTAGGTTCGAATCCTACATAGGCAACGTATTCATCTTTCTCTATCTGTTTGTTTTAATTTCTGGGTATTTTGTATTAGTATTTAGATGATTTGTTGATATTTTCTGTTTAATTTATAGTTACTTTTAGTTATTAATTTTGTGTTTCTGTTAGATTCTATTTATAATATCGTAGGTGATTTCTCATAATACAAGTATTAGATTTTGAAAAAAAAAAGAATATAAAGTTCTAGGCATAATTTTTTTTGGGAATCTGGGTTAGTTAGATATGTACTAGAATATGGATATGGATTGGTTAATGATAAAAAGAGGTGGGTACTTTGATTGAAAATTCTAGGGATATTTGAATGAAAATATAATATTTTCTTATATAGACATAATGAGCAAATTTTTTGAATATTAAGTATTAACAAACCCGAAATTTAAAATTTTAAAAATGAGCAAAAATATTTTCTCATTTGTGTAAAGTATAAAAAATGAGCAAAAATATTTTCTCATTTGTGTAAACGATAAAAAATGAGCAAATTTTTTGAATGTTAAGTAATATGAGATTTTAAAGTATTTGCTCATTTAGACACGATGAGCAAAAGTTTTGAATATTAACAAACCCAAACTTTAAAATTTTATTGTAAAGTATAAGAAATGAGCAAAAATATTTTCTCATTTGTGTAAAGTATAAGAAATGAGCAAAATATTTGCTCATTTGTGTAAAGTATAAGAAATGAGCAAAAATATTTGCTCATTTGTGTAAACGATATTTTTGCTCATTTGTGTAAACTATAAGAAATGAGCAAAAATATTTGCTCATTTGTGTAAACTAAAAAAAATGAGCAAAAATATTTGCTCATTTGTGTAAACTATAAGAAATGAGCAATTTTTTTGAATATTAAGTAATATGTGATTTTAAAATATTTGCTCATTTGTGTAAACTAGAAAAAAAATGAGCAAAAATATTTGCTCATTTGTGTAAACTATAAGAAATGAGCAAAAATATTTGCTCATATGTGTAAACTAAAAAAATGAGCAAAAATATTTGCTCATTTGTGTAAACGGGTAAAAAATGAGCAAATTTGTTGAATATTAAGTAATATGAGATTTTAAAATATTTGCTCATTTAGACACAATGAGCAAAAGTTTTGAATATTAACAAACCCGAACTTTAAAATTTTAAAGATGAGCAAAAATATTTGATCATTTGTAAAATGAGCAAATTTTTTGAATGTTAAGTAATATGAGATTTTAAAATATTTGCTCATTTAAACACAATGAGCAAAAATTTTGAATATTAACAAACCCGAACTTTAAAATTTTAAAGATGAGCAAAAATATTTGCTCATTTGTGTAAATAATTCAGTTCTAAGTTAACCAGACTAGACTGTAAATAATTCAGTTCTAAGTTAACGAGAGTAGTTATTTGTCCTTGAGCTACTCGAGTTCAAGTTGATTTACATGTTCAGCCGGGATAAAGCTGATAAACTGATCATTTCTAAAATTCCAATGAATTTGGATATAGGTATATTATTCTACAACCGGCCAGTAAATTTGCAGAACATAGGAAAATCCATGTTCTGCTTTTAAGTTTTAACAGAAACCAGTTAGTAATTTTCCCTTTTAATTGATGTGTCATTTGTATACTTCACTGTCAGCCTATTAGAACTTAATTCCTTGTCCATCATTCTTTTCAGATAACCCTGTTGGTTGTAGCTTACATTTCTTGTTAATTCTGATTTCAAGACATTTTCCCATGTTTGCAGTTATATCTGACCAAAAAACATGACGGCAGGGAACAATATCTTGCTTTTCGGGCAAAGATACGATACCGCTCCCGCTTCCATATTCATCTTCACAAGATTTTTTTTCTAGTTGGCAGAGCTCCAGCTAAAGCTAAACATGGGCCAAGCTGAGGAAAAAAGCCATTTTGGCCTAAGATAATGTCCACACCCTGAATGTTTCCTAAACCCAGAAAAACACGGGTTGAGCCAATTTGATCAGCTCTAACTCCAGCTGAAATGCTGTTTTTAGAAGGTCAAATTGTATACCCATAAAAGGTTGAATGATACACAAGATCTATACAGTTTTTTTTCTTTTCCTGGCGTGTTTTAGGAAAGGTTTCATCTATCAATTAATTTTCCAAAAACAGAACTACAGCAGTTCCCTGAACCTGTAATCAAGTACTCATGTTCAATCTAAATAAAAGGGAGGGTGATACGTTACCTGAATTCCAAATTTGCAAGTTGAACGGATTCTCCTATCTTTTCCTTCTTTAAGTGAACTATAATTCCAATATGACCTCCAGCAGGTATTAAATTCACTGAAATTAACAGGAAATCAGCCAGCACTTGCTGAAGCCTTAAGTTATCCCCATACAAGGTCTTGTTCATGTAATCTTTTGCAGACTCATTCTCTATCTGAATTCCCTTTTCGTTGCTTTGAGTGGTTCAACAAACTCGGAAACATCTTTTGCAGCCTCTTCTGCCAGCTTTTGGCTGTAAATTTCGAGTCCAACCTTTTCTTCAGCTCATATCGCATTCTCTTGCTTCAGATTCTCTATTTTGGAAGCGTAAAAGGCAAATCTTCAGTATTTCATTGTCCAAATCAGGCCTGTTTACGTTAGGTTATTTATCCTTTGATAAGGAATAATTGTGATTTTATATATCTTGCCTTCTCAATTGAGCACTAGGTTTGAGTTTCAACTTTCAAACTATTCTCTCTAGATATATGTTGAGCAACAAATGAAGAATTTGGTGAGAATCTGTTTTTTGTTTCCAATTTCATCACCTTCTAACTTTGTTCGCTTTCATCATGTTAATTTAGAGCTTGTTTCAATTTAGAAAACGAGAATATTAACCTGGGAAATTATACTTTGCAACTAAAGAAATAGTAAAAGAAAACTATTTAAAGTAAGACTAAAGACCCGGCTCAAAATGATGAGAATAAAAAGTAAAGATTGGCCTACGTGGGATTCGAACCCACATCTTTTGTGCATTTGCACAATGCTCTACCTATTGAGCTAGTAGGCTACTGTTTTTAAATAGAATCAAATAAGCAAATTAAATTTACTCATTTGTGCAAATGAACAAACTAAATTTACTCATTTGTGCAAATGAGTAAATTTTTTGCTCATTTGATCAGATGAGCATAAAACTAAATATACATAAATGGTTGTTAAGTTATAACATAACCAGACAAATCTCTATAGGAGCTACAAATTGCCCCCCCTAATCACTGGCTAAGTCAAGGACTCTGAGGCCTAATCTACAACTGTCAGTTATCTTGACTAAACAACGAATCAAAATTTACCATAAACAATAAGGCTAATAGTAATACAGTAATTTAGTGAGCTCCATAATCTCAAAAAGAGACGACTCAACAACAAGATGACAACCGCCTTAAAATATGTGCCTACAGATAGTCAACTCAGATAAGGCCGCCATGCAATCAAAACAAAAACATACAAAACCAGGTAACAACACCAAAAATATTACCAATGAAAAGAATGATTAGCAGGACAGTGACCATCCAGTCAGAAAAAATCACATTAGAAGTAACACCAACACTAATTCCTAGCATGAGCATTGGCTGGAAAAACAGAGCTAAATCATAATCGATGATCGGCATATCAAGTGTTGGATGTCGTAGTTTCAGATTTTAGAACACAATTGAGGCTGCATCACCCATTATCATACCTGAAGATTAAACAGAATCATTCTAACATCATATTCAACTGCTACAATATCGCGTACCTTATTATCGAACAAGAAAATATCAGCAAACACAAAACACTGGAAATATAGAAAAGATGACTTTTAGTAAATAGAAGAATCCAACTTATATTCCATCACGCAGGAAGGATCAAAGTTCATAAGAATGAAAAAAAAAAAATTGAATGAGCAAAAAGAAATCAAATGAGCAAATTCACTAAATGAGCAAATATGTCTTGCTTATTTATACTACAAGAACAAATTAAATCTCCCAAACTTTTCCCCTTCTAATAACATCAAGATGAATTAGTTGAAATATTGTATCACCCAATTAAAATCAAGTATATAAAATTGAAAAAAATTGCAATTCGACCTGAGTTAAGATGAAAGTCTATAATTTTGGGAAATCAATTAGAGATAAAAATAACAATTGGAGTCATTGGATGAACATCAAAATGAAATGTAAATTAAAAATCAAAATGAAATGTAAATTAAAAATGAACATCAAAATGAAATATAAATTAAAAATCAACAAGAAAAAACAAAATATACTCACAAATGGAGGAGAGGACCGGATATGGTGGTAGCGCGAAGATGGTGGATTCCGAAAATGGTGGCAGAGCGATGATAACTAAGCACAGGAGATAAAGGAGAGACAATGAGCAGGTGAGAGCGAGCCTCCATGGATGAAGAGCTCACGAGGAGAGAGAAAATGGGTTTTGGATTTTGGAGTACGAAATTAGATTTTACGAGGAATTTCACTTGTTTTCACAGCCGTTGGATCTAATCGTATTGAACGAATGAAATTACTTCTCATTTTTCTCATTTTAAGCTCTCTTCTCATTTGAGCGTAAATCTATATATATTTAATATATATAATTAAATTAGATTAGATGGAGTTAAGGGGAAAAACACTTTTACTTAACCCCCTCAAAGAGTCAAAGGTACGGACTACGGAGATAAACACATAGAGGAAGAATAGTCAATACGAGACTTAAAACGCCAAGTAGACGGCGACGACAACAATAACAATAACAATAACGAGATCCAAAAAGGAAAATCAATCACTGAACCGCTGTTGTACCACGCGAAGAAGAAACACTTGTACCAAAATTACCAGCACACAAGTCAAATCAAATTCATCGTCGTCGTCGTAGGAGAGAATGATCGCCGCCGGAGTTGAAGACGAAGAGAAATGGCTTTCCGCCGGAATCACCGGCCTTCAACAGAACGCCTTCCACATGCATCGAGCTCTGGTACTCTCTCTTTTCTCTCTCCTCTCAAAATCTTCAATTTTTCCAATTTTGATTTCCAAAACCCTAATTCTTTTCGATTCTTCAAGGATTCCAACAATTTGAAAGATGCGTTGAAGTACTCGGCTCAGATGCTCTCGGAGCTCCGTACTTCTAGGCTCTCTCCTCACAAATACTACGCTCTTTGTAAGCCTCTGATCTGGTTCAGGAATTCGTAGGATGATCATAATGCTGATAATTTTTTCCATTCAATTTCGTTTTTTTTAAATTGATTTTTGGTGTAATATAGATATGCGAGCGTTTGATGAATTGAGGAAATTGGAGTTGTTCTTTCATGAAGAAACGAGGCGAGGTTGTTCGATTATTGAACTCTATGAGCTTGTACAACATGCTGGCAACATCTTACCTCGACTGTAAGTGCCAATTTTTTTTTTTTTATCATTGGAAACAATTGTTCTAGGTTATTGAAGGTTCAAATTCTAATTTTGTATTAGTTGTTCGAGAGTACTTTAATATCATCGTGTCACATTGTTGATTCTTTATTTGGCAACGCACAGAAGTGCTTGTAATTAGCATGTTGCATCCCAAACACTGATTTTTGCATGCAGAAGTTCATGTGATGGTTGATTATCTAAAGCAGTTTCCAAGCTTAACATGGCCGGGACTTGGGAGGATAAGTAATGTTATAAATTTGTATTGCTTTTATTCTTTTTCTCAAGTTTCTGTTAGTATTGTGTGAGATAACATCATAACATCACATAGGTTTTGTGATCAATGGTTACTCTGTAGTTGTTAAGTGTATTGTGTTTAGGTTGTCATTTTGATATGATTCTTGGATAGCTAATGGCAAATGCAACACTTAGCTGGACCTCACATATATTCTGACCTAGAGGCTTAATGTTTAATTGGTTGGTCACTTGGTCGTTCTTTTTAACTTGTTCAGACTGTTTGAGCATCAATCTTCCATTCATTTCTTTCCATGCCAACTACTTTCATATTGTATTGTTGCCATTTGTCCTACCTTTTTCTCCATGGTTAATAGGTATTGTTAAGTTGCAGTTAACCCGAGGCACGTTGCCTACTATCTTCAAGAAATTTGTGTTCCATTCTTTTAGTGTTGAGGATTGCTCCCTTTTCTCGTGTAGTCGGTTCACTGGTAGATTCAAAGTCAAAAGAGATGAGAAATAATAAAGAATCTCTAGTTTTTCCGGTAGAGAAAAGCTTAGTTTTAAAAAGTGTGTCTTGGCGCTTTTGTTCTGAGGCGAGTAAAGAGTAGATCTGACTCAAAATAATTTCAAATTAAACCTTACGCACTTTGTAGGATGTAAATTCGACAAAAGACCCTCAATTAAATGCGTGAACTTACTTCAATTTAACCCCTAATTGTAAACCCGAATTATAGTAAAACCTAATTCAGGGGTGGTGAAGGAATTGAGAAATTGGTGATTGTCGCCTTGTCGGGTATGGCAGAGATAGCCGGTGGTGTCCGGCATCAGATCTGCCGCCAGTCAAGGTGTTCCACGTATATTGGTTCTGTACGATCTTCTCTTCTCCTCTCATTTCTTTATACTGTTTCTTTTGTTTAACTGACAGCATGTGAATCAGTCCTGATATTTTTTCTTTTTTATTTTGTCTTCTCCCCTAAATTTTATTGATAGTCAAATTAGTCACATCAAACTATGTAAGTGATAGTAATGGACAAATTGACGAGTTTAATTCAAGACAATATACCATGGTGCATGTTGTTTGCAAGTGATGTTGTGTTGGTCGACGAAATGAAAGAAGGTGTAGAAAGTAAGTTGGAAATATAGATACGTACTTTGGAATCTCGAAGCTTTAAGTTGAGCAACAGTAAGACTGAATATTTGGGGTGTAAGTTTAGTGGTAATAGAAGCAGAGAGACAAGGACGATCACCGTGGATGGGAGAACCGGAGAACTGTAGAAGGTTCAAATTTTTTCTCTACCTAGGATCTATTATCCAAAAGCATGGGTAGTTGGATGGAGATGTCGCCCACGAGAACTATCAGGTCGGTTGAAGTGGAAGAATGCTTAGGTTTCTATATGATCTAGGCATGCCCCATAGATTGAAGGGGAAATTCAACCATACGACAATAAGACCTGTAATACTATATTGTAATACTGTATGGTACGGTCATACAAAATGTTGGGATGTGAAACAATGTCACGCATAAGATGAATATGGCGGAGATGCGTATGTTGTGTTGTATGTGTGGCCATACAAAAAGATCGATTGAGGAATGAGGTGATTGAGAAGAAAGTGGGGATTACGACAATTGAGAACAAGATGAGGGATAATCAGCTAAGGTGCCTATCATGTAAGACAAAGGCTAAATGATGCGCCGTTTAGAAGGATTGAAGAATGGAAAACGGATGGAGGGGTAGGGGAAGAACAAAACAAACATGGAAGAGGGTGATTGAGAGTGATACGATTTTATTGGGGATTCAGGAAAATATGGCGTTAGATAGGGCGGGGTGGAGGGAGATAATACATGCCCATGACTCAGCATGACTTCTTTTCCATCTCTTGCTCTTTTTTTTTCTATTTTCTTTGCAAACTTCTCTTGTCTTGCTATATTTACTTTTAAATTTTTCCAGAACATTTTTTGCCTCTTCTTTAAACCAGCATATGTTGTTGCCGTGTTACCTTTTCTTCGTACCCCGTGTTTACTCTCTTTAACATAACCTTTTATTTTTCTTACTTCACATTCCATAGATGGCTCCTTGTGACGGTTCCGATCATTTTGGGACTAAGGCTTGGTTATTGTTGAAACTAGGAAAGTGATGACCCCTTCTAATTTATTTTTTTAAGTTCCTTTAGTATTTTTTTAAATTCCCGAAAAGCAAGTAAACTAAAATAGAAAATGAAAAACAAAGTTACCCCTCATATCCGAAATAGTTTATGCTTCCCTTTGTCAAGTTACGTATTCGTAGTATAATTTTTATTTTTTTGCGTACAAAATATGTTTTAGAAATCATCTCTAAGATTTTCGGCATTTTTGGTGCGCCTCACTAATGAAAGGCACACGCCTGCTTGTTGCGCTTAGATTCCAGGGACTTTTGCGTCTCACGCCTTTTAAAACTAAGGAGGGAAGAAAGGAGAGATTGAAAGAAGATACAATCTATTTAATTACTTGAGCTATTATGCTTCAGGTTTGCCTTTTGTTAGTGATCCAGGGAAAATATTCTTTTGTCGCAAGTAACAGTATCCTAAGGGGATGTTATTGCACACTTTTTTGGTTCTATCTTTGGTGTTATTATTGGATCATGTTTATCGTGTTCCTCTTACAAACTTCTTTTGAGTTTTAAGTCTTGGTTAAGGAGTAGTGCTGAAGTGCTAAGCGCTAGGGCAAAATGCTTAATTAGTCCTAGGCGAAGTTTTTGGAAGAAGCGCATTGAAGCGTGTAAAGCGCGTTTTTCGGCTCTTCGTTAAAATTCTTTTTTTTGTGTTATTGTTTTTTATGTTGGCAGCTTCTTTTTTTTATGTTGTTACTATGTTTTGGACCACAACACATAAATCTTAACAATAGAAAGTAGGCCAAGAGTCCAAAAGAAAAGGTAAAAGAAGAAAAGAAGAAGATAACAACCCGCCCTAGCTCCTTGAATGATTAGACACTTTCAATGTTACCCGGTTCCTGGTATGTGGCCTTGAACCGTGAACCCGGTTCGTTCGTACCCAGTTCGATGTGGTTCGCGAACCGGATCACCGGAGGTTAAGAACCCGAATTGATATTGTCGTCCCGAATTCAAAACACTAGATCTGGCGTTTGAAGGTCGGGGAAGGCGAGACAAGAAACTATATGTTAGGGGCTTTTGTTGTAGAAGGAAAATCGAGATAAAGGCACTCGCCAAGTCTTATTATTGTTGATGAATGGTATTCTTCGTACTCAACCATGGCTGCTCCGACGCTCACCGATTGTTTTCTCAATATTTTTCTTTTTTCTTAATGTTTCTGACTTTCTGTACTGCCTGTGGGATTGGTGGGCCTGCATGTCTTTTTCTTTTTCTTTTGGTTTAACTTTTTTTTAAAAAATAACTAGGGTTGGGATATTGGGAAGTGGTACCAACCCACGTGATAACTCCTTCACATTCTGTTCACCCCTTTATTTGTTTATTTTTTATGTTTATGTTTTCATTCATTTTAAAACTTTTTATAAAGAACTTAATTCTTACTATCAGTAACACACCCACGTGATTATTTTTTTCTTTATTTTTTATGTTTACTTTAAATTGAATTTTTATTAAAAATATTCAGAAAATATTTGCCTATTTATTACTACAACGTTCCGGGTTCTTTAAAGGTTGCGTTCCGTGTTCCGCGTTCCCGTACCACGTACCACTCGAACCCGTGTTCCTTGTATCATTGGACACTTTATTCTAGAATCTTGAAGAAGACCCCATCTCCAGAGTAATAGGGAAGCAAATATGATGTTTATCTATTTTAGTCGGATATATGTGTGCATAATAGTAAAAGAACCTTTAATTTTAAAAAGTGCGCTTCACTTTGATGAGGCGTGCGCCTTGCACTCAGGCTCTAGGGCTCTTATCGCTTTAGTGCGCCTTGCACTTTTTTATACACTGATAAGGACTAGGATATTGATGTAATCTCCATCTGGGTGTTACTCTTTAATGCTTTGTATGTATACGTCTGCAATCTCCATCTGTGTGTTATTTTTTTAATGTTTTGTATGTATCCCACTAGTGATTGTTGGATTATTTGTTGCAATTGATTAAGGAAAACAAAATTCACGAGTTCTCCTCCTCTATTTTCAGGTATCTTCTCTGCACGGTAGGATGTGTTTATATCAAGTCAAAGGAAGCTCCAGCAAAAGATATTCTCAAGGATTTAGTAGAAATGTGTCGAGGTATCCAACATCCTCTGCGAGGGCTCTTCTTGAGAAGTTACCTTTCTCAAGTTAGTAGGGACAAATTACCTGATATTGGTTCTGAATATGAAGGGTAAGAATTTCAATGGTAGCATTTGTTGGGTGTAAATGCTGCATTCAGGTCCAAGTTAAAATGATAAGCAGGGTAGCATATCTAGTAGTGCACCTAGTTGAGTTGATGTGCTGCATATTAAAAAGATTGGAAGTCATAGTATTGTTGCTTCTTGGCATCATGATCTTGATGGTAGTTCATTTAGATATTGTTAATTCATAAATTTTGTAACATGGAAATGAGAAATACATTTATTTGTAGAAGGAATGCAATTGTAAAGCATGGTTTTACACATTCCAATTTCCCCATATTTCCTTCTAGATTGGTTGCCTTGCCTTGAATTTAGCAGCTATGTTAATTATACAACACGCTTGCGTCTTGTTTCCTGCAGAGATGCTGATACCGTCACAGATGCAGTTGAGTTTGTGCTGCAAAATTTTACTGAGATGAATAAACTTTGGGTGCGGATGCAATACCAGGTTTGTTAGCTTCTCGTCTTCCTGTTTTTGTGGAAACTTTAGTTTTATCTTTTGGTTGTTTTAGGTAAAATATCGTTTCTGCATCTCGATTTCTTTATTGACTTTAGTAATATGAGTTGGTAGACTTTACCTTCAGGTAGGATTGGCTCCATTTATAGCTAGTGGGAAATAAAGGTAGGACAATTTTACAAGAGGGTGGAAAGTAGTTCTCCACAGTTAAATAATGGCTATCCCACAAAACAAGAAGAGGGGTTGGGGTGGGGGGTTGGTGGCCTTCAACATCTCTTTGTGGAGGCCTGGAGGGTAAAGTTTGCAGAAGGCTCTTGCTTTCTCTTCCAATATGCGGCTTCTACTGCTCCACAGTGATACCTGGTAAAAGGCATCTGTTTATTTACTGGCTTACTGTTATAAATAGACAGATGCCTCTAGTATCCCGATGTATTTTTTAGCTTTCCTGTCTTGCACATCTTTGTACAGAACATGGATGCAAGTTTAAGTTATTCCCGTGGTTAGGATTGTAGCTGTCATAACCTAGATTTTCCCCTTTGATGTTTGCTCTCAGTCCTTGCATGCCATGAAGGTAATTTGTCAGTCATGAGGGCATAATTTGTCATCATGCAGGTTATAGTGCTTGAATGATTCATACTCTTTGCTGATCCTGAGTTGAGGCTTGCAATCGGGCTTTCTGGTCTGCAGGGACCTGCGCGGGACAAGGATAGAAGGGAAAAGGAAAGAAGCGAGCTTCGAGATCTCGTAATACCATTAATCTAAAACTCGTTGTCGTGGAAGCAATAGAGCTCTGGATCCCTAGTGCGCAATCATAAAAACTGCTGGTTTGTTCCTTGAATTTTGATGTGCAGGTTGGGAAGAATCTGCATGTTCTAAGTCAGATTGAGGGAGTTGATCTGGACATGTACAAGGATACTGTTCTTCCTAGAGTCCTGGAGCAGGTCTGATTGAATGAATAACTTTCCTTAATTATGGTGTTGGCTTTAACAATCATGGCATATGATATTTATTTTTTTGTTCATGGTTGTTATTAGGTAGTCAATTGTAAGGATGAGCTTGCACAATATTATTTGATGGACTGCATAATTCAAGTATTTCCCGACGAGTACCACTTGCAAACTCTTGATATTTTGCTGGGTGCTTGCCCACAGCTCCAGGTGATCCTTTGTCTTGCAGGATTTACCTTTTATGATTACTGTTTTTCTCATTACGATTTGGTATTCTCATAGAATCCATGGTTTTAATTGAAGTGTCATAAAAATGTGATATAATGAATGGCACTTGATCTATAGTGGATTCAAGGCTCTATAAGGAGTATCAAATTGATTGCTGTTGGGGCTAATTTGATTTTGCATCATTTGTAAGCGAGTGACAAGATTATGCACACAATAGTCCCCTCTAGGCAACAGGAATGTGTCCTTCCAATTGTATTTTGGAGTCTCTGGTTTATATGCTTGTTAAATAGACTCTTGCTCCAAAGTGGTTTGTCTCAAATCTTAACAATACACATACCATTTATTTGATCTTAAGTATGTCAAGTTATTGTTTTCTTGGAAAAGAAAAGATGAGTACCAAGTAAAGAGTTTTACCTTCTCTCGTACATTGTGCCTTGTTGGTTACCTTGTGGAGAAACTGTGATGATTACTTCTCTTCTCGTTGCCTTGTCTTCCTCCATTTTCTCTATCCTCATTATTTAGATATTTCTGTGTTAAATTCTTATTGTTTTGGGTTAGAATATGGTATGCTACATAGCAGAAATCATCTACCAAAGGATGATGAAAAACCACCCTTGGGAAGATTAGAAATTATAGTACTCTCTTCTTATCCAAGATGTTGTCCATGATGATTTATTATTTGAATTAAATAGTGTAACTAATGAACCGAAAGCAACCAATGGGCAATGGTATGATAGTACAATGGGAATAGTGGAAGTTGATTGGGTAAACATGCATTTATATTTACCAAAAATGACAATGAGACGGGACAAAAAAGGTGGACAATATCTTTGAGGGAAGTTTTCTAGATAATACTCCCTCCGTCCCTTTTTATTCTTTACGCTTTCCGTTTCTAGTGCCCCATTTTTATCTTTACATTTAGAATATTTCCTTTTATATTTTATCATAAATGTGCTTAATATTCAGTAAAAATCGTATTTTGGATAAAAGTGAAAATATTATCAAATAAAAGTAATTTGCATTGTTTAAATTAAAAAAAAGGATGAATCTTTATCAACATTAATTAGTTGTTAAATCACGTGCATGATACCAAATGTAAAGAATAAAATGGGACGGAGGGAGTACATTATTACTTTGGTCCTATCTGATGCTAAATGAAATATAAAAGTGATGAAATTCTGACACTTGCTCTGAATGATAATGCCATAATTTGAATTTCTTTATTGAGTGAAACGTTTTATCACTTCACTATCTGTAGAAACTGTCTAAAAGTTCTATGTGTAACTCATCAACTCTTGTTTTTGATGTGTAATGTTCTCCACTCAAATTTCTATAGTAAGTATTTGAAAATTTTGCATGTAACTTTTTCCCCAATTTTCCCCCTTTTCCAGGCATCAGTTGATATCAAGTCAGTCCTCTCGAGTTTGATGGAAAGGCTATCAAATTATGCGGCCTCAAGTCCAGAGGTGATCTTTGTGATGTTTCCATTGAAGCTCAAGTTTTGTTAATGATCTCTAATAAGGTTTTTGCAGGTATTGCCGGATTTCTTGCAAGTGGATGCCTTCTCGAAATTGAACAGTGCAATTGGGAAGGTTAGTTGTAGTCACAGCAAGATTTTTTATGGATAAGAAGAAAAGTATTACCATTGTACTATCATACCATTCATTTCTTTCAGTTCATTTGTATACCAAAAATCAGAACTACAAGTTAGCCCAAATCCTTTGTGTATTTCCAATGGAGTAATGTGGGAAAGCCCCCACCGCCTTAGCCCATAAAGAAGCTAATAAAGTTGCATTATCCCACAATAGATCACGTGGGACAGCATCATCATTAAAAGTACGACCATTCTGCTCCAATCACACACACCACAAAATTGCCATAATAGCATTTCGCTAAAGCACCTTCTTCTCCTTCCTTGCACCAAACCCTACAAAACGAATCTGCAACCAATCCTATATACTCGAAGGTCTAACCCAAGATTCTTCTTAAAATGCAAAGAGTCGTTTCCAAAGGTAGCATACCATATCACAGTGAAGGAAGACATGTGAGCAAGATTCATTATTTGCCCGACAAAGCAAGCAAATGTCAGGTGATATAGCCGTTTTTGGGCACCGATTTTGGAGTATATCATTCAGTCACAGCAGGGTTTCTTTATTGATGTTGTGCCAACCTTGAAATAGAACTGTTGGCCTCTTGTTCTTCTTTTCTTGAAACCTTGACCTCTTTTTTCTTAATCCACCCACGTGTTTCAAATTAATGACAATAGATGAAAGGGGAAGAAATGTTCTTGTATACTTATGTATCTTTTACACTTTTTTTGGATTAGAGGAAATGGGGAGAAAGGGAGGGACGGGAAAGGGAGGGGAACAAGATCCCTTTTTTGGATAAAAGGTTGGGGGAAGAAAGGGGAGGGAGAGGGATTCATTTGACCTCCCAATTTAAGCACCAACCCTACAAAAATGGACAGATTTGGAGGGCAAATGGAGCTCACTTTCCCCCCTCCCTTTTTTTCGCCTCCCCTTCCTCCTCTTTCCCTTACCTTCTTTTCCCTTTTGTCTCGCTATCCAAACACACTGCTAATTTCACTGATTTTTGTTTTCTTTATTAAATGCAGATCATAGAAGCACAAGCTGATATGCCTGTTGTTGCTGTTGTGACTTTGTATTCATCTCTTCTTACCTTTACCCTGCATGTCCATCCCGACCGGCTTGATTACGCTGATCAAGTATTGGTATGTTTGTTCATCAGTATACTGCAATAGCACTGGTTTATTTGATCATGCTGATCGTGTATTTCTATGTTTGCATTGGTGTCTTGATATCTGATGTGATTGTTTATACTGCGTGTGAGCTTTGCATTCTCAGTTTCTAAGTTGAGCCATTTATTGTTTGAGTCCCTGTCATGACTAATTGCTTCCTTCTGCATTTGCATTTGCTTGGAGAAAGTCAGTGGTGCTAAGTTTATGGTATGAAAGATTAGGTGTCTTAAGTGTTGTCAATTTTTTTTTACTGCTTAATAGGTCTTTCTGAATGTATTCTTAAAAAATCGTGTGTCAACTTCAATCTTTTAAGGCCGGGAGAAGATACACTGAAGCTACTGTTTGTGTGTCTCATGGGATTTTTAGTTTTCTCTCCGTGGGAAGTCTCATTAGGTCGGCTTCAATATGTTATTCGTTGCTATCTCCTAGGACATGTGCTATGTACCTGCTGTCAAAACTTTCCGTTGCTTTTTTATTATCCCTCCATTAGTCCAGTGTGACTAGAGTGTAATTTCTTGAAGAAAAATAAAATAAATAGTGAAAATGACTAGCAACAATTCAGTGCCTCAGAGGCCTGTCAGATTATCAGCGAGCAAGTATGAAACCAGAGCCTGCAGATAATTAACTTAAAGTTATGCTACTCAAGCCTGCTCTTTGAATGCAAAGTACCTGTGAGTCTGAGACTCACCCTTAAACACCTGGATTTGATAATAATAAAATCTGGATGCTTCATGTTAGACCAAAAATTTGTGGACTTCCGTTAGATCAATAGGTATGTGACCTTGACAGATCCCCTTACTGCACCCTTTCCAATGATCCGAATAATATAGGCTGATTACTTAGTGGAGCCAGATCCATTAGTTGATCACAAAAGTTGGACCATCACCTCCTCTTATTTATTTTTACCTCTGGTCTTTTGAAACAGTCTCCTATGCAAACATTTGACTTCTCTGCACCCTGCCATCAGCAGCATTAATGTTGGGTGTTCTTGCTGCTATTGTTTTTTAGAATTTGTTTCCGTCTTCTTCATCGTACTTATCTAGAAGACTGACGATTTAATAAGATTGCAAAAGTCTTGCTCTATTCTTGTGCCTCCTTCTATAGAGATGTCATGAAGACTGACGATTTAATAAGATTCCTGGCTGGCATTTAGAAACATCTGCTTCCCTTGAAATAGTCACTCTAGCATATGGACTTGCTGAAATTTTCAGAATTAAGCAAAGAATTGCAGGCAGCTAAATCTATATCTCTTGCTGTAGTATGCAACTATGCATCAAATGAATAACCCTCATCTCAGGAAATGGGAAAGCAACTATGATATTCTGATTTAAGAATTTTCAAATATCCTAGTGCCTCCATGCCTACTATCCTTGAGTTTAATATCTGACTGACCTGCTGTCTGGGAAGTTCCTCTTCAGCAACTGAACAACTTTCTCATGGTATTGCGTATCCGTTATTGGTCTTATTCCTCTACGTGAATTTTTGTGCAGCCTAATGACGAACTTCCGGGCCTACTACCTTTCTTCAAATTTGTCTTCCCCGTCAAAAAAAAAAGTTGTCTTCAATGCTAATAATATCCATGGTCATTTTGTTTTGCTGATTGAACTTATGCACTTGTTGAAATTATTTTCTAGGCGTTGTCTAACTGGGACCTTTTGATGATTAGCCTTAATTTTGTAAGATATGTTGGTGTATTTTTATTCGTTTCCATGCATGAATCCTATATATAATTCTATATTCCTGGTCAGTACTCACTACTCAGTAGTCTGCTTTAGATTTTTTTTTTCTCTTCATGCAACCATGCATATATCATTAATTTTGATTAAATCTAATGGCTCACTCTCTTCTTCACCCTCAGGGATCCTGTGTCAATAAACTCTCCATCATCGGGAAACTTGATGACAGCAAGGCAACAAAGCAAATTGTTGCACTTCTAAGTGCTCCACTGAATAAATATAATAATGTTATTACTGCCTTGAAGCTTTCTAATTATCCTCGGGTGATGGAATACCTTGACAATGAAACAAATAAAGTCATGGCAAAGATTATTATTCAAAGTATTATGAAAAACGAGACTTATATATCTACTGGGGATAAGGTATATCTGTATATATTTATTTGGCATTCTTTATATTTGCTTTGGTATTGCCCTTCTAATTTTCTGGGATTTCTCTTGTTTAGGTCGAAGCATTGTTTGAATTAATAAAAGGGCTTATAAAGGACACAGATGCTACTGCTGATGATGAGGTCAGTGGAATAAATCACTGTTATTTGTTGAGCTAGTTGACGACTAGTATCCCCAGTGTTCTCATAGTTAGATCTTGATCCTTTTGCTACCAATCAAAACATTAATTCTGCTATGTTAATGGATTGTATTTGAGAATAGTGATAAGCTTCCATAACTTAAAACCAATGCCTGTAAACTCTGTCCTTGATATAACCAGCATACTCGCTAAGTAATGCATTTCCCCATTTAACCACAAAAAATGTTCTTATAGTTGGCTATCCTGTTGATATTGCATTCGTTAATGCTATATCCGGATATTTTTAATTGTGGTCCAGAACTTGATAAGATTTGTAATGCAATCAGTTTGCTGGATTTTGAGGCTGTTGAAAAAATGGTTTGCTTATACGCAACATTTGAAATGGCCAGTTTTACCTTTATAATTTATGTAAGTTCCTCTTGTCGTATTCTAGGATGATGAAGAGGACTTCAAGGAGGAACAAAATGCTGTAGCGCGCCTTATCCAAATGCTGCACAACAATGATCCAGAAGAGATGTTCAAGGTACTTTTCTCTTGTGAGATTTCTTCATTTACTCTCTCCATCCAAATTAGGTGTCCATTTAACCAGCTAAATCTTATTCATTCTTATTTGTTGCTGAATTTCGATGTCTTATTCCTCGTCAGATTTATTACAATTCATTTTTTAAGGCCATTGCAATAACTAAGTAACTTCTATCTACGTACAACCTTAGAAAACACTTATTTTTGTAATGGAGGGAGTAAGCCAAAAGCCAATCATGACAATGAGTCAATAATTTAAGGAATTAGCCCCCTTGCGTATTACTCAGTACAATTTCACTTTAAGTTAGTCAAAACAGAAGCTCGGTGAACATTTTGTGTAGTGAAAGTTTGAAATTAAAGCTCATTACTCTGTTGAAAAAAGCTTCTTGTTGCAAGGTTTAGTTGAAAGTTGCCTGTTCATGTGGTTTGTCCTTGTTGGTTGGGTCTTGAATAGATTTTTTGGAGCAAGTTTGCAAAAAGGTTCAACAAGATTGCGCTTTTTGCTTCACTAAAATGTATTCATTTCTATTTAGTTGCTAATATCTCTGTTGGTGATTTCAGATTATAAATATAGTGCGGAAGCATATATTGGCCGGTGGAGTGAAGCGTCTGTCATTTACCGTTCCACCCCTTGTGTTTTCCTCCCTTAAGGTTTTTTTTTATACTCTTGTCTTTCTCATTTGGTCTCATAAAACGGCTTATACCTTCCAGGTCGTAATTTATGGGCTGTTATGGCTGGCATGGTTGTCTCTGAAAGTTCTGTTACCTGTAGAGTGTCACTGTATTGAAATGCAAAGGCTCTTTTAGACAGCATGTTAAGCTAGTCATTAGTCAATAGCTGGAAATACTTGATGTTTGGCTATGCTGCTGATTTTTGTTTAGTTGGTCCTATACAGCTTTAGTCGTGGGCGATTTGAGAAGCAATTTTCTCTTTGAAGCAGACTGCTCCCCCCTTTTTCTAATGAAGTTGGGCAGGGGAAGGTAGAGTTTGTAATCTGTTAAGCTGGTTGCAACCTTCATTATTTTTGTATCTCCTTTAGATGAATCTGTTAAGAACTGGTTCGTGGGTCTAGTAAGAAACTAAGAATTAAAGGCCTAATTGCATGCACCTGCAATTGAAGTTAACACCATCATCCCTAATGCATGGTTTGTAAAGTTTTCTAAGTCTACAGGTTTTTATGACTTCTCTTTTTTCAAATTAGCTAAAGGTGAATGCTATCAGATCTTATTTCGGTTTTTGACATTTGCTAACCTCTCTAATTTTTGTCTTCTGCTTCGAACAGTTGATTAGAACGCTTCAGAACCAAGATATGGATAAACCTGAAGACGAAGCAGAGGGTACACCAAAGAAAATTTTTCAGCTATTGAATCAGGTAACTTTAATAAGGCCTGCTATTAAAATCAGCTATTGAAGGCAACAATAACATTAGATGTTTGCAATTACTGCCCCTGATGACCTCCAGATTATTTTTATCCGAGAACCATTTTTATCTTCAACTATAACCACTTTTTGAAAGCTGAACTGACAGCTGGTTAGTGCGCTTGATGTGCAATGGATGGGGGGCAGGGAGTTAATAACTTAATATCCCATGCTATGTTGCTTAAACTCTTATTTGGGTGTCATGTCCTATAAGGGATCGGAGGATCCAACACTCTGAATATAATAAATTTCATATAAGGCCACTATACATTTGTGTGTCATGTGTCGACGGATCCGACACCTGACACCTCCGTCAACCGAAGTGTCGAAGTAACATAGATCCCATGTTTTTTTTCCGCATAGAAATCACGCTTATCCTGTTCAACAATGTACGAGAGGAAGTCTTTTATCCATCTGTACCATCCTTACAGTGTCTACTGTCAAAAATTACAGCTGACAAAAGCATTGAACTTGATAGCTAAAGGATAATGTGGATGAGTTAACATTTCATTGAATGTGTATTTGCCTATCTTTTTGGAAATTTTTTTGTTCACTCTGTCAGTTTTAAGTCTTTTTTGCTTCCTGAATGAGTCCTAATATCTAAGACGGCTGGGCAATTTTGTGATTTTCATTTCCAGCTTATTGAGGCTCTTTCAAATGTTCCTGCTCCTGAGCTCTCATTACGGTTATACCTGCAATGTGCTGAGGTAAGTTTAAATCCTCATGTCAAATGCTTTTATGAATTTAGGTGAAGACTGGCATCAACTAATATGTTTTTTTTTGTAGGCTGCAAATGACTCTGACTTGGAACCTGTTGCCTGTGAATTTTTCACTCAAGCATATATATTATACGAGGAAGAAATTTCGGTAATGAATTTGCAGTGGATGGCTTCTGTACTTAGGTTTTCTAGTCTGTCAGTTCTTATACTCGTGTCGTCATTTTTCTGTGCTTTTTATGTGTTCACTAGGGCTCCAGAGAGCAGGTGACTGCATTACACCTAATAATCGGTACTCTTCAAAGGATGCATGCCTTTGGTGTTGAGAACAGGGATACTCTGACTCACAAAGCGACAGGGGTATTACTAATATTGTTCTCTTTTATTCTGTGCTGTATTATGATATGTTTCATCCCATTTCCCTGTGCTAAGCTAGTACCTATTTGGCATCTGCAGTATTCAGCAAAGCTTTTAAAGAAACCCGATCAATGTAGGGCTGTTTATGCATGCTCTCATCTCTTTTGGACGGATGATCAGGAAGGAGCCAGGGAAGGAGAGAGGTGTGTGTTCTATTTTTACTCCTTGTTTAGTGCTTTTGTGTTGTATATGAAAATCAGCAATTCAATTGTGAGCCATTTACCTCCGTACACCTTAATAGTTGCAATTATAGCTGCTCCATGCTGAGCTTCTGTAATCTACTAGCTTAGTTATTGCATGATTAGTTGGTTAAGGATAGCTTGAGGAGTAAGAAAATCTGGTATAAAGAAGGGAGAGTAGGCAAAGAGAAAGGTGTCCAGAATGTTGAAGTGATTGTTTTAGCTCTGTTTAGCATTTTCGGAGTGAAACAAGCCACTCGAAAACTTGTATGATTGTATCTATCAATCAATTGGTGTAGTTTCTGGATAGGTGAGTTATACCTTCTGAGCTACAAAACTAAAGTCTGGAATCTTACATTCTCAGAGAAACAGAAAATGATGTATTCTGTGTTGGTATTTATAGCAGTAACCGAGTTCCATAACTATCCGATCTTTGGAATTCCTTATCGTGTATTTAATTGGTTTTCCTTTATGCAGGGTTCTACTTTGCTTAAAGCGGGCTCTAAAAATCGCAAATGCCGCTCAACAGATGGCTAATGCTACTCGGGGTAGTGGTGGTTCAGTTATGCTGTTCATTGAAATCCTCAATAAGTAAGCTCTCTCCTTGCTAGAAAAGTTTGTTTTCTGACCGTGTTGGATATTTAAACTTCCATGATAAGTCACAGCATATTAAGTTTGGAGTTTGCTATCATATTTAGGTATCTCTATTATTTTGAGAAGGGAAACAACCAAATCACGGTCAATACAATCCAGGATCTAATGGAATTAATTACTACGGAGATGCAAAGTGATAATGCGGCAACAGATCCTGCTGCTGAAGCTTTCTTTGCAAGCACATTGCGGTACATCCAATTCCAGAAACAAAAAGGTGGCGCAGTTAGTGAGAAGTATGAACCTGTCAAAGCTTGAACCTGTTCTTATATGTAATTAGGCATTTTCACGTATCACTAGTTAACGTCATTGAGTATTATTGTAACCAGTTTAGTGAGGTAACCTGATGGAGACTGTTTGCTTGACCTCATTCCGAGGGCATGATTTTTTAGGTCTCTTATACTAACTATATGAGCTCACTGCATCTAAAGTTTTCTTTAATTCATGAGTGTGTGTAAGTCACTTCATTGTGCAGTGGAAACTTTAGTTGTAAAGACTGGTAAAATGGTGTATAACTTTCCCTTTCTGTTTTCAATTTTTTTGTGGGATTTATACATGACTACATGATTGCTGTCGGTTTCAACTAACGCGTCTTTGCCACCTTGTAAGTCTCCCAAAATTTTCCACATCCAAGATTTTAATGTTATATTCTGCATTACCTAAATGCAGCTGTGTGAAGTCTATTCATTAACACAAGTCTCAAGGTACATAAGATGACAGAATCAATATTTGGTAATAAGTTTAATTTCATTGCCATAGTAATAGGCTTGTTTGAACTTGAAGCTGTCAATGGGGGAAATACAACGGGAGATTTGAATATTTGATATTTGATGCTTTGAATATTTTTAATTCATGGCATATTTGAGTGTCCAGCTCTTAGCTGTGGCCTCGAACTTGGTCCGATCCTTGTACATGTGAGCGATTTCAGCAACAAGAGGATCATCAGAGTTTGGGTCTGTAAGAGTGTAAGTAGAGAACATATTGATAGCAGAACCTGCATTTGTCCAAACCATTTAAACGAGTGGTTAAACAATGATGACTTTGTCAAGAAATTGAACAGTTTAAATGACAAGATTAACCTTGGAAATAGTAAGGGCAGGGCTCCACTGTTCCCTGAGAATGTCCAGGCATATATTCCCATTATTGTTTATGTGTGGATGGAACACTTTGGACCTGAATGCGACCTGTCAATTTATCTTGTTAATGAAAATTTAGTGAAAATAGAATTACTAATACAAGTATACAATTTGTTACAAACTCAACATTGACATATTACCTACCTTTGGTGGTTTGAAAGGATAATCACTGGGAAAGTAAATGCTCAAAAGGAAAACACCACCAGCATATGGACTATCAGCAGGGCCGATGATTGTCGCTTGCTACTGGTATAAGTTATCAGATGCAGGAGCTGAATTCATCAAGAAAGCACAATTTTAGTACACAGTAACCAGTCGGATCGTGATTCTCTTGAATAAGTTGGTGGGTTTTGCAGTTAAACTACCTGCCGCTGCATGAATTAGGAGGATCTGTCTCCATGTCTTGAAGCTCCTTTTAGAATCCTCTTCATAGCCATCTGCTGATATCTCGATATTTTTTTATCAGTTTTCAGTATGGTAGAAGTTTGAGTTTTTGCCTTTTTGGGTAAGGAGTTATACTTCTTAAAATGTAGATGTTTTCATGTCCTTTAAATAACAAGGTAGAAGAATATATAGGACGGTATTGAAAATTGGACAGAAAGCTGAAAGGCATAGATGCCCGAATGAAATTATGCTACTATTATTCAGGGAATCGACCGCCTTTCCAAATTGCTAGATGAGCACCACCAATTAGTTTAACATATTAAAAAGGCAACATGAAAAGTGTGTAACCAAGTTGAGTTTGTACGTTCAGATCAAAAGTTTATCCCTTTGTTATAGTTTTGTGGGGAGATCAATATGCTCCCATTTTAAACGTGCATAGGAAAGTGGTTTGTTTGGATTGCTTCGGATCAGTTAGTCAGTTTGATCATCTTCAGTTCAAAGCTAGGATGTTATATGTTCATATTCCAGTTTATTATCATACTCGAATATATTATCTCTTGTCTCGTAATTGTTGTGAAATCAAAGGGGAAGCAGCAAATTTTATAAATTCAGAAACGTCTCTGCATCTTAGATGCTGGACTAGCTGTAAATGAAACACAAAGTTGGATTCTTTGTATAGTTGGACAAAACAACTGAGCTATCTACACTTTGTACTCATTGTACAATCACAACAACGCATACAAGATTAGCTGACCATTCTTTCTTTTTTGCTGTTTAAAATTCAAGTCATTCTCATACTGTCACACACTCACACCTCACACTTCTAAGATATAAAGTTATTTGTTCATGCCACGACTGATTCGGTTAAATTGAGGCCGACGTTAGACAGCCAGTTTCAACAGAATGAATTCATTTTGATCATACTTTAAACTAGTTCGTTCTACATTAAACTTGTTTGCTGCGCCAAAGAATTGTTGTTTTCTTCTTCTCATACCGTTTATATTTGTACAAGGTTTTGATATGAATTTTGGAGGTAAAATGGAAGGTGATTATAGAATTAGAGTTCGATACATATGGCCCCTTGATTGGGGCCTTGACTCCCTTTAGAGTAGATAACATTATCTCCCATACGTGGCTATGTGCAATCCATTAGCAGCGTTTTGGATTGGGGGAAAGGGGATTGTTGATGGTTTGAGCGTAGAGCTATCAAAAATACTGGATTTTGAACAAAATTTTATGACTTGTATCCTGATTTTATACAAACCCCAACAACCCTAATCTAATGGGTCAAAATCCGACCAAACCGTTTTGACCCGATCGATTAAAAATCGTCGTATTTATAGTATTAAATTGAGATTATGACTAATTGCAAGCATAATAAACGTGTTATTATTACTATGTTGGATTTAATATGATTCAGGTTTGCCTAATATATTGTTTTATGGTTGAATTTTTAGCCAGTTTACTATTCTGGTAATGGAAAGCTTGCTTACGTTTCCTGTTTTTACCTTGTTTCCACCGCACAAGAAACATTAGGCAGTCGACCTTTCAGACCATCGTTCTAAGCTTCTAAACATGACACTACCAAACATCCATATGAGACCTTCTGAGTATATATGGTAAAGGCAGGAATCGCAGGACCAAGTTGGTCGTTCAAAGATTAATCAATCATTTTGAAATACTTATCACAATTGTTTGCTTGAAAACACATCATTTTTTTACTACCATACTTTGATTAATATGTACTAAAATCAGATATAGAATATGCTCAATTCCAGAAAATCCGCAAGGAAGAACGTGGGCGGCTCATGGAACAAACCAACATAATCAAACATTCCAGAAACTGCTAAATATTCTACATCAACAATCTATCTAATCATGTCAAACACAAAGTATCATGATCACCTTCTTAAAATATTCATATTTTTGCAAACTCAACCAACTTAAAAGTTGGTTAGATGGAGGCAGACTCTTCAAATAAGATTCCCAAAAGGCCAACTATTACTACATCAATTGTTTGGGCAACAATTGAATCAATAACTAATTAGAAGAAGGCCAGAATAGAACAATAGTATCAAAAAGAGCGACATATTTAACTTTTCACTACAAAAACCAAAAAGAAACATAAAAAATGTAGCCAGAGGCAATTATCTTCAAAACAAGTAGTTGTGAAGAAATGAATTTAACTGCTCTGCTAGGTTAAGGGGATAAAATTGGGTCCTTTCCTAAACTGGTACCTTATATTTAATACATAAAGACTTAACCAAAACCACGAATTAGATGGTGGGGTTGGGTAACCAAATGTAATGCCAGAAAGCAACTCACAAGAGAACCTAAAGTACAATCAATCAGTAAGAAATCATACGCTAAAAAAAGGCCTGCCTGCCTGCTTCCTCAAAAGCTTGATTTTGTGAAAGAAAAAAGTTGCACGCGTGACGGAATGCTCCAACTAGGGCTGGCTTGTTTCTCTTTACAACTTTGTCACAATTACAATATGGAGCAAGCCTTCTGTGCCTTTGACTTCTTTTTCTTTGTCTTTGGTGGTTGAAGAACAACCTTAATGGCTGCATCAAAAACTGCCTTCACATTCTGCATATTTAAGTATTTAATTAGTTGGCATATTTAAGTTCACAAGTTGTAACTGTAAATCTCTCAGACTGACAATCAATAACCCACCTGCTGTGTTTTTGAACTACATTCGATGTAAGCAGGAGCACCAATCAGCTTCCTCAATTCCTCACCCTGAACAGAACAATATAGAAATACTTTGGTCCACATGATTTTTAACAAATTACAGAACTGGGAAAAATATGCAGGATACCAGTTTTTTTTTTTACCTGAGCTGTAGTAATTGGAACAGCGCCAGGGTGGTCTATGAAAAACTGCTTGTCATCCCGAAGATCTAATGTCATGCAATCAAAGCAAGATTAACTTCAATATCAAAAATATGATTACAAAAACAGAAATCCAAGCTTGCAAAATAAACAAAACACAGGTTCCAGCTACTAGACAGCACTCAACCAACCAGATATCAAAAATGCCATATATGCCCTGATAAAATATAGCTAGCTTTTCTAGGGTAATCAGAACTTCTGAATACAAATCTTCTTTGCTCGAGAAATGCCAGTATCTCGGAAACATGATGGAAATGTGGATAATCGAACTGTGCCATATTATTCCACAATGCTTCTACTTAAATATAGTCAAACAATGTTAAAAACATCTGTCTCAAATTTTGTAGATAGATCAGATCCCAAAAAAAACTAGCAGGCAATTCATGAACAAACAGAAAAGAGAAATAGCAATCAAAAGGAAAGCAAAGCGCTTTCCAATTTTTTTTTCTAAAACCATTCCTCGAGTCAATGATTTAACAAACTGCAACCAGTTGCATGTACATATATGTGAAGTGCTACCAATTAACAGAAATAAGACTGAAACGCAAAATTGAAACAAAAGAGACAAGTATGATCCTGACCGAGCTTTGTTCCAACAAGAACAATGGGGACACCAGGAGCATAATGCTTCAACTCGGGAATCCACTGTAAATTATGTGGCAACAACAGCTCATTAGCACACGCCAAGGGTCTTATCCACAAAATGTTTCCTTGTAAGTATCTAAACATTGTTTACCTTCTTAGACACATTTTCATAACTAGCCTTGCTAATGAGGGAGAAAGCAAGAATGAAAACATCTGCACCACGATAACTCAAAGGTCTTAATCTGTTGTAGTCCTCTTGTCCTGTAGAACAAATAACACAGAATTGAATTCCTTGAACAAAGAGGGCAATTTCGATTTCAACTAAAGGAGAAGACAAGCAAAAATAAGGCCTACCTGCAGTATCCCATAACCCCAGGTTAACTGTTGCCCCGTTAACGACGACATTTGCACTGAAGTTGTCGAAGACAGTGGGCACATAATCCTGTTTCCACCATACAAACAAATTTAGAGGGGGGTAAAAGGAACAGAAGGATAGGACCAACAGTTCAAGAAAACTTAGCTCAATATCAATTTCACAACTAGACTCCTTGAATTCTATTTCAGTGGATGTTACTTCTTAGACTGTACTGAAATGCCAAACTCATTGGGAGTACCTGATATGGATAAGTCATGTTTTTCTATGCTATCTGAGATTTTTCATGAATCATATTCGTTTTTGTTCTTAGATACATGTTTGACATGGTATGCCAAGGAAATTCAGACCGTCATAGTAACACTGTAACAGAGTACTTTGGTTCCAAAAGAAGAAAAAACTATTCAGATGACAAGAAAGAAGAGTTATGGGCCCCATAGTAACTTAAAATTACATAAATGCCCCAACAGACTCATTGTTGGCTCACTAACGGTTAGATGGAAAGACAAAGTCATTTTAAAACATCTCAATAGATACCTTAGAAATAGTGTCTTAGCTAAAGAAGTCCTACAGAGGGACCAATAATCCAAGGAATTGGACAGGACATATCAAACTCAATGTTATTAGAATGTTATTGCGAGAAAGAAATAGCCACCACAAACTGAATTACTTAAAATAGAGGAAGAAAAACAACTGTCACATTTATGAGTAACTAATACATGTCCAATTTTGCAAGGAACACGAAAAAAAGATCACTGACATAATAATACGCCATGATATGTACCGTTTGGCGATGTAGTAAAAACCAAATAACCATGAATTAGAGACAAATTCAATTACGAAACTAGAATCTGGTCTTCAATTAAGAAACCAACACAATACAGCTAGTGGAAGAGACGAATTCAATAACAAAACTAGAAATCTGAACTTCAAATGAGGTGCCAATACGAATAAAAATCACGTAAGAGGAACTAACAAATAGCTATCCTAAGCTTAAATGCTTGAATAACATCCTCCGTGAACAGTCCTTATCCTAAATTAAAAATGATCAACCATACTAGTCGAGATTAAAACTTGTAAATCATCCAAAAATAAACAAGTAACTCGATCCTCAAGCCAACAAAATGCCTGCATATTCGCTACCACTGCATTTAATTGTTTTGCAGCGGCACCAAATTTCAATAAGAACTAGAAATTCAATCACCAACCAATGTTTTTTTTCAAGCCGGGATTAAACCAAGGAATTCAATAAAACAATGTCATATCCACAATTCAGACAATAGTAAAAGCGATGTCAAATCACACAAAAAAAAAGACAAATAAATAAACAACAAATTCCGCGAAATTGAAACAAAATTCCGAGAGAGAGAGAGAGAGATAAACAGACCGTAGGGAAGGTGTTGCTGGTGTAGGAAATCAACAAGCAAGTTTTACCAACGGCACCATCACCAACTGTAACACATTTTATGAACCTCGAAGCACTCATTTTTGTTCTACAATCACGATCTCCTCTTCAAACAACAACCCCCTCTCTATTTTTCCCTTTTGATCAACAAAAAACGAACAAACAACAAAACTTTTTTGTCTCCAAATTCAAAAAAAAAAATTGTAATAAAAATCAAAATCGCTCCTCAATTACAACAAGACATGAGAGAACCTGTAAAAGAAGAAATTGAAAGGCGATCACAACATCAAACATGGCGCAAAAAGGAAGAGAAACCCTAGAAAATGGAGCCCTGATAAGAGGAGAGGAGAGGAGAGGAGAGGAGAGGAGAAGGAAATGTGGATGATAATGAGAAGAGTATGAGAAAATGACGAAAAATGTAACCCTAATGGAAATAGATCTGGTATAAAAGATTAAAGGGAGAAGAAATTGGGGGAAGAAGAATGAGCAGAGGAGAGGAGAGAGAAAAAGAGAGAGAGAGAGAGAAGAGGTAAAAGAGGAAAGGAGAGGAGTTACCTGAGAACCGGGAAACAATGCCGTTGAAGCGTTCTCTGAACTAATTATTTGTGTTTTGTGGGTGATTGCCTTCCTCTTCCTACGTATTTTACGCTTTACTGCCCACGCCTTTTCCCTCTTTCTTCTTCTAACATAACTACCGTAAGGTGCCAAAATTCGATCATTCGTTTCGGTTTTTCCTTTTTATTATTAAAATTAAAGACATTATTTATTCCATTTTAATATACTTCCTCCGTCCCTTAATACTCGCACCACTTTTTGTTTCGGGTCGTCCCTCAATACTTACACCGCTTCTATAAATGAATTTTTTTGCCAATATTATATAATTTCTCGCACTTACCTACTAATCCACCTACACTCCTACTCCCTACAGAAAATCATTTAAAAATTCACATCATCTACTCACCACTCCCTACTCCTTACACATTTCCCACTAACTATATTAAAAAAAAAATATCTCACTATCAACTAACACTCATTCAATTAATAAGTCAACTCAAATGCCTTAAACTCCGCACGGGTCAAATCGATGCGAGTATTAAGGGACAGAGGGAGTAAATTCTAATTGTGCGTATAAGGAGGATATTTATTCGAAAATTCAGATCAAATCATTTTTATCACGTCTAACAACTACTAGTAAAATTAAACTATGCGTTAACTAATAACTTCAAAGTAGTATCATTACATGCAAATGATGTACTAAATTCATGTAATAAGAATTTTAATAAAAGTTAACCCAATACATGTAAAAAAGTTATCTACTTTTTAGTTATAATTTTTTCATTTTAATCAAAAAATATTCCTTCAAATTAAATCGATCACTAGTATTATTATACAGGTAACGTTTTAACCGTTTGAAAATGTTATATCCATCAACTTTTTTCCCATAATATAAAAGTTAATCAAACAAATTAAAGTTATAAAAAATTGGGTAAAATTTATACTGAAATACAATTTATTTTATATCTTATACGTGCAACACCTTCCTTTTGTAAATTATGAAGTTTGTGGATGCATTGACTTTTATTTGGTAGTAGGTGATGTATTGACTTTCAAAATTACATCTATAAGTAGTGAGACATTATTTTATTTTAATTTCTTTTTGAGGGAAGAAAGTATTTAAATTGATAGTCCATGTATCAAGTTGGGATTTATCAAGTGGGATGGGTAGTGGGTTTGAATCCAATACTCTCTCTAGTCTCTATAGAATGAGAACAAAAATACGCAAAAACTTGAAACTTGAGTCAGAGGTTGTAAAAATGTGCAGCTCAAGCTCAAGCTCAAGCTCAAGCTCAAGTACAATGGGTTGACAAGTTGTATCGTCCTAATAAATGAATGCCATCCCTGACCCTAGTACGCTAGTAAGAGTCGCAACTTGGAAATCACGAGTTTGAAAATAAGACCTTGATTAGGTGAAGAACTATGAGAGTAAGAGGGGGGACCATATAGGCATATAGCTAGCTTCGTGAAGTTAGTTTGATATCAAGTTATAACTCTGTAATTTATATTGGTAAAGAAGAAAAGTATGTCATGAAACTGTCTATCATCAATACTCCCATTACCATACGTATGGTTTAAGATTTTGAGCAATTAATTTATTTTGGTGTAATAATAAAAGACATGGTCCTACTTTTATCTTTCCTGTATTATAGCTTTGCTGCATTTCTTACATGTCCTTGCAAAATACAACTATGACTAAAAAAGTCAATGCACATAAACGAGAATAAGGCCAATCATCTCTATGCATAACATATTAATATTGCCAATTGCCAATTGCCAATTGCCAAAGACGATTTTCAAATGAGGGAGATTCGGGGAAAATGGAGATACAACAACATCGGTGAATTTTATTAAACCTTAAGTGTATACGGACAAGGAAGATTCCCGTAAGATTAGGGAAAATGCTTATACAAAAACTTCTACTCGATAATAAATACATCATTAATCTATCAGGTACTTCATCTTAGAACATACAAACTATCTTAGAAACAAAACAAAACAAAACAAAACAACAACTCTCATACAGTTCAGGAGTAGCGGTATGATTTGTTTGACCAATATTGACCATCCAATGTTTACAAAAAGAATAGTGAGTAAGTACTAAGTAGGTATATACTTATATCAGGAATCAGGATTTGGAAAAGGCGCGCAGTGTTTCTTCAAGGGCTTCTTTGTCATAATCTGAGGTGAATACACAATTTCCAAGAGGACCTTTCAGGAGGATGAGCCTCAGCACACCATCAGCTACCTTCTTATCAACCTGCCAGTTAACATGAAAATATGTTTATGACAGGCAAATAATTTCTACTTTTTCTGTCTTGTAGGGAAGGAGTAGTGTTAGAATCCTCTTCATTTCTTTTAGGAAATCGAGAGGATTCTCACTCGAGTTGTCACATTGTCCAAATCTCTCATAATTTCTATCATCTCTCCATCACTTGATTTACAGTCTCAACATTCAAAATACCAGAGAGTGGTGGATAGCTCAGTTGGTTAGAACTTCCATCCCGGTTCCAGGTGATTCTGGGATCGATTCTCATCCCCGCCCTTGTGGCTCATTTGCACCAAAAAAAACATTCAAAATACCAAAAACAGTACGTATAATCTTTTCTAAGCTTACCGACATAATAGACTTGAACATTTCGACAGTCATGCTTTCAGGAGGTGCAATCGGTAGTCTAGCCTTTTTCAAGATGTTATGAACACGCCCCACTAATGATTCATCTATCCAACCAAGACGGTGTGACATGTCGACAGCCATGACCTGAACATCAAAAATCCCTATCAGCATAAAGATGATAAGCACGTAAGAAACAGTATGGTTGAGGTTGAAACAGAAGACATACCATCCCAACTCCAACCGCTTCTCCATGAAGCCAGTGGCCATAGCCAAATCCAGTTTCTATTGCCTGCAAAAGGAATGCACAACAACCAATCTGATCAACAACAAAGAGATGTTTCTCGCACATAAGAAAAAGTAACTTTCCAAGCAAAAAACATGTGGTCCAGCACATTATGGTTACCGGGGAGTGTGGATACAAACTCTATAGAGTTGATTAAATATTGACTGTAAGATAAACTGAGTTAGCCTAACAGCTATACAGTACTTGCAACTTGCAAGTGTTGAAATTGAGCTTAGGGTTTCAAGATTATGTATGTAACCTAATTACTTCAATATAATTCACATATTGTTCAATTCAACAACTGCATCCTGTTATAGATATTAACTTCTTAAAGGCATAGTTATGATATAAGAAACTTCACAGTGCCTGGTATTCCCTCAAAATTTTCTTTTCCAAGGTCTGAACAACTTGGTAAGACAAATTTCAGTAAACAAATTTTGGAAAAGATATCTTAGTAATGTAGAACTCACATGTCCAAATGTGTGACCCAAGTTCAATGTTGCTCGGAGTCCACTTTCCTTCTCATCTAAAGATACAACCTCGGCCTTGTTTTCACAAGAGTGCTTAATAGCATATGCAAAGGCAGCAGCATCCCTGCAAATCAAGCAAATAGACAAGACCTTTTAGTCAACCATAATTGATGAGATGCTCAAAGTTCCAGAATACCCAATTAGCCGTCACCTATTATCATAAGAAAAGCTACATAAATTGAACTAGGGTAATACTTTGTACATCCAAGGCATTAACATTCAAACTATGTCAAACAGGCCAATTCATCACATAGCAAAGTATTTGGAATGTGCCACACCCTTGAGCACAACAAATGATCTATTTGCACGCTACTCGCTTAAATAGATAAATCTATCCTTGGGAAACAATTTTAAAAAGCACACATTATGCATCGCCAAGTAGAGATCCTTACAATACAACCATTCAGACACCTTGGGCCTAAATGGATGGGAGTACTCCTAACTTTGACAATGCAACATTATACTTTTTAAGCAGACTAATGCCTTTCTTCACCTTGAAACAATAAAATCCGCTAAAATTAAGTTCAGACAAGGGCCAAATGACCAATTAGTTTTAAAAAGCTCGGATAAGAGGAGGTGAAAAGAATGAAGCATAAGCAAGTAAACTAAAGCAATCGCTTTGTAGTTTACTCATTACACATTACTAATATATGATAGCCAATTTTATGTAGTAACTACATCTGGATTAGAGCCAATTGACCAAGCTAAGTGCACTGTCTTTCTCTGACCTACTCCAAACACCATATTGAGTTGTATAACATATTAACATGTACAACACACAGTTCTGATTTCATGTTGGAAAAGCAAAGACAAATCCCAACATTGTTTGAAGTCTTTAAATGCAGATAATGCTGTTATTAAGTTAGTGTTGCCCCTAAGAAGTCATAACCAGCACTTCAATTAGGTGGGAAGGAAGATTTGCAAGTGGCGGGTAGGGGTGCTGGAAATAAAAATTAGACTATTGATTCAAATACCTTGCCATCAATGCATCCATATTTTTCTCTTGCCACTCAAAGAACTCAGCGTCCCTAATAAGCCCATATTTTATAACCTCAGCAAGCCCAGATGCCAGTTCTCTATCAGGCAGTGTGTTTAATGTGTTGGTGTCTATAAGTACACACTGAGGTTGGTAAAAAGCCCCAATCAAATTTTTTCCCAACGGATGGTTTATGCCAGTCTTTCCACCCACTGAAGAATCCACCTGAAAAAAGACAGATGTAATGAATTGACACACTTACAAATACATAGTGGTGTGGAAACATATTACAATGGAACCAAAGGTCAGAATCAAACCTGTGCCATAACGGTTGTTGGAATTTGAATGAAGTTAACTCCACGCAGGAAAGAAGCTGCAGCATATCCACACATATCGCCGATTACACCACCACCAAGGGCCACAAATGTGGACTTTCTGTCCAACCTTGACTCAATAGCTTTGTCAAAGACTTTCATCAGAGTATCCTACCACACCACAAAGAATGATATATCAAAAGACCAGGACAACTCTATCAAGCACATATATTTTTCATAGTCAAAGACACATACCATGTCCTTGTACTGCTCCCCATCAGGTAATATCACAGTTTCTACAGATACTTTCGGGTTATCTCTTGTTAAAGCATCAATAACTTTTTCCAGATACAAGGGTGCAACAGTGGTGTTCGTAACCACAAGAACCCTCTTTCCGTGCACATGCCTAACCAAATGATAACCCATTAACTAACTGAAATAATAGCAAAACCTTGAAACAAAGTGTGAATTAATGATCAATTTCATAGCTCACAGATACAAAAAGGGTACGATTTATAAAAAAAAGTTTCTCCCTAAGCCTGTAAGTCAAACATAATTCAAGTGTTTGGGGAATTACATATAAAAGATTAAAAGACATACTTATAAATTAGGTAAATTCTCATTGTGGTGTCCTAAGATAAACTGAAAATTTACTATGGTAGCATGTATTGTTCATATTTTCACTTCAGCAACTTGATGTCAAAAAATTGGTGTCCATTTAATGACCTAACCTAAAAACATAGAGCTGTTAAAATGATATTCTGTAGGGGCATTGTGATCATGAGGTGTATTTGATAGGGGAGAATAATGCCTTGAATGATGGTGATATCCTATGTTTAACCTGTGGCACTTCAAATATGGTGGTCTTATATACCTATTGTGGTACATTTGATAAGTATAGGTGTGGAATGAGCGAAATGTTGTACCTCTAAGGTAGTTGACGAATTGTCATTCTAACAAAGAGCTTAATGCTGCTAAAGTTCAGTCACTAAAGTAAAACTATTTAATGAGAATATGAGTATATGATAACAAGCCATCACAGTGTAATTTCATCATTCCTTGGAGAAACAAACTGAAATTTATTCTATCAATTATGTATTCCAAATGTTCGGAAACAACTACTCCGTATCAAACTGTCTCAATCCATCATGATAATTGATTCAGGCTTAAATATAACTGCATCAAATGTGTGTGTATGTACTGCGTACATCGCACCCTCCCCAATGGTGGATCATGTTCAGTGTGCATCATAGTCCACCATCTAAATTGGGCATCCTCCCTCCAAAGTCCGAAGGCTCTTATACTCATCCTAAATCGTGCTATAAATGAAAATACAAAAATATATTCTACAACTTCCCGAAAGATATCAAAATTTTCCGGGCATCAAACGAGAAGTAAATGTGACTATGATTTCAGGACAAATGAAGTACTACATAGCTCATAACGATGTCAAATTTGTTATTATAAAGAATCTAAAAAGTCTCTTGTTTCCTTCAAATTAGAATTCCAAACAATTTAGAATTAAGAGAGAGATACCTTTGAAGAAGATCGGGTTGGTCGAGAAGGCCGGCCCCGATATAAATTGGGTAACTCCGATCCCCTAAATTAACATCCACAATAGTAGGAACCCTAGAAGAGTTCGTCATATTACTAGAGCCACTACTACTCGGTGATTCGGTCGGGGTTATCTGAGTCGAACTCGCTCGAATCGCCGACCTAACCCGGACAGCACTCACTGCAAGGCGATTGGCGGACGAAAGATCCGCTGAGGAGCCCAATTTGACGGAGGACCCACCACCAACAAAGAGGTTTGAAGGAATAGTTGACTTTGAAATCGACGCTTTTGTAGAAGAGGGATTGAGAGAGAAGCAGAGGGACGAGGGGTGAGCTGAGGCCGCCATGAAAGTGGGAATTGGAGGAGAGAGAGGGGGGGAATTGGTTGGGTATCTCTTTCTCTCTCCTAATGTCGGAGGAAGAAGAAATAGAGCTGGAGAGGGGGGTTGGTGGAATGGTGGGAAATGGAATCACCCGCATTTTTTATTTTTATTTTATTTTTATTTTTATTTTTATTTTTACTTTTATTTTTATTATTGGATTTGTGGTGGCTTTGTAGGAAAGAGATGATCGGTAGGTGTGGACTGTGGAGCTTTTTTTTTTTCTCTTTTCCAATGGCGAGTGCTTGTTTTGGTTCACGTAAACATACACAGAGGGTGCGTTTTGTTCACCTTACAAAAATCAGTTTCGGTTCAGTTAAGTTTCTATAATAATAATAATAATAATAATAATCTAATATATACATATATAAAGGAGGCATATTTGCTGAAAGATTAGAGCGCCACCTAAGATTACTAATGGTTTCGGCCAATGAAAAATAAGATTTCTAATTTATTTTTGAATTAAAAAAACCAAGTGCCACGTAGATAATAATTAGGTGCCACGTAGATATTTTAATTAATTAATTATTAATATATACAACTCCATCGAAAATCAAACACTATAATAATTAAAAAATAATCGATTGTCGCGTAGATAATTAATTAGGTGCCACATAGATATTTTAATTAATTAATTAATTACTAATATATACAACTCCATCTAAAATCAAACACTCTAATAATTAAAAAATAAATCTAAAATAAAATTCATCCAAAATCAAACAATAATCTAAAATAAAATAAATAAAATTCAATTTAAAATCAAACATTAATCCAATGTTAGAGCGCCACGTAGAAAAATCTAATGGCTTCGGCCAATGGACGAATATTTGCTGAAATATTAGAGCGCCACACCGCCACCTAGGATTACTAATGGTTTCGGCCAATGGAAAATAATATTTCTAATTTATTTTTGAATTTAAAAATCAAGTGACACGTAGATAATTAATTAGGTGCCACGTAGATATTTTAATTAATTAATTAATTACTAATATATACAACTCCATCGAAAATAAAACACTCTAATAATTAAAAAATAATCGATTTCCACGTAGATAATTAATTAGGTGTCACTTAGATATTTTTAATTAATTAATTAATTAATTACTAATATATATACAACTCCGTCTAAAATCAAACACTCTAATAATTAAAAAATAAATCTAAATAAAATTCATCCAAAATCAAACAATAATCTAAAATAAATTAAATAAAATTCAATTTAAAATCAAATATTAATCCAATATTAGAGCGCCACATAGAAAATTCTAATGGTTTCGGCCAATGAAAAATAAGATTTCAAAATTAATTTTGAATTAAAAAAAACGAGTGTCACGTAAAGAAATTATTAACTTTCACGTAGATTTTTTTATTAATTATTTTTTAATATTACGCATATACAATTTCATCCAAAAACAAACACTTTCATAATAAAAAAAATCTAAAATGAAATCCAATGAAAAATAAAAAACTAATCTAATCTAATATATAAAAATGGTATATACATAGGATTTTTATTTAAACATAAAAATTTAATAGAATCCGTGCATCGCACGGGTTAAAATCTAGTAATATATAAAGGAGGCATATTTGCTTAAAGATTAGAGCGCCACCTAGAATTACTAATGGTTTCGGCCAATGAAAAATAAGATTTCTAATTTCTTTTTTAATTACAAAAATCAAGTGCCACGTAGATAATTAATTAGGTGCCATGTAGATATTTTAATTAATTAATTATTAATATATACAACTCCATCGAAAATCAAACACTCTAATAATTAAAAAATAATCGATTTCCACGTAGATAATTAATTAGGTGTCACGTAGATATTTTAATTAATTAATTACTAATATATACAACTCCGTCTAAAATCAAACACTCTAATAATTAAAAAATAAATCTAAAATAAAATTCATCCAAAATCAAACAATAATATAAAATAAAATACATAAAATTCAATTTAAATTCAAACATTAATCCAATATTCGAGCGCCACGTAGAAAAATCTAATGGCTTAATTCGGCCAATGGAGGAATATTTGCTGAAATATTAGAGCGCCACCTAGGATTACTAATGGTTTCGGCCAATGAAAAATAATATTTCTAATTTCTTTTTGAATTAAAAAATCAAGTGACACTTAGATAATTAATTAGGTGCCACGTAGATATTTAATTAATTAATTACTAATATATACAACTCCATCGAAAATCAAACACTCTAATAATTAAAAAATAATCGATTTCCACGTAGATAATTAATTAGGTGCCACGTATATATTTTAATTAATTAATTACTAATATATACAACTCCATCTAAAATCAAACACTCTAATAATTAAAAAATAAATCTAAAATAAAAATCATCCAAAATCAAACAATAATCTAAAATAAAATAAATAAAATTCAATTTAAAATCAAACATTAATCCAATATTAGAGCGCCACATAGAAAAAACTAATGGTTTCGGCCAATGAAAAATAGGATTTCAAAATTAATTTTGAATTAAAAAAGTCGAGTGCCACGTAAAGAAATGATTAACTGTCACGTAGATATTTTTTTATTAATTATTTATTAATATTACGCATATACAATTTCATCCAAAAATAAAAACTTTCATAATAAAAAAAATTTAAAATGAAATTCAATGCAAAATAAAAAAAACTAATCTAATCTAATATATAAAAGTGGTATATACATAGGATTTTTATTTAAACATAACAATTTAATAGAATCCGTGCATCGCACGGGCTAAAATCTAGTAATAATAATAAAGGAGGCATATTTGCTAAAATATTAGAGCGCCACCTAGGATTACTAATGGTTTCGGCCAATGAAAAATAAGATTTCTAATTTATTTTTGAATTAAAAAAATCGATTGCCATGTAGATAATTAATTAGGTGCCACGTAGATACTTTAATTAATTAATTACTAATATATACAACTCCATCTAAAATCAAACACTATAATAATTAAAAAAAATCTAAAATAAAATTCATTCAAAATCAAACACTAATCTAAAATAAAATAAATAAAATTCATTATCCAATATTAGAGCGCCATGTAGGGAATCTAAAGGTTTTGGCCAATGAAAAATAAGATTTCAAAATTAATTTGGAATTAAAAAAGTCGAGTGCCAACAAAGGCCCCTGGGTCCGATGGTATGCCTGCCCTCTTTTACAAAAAGTTCTGGAATGTTGTTGGTTGTGATGTTATCGATTATGTTCTTAATATTTTGAATAATGGGGCACCTGTTGAACAAATAAACAATACTCATATTGTGCTCATCCCCAAGAAAAAACAATGTCGATCCACTAAAGACTACCGGCCCATTAGCTTGTGTAATGTTTTGTATAAATTGGTATCAAAGGTGATTTCTAATAGGCTTAAGGTAGCACTCCCGAATGTGATAAGTGAATGTCAAAGTGCGTTCGTGCCGGGTCGATTAATAACTGACAATGTGCTTGTGGCATATGAGATGTTTATGAGGAAGAAAAATAAGGGGATGAAGGGGTTTATGGCAATGAAGTTGGATATGAGCAAAGCCTACGATAGAGTGGAATGGTCTTTTGTACGAGGAATGATGACCAAAATGGGTTTTGCGAATTCTTTTGTGGACTTGGTTATGAGATGCATTTCTACTGTGTCATACTCTATATTGTTTAATGGGTTCCCTACCACCTCTTTCAAGCCTAGTAGGGGCCTAAGGCAAGGCGATCATATCTCACCCTTTCTCTTCGTGATATGTGCAGAAGGCTTCTCTGAGTTACTAAGGGATGCGGAAAATCGTAAGCTTATTCACGGGGTCAAGATTGGCAGAAACGTCTCACCAATCTCTCACCTATTTTTCGCAGACGATACCCTCCTTTTTACTAGAGCTACTGATACGGAAGCAGAGGCTATTGTGGACATCTTAACCACCTATGAGATTGCCTCCGGACAAAAGATCAACTTAGAAAAATCGGAAGTTTCCTTTAGCTGGAACGTAAGCGAAGATATGCAGAAAATGCTTCAAATGAAGTTAAGTTTCATGGCCGTCAAGGAACACGAGAGATATCTTGGCCTTCCCACCTTTCTGGGAAGATCAAAGAAAGCAATTTTTCAAGTACTTCAAGATCGTGTCTGGAAGAAAATTAAGGGGTGGAAGGATAGATGTCTATCGAGAGCAAGACGAGAGGAACTCATAAAGTCCATAGCATAGGCAATTCCAACCTATGCAATGCAGTGTTTCAAGATTCCGGAGAGCGTTATTCGCAACATAATAGCTACCTGCCGAAACTTTTGGTGGGGCTCGAAGGGTGATGAGAAGAAGTTAGCCCTCATTAGCTGGGATCGTATGTGCCGTTCCAAGGAAAAAGGGGGAGTGGGTATGCGTGATCTTGGTGCCTTCAACTCTTCTCTCCTTGCAAAACAGTGTTGGAGATTAATATCAAACCCCACATCACTAGCAGCCACAATACTAAAAGGTAAGTACTTCCCAAGAACGAATTTGTGGGAAGCAAAAATACCCCAAAACGCTAGCTATACATGGCGTTCAATTCTGTCAGCCCGCAAATTGCTGGAAGAAGGCTCGAGGTGGATAGTTGGTAATGGACAAAGTATTCGGTTCTGGACAGACGCATGTGTACCCGGCATACCAGGAGGTCGTGTCTACTCTGCGCCCCCGAGAGATGAGACAACTGGCAGCACAGTCAGGGAATGGATAAGGGAGAATGGATTGGAGTGGGATGACCAGTTACTACAACAACATCTTAGCGAGGCTGAAGTACAAGCTATAAAAAGCATCCCCCTTGTTGATCACACTCAATCAGATTACTGGAGTTGGAGACACACAAAACATGGGGAGTTCACAGCAAAGAGTTCCTACCATGCTGAAATGCAAAGAATAAGTGGTGACGTTGAACATTCTGGAGCGGAGCTGAATGCTAGAGTATGGAAGAAAGTGTGGAAAGCGGAAGTCCCGGAGAAGGTCAAGAACTTAATGTGGCGTACTTTGAACAAGGGCATAGCAACCATGGCAAACCTGGCGAGAAGAGGCATTGATGTTAGCCCAGTATGCCCAAGATGTGGGGAGAGCGACGAGGACACCTCACACCTCTTCCTTCACTGTCCAGAAAGTCGAGTGTTATGGAAAATATCACCACTAAGAGTAGAGGCTAGGGAGGAAGACCAAAGCAACTTTAGGGAATGGTGTGAAAGGATGATGGATGTCTGTAAGGAGGAGAGAGCATGGGAACTTGTAATGATGTTCGTGTGGCAAATTTGGAACACAAGGAACATGTGGGTGTTCGAGAAAAGAAGAATGAGCCCCCTGATTGTGTGTAGCAGAACTCTAAATCTCCTTGGGGAATTCGAGGCAGCGAGATGCAGGGAGGAAGAGAGTAGGCAAAAACCAGTGGAAGTACAACGTTGGCTCCCTCCACCAGAGGGAACCTACAAGCTCAACACGGACGCAGCCATAGCAGCTGAAACCACGGGGCTGGGCATAGTGGTTCGCGACCATGTGGGTGATGTTCTGATGGCAGCAACAAGAAGGATTGAGAGGAGTATGGAGGCAAGGGAAGCTGAAATAGAAGAAATCAGATTTGGGGTTAGCTATGCGTACCAGGCAGGCTTCAGAAAGGTATTGGTGGAAACTGACTGCCAATCACTCATAAAGCTACTGCAGGAACAAGGAAGGGAAAAAACTTACACCCAGGTCATTGTTGATGATATATTAGCTAAGGCAAGACAATTTACTGCTATTTCCTTTTATATTACTCGTAGAAATTGTAATAGTGTGGCCCATTCACTCGCTAAATCCTCCTTCCTGTTTGAGGAGATTAAGGTGTGGATGGAAGAGTGTCCACAAGAAACTTTGCCATTTGTCTTGTTGGACAAACCCATTATTGAATGAATAGAAGACATAGTCTTCCCGTCAAAAAAAAAAAAGTCGAGTGCCACGTAGATAAATAATTAAACGCCACGTAGATATTTTAATTAATTAATTAATAATATTACGCATATACAATTTCATCCAAAAACAAACACGATCATAATTTATTTATGTTTTAAATCTAAAATGAAATTTAATGCAAAATCAAAAACTAATTTAATCTAATACGAAGTATATAAAATTGGTATATACATAACGATTTAATAGAATCCGTGCATCGCACGAGCTCAAATCTAGTAATAATAATATCTAATATATCTATATAAAGAAGACATATTTGCTGAAATATTAGAGCGCCACATAGGATTACTAATGGTTTCGGCCAATGAAAAATAAGATTTCTAATTTATTTTTGAATTAAAAAAATCGATTGCCACGTAGATAATTAATTAGGTGCCACGTAGATATTTTAATTAATTAATTACTAATATATACAAATCCATCAAAAATCAAACACTATAATAATTAAAAATATAAATGTAAAATAAAATTTATCCAAAATCAAACACTAATCTAAAATCAAATAAATAAAATTCAATTTAAAATCAAACATTAATCCAATAGGCATATTTGCTGAATTGTTAGAGCGCCACGTAGGATTACTAATGGTTTCGGCCAATAAAAAATAAGATTCCTAATTTATTTTTGAATTAAAAAAAATCAGTTGCCATATATATAATTAATTAGGTGCCACGTAGATATTTTAATTAATTAATTACTAATATATACAACTCCATCTAAAATCAAACACTCTAATAATTAAAAAAATGAATCAAAATAAAATTCATTCAAAATCAAAAACTAATCTGAAATAAAATAAATAAAAATCAATTTAAAATCAAACATTAATCCAATATTAGAGCGCCACGTAGGAAATCTAATGGTTTCAGCCAATGAAAAATAAGATTTCAAAATTAATTTTGAATTAAAAAAGTCAAGTTCCACGTAGATAAATAATTAAGTGCCACATAGATATTTTTATTAATTAATTATTAATATTAAGCATAAACAATTTCATCCGAAAACCAACACTCTCATGATTAAAAAAATAAATCTAAAATTAAATTATGTTGTTCCTAGGTTTTGGTTGATGACACACATATTGCAAACTTCCTGATTGTGGTTGCTAATGACTTTAGACAGGTGAGTGCTTGAGTTCCTATTATGTAACACCCCATATTTTTGGTGTTTCTAAAATATATTAATATCTTAAAAACTTTATCCTTCTATATATTTTTCTATTTTAATTAATCATATTATACTTTATTTAACAATAAGTTGATATTGATTTTCTTATCCATTATTATCATTTTGAACTAACTAGTTTTTATTAAACGCATTAGTATATTTCAATTTTTTATTGGTATGATTTAATAATAATAAAGTAATTAATTAGTTGTTCTTTAAACCTTTGAGTATCTCACCCTTAACCGATTTATTTGATTTCCAATCTTAATAGCTCTAACTTTTCATATGTTCTCTAACTCTCGTATTAATGATTTGGCTTATACTTTTCAATTCTTTCAACTCCTCGATCTCATTCCTCTTGGTGTTCCTTAAGAGTATTTTAACCCAAATTCATTTCACCTTCCTTCTTATTTCCTCACTCTTATTCAACTTTAAACAATGTTTAAGTTCCTCTTTCTTTTCTTTATTTTTACATTGTGCTATATGCGAAGGAGCCGAAAGTAAGAACGGCATTGATCTGGGAAACGCTTAGTCGATCGCATCGCTCGTAATCTTCTCTCCTCTAGTCGGTCAAGGTAACTAATGGTTGTCCTCGTTTAGGTTTAATCCGTTAACTAGCGAATAAGGAGATTAGAGTATAGTTGTATTGTCCGCGTAGTATCATATTTAGGACTATGATGTTTGAGTTAATTCTTTCATGACTTTTATATTATACACATGAACCATGCTTTTGAACTTGAGTATGTAATATGTTTTGTTTAAACCTTCCCTTACGTATTCCCTGTGTACAATTGTATCAATTCCCATTTCAAAACTTCCATTAAGATCTTAGATTTTTTTGATATGTCATTATCGAGATCATGTGTTTCTTGTAATATGTTTGGAGGGGATTTCGGCTATTACCTTCATCTTACATGAGTACTGCATGTTAGCATTTCATGGTTATTTATGTTGAATTTATATGGATTATTAGTTGTCGTTTAGTAATATGGATTTGGTTCTTGGTGTTCTGTTTTGATATGGAGATAATGGCACGGTGTTGCGTCTTATATGGCTTATCATACGTACTCCGTAGTACTTAACTCAATCAATTTTCAATTTTGTTCCAACATTTAAACGACTTTATCAATTAGTTTTTTTTAAGTGACGGATTCACTTATTATGGGAAATGGAATCCCGGAGTTTAAGTCGTTAACTATGAGGTTGCGGTGACTCCAAATATCCGATATAATATTATTTTGATTATTTTAATACCTATTATTTTATGTGACTTGGGTCACCCTTCGAAATGGTTTTTGAGATAAAGATATCCGGAGGGACGGATTCCTAATGGAGAGGAGCATGCAACTCTAACGGACGGATTCCGTTGAGTATACCGTTTTAGTTCATTGTCGTCGTTCGACTCTAGTAGCTTCCGGGTGCTGTCTACTAGGTTGAGAGTGTGGCCATACTTAGACTAGAGACGTATTCTCGAAGGACGTATTCCTGACTTTGACTATATAGGAACAGTGTCTTGCGATTCACTTGCACTCCGTTCTTACCTCTAAATTATAAATGTTATATATTTTACTACGTTATTGTACTTGGTAATGTCTTTGGGTAACTCTTCTTTTTAATTTTACTTATTATTATCTTTTTGAAGGATTCTTTATAAATTATATGTCAATTTATGATCATATGTATTTCTATTTTATTTTGTGTTATCTATATTCTATGATTCTTATTATTTCTATTTAATTGGTTACTCTTGAGCTGGGAGAGCTGTTAGTTACTCCCCACTGATTGTGGGAATTTTGTTGTTCATTTTACAGGTTGTTTTCTTAGCTTATTTGGGCTTGGACTTGGGCTTCGAGTGAGAATAAAACAAATAGAGTTTATTTTACTTTAAACTTTCTATTTTGGTTTTGAGGTTATGTTTTGCCTCATTTGAGACATTTATTTTGATTACTTTATATTTTATTTTATTGGTTTGGCAATTTAGTGTTTAAACCCCTTCTTTATTATTGTAGTGGCAATCCCAGAAGACAGTGTTTCCGCCACCGTCAATATAAATAGCACTTTAAATTCCTTATTTTCTCTTTTAGAATTTCTGGGTTGTTACAGTTGGTATCAGAGCCAAACGTTCCAAAAACTCTCTTTAGAGTTGAAATTTGTGGTCATTTTAAACCTTTAGGATTTTTGTTAATATTGTTTCTGAAAAGGCTTTTTGAAAATTTTAAAGAGAGTTATTTGGGTAGGAAGTCATGGAAGCCTTTGGGATTTGATTTTATATTCCTTGGGTGCTTTTCTGCTAATTGTTAATTTTATTGTTTGTCCGATTACTTGAATATTGGTGGTAGGGCTGAGCACGGATCGGATATCCGTATCAAAAAAATCAAATATCTGATATTTGTATCTGATCCGAAATTTTCGGATATCCGATATTCGGGTATCCGAAATTTTCGAATCGGGTATTGTCGGATATCGGATATCCATCACTTTAGCGTTCTATCAATTCTTTGGTTGTATTCTTATTTTTTCATTACAACAACTTTATACAATTAATCCAAACTTGAAATTTGCTTATATACTTGTAACACAAAATTTATCATTTATATATTAAAGTACATAGATTACAAATTCCACATCTAGAACTAACCAAAAGCGAAACCCAAATTCTTATATGAGACTGTCCTCACCATCAACTGATGGTGAGACCAGTTCACACTTGCGAATTTAGGTATGTTACTTCTATAGTTTAGACATGTTACTTTTTTTTTATAATTTTAGAGGTGGTACTTTTTTTAGTTTAAGTATGTTACTTCTATAGTTTAGACATGTTACTGTTTTTTTATAATTTTAGATGAGGTACTTTTTTAGTTTAGGTATGTTACTTCTATAGTTTAGACATGTTACTTTTTTTTTATACGGAATTGTTTTAGAGGAGGTACATTTTTAGTTTAGGTATGTTAATTTTTTTTATTAATAATTTTAGAGGAGGTACTTTTTTAGTTTAGGTATGTTACTTCTATAGTTTAGACCTGTTACTTTTTTTTTTTTATAGTTTTAGGGGAGGTACGCTATTGGTTTCGCGCTCGTCACACCATCAAGTTGATTAGTGTGACTGGTCTCACAGGAGACGCGCTGAAAGCGAAAACATGAAACTACCTAAAATATTACAAAAGCTAGCTACGAAAATTACGGCATGAACAATTCAATACAAATGTACAAATTCAAAGTGGCGATGGAGACTTGGTCTTTGGCGAAAATTACCCATTTTCTACCGACTACTTCATATCCGAGACTAGGAATTCCGGGAAAGAAAAGTCGACCAAATATGGTGCGGAGGATGCTAAGGTTAGACTAGCAAATTTGATTATATGGATGAATTTGCCTCATGAGTCATTAGGGAGGGTGGCGGCTAAGCCATAGATTTTTTCCTAGGGTTTACTTTCTAGTGAGAGAAGTTGAAGAACTATTCTTTTGTGTTTTCCTTATGGACCTTATGTATGACTACTAGTATGTCAGTAAAGTTTCCAGGGTGAAGAAAGTGCGCAAAGTGAAGTTGGGCTTGGGAGGTGGAAAAAAGATGTGTGGGATATTGTGTTAGGTTATGATACATATGACAATACATAAATCATGCGGAAAAACCATAAAGCCAGGAAAGCCTATTATTTACACATAATCATTTAGCATAGTATAGATGCATACACTTTGTAGCGTGCCTTCCCTAGCTGCGCCCGAACCGAACAAGAACAAGTCTTTAGGACTCCAAGTGTCGTCCCTCCGTAGATAGTCCACAGTACGTCCGGATCCGCCTCAAGATTGACCAACTAGAATCGCCCTTAAGGTGCTTAAAAATTTTCGGCTATTAGTGCAAGAGTGTGGCTGAATTTTCTTTCAAAAACTTACCCTTTGAATACTTCAATCGTGCGTATAAATTATGACCCTAGGCCCTTATTTATTGAGGTTTGGAAAGGGAATTGGAATCCTAGTAGGATACGATTTAATTAAACTTAGAATCCTACAAGGACTCTAATTAATTAAATAATCCTAATAGGAATAGGAATTTAATCACACACCAAATCCTAATAGATTTAGGAATTATGCATGGACACAAACACACACACGAGCATGACCCGCAAGCATGCAGGCCATGCCCGCGCACAGCCCACACGCCCACGAAGCCCATGCGAGCTACCGCAGCCCACGAGGCTGCCATGGCCTTAGCTGCGCGCTGGGCCTGCCTTGCGGTAGGCCTGCCGCAGCCTTGGGCTGTGTTGTGGCGCGCCATTGCTTGCTGGGCGATGGCCTGGCTTCGTGCTGGGCCTTCGTCCGGCAGGCCTCGTCCGATGCTTATTCGTACGATACGCTTCCGATAAAATTCCCGGTTCCGGAATTCATTTCCGATACGAACAATATTTAATATTTTCGATTCCGGAATTAATTTCCGTTTCGAACAAATATTTAATATTTCCGTTTCCGGAATTATTTTCCGATTCTGATAATATTTCCGATTCTGAAAATATTTCCGTTTCCGGCAATATTTCCGATTCCGGCAATATTTCCATTTCCGATAATATTTTCCGATACGTACCATGTTTCCATTTCCGGCAACATCTACGACTTGGATAGTATTTATATTTCCGATGCGATCCATATTTCCGTTTCCTGCAATATCATCATTTCCGGAGTATTCATTTCTTGCTTGTGACGATCTCAGCTCCCACTGAAACCAAGATCCGTCGATTCCGAATATCCATAGATAGAGCATTTAATGCCATTACATACTTGATCCGTTTACGTACTATTTGTGTGACCCTACGGGTTCAGTCAAGAGTAAGCTGTGGATTAATATCATTAATTCCACTTGAACTGAAGCGGCCTCTAGCTAGGCATTCAGCTCACTTGATCTCACTGAATTATTAACTTGTTAATTAATACTGAACCGCATTTATTAGACTTAACATAGAATGCATACTTGGACCAAGGGCATTATTTCCTTCAGTCTCCCACTTGTCCTTAGGGACAAGTGTGCATTTCCTAATTCCTTTGTCGCTCGATGCTTGCTCTTGAACATAAGGTAAGAGTTGTCATCCTTATTATGTCCAGAGGTGTTTCTCGGTTTCAGAGTTCAACTGATCAAATAAACAGATAATCATAGCCTATGATTCATCCGAGCACGGCCATGCATTTCACAGTTTCTAGCTCTCCGAGTGGCCTTGTACAACTTTTAAGCATCTCATCCCAATTTATGGGAGGACAATCCCAATCTTGCGATCTTGAGATTAGACTTCGTTTGATAGGTGATTACCTGAGCGTTGCCTTTATAGCCTCCTTTTACGGTGCGACGGTTGGTCAACGTCAAAGCAACCAGTTCTCAAACAAGTAATCTCAAATCACTCAGGTATTGAGGATTTAGTGTCTAATAATTTAAATGAAATTTACTTATGACAGATTTTCATCTCTTACAGTAAAGTTTCATAGGTCTGTCCAATACTAGTCTTCCCAAAGTAAGTATCTATGCAAATGATTATGACATTGCCATGTCCACATAGTTCAAGAAACAGAACTACTAGTCATCTTGCATTCTAGTCGTCCAATTTTATAGAAAACTCTGACCAGGGACCATTTTCAACTTTTGACATTCAAGTTCACTTGATAGACATTTCTTAGTCACAGGACTGGTCCTGACAGTCTATCTTGAATATATCGTCAAATTGAAGGGACTCATCATTTAATACTAAACCAAGATTAAATGGAATATGAAAATACATTTCATATATGATAAATGTTCAACCCTAATGTTTTACAACCATGGGCCTCAAACCCATCTTTAAAACAGTTCATAGAATTCAAAGCTATGCTTGATTTCGAGTGCCACAATGTGAGTGTTGTTTCTCACTTGTTGCATAGGTTTAGTTATCATGCTTTGCCAATCTTAATATCCTTTTCATCGAATGTTCTTCGAGATAGATGATAAGATCTTTTGAGTATGTTTATTTTGTGATCTAGTCTTTTCTTGCTTCAAGAGTGGTTCTACGCATTTCAATGAAGAATCATAAAGTAAAAGACATGTGATCTACCCAAGTTCAGTGAAGAACTCTTTAACATAAACAACCCTATTTTATTGCTTCTTAGGCAATAAGTACTTTTACTTCAACTTTATAGATTGCTAGTGATGCTTTGTTTGGAATTACTTATCCAAGCAGTTCACAGATATGTGGAATACTTTCCAGCTATATCTTAGAACATAGAAATTAATATTTTAATATCCCACGCAACAACTCATGGTCTCCAATCCATGTTGCCATTTCAAAACACGATGCTCTATAGCTCGTCCTTATCAATGGTTAACTCCAAAGGGTCTTGCTTGATCCTTTGCCGGTGTTTATGCGTGTAGTATCAATATTTAGCATTTCTTTATTTCCTTGAATCAAGAACTATTCCTATGTACCTTTTCAAGTACCATAAGTATTCTTGATCTCAATCTAGTTGATCTTCACTTAGAACAATAGAGATTGGTATATGTTCGTCATGCCTAAAGTCATACGATACGTTTTTGGCGATCCTCATATTATATCATACATGATAAATTCTTTTGCAGAATAATTCCCAATTGAATTCTATTCATGTAACTTTAGCTCGTTCAATTTCAGTAGATACTGAATCCAGCTAAATTCTTTGACATATAATATAGGTTAAGAATCTATTCAGATCCTTTGATGTTTAACTTAGTAAACACTTATACATAGTTCAAACATCCTTTACTTAGATTTATTCACATGGGTCGAATATCTCCAATGGAGTCTTTCGTGTTTGATTTAGTAAATGCCATTACTTAATCCAAAACATTAATATAAGATCTTTGTAAATAGATCTTAATACCCAATATGTACTAAGTTTCGCCTTGGTCCATCATTGATGAATAATTTCAAATCTAAGTCATTAGCATTTGAATGTTATTTCACAATAGAGAGATATGTGTGTGATACACATAGGACCAATTAAGTTTTTATGTACTCCCACTAAACTTCTTATATATCTATAAGAATCATGTACATTTTATGAAACTAAAATACTTATTAGCTTCACTAAAATACAATTCCCAATTCCCAATTTCTTGCTTAAATCTGTACTTAGATTTCATAAGCTAGCTTTCCTTTCAAGCATTATTTGGATCCACAAATCCTATTACATGCCATGTACATAGTTTCTTCCAACATTTGATTGAGGAATACGTTTTGTCATCCAATTGCCATATGTACCAATATGCAATAATTGCTTGATTTATAGACTTGAGCATTAAGATTATGCATAAGGTTTCAACACAATCCATGCCATGAATTTTGCTTGCAACCTTTAGCAACTAATCTAGCTTTGTGTGTGAACACAATTTCATGTTTGATGGTTTTGATCCTTAAAACAAACTTGCAACCAATATGTGTGAAACTATTCTTGCAAATCAACAAAATTTCAATTTTTCCATCAAAACATTGAGTATGTTTTATGGCCTTTAACCAATTAAACATATAGTCTATATATGGCCTCTAACAATTTTAGGGAATCTATATTTCGTCATAGCTTTCTTACAAGTCACAAACTCATTAATCTTTGTGATAATAGTTGACTGCAAGTTGTAGGTTTCTTCACTATCTAATAGAAGAATCGCATAGTTTCAGTGACTTGAACTCTATGCCTACTTGGGTATAGAACATCAAACAATAGAATATCAATAGCCACTTAAAAGTCCTTTGAATATTCTGTTCTCCTTGAAGCACTTGTAAAGTCTTCTAAGAGATGTATATTCTTAAAAGCCACTTCCAAAGTCCTTAAAGAATAAGTATTCGGATTTTCTGAAGAACTTCGAAAAGCCTCCGGAATGTCCGTTTATGTTTGTTGTTCGCCTCGAAGACTTTCGAGGTCTATTTTCTCCCACTTGTCATTTTGGAAACGAATCTCTAAAAGGACATTATTTCGAGCAAACAAACATTATGTTCTCAAAATTCGTGGTAGAAACTATACCCTTGTGTCTCATTTGAATAAATCACAATGAAACATATATCTATACTTGGGCCTTAGTTTGTTGAATAACAAACACTAAGCTCCCACTGTAGACACCTACTTTTGTCCCCATTCCCGAAAGGGAAAGGTTCGATGATGAAAACATAAATCTCCACTTGACAACGCATCTCCTTAAAATAAACGAATCTCAATTCCCCTTTTCATTTCACCCGAAACCTGATATTTATAGAAAACTGCTATTTGTGGAAACCTGCTAAAAAATAGTAACTGCCGTAAAAGGTAGCTTCTAAAAGTGGCAAAACATAAAGGATAGAAACCTGTCAGAATTAGGTGTTGCACTCCAACATAAATCCTAAATGAGATAGAAAACTGCGAGAATCCTATTCCTAATATGATTCGGAAATAAGAGTTACGTATTAATTAAAATTCTAACGAGCCTAGAGTTCGTAACGGGCCCAGACGCATCCCGTCGCAAGGTTAATACGCACTAAAAGACTCGATTAAGTCTCAAACTCTACGGATTTCAGGAATCCGAATCTGACTAAGAAAACAGCCCAGAGCCTATTTTCAACGCCTGGCTCTGGGCGCCGAAATCTTCGGCGCCCAGACCTGGGCGCTGAAAATACCTGGGTACGTGTTTTTTCCTAATTCTTTATGGATTAGAACTCTGCAATTCTATCTTTCCACGAACTCTCCCCTATAAATACAGCCCCAAATTCGACGTGAAAAGGACTACACACACAATTCATATTCTGAGTATTGACTCCAACCCTTAGCCTAAGCCTCACGCTGCGAAACTGTTCACGCGTTCTGTCGCAATCGATCCATAAATCGAACAGAACGTATCCTGTCCCATAATTGAGATTCGTTAAATAAAAAGGAGAAATAGCAAAGTCAAAGTGGTTAGTTTTCTGAGAACCGTGACGCACCTCTCAATGGTGCGTCGTAATGTGTCCTTTTTCGATGATTTAACTGCTTTCCTCGCCCTTTTTATGAACTGTTAAACTAACTAAATCTGATTGTTCTATCACGCCTAACAAATATAATATTTTCGGGAAATTGGATTATCATGCTAGGTCCCTTAATACTACTTAAATCAGATAATCACGATCGATCTAGTATTATATGTTGCATATTGCTAAAATCAACTCAGATTAGTTTAATAGTTAACGCATGTCCCTTCAATTATTTATGCTGAGGGCTAGTAAGGATATCCTGCCTCTGGAGTTATCGACGAGCGAAGTACTCCTCTCGGTAGTTACAGTCCCCCGAACCCTCAATCTCTACCTTGCGGGTGTATGTTGAGAGATCCCCACACCAGGGATCACAAGGGAACCTACGGCCGTCGTGGTCAAACATAATTGCACTCCCTTTATGTCACGATAACCGGGTTTTGTCAGTTTTTCTCATTGTCGTTAAAAACTGAATGGCGACTCCTATATTACTAGTCAATTGGGTGTATACTCACAGGAAATCCAATTACACTTGATTGAATAAAAGAATCGTCACACCCACGAGGGACGAGGTCACGCATTAGCCTCGTGCTTTTTCGACCCCCTCACAGTGGCGACTCCACTGGGGATAGCGAAGGAAATACTCGTGCTTGTAGGTAATCAAAATAGCCGAAGGGTGAAACGATCCTACCCCGCGTTTATTTCCCCATCAAGTTGGGACGACCTGAAAATCAGCATATTAATGTGAACGGGAAGAACCGCATAACGAATCTCGGCTCCCTCGGGAGTTGGGACTAAGGATACCTTTTTTCGCCAATAGGGGGGTGCATACGCCGCACATGTTGCCTACTCGGTACTTGTGCAGGTAGTACACCTATCCCGAACCCAATCGCTCGCTCATTAGGTCCCTCTCGCCTGCATGCCCCCTTGGCTTGCACTTGCGGGTTGGCCTCTTGGGCGAAATTCGTCTGTTGAAGACACTACCTCGACCGGGGCATGTGTTGGATCTACGATAGAAGCGGTACCAAGCCAGGCGCAAATACTACCCATAGAAGCCTATCATAAACTACGTGACATATTTAATTTTCAAATCCATGTTTGTAATGTAGTTATGTGTAGCGAACTGTGTGACTATGTTATGATTGTGCGTACGAATAATGCTAGACAAAAAATGCTAGAAAACCAACGACCTTAAAAAAAATTGCCCAAACATTCATGAACTAATTGGCCAAAGAGTTATACCAAAATACGTGTTCCGCAAGCCCGAACGATCGCCACAAAAACAAGCGACGCTCGGGATGGCCTGTAACGAATCCCACAAACGCTGCACAACGCGTAAAGGACGTTATTAGGCAAGCACGCAAATCGAAGTCGCATAAACAAAAGTAGACGAAAGCAGAAAACGAGAACCAGCCAGGGACGCATTTTCAACGCCCCTGGCTGGGCGCCAATATTTCTCACGCCCTACGCTGGGCGCTGAAGTTGCTGCCTGGCCTTTTGGTCAGGCACAGCAGCCTCGGTGCCCACGCATGAAGAAAATACGTAGCAAAAAAAAAACTTTTCGTAAAAATTGCTGCAAGGGCGTATGAAAAGGCACTCGATTTTAAAAGCGACTAAAAATAAATAAAAATAAATAACTCTTTGTGTCGTTGTTAGGCCTCCTATGACGACAATGTTCGGCACCAAAACCGAGCATGCTAATTAAATAACCTTGAATGTCACATGGGCAAAGTATTCAAAAAAAATAATGTTTGAATAAAGTCTTCAAGAAAAAATAAATGTTCAAATAAAAAATAAATAAATCCGAGTCTAGACTAGTCTATGCCAAAGTACAATCTAAATCCTAAGTCTTAGTTGTCTTATCCATAGAATCGGTCCTAATGCTTGGTGTCGTTCTGCAAGTTAAAAGGTTAAACCATATTGAGTCTCCCTTCCTAACATTTAAATCAATGAGCACCCATATGTAATTGTCATCCCTTGCTAAGAATCCACGGCCTCAATACTCTCTCTCACCAATAAAAAGAATATATTATAGTATTTGCAAAATGGAAACAGTCACATTCTGAAAATCATTCCCCCATAGTCGCACAACCCCCAAAGTGAGCCTAAGGTGTCAATACCCTTAGCAAGAATTAATGGCCTCAAGGCTTATGATCACATTGGGTCACGACTATCATAGTCCTCTCGAGCCACTCGCTCCTTTAAATACTCCTAAGTACGGACTAAAAGATTTTCCATGAATACAACATGACAAACCATGAAAATACCCAAATCGGCATGCCATAAGGCTACCATTGGGGTAAAGCAATACACACTAAGAGAGAAGCCGCACTAATGATTCTAGCCTTGCAAAAATAAAAGTTCGATCTCCCCAATTAACTACCTTGCCAACATTAAGCAAAATGGCGCATGACAAATGAACACCCAAGGGTTAAAATCTAAAGTGTCAACCAACGAAAGTTATGGTCCAATAAATCTAAACATGAAAGTTGCTTGGTCAAGTGTTATAGGCTTACGCCACGTCATTATTTTGAGTCTAGGCCACCTCCTTATTCATACACGGGTTATAATCAGAAAGATTAATGAAAGTTTGAGTCTAAGTCACAACTTCCAGTTAAAATCCGAGAAACTAGAATCTGAAAAAGAAGCAAAAAGGATATTTTCGATGTAATTCTTTCGTTAAATTTCAATAAGGTAAAAACAACATTTTGAATCTACGCTATTTGCACATCTTAAGAAACGACTAAATACGCTTGCAAAGTAAGACAAAATTAAGGGTCCACCCTAGGCCAACTAAAATTAAAGGTCCACCCTAGGCCTACTAAAATTAAAGGTCCACTATAGGCCTACCAAACGAGGCTCACTCAGTCTCGCCTCGTGACTCAAAGACCACAACCATCTACCTTTTAGCCCAAACAAAAAAATTGATTGAAGGATTTATGTTGGGGAGAAATTGTTAGGTTATGATACATATGACAATTCATAAATCATGCGGAAACAACCATTAAGCCAGGAATACATATTATTTACACATAATCATATAGCATAGTCTAGAAGCATACTCTTTGTTGTGTGCCTTCCCTAGCTGCGCCCGAACCGAACAAGAACAAGTCTTTAGGACTCCAAGTGTCGTCCCTCCGTAGATAGTCCACAGCACGTCCGGATCCGCCTTAAGATTGACCAACTAGAATCGCCCTTAAGGTACTAATAATTTCGGCACTTTTAGGCAAGGTATGTGACTGAATTTTTCTCTCAAAAACTCACTTTGAATATTTAAAAACTCGTTATAAATTGTGAACCCAGGCCACATATTTATAGGGGTATGGAAAGAGAATTGGAATCCTACTAGGATACGAATTAATTAAATTAGAATCCTAGTGGAACTCTTATTTAATTAATTTATCTTTTAGGATTAGGAATTTAATCATTAAACGAATTCTATACGCTTTAGGATTCGAGTAACACACTTCGAGTAATACGCTAGCACCGCACGCAGGCCTTGCGGCCCACGCACAGCGCCAGCCCACTCGTCGCAGCCCCGCGCGCGCGCCCAAGCTTCGGCTGGGCCTGGCTTTTGCGCTGGGCCTGGTCGCATGCTTGGCGTGTGGTTGTTGCGCTTGGCTTGCTGGGCGATGGCCCGGCTTCGTGCTGGGCCTTCGTCTGGCAGGCCTCGTCCGATGCTAATTCGTACGATGCGCTTCCGATTAAATTCTCGATTCCGGAATTCATTTCCGATACGAACAATATTTAATATTTCCGATTCCGGAATTAATTTCCGTTTCGAACAAATATTTAATATTTCCGTTTCCGGAATTATTTTCCGATTCCGATAATATTTCCGATTCAGACAATATTTCCGTTTCCGGCAATATTTCCGATTCCGGCAATATTTCTATTTCCGATAATATTTTCCGATACGTATCATGTTTCCGTTTCCGGCAACATCTACGACTTGGATAATATTTATATTTCCGATACGATCCATATTTCCGTTTCCGGCAATATCATCGTTTCCGGAGTATTCATTTCTTGCCTGTGACGATCTCAGCTCCCACTGAAACCAAGATCCGTCGATTCCGAATATCCATAGATGGAGTATTTAATGCCATTAAATAATTGATCTGTTTACGTACTATTTGTGTGACCCTACGGGTTCAGTCAAGAGTAAGCTGTGGATTAATATCATTAATTCCACTTGAACTGAAGCGGCCTCTAGCTAGGCATTCAGCTCACTTGATCTCACTGAATTATTAACTTGTTAATTAATACTGAACCGCATTTATTAGACTTAACATTGAATGCATACTTGGACCAAGGGCATTATTTCCTTCAGTCTCCCACTTGTCCTTAGGGACAAGTGTGCATTTCCTAATTCCTTTGTCGCTCGATGCTTGCTCTTGAACATAAGGTAAGAGTTGTCATCCTTATTATGTCCGGAGGTGTTCCTCGGTTTCAGAGTTTAACTGATCAAATAAACAGATAATCATAGCCTATGATTCATCCGAGCACGGCCATGCATTTCACAGTTTCTAGCTCTCCGAGTGGCCTTGTACAACTTTTAAGCATCTCATCCCGATTTATGGGAGGACAATCCCAATCTTGCGATCTTGAGATTAGACTTCGTTTGATAGGTGATTACCTGAGCGTTGCCTTTATAGCCTCCTTTTACGGTGCGACGGTTGGTCAACGTCAAAGCAACCAGTTCTCAAACAAGTAATCTCAAATCACTCAGGTATTGAGGATTTAGTGTCTAAAAATTTTAATGAAATTTACTTATGACAGATTTTCATCTCTTACAGTAAAGTTTCATAGGTCTTGTCCGATACTAGTCTTCCCAAAGTAAGTATCTATGCAAATGATTATGACATTGCCATGTCCACATAGTTCAAGAAACAGAACTACTAGTCATCTTGCATTCTAGTCGTCTAACGTTTTCTATGCGTCCAATTTTATAGAAAACTCCGACTAGGGACCATTTTCAACCTTTGACATTCAAGTTCACTTGATAGACATTTCTTAGTCACAGGACTGGTCCTGACAGTCTATCTTGAATATATCGTCAAATTGAAGGGACTCATCATTTAATAAACCACAAATTAAATGGAAAAATGAATTCTTTTCATTTATTGTGAATGATTAACCAATAATGTTTTACAAAGATTTAAACTCTAAAACTTTAAAACATTAAACAGAGACATCAAAGCCATTCTCCAATATGCTTGATTCCCATAGCTGCAGTGTGCGAGTTGTGCTTTGCCTGCGGCAGAGGTTTAGTCAATGGATCTGATATGTTGTCATCAGTTCCAATTTTGCTTATCTCGACTTCTTTTCTTTCAACGAACTCTCGTAGAAGGTGAAATCTACGAAGTACATGCTTGACTCTCTGGTGGTGTCTAGGCTCCTTTGCCTGTGCAATAGCTCCGTTATTATCACAATACAGGGCTATTGTCCTTTAATGGAGGGGACTACACCAAGTTCACCTATGAACTTCCTTAGCCATATAGCTTCCTTTGCTGCTTCATGTGCAGCAATGTACTCCGCTTCAGTTGTAGAATCCGCAATGGTGCTTTGCTTAGCACTTTTCCAGCTTACCGCTCCTCCGTTGAGGCAGAAGACAAACCCAGACTGTGATCTGAAATCATCTTTGTCGGTTTGGAAACTTGCGTCCGTATAGCCTTTAACAATTAATTCATCATCTCCACCATAGACCAGGAAGTCATCTTTGTGCCTTTTCAGGTACTTCAGAATATTCTTGGCAGTAGTCCAATGCGCCTCTCCTGGGTCTGACTGGTATCTGCTCGTAGCACTGAGTGCGTACGCAACATCTGGGCGTGTACATATCATAGAATACATTATTGAACCAATCAATGATGCATATGGAATCCCATTCATTCGTCTACGCTCATCAAGTGTTTTTGGGCACTGAGTCTTGCTTAGAGTCATTCCATGAGACATGGGTAGGTAGCCTCGCTTGGAGTCCGCCATCTTGAACCTATCAAGCACCTTATTGATATAAGTGCTTTGACTAAGTCCAATCATCTTTTTAGATCTATCTCTGTAAATCTTGATGCCCAATATGTACTGTGCTTCTCCTAGATCTTTCATCGAAAAACATTTCCCAAGCCAAATCTTGACAGAGTTCAACATAGGAATGTCATTTCCGATAAGTAATATGTCGTCGACATATAATACTAGGAAAGCAATTTTTCTCCCACTGACCTTCTTGTATACACAAGATTCGTCTGCGTTCTTGATGAAACCAAAGTCACTGCTTCATCAAAACGTATATTCCAGCTCCTGGATGCCTGCTTCAATCCGTAGATTGATTTCTTTAGCTTGCATACCTTTTTAGCATTCTTTGGATCCTCAAAACCTTCAGGCTGTGTCATAAACACAGTTTCTGTTAAAACGCCGTTTAAGAAAGCAGTTTTGACATCCATCTGCCATATTTCGTAATCGTAATATGCAGCGATTGCTAACATTATCCGAATAGACTTTAGCATTGCAACTGGTGAAAAGGTTTCATCGTAATCCACACCGTGGACTTGCCTGTAACCTTTTGCAACCAATCTAGCTTTGAAAACTTCAAGTTTCCCATCCTTGTCCTTTTTCAGTTTGAAAACCCATTTGCTTCCAATGGCTTGGTAGCCATCTGGCAAATCGACCAAATCCCATACTTGGTTTTCAGACATGGAGTCTAATTCAGATTGCATGGCTTCTTGCCATTGCTTGGAGCTAGGGCTCGTCATAGCTTGTTTGTAAGTCGCAGGTTCATCACTTTCAAGTAATAGAACGTCATAGCTCTCGTTCGTCAAAATACCTAAGTACCTTTCCGGTTGAGATCTATATCTTTGCGATCTACGCGGGGTAACATTTCTAGTTTGACCATGATTCTCACCAGATTCTTCTAAAGATCTCTGAGTTTCATCCTGAATGTCATCTTGAGCATTCTCTAGAGTTTGTTGTTCGACTCGAATTTCTTCGAGGTCTATTTTTCTCCCACTTGTCATTTTGGAAATGTGATCTTTCTCCAAAAAGACACCATCTCGAGCAACAAACACCTTGTTCTCAGATGTATTGTAGAAGTAATACCCCTTTGTTTCCTTTGGATAGCCCACAAGGATACATTTGTCCGATTTTGGATGAAGTTTGTCTGAAAATAATCGTTTGACGTATACTTCACATCCCCAAATCTTAAGAAAAGACACATTTAGTGCTTTAGACGGAGCTCTATTTATAGTGAGTGCAGCTGTATTTAGTGCATGTCCCCAAAATTCTAATGGAAGTTTGGCCTGACCCATCATTGACCTGACCATGTCTAGCAAGGTTATGTTCCTCCGTTCCGACACACCGTTCCATTGTGGTGTTCCAGGAGGCGTCAATTCTGATAGAATTCCACATTCTTTCAGATGGTCATCAAATTCATAGCTCAGATATTCACCGCCTCTATCAGACCGCAGTGCCTTAATCTTCTTGCCTAATTGATTCTCTACTTCACTCTGAAATTCCTTGAATTTGTCAAAGGATTCAGACTTATGCTTCATTAGGTAGACATAACCATATCTACTGAAGTCATCAGTGAAAGTGATAAAGTAGCTGAAACCACCTCTAGCATTTGTACTCATTGGTCCACATACATCTGTATGGATTAAACCCAATAGTTCATTTGCTCTTTCTCCAACTTTAGAGAAAGGTTGCTTTGTCATTTTGCCAAGTAAACATGATTCGCATTTACCATAATCCTCTAAGTCAAATGGTTCTAGAATTCCTTCCTTTTGAAGTCTTTCTAAGCGTTTCAAGTTTATATGGCCTAATCGACAATGCCACAGATAAGTGAGATCTGAATCATCCTTTTTGGCCTTTTTGGTATTTATGTTATATACTTGTTTGTCGTGATCTTATAAATAAAGTCCATTGACTAATCTAGCAGATCCATAAAACATCTCTTTAAAATAAAACGAACAACTATTTTCTTTTATTAAAAAGAAAAATCCCTTAGCATCTAAGCAAGAAACTGAAATGATGTTTTTAGTAAGACTTGGAACATGGAAACATTCTTCCAGTTCCAAAACTAGCCCGGAGGGCAACGACAAATAGTAAGTTCCTACAGCTAATGCAGCAATCCGTGCTCCATTTCCCACTCGTAGGTCGACTTCACCCTTGCTTAACTTTCTACTTCTTCTTAGTCCCTGTGGATTGGAACATAAGTGTGAGCCACAACCTGTATCTAATACCCAAGAAGTTGAATTAGCAAGTATACAGTCTATAACGAAAATACCTGAAGATGGAACGACTGTTCCGTTCTTCTGATCTTCCTTTAGCTTCAAGCAATCTCTCTTCCAATGCCCCTTCTTCTTGCAGTAGAAGCATTCGGATTCAGAAGTGGGTTGACTGACCTTCCTCTTTACAGATTTGGCGCCAGTTTGCTTAGTTGGGCTGGCCTTGTTGCCACCTTTCTTAGCATTCCTCTTCTTTCCAGATTTCTTGAACTTGCCCCCACGCACCATAAGCACATCCTGCTTATCACTTTTGAGCGTCTTTTCAGCGGTCTTCAGCATACCGTGAAGCTCAGTGAGCGTTTTGTCCAGACTATTCATACTGTAGTTCAGTTTGAACTGATCATACCCGCTATGAAGAGAATGGAGGATGGTGTCTATAGCCATTTCCTGAGAAAATTGCTGATCCAGCCGACTCATATTCTCTATGAGTCCAATCATTTTGAGAACATGTGGACTTACGGGCTCGCCTTTCTTAAGCTTGGTCTCAAGAATTTGCCTATGAGTCTCGAATCTTTCGACTCGAGCCAGATCTTGGAACATGTTCTTCAACTCACTGATGATTGTGAAAGCATCTGAGTCGATGAACGTTTTCTGCAGATCCGCACTCATGGTGGCGAGCATTAGACATTTCACATCCTTGTTGGCATCAATCCAACGATTGAGGGCTGCCTGAGTGTCCCCGTCCCCTGCGGCTTCGGGCATCGCCTCTTCTAGGACATACTCCTTTTCTTCCTGCATAAGAACTATTTGCAAGTTCCTTTGCCAGTCAAGGAAGTTTTTCCCGTTCAACTTCTCCTTTTCGAGAATTGATCGAATGTTGAATGAATTGTTGTTTGCCATATTAAAAACTACAATTGAAAAGAATAAACAAATAAATAACCATTCATAGTTTCTCTTAATAAACTTAAATTCTAGCATACATGCATAATTCAATGTTTATTAAGCATTTTATTCAAGTTATGTGTTCCGGCAGGTGTGAATAAAATGATTCCAAGATCCTAAAATCATTGAAGAACTAAGCACATTTTGTCGACTTAATCCTAAAACATCTTAGGTAAGCAAAAGCCTTTTGCTAATAGTCTAGAAACTATTCTTGGTTGATAGGTACGTCTAAGAACTTATTAGGTAAACCTATCGATTTTGCCACGACATAAAAGGACTCCTTACTTATATCGTTGAGTTTCACCAAAACTAACATGTACTCACAATTATTTGTGTACCTTGCCCCTTTAGGACCAATAAGTAACACCTCGCTGAGCGAAAACTATTACTAGATTGATGTAAAGGATATCCAAGCAAGTGTATATTTTGGCATGGCACCTTTTAACTCAATTTTTAAGTTTGGAACTTAAGGCTCTTACTATGTTGGTTAGATTTTAAGTGAACTAAAATCCTTAATCATGCAACATAATCAAGCCGCAATCTCATGCATAATTAAGACATATTTAAAAGCAATAAATAACTTAAAACATGCATAAGATAAATGTGATCTAGTATGGCCCGACTTCATCTTGAAGCTTTAACTTCAAAGTCCGTCTTGAAAATCTCCGTGGGAGGCACCATTTTCTTCAAATAGGATAAGCTATAATTAAAACTAATTACAACTATTTGATGGTACGCAGACCATATTTGAATTGAAAAACGACTTTGGTACTTTAGACCAATTACATTCAAATTAATGGTACGCAGTCCATATTTTCTATCCTATTTGAGCCATACTAGTCACTTCATAACCTGCAAAACAGTACATATACAATATATACCATTCACCCATTCATTATCATGAATGGCCCACATAGCTGGTTAGTAAAACACATTATGCATCACGTAAACATTTGCAGCAATTAATCAAGGGCACCAATAATCTACCAATTATTCAGTCCTTATTAATTCTAATCAAGTTGTTTTAACCTTAAGGATTTGTAGACCTAATCAAGAGTTTATGACTAAAAGGGCTCCCACTTAAACCAATAAATTCATATGCTTTACTAATTTTAAACATAAAAATGTATTTCTAGTCTAACCGGAAACATACAAATTTAATTAAAATTTAAAGCTCATATAAATTTATAATTGAATCCAAAAAGTTTAATTTAATTTCAGTCGTATTTATTAATTCATGATTTTAATTTTAGTAAAATAATTAGAATAAATAAATTTTATTATAATTACAATATTCAAAATTAAAATCCAAGAAAATAATTTAAATTATTAATTTTAAAATTAATTAAAATTACGTAAACTGAATATTTCAAATTAAATTTTCAAAACGATCTAATCGCAACGCAAACACCTCACGCATCACACGCCCATGGGCCACACGCACACAGCCATCGCTGGCCATGTGCGCGCAGCCCATGCGCTGCGTCGCATAGCTGCTGCTTCTACCCTTCGCAAGCCATCGCGCGAGCTGGTGCTCGCTGCGCGCGCGCCAGCGCTCGATGCACGAGAGCATGTGCTCGCTGCGCGCGCGCCAGCGCTCGATGCACGCGGGCCAGCGCTCGCTTCGTGCACTCGCCAGCGCATGCTGTGCGCGCTCGCTAGCGCTCGCTTGGTGCGAGCCAGCGCTCGCTGCGCGCGGCATCGACGCTGGGCGCAGCACTCGTGGCACGCGAGCTTGCGCTCGCTGCGCGCGCTTGCGCGAGGCAGTGTGCGTTGTGGCGCAGCTCGCTTGCTGCCCACACGCGACTGCCGTGCCTTGCCTTCGCCCATGCCCATTCGTCCATTGCTCATAGCCCTCGACACAAGGCAGGGCTGCTGCCTTGTGCTCGTGCACCATGCCCTTGCTCATTGCATTCGTGCCGCATATGCGACGAGCTCCCTTGCTCGTCGTCACATGCCCGCACTATACAACACCCCTTAAGGGTAACACGTAGCGTCCATTGCTTTGTGCGTGCAAGTTATATGAACGAATCGCATAAAATTTAAAAAATTTATATTTAAAATTAATGACAAATTAATAAATTAATATTAATTTCATAATTTTAGGGAGAAAAATCGAAAATTTATTATTCAATTGATTTCCGATTAACATGGATTCAAGTCTAGGTCATAAAAATTTAAAATTTATCATAAATTTACAATTTTTATGGTGGTTTTTAATCATAGGTATCTAATTAAATTATAATTGATTATGAAAATCAAATTAATTCTAAATTATTCTAATTTTCAACAAATTAATCATAATTACAAATTAGATTGCATAATTAACAAGGCTAGGCATACAAACTTGTTAAACATATACAGTAGGTCAATCAAAAATTCAAGATTTATCAACAAGAATCGCAAATATTTAATTTAACATCTTAAATTTACGAAATTTTGCATTCGAAAAACTAAAACCTTCGAAAAGTCATAGTTAGGCTTCGAATTTGAGAATTCTGGGTTCGGCTGAAAATTTTAGAATGCCTTTTACATGCGGAATTGACACAAAAATCACTCGATTTGGATGAGTAACGAAGAAACTGCCGAAAAACTGCGTACGTATAATTAAATAAACGCAATTTGCAATTAATTAACAATTACGAAAATTAATCACCCCTTTTAATTCTTGCAAATTTGTAATATTTAACCATGTTCATGCAATTTAGATTATGAAAATAATAAGAGGCTCGTGATACCACTGTTAGGTTATGATACATATGACAATTCATAAATCATGCGGAAACAACCATTAAGCCAGGAATACATATTATTTACACATAATCATATAGCATAGTCTAGAAGCATACTCTTTGTTGCGTGCCTTCCCTAGCTGCGCCCGAACCAAACAAGAACAAGTCTTTAGGACTCCAAGTGTCGTCCCTCCGTAGATAGTCCACAGCACGTCCGGATCCGCCTTAAGATTGACCAACTAGAATCGCCCTTAAGGTACTAATAATTTCGGCACTTTTAGGCAAGGTATGTGACTGAATTTTTCTCTCAAAAACTCACTTTGAATACTTGAAAACTCGTTATAAATTGTGAACCTAGGCCACATATTTATAGGGGTATGGAAAGAGAATTGGAATCCTACTAGGATACGAATTAATTAAATTAGAATCCTAGTGGAACTCTTATTTAATTAATTTATCTTTTAGGATTAGGAATTTAATCATTAAACGAATTCTATACGCTTTAGGATTCGAGTAACACACTTCGAGTAATACGCTAGCACCGCACGCAGGCCTTGCGGCCCACGCACAGCGCCAGCCCACTCGTCGCAGCCCCGCGCGCGCGCCCAAGCTTCAGCTGGGCCTGGCTTTTGCGCTGGGCCTGGTCGCATGCTTGGCGTGTGGTTGTTGCGCTTGGCTTGCTGGGCGATGGCCCGGCTTCGTGCTGGGCCTTCGTCTGGCAGGCCTCGTCCGATGCTAATTCGTACGATGCGCTTCCGATTAAATTCTCGATTCTGGAATTCATTTCCGATACGAACAATATTTAATATTTCCGATTCCGGAATTAATTTCCGTTTCGAACAAATATTTAATATTTCCGTTTCCGGAATTATTTTCCGATTCCGATAATATTTCCGATTCAGACAATATTTCCGTTTCCGGAAATATTTCCGATTCCGGCAATATTTCTATTTCCGATAATATTTTCCGATACGTACCATGTTTCCGTTTCCGGCAACATCTACGACTTGGATAATATTTATATTTCCGATACGATCCATATTTCCGTTTCCGGCAATATCATCGTTTCCGGAGTATTCATTTCTTTCCTGTGACGATCTCAGCTCCCACTGAAACGAAGATCCGTCGATTCCGAATATTCATAGATGGATTATTTAATGCCATTAAATACTTGATCCGTTTACGTACTATTTGTGTGACCCTACGGGTTCAGTCAAGAGTAAGCTGTGGATTAATATCATTAATTCCACTTGAACTGAAGCGGCCTCTAGCTAGGCATTCAGCTCACTTGATCTCACTGAATTATTAACTTGTTAATTAATACTGAACCGCATTTATTAGACTTAACATTGAATGCATACTTGGACCAAGGGCATTATTTCCTTCAGAAATCCCAAGCAAAAAGAAAAAATAGAAAGAGAAAAGAGCAAGCCATGAAATACTTAAAAAGAAAGAGAAGAGGGAGAGCGAAAGGAGCGAGCCATGAAATACTTAGCCCGTACCTCCCAAAGTGCGAAATTTACCCAAGTAAAACGAAGGAAAAGAACTGAGTCAACCAATCCAAATCATGCCACAAAAAACTACATAAAGTTCTATGATGTCTACCCTTTACAATCCTTATGTTCTTAGACGCCTTCGCTCTGGGGCCCCTGTTCAGCTCATTTAAGCCATCCATGTTCTCATTGCCATAACCCAAGAAACCATTACCTCGACTCTTGTTCTTGAACTTGTTGTCAACTGCAAACCACGTACGGTCATTGACACGTGCGTCATGCCCATCATTTCCAAAGCCTAAACCTGCTCTTACATCACCATTAGCATAATAACCATATAACTTGTTTAAATACATCTTGTTGATATACCCTTGAGCCGTCCCCATGCTACTCATTGGCCTTGGTTGATGTAAACTCATGACACTAGCTTGAGGCTGCAAATTGTGAGTCCTAGAAGATGTAATCCTTATGCTTGACTAATACCTATACAACTTATCCAATCTCATTCAACCCATCTTTCAAGCCGTATTGAGTCACAAATAAAAAAAGAGACAAATGAAAAGTACATTCTACGCTCAACGTAAAAATAAAAAAAATATATAAAAAAAATGTAAAAAAGAAACTTTGCAAAGCGCCTCTAAAGTTAGTCTAAAAGAAAAAGAAGCATTTAGCGCACCAAAAAAGATCCGCCCAGAAATAATTTTCAGCGCCCACAGCTGGGCGCCGAAATCTTTAACGCCCCAGCCTGGGCGCTGATTCTCTCTGCTTGCTAAAATTTGTCCAGAAGTGCTCGTCATTTTATCCGCACATGCACGGAAAAATAACGAACACTTGTGGGGGTACAACACGTATTCAGATATACGTACCACCAAAAAATACGTACCACCAAAAAATACATGTACTCAAAAAAAATTATATAAAACAAATTTTTGGCTTACGGCAAGGCAGCAGATTAAAATAATAATAAACTTCACTTATTCTAACGTTTCAAATAATATGTTTCCACCTCAGAACGTACTTGTTTAAAATCGGCATTCTAAGAAACCATTTTCTAGGCTAAGAACTACGCAAGACCTGATTCCAAATTAAATCTATTTAAGGCGGATACGTAGGCAATCCATGATTCGGTCCAACCAATTTGCAAAAATATTAAAGCCTATAGAAAAACAAGAATAAAAAATAGAAGTCCCTTATTGAAATTTAATTACTTGTAACCCAAGTCGAAAGAAAAAATTTAAGTCAAAGGAAGAATCCAAGTCACCAAGATGCCAAAATTAACGAGCACACATCGAAAAATAATAAGGGCACGTACCCTTGCCAGAAGGAGCACTCACACTCCTAGGCACTTAGCCAAGACTCAAAAGATCACTTTGCCTCAATTGAATGGGGGCTAGCGCGAGCGTCCATGACCTCTAAAGTACTCGACTTGACCCTCCCTAAAGCAAAGTAACTCACTTAAAGACTTTCTTTCACCACTAGACACAGTCATAATCGCCAACAAGTAGTAAAGGCAGTAAGCTTGCAATAAAGAGGATTGTTCTACGGCATCGCCCCATCGTTCATTCGAACTCAGGGCACCCGTTCATGGTAATTCAAATGTTTGCGAATCCCCTTTGAAAAAAAACAGACATTGTCAATATGACTTGGCACTTAACCAAGGCTCACCCTACTCAGACATGTGACACAGGGCATCTAAAATCGAAATCTAAAACCATCATTAATGGGAAGACATAACAGCAACTGGGGGCTAAAAATTGAAATGAAAGAGCTAGGGAAAGAACTAAGTATACCTTGACCTTTTGTGCAGACATACACCAAGTAAATCTAAGTCAATTTGAAAACGGTTTATATTCCCGCAATTCTGGAAAAGATGGCCCTAAAAGCCTAAAGCATACGCCAAACGGGCACAAGTATATCTTGACGCCTGCACCCTGGCTTCCAGCGAATCCTTAGACAGCATTCCAAAAATCGTAACAGTATTTTTACGAACCCTTCTATAAGTCAACCTACTTAGGACACCTCGGATTGTACACAATAGGATTCGGATTTTAAATAATTTTCAAATGATTTTCAAAGACTTCTTCGAACATAATAAAGTGTCGTTGGTTTAAGCTAAGTATGCGTTTATCTCGATATTGCAAGTGAGTCAAAAAATTTCTAAATACGATTATGGTAAAGAAAGGCACCTAGCTTTTGGTCAAGGCACACTTCAACATGTGATTACCTTGACCATGGAAATGTCGCACAATACGACATTTACAGGAAAAGTAGCAGATCACTACTCGAACGTACCTCGCACTAAACGAGTCTGGTTCAAACTATTCATGATCCATGTCACCATGAATGCATAAAGACGTATGCAAAGCATTATAGCACCAAGCCAATCCCGTAGCTACATTTGGAGGCTTGAGGAAAACACTCTAAAAATGCTCGAAATGACGATTTCATCGCAAATTCTCGACGCTAATGCTATACATATGTCATAGGGGCATAATCCTAAGGTTTGATCGTGTAAAACGAACCTTAGAATGGCTACAACCCCTCCCAAATTCTAAGTGCTACTTAGAATATATAAAGTCACCCCACTAACAAAGGGTAACTGAAAATCGCGAGTCACCAAAACTCCGATCAAACTATTGCACCTAACGCTCGCCCTATAAAGCGCCCGTTACACAGTCTACCTCGTTCCAAAGCAAAAGAAAAAGAAAAAAAATCAAGGATAAGAACTGTCAAAATATACCCAGAGATAATTTTCAACGCCCAGAGCTGGGCGCCAATATCTTTAACACCCCAGCCTGGGCGCTGAATCTTTCTGCTAGCCAAGTTTTGCCCAGATATAAAAATAAGAAAGAAACACCTATGAATCCTCGCATCGAACGAAGTAATAAGCCGTGCAAACCCACGCAGAAGGTGCTACACTTATTCGAGTACCTGAACGAGGCATGACGAAATACTCCAATGCAAAAAATGATAATGATACCCCAACACCTGGAGAAATGTTCTAATACATGTTGTTAGGCCACACAAGCCTACGTCGCACGATAAAGTTTAACCATCCCACAGTACAAGTCTAAAAAAGGTAGAGTAAGGCATGTTGCGCTAATGCGGGCACAATCAAGAACATGTGTAAAAGAGGCAAAGACTACTTATCGCCCAGATTCAAAATGCAAGCCACACGACTTCTACATTAAGGGTTGAAAGTAGCAAAACGTTACCTACCACGGAAGGGATAGCTTGCACCTACACGAGCGGAACCCCAGGGCATCTTTCTCGAAAGAACCTACAAAAATCGTACGCCAAAAGGAAGCATCCCAACATACATACTTGGGGGCTCCAAGCTACGAAACAACCATAGCAAAATAAAAAAAATCTCGAAGCAAATGTTTGAACAATCGAAAGGGCACGATGTTTGAGCCCACTTCATGAATGGGCCTGAACCCTAGCGAGCTTCTAAGCAAACTATTCAAAATCAGTCATTGCTCAAAAAAAAAAATTCAAGCAAACTGATTAATGGACCGCACACAACGGCCATTCTATGAACGCTCGTTCGAACATACATATCATCATTTTAAGTATCGAACATTCTAGAACGCGTTCAAAATGAAAAAATATACAACAACAAGAGTGGTCAAAGTCTTACGACTCAAGGCATGTTCCTCGGGCCATATAGACTCGCCCAACTATCGCAATAACTGTACGCCTTAAGAGCAACAGTTCCTTAAAATAATTGCCCCAAAGCGACAAGCACCGTAGTCCACCAATCGGCTACGGCTTCTCAAGAAAATCATCACGTTCTAAAAACAAAGAAAAAAACAAAAGAAAAAAGAATACATAGAACTTCCAAGTGAAATAAACGAATGAACAAGAGGCCAACTGTGTCATCAAAAGACCAGCCCAAATAACACTTTCAACGCCCCACCTGGGCGTGAATTATTTCAACGCCCAGGCCTGGGCGCCGAAAATGAACCCAGGCTCGAAAACGCCCTAACTTCTATTGGGCCCTGCCGTATCCATTCGACTCGAAAATTGTCGATTTCTTTACTGAAAGTCGCACCTCACGACTTTGTTAAGAGTAGCACACCACTTCAAAGATCGCTCGCACTTACGAGCACGATCCCAAACACAATCAAGGACATTACAAAATGCGTATCCCCAAAGAACCTCTTTGACAAAAAATGACCGACGAGCCCAATTGCTTGGGGGCTCGCGAAAGAAAATATATATTTCAAAAAAAAAAGTATGCAAAGTTAAAACAATATTCCCAGACTACGCTGTGCAAAGTCCCGTGTTTGGATAATCTCAAAAGAAAAAGAACCGGTTTACGACCTCAAGACAAAGGTCGCCATTGATACTTATACATGGTCCCCCAATCAAGGACCCAGGTAGTGGAAAAATTGAGCCGTAAGGACTAGCTCAAAACCATGAAGGAAGATGACCACAAAACAATGGTCCGTCTAAGCACGTTGCCAACCCACATCCAGGTTACAACTAAATCCGAGCATCCCTCGAAAGAATTCTCTCCTACAAGAATGAATAAAAAAAAATTCTCAAAAAGAAATCACAAAGAACAAAAGAAATAGGAACTTGCCCATCTTCAGTTGGCAAGATCGCGTCACGAACCACGCAAGTTCCCAAATCGAAAAAACGAATTCAGGGACGTCCACCCTCAACGGACAGGGCTCGCCCACCCTCAGCGGGCGGGGTCTGCGTCACTAGCCGCGCAGGTCCTCAGTTTTCGAAAAAATAAAGTCTTCAAATTTAAAATAGGCTCGCCATCTTTAGCCGGCGGGGTCTACGTCACAAACCACGTAGGTCCTTATTTTCAAAAAAGCAAACAAACTTCAAAATAGATTCGTCCACTTCTATCGGACGGGGTGTCCACCCTTAGCGGACAGGTTCGCCATCTTTAGCCGGCGGGGTCTACGTCACAAACCGCGTAGGTCCTTATTTTCAAATTTCAAAAATAGATTCGTCCACTTCTATCGGACGGGGTGTCCACCCTTAGCAGACAGGCTCGCCATCTTTAGCCGGCGGGGTCTGCATCACTAACCGTGCAGGTCCTTAGTCGCTGCAGCGATAACCTTTTATGGTTTTCCCTTTTCTAAAAATTAAAAGGATTGGTTTTCCGTTTTTTCCAAAAAAGAGCGATGTGCTGGATTTTCCTTCGTTTTACGTCCCATAAAAACAAGGGGGTTTTCTCGTTTAGCTAGCCCTGAAAATGAGAATCTTTAAAAACATTTTTACCTCGTGGTTGGGCTTGGCCAGGCCCAATTACACTTTATAGCTTTGATTTCGAAAACATCTGTAGCTACTCCCAATGACAAAGTGAGGGAGTTTCTACGCACCTTTAGATCCTTCCAATGACAAAGTGAGGAAGTTTCTATACTATCAGTTGACAAATCCCAATGACACGTGAGGGATATGTCGACACTTCAAGTGATGACCCTTAAGTCAAATGTTATCACTCGGGGGCTCGTCAGACCCTCGCAAAACAGGTCACATACACCATGGCTTGTGTGATGCACTCCGTCTAATACTTTGACCATCGTCTTACTCCAAGACTCAGTCAAAGTGGGGGCTAACTGTAGACACCTACTTTTGTCCCCATTCCCGAAAGGGAAAGGTTCGATGATGAAAACATAAATCTCCACTTGACAACGCATATCCTTAAAATAAACGAATCTCAATTCCCCTTTTCATTTCACCCGAAACCTGATATTTATAGAAAACTGCTATTTGTGGAAACCTGCTAAAAAATAGTAACTGCCGTAAAAGGTAGCTTCTAAAAGTGGCAAAACATAAAGGATAGAAACCTGTCAGAATTAGGTGTTGCACTCCAACATAAATCCTAAATGAGATAGAAAACTGCGAGAATCCTATTCCTAATATGATTCGGAAATAAGAGTTACGTATTAATTAAAATCCTAACGAGCCTAGAGTTCGTAACGGGCCCAGACGCATCCCGTCGCAAGGTTAATACGCACTAAAAGACTCGATTAGGTCTCAAACTCTACGGATTTCAGGAATCCGAATCTGACTAAGAAAACAGCCCAGACCCTATTTTCAACGCCTGGCTCTGGGCGCCGAAATCTTCGGCGCCCAGGCCTGGGCGCTGAAAATACCTGGGTACGTGTTTTTTCCTAATTCTTTATGGATTAGAACTCTGCAATTCTATCTTTCCACGAACTCTCCCCTATAAATACAGCCCCAAATTCGACGTGAAAAGGACTACACACACAATTCATATTCTGAGTATTGACTCCAACCCTTAGCCTAAGCCTCACGCTGCGAAACTGTTCACGCGTTCTGTCGCAATCGATCCATAAATCGAACAGAACGTATTCTGTCCCATAATTGAGATTCGTTAAATAAAAAGGAGAAATAGCAAAGTCAAAGTGGTTAGTTTTCTGAGAACCGTGACGCACCTCTCAAGGGTGCGTCGTCATGTGTCCTTTTTCGATGATTTAACTGCTTTCCTCGCCCTTTTTATGAACTGTTAAACTAACTAAATCTGATTGTTCTATCACGCCTAACAAATATAATATTTTCGGGAAATTGGAATATCATGCTAGGTCCCTTAATACTACTTAAATCAGATAATCACGATCGATCTAGTATTATATGTTGCATATTGCTAAAATCAACTCAGATTAGTTTAATAGTTAACGCATGTCCCTTCAATTATTTATGCTAAGCTAGTAAGGATATCCTGCCTCTGGAGTTATCGACGAGCGAAGTACTCCTCTCGGTAGTTACAGTCCCCCGAACCCTCAATCTCTACCTTGCGGGTGTATGTTGAGAGATCCCCACACCAGGGATCACAAGGGAACCTACGGCCGTCGTGGTCAAGCATAATTGCACTCCCTTTATGTCACGATAACCGGGTTTTGTCAGTTTTTCTCATTGTCGTTAAAAACTGAATGGCGACTCCTATATTACTAGTCAATTGGGTGTATACTCACAGGAAATCCAATTACACTTGATTGAATAAAAGAATCGTCACACCCACGAGGGACGAGGTCACGCATTAGCCTCGTGCTTTTTCGACCCCCTCACACCCACTGAGTTTAGGAACTCTTTAGATATATTAAGAAAAGATATTTTGAAATTGCTTTTCAATAGATTTGACGAATTTGGTTTAGTTTGGTGGTAGTTGAGCATTTTGTTTAGAAATTATAGGAAAATTCTTAATGATTCATCATTGATCGAATCAAGTACTAATTGACTTCCATCATTCCATTTTAGATATGCCATATCTTATGGAGCTAGATCATGAAATTACATTACACAATCATTGATGATCATATTTGGTTTCAAGTAATCATTAACATGATCTAACCTAGATCTTTATGATTTCTTGCCAAGTGGATTTCATACTTCCGAATCTTTGAACTAGCCAAACAGATTCAAACTTATATCACATTGAGTAAATAAACCATTATTCACTCCAATTTAGGTGAAAAAAGTCATAAAATCTCTCTTTAGCTTTGAACTCTATTGTCTAGGTGTTCTAACAATAGTTCATATCTTTGGTTACTTTCAACAAGTAAGACTAGCTTGTCTTGAATTGATCTAGAAATCAATCAACTTTCAAAGTCCATCAAAATAGAGCTTTAGAACGTTAACTTGTTGATATGGTCTAAGCAACAATGCCAAAGATTAGTGGAACTCAAATCAAGGGGTTGATTTGAACCTAGTAAAGTTTTTATTGTTAAAGAGTTGTTTGTTTTAATCAAGCATATTGACTCAACCCGTAAATGACCATTTCAAATAAACAAACAAACATTGTTTTTGTTTTCCTTGAATGTGAGTTTTCTGTGTTTGAAGCAGAAATTTAGGTATGCTGATTATGGAACAAAATAGCCATCAAGTTCCAGCCTTTGAAAGGACTTAAAACAAACTAGATGACCCTACAACTAATGTAGCATTGCCATGCTTCATTTCCCATTTGTAGCTCATTAGTGTAGCCTAGCTTCCATTGTTTGAGTTATTACCAAAGTAAGAACCTCAAGCGGTATGTGATACCAAGGAAGTTTGATTTCTAGGTTACTTCTCTTTAAACATAAACTTATAGGTAGAAACGGAATTGTAAATTCCTTTCATTTGTTCCTCGTTTTCCTATTTCTTGTACCCTTTCTAATAGCCTTAAGAATTGAATTCTCTAGCGTTGACTTTTATACTTTGTTTAGACATGTCCGATGTCATTCCAACAGAGTTCTTACCATTTTATTTATGTTAAATATTCTGTTTCAACTAGATGATCTTACCAGAAGCTTCTAAAGTTCTCTAAGCATCAATCTATTCGAATGTCTAGGGACTAGACTCATTCGAGAAATAAATGGACAAAGATATTAGGTTGTTAACCATTGGTAAGGCTGAGCGTTTAAACTCAATGCTTTATGATCTCAAAACTACATTGTATTTTGAATTCACAAGCACCAATTGGTTTGCCATTCGATTTTGATATTCGAAAACAACCATAAAAGTCGATATAAGAAACGTACATTTTAAATTGCTCATTTTCTCTCATTTCCGTGAATCGTTCTTGGATTCACTACCAATCGAGGAAATTTACTGTTACCTTTCTAAAAGGATTTATTGCAGTGCAAGATATTTAATTATAAACAGTAATTAAAACATACATTGAAGCATGCAAAGTCTAAACATTTATCATGAGTAATAACTTGAAAAGCAATCATGCAATTTAAACAAGTTATTAGAATCTTATTCGAATTTATTGTTCCGGCAGGTGTGAATAAAATGATTCCAAGACCCTAAAATCATTGAAGAATTAAGCACAGTTTGTCGACTCAATCCTAAAACATTTTAGGTAAGCAAAAACCTTTTGCTAATAGTCTAGAAACTATTCTTGGTTGATAGGTACGTCTAGGAACTTATTAGGTAAACCTATCGATTTTGCCACGACATAAAAGGACTCCTTAGTTATATCGTTGAGTTTCACCAAAACTAACACGTACTCACAATTATTTGTGTACCTTGCCCCTTTAGGACCAATAAGTAACACCTCGCTGAGCGAAAACTATTACTAGATTGATGTAAAGGATATCCAAGCAAGTGTATATTTTGGCATGGCACCTTTTAACTCAATTTTTAAGTTTGGAACTTAAGGCTCTTACTATGTTGGTTAGATTTAAGTGAACTAAAATCCTTAATCATGCAACATAATCAAGCCGCAATCTCATGCATAATTAAGCAATAAATAACTTAAAGCATGCATAAGATAAATGTGATCTAGTATGGCCCGACTTCATCTTGAAGCTTCAACTTCAAAGTCCGTCTTGAAAATCTCCGTGGGAGGCACCATTTTCTTCAAATAGGATAAGCTATAATTAAACTAATTACAACTATTTGATGGTACACATACCATATTTGAATTGAAAAACAATTTTGGTACTTTAGACCAATTACATTCAAATTAATGGTACGCAGACCATATTTTCTATCCTATTTGGGCCATACTAGTCACTTCATAACCTGCAAAACTGTACATATACAATATATACCATTCACCCATTCATTATCATGAATGGCCCACATAGCTGGTTAGTAAAACACATTATGCATCACATAAACATTTGCAGCAATTAATCAAGGGCACCAATAATCTACAAATTATTCAGTCCTTATTAATTCTAATCAAGTTGTTTTAACCTTAAGGATTTGTAGACCTAATCAAGAGTTTATGACTAAAAGGGCTCCCACTTAAACCAATAAATTCATATGCTTTACTAATTTTAAACATAAAAATGTATTTCTAGTCTAACCGGAAACATACAAATTTAATTAAAATTTAAAGCTCATATAAATTTATAATTGAATCCGCTTATTTAATTTATTTTTCAGTCGTATTTAAATTAATTCATGATTTTAATTTTAGTAAAATAATTAGAATAAATGAAATTTATTATAATTATAATATTCAAAATTAAAATCCAAGAAAACAATTTAAATTATTAATTTTAAAATTAATTAAAATTACGTAAACTGAAAATTTCAAATTAAAATTTTAAAACTCGACAATCGTGACATGACGAGCACTTGGGCTTGCGCCTAAGCCCCGTCGAGTGCACGACCCATCGATGTCCATGGCACAACGTCGCAGCAGCCACGCGCAAGGCAGCAAGGCAAGCCACGCTTGCGCGCAGCCTGCCTGCCCATAGCATCGCAGTAGCTACGATGCTCCTCGCATCGCTCGCTCGATCGCTCGCTCGCTCGCTTGCTCGATCGCTCGCTCGAGGCCACGCGTTGTGGTGCGTAGAGCAGCGATCGCTGGGCGACCAGCTCTCGCTCGCTCGCGCGCCCATAGCGTGCCATTGCTTCGCCCATCGCCCATCGCGCACAGCGCTCGACACAAGGCAGGGCTACTGCCTTGTGCTCGCGCGCCATCGCCTTGCTCGCTGCATTCGTACCGCGTGGGCGACGAGCTCCCTTGCTCGTCGTCGCACGCCCGCACTATACAACACCCCTTAAGGGTAACACATAGCGTCCATTGCTTTGTGCGTGCAAGTTTTATGAACGATTGAATAAAAATTAAAAATTTTATTTTCAAAATTAATGACAAATTAATAAATCATATTAATTTCATAATTTTAGGGCGAAAAATCGAAAATTTATTAATTAATTGATTTCCGATTAACATGGATTCAAGTCTAGGTCATAAAAATTTAAAATTTAACACAAATTTACAATTTTTATGGTGATTTTTAATCATAGGTATCTAATTAAATTATTAACTAATTATGAAAATCAAATTAATTCTAAATTATTCCAATTTTCAACAAATTAATCATAATTACAAATTAGATTGCATAATTAACAAGGCTAGGCTTTTAAACTTGTTAAACATATACAGTAGGTCAATCAAAAATTCAAGATTTATCAACAAGAATCGCAAATATTTAATTTAACATCTTAAATTTACGAAATTTTGCGTTCGAAAAACTAAAACCTCCTAAAAGTCATAGTTAGGCTTCGAATTTGAGAATTCTGGCTTCGGCCGAAAAATGCTGATTTTGTCAAAATTTTAGAATGCCTTTTACATGCGGAATTGACACAAAAATCACTCTATTTGGATGAGTAACGAAGAAACTGCCGAAAAACTGCGTACGTATAATTAAATAAACGCAATTTGCAATTAATTAACAATTACGAAAATTAATCACCCCTTTTAATTCTTGCAAATTTTTAATATTTAACCATGTTTATGCAATTTAGATTATGAAAATAATAAGTGGCTCGTGATACCACTGTTAGGTTATGATACATATGATAATACATAAATCATGCGGAAAAACCATAAAGCGAGGAAAGCATATTATTTACACATAATCATTTAGCATAGTATAGATGCATACACTTTGTAGTGTGCCTTCCCTAACTGCGCCCGAACCGAACAAGAACAAGTCTTTAGGACTCCAAGTATCGTCCCTCCGTAGATAGTCCACAGTACGTCCGGATCCGCCTCAAGATTGACCATCTAGAATCGCCCTTAAGGTGCTTAGGAATTTTCGGCTATTAGTGCAAGAGTGTGGCTGAATTTTCTTTCAAAAACTTACCCTTTGAATACTTCAATCGTGTGTATAAATTATGACCCTAGGCCCTTATTTATAGAGGTTTGGAAAGGGAATTGGAATCCTAGTAGGATACGATTTAATTAAACTTAGAATCCTACAAGGACTCTAATTAATTAAATAATCCTAATAGGAATAGGAATTTAATCACACACCAAATCCTAATAGATTTAGGAATTATGCATGGACACAAATACACACACGAGCATGACCCGCAAGCATGCAGGCCATGCCCGCGCACAACCCACACGCCCACGAAGCCCATGCGAGCTACCGCAGCCCACGAGGCTGCCATGGCCTTAGCTGCGCGCTAGGCCTGCCTTGCGGTAGGCCTGCCGCAGCCTTGGGCTGTGTTGTGGCGCGCCATTGCTTGCTGGGCGATGGCCTGGCTTCGTTCTGGGCCTTCGTCCGGCAGGCCTCGTCCGATGCTTATTCGTACGATACGCTTCCGATAAAATTCCCGGTTCCGGAATTCATTTCTGATACGAACAATATTTAATATTTCCGATTCCGGAATTAATTTCCGTTTCGAACAAATATTTAATATTTCCGTTTCCGGAATTATTTTCCGATTCCGATAATATTTCCGATTCTGACAATATTTCCGTTTCCGGCAATATTTCCGATTCCGGCAATATTTCCATTTCCGATAATATTTTCTGATATGTACCATGTTTTCGTTTCCGGCGACATCTACGACTTGGATAATATTTATATTTCCGATACGACCCATATTTCCGTTTCCGGCAATATCATCGTTTCCCGAGTATTCATTTCTTGCTTGTGACGATCTCAGCTCCCACTGAAACCAAGATCCGTCGATTCTGAATATCCATAGATAGAGCATTTAATGCCATTAAATACTTGATCCGTTTAAATACTTGGTGTTTCTAAAATATATTAATATCTTAAAAACTTTATCCTTCTATATATTTTCCTATTTTAATTAATCATATTATACTTTATTTAACAATTAGTTGATATTGATTTTCTTATCCATTATTATCATTTTGAACTAACTAGTTTTTATTAAACGCATTAGTATATTTCATTTTTTTATTGGTATGATTTAATAATAATAAAGTAATTAATTAGTTGTTCTTTAAACCTTTGAGTATCTCACCCTTAACCGATTTATTTGATTTCCAATCTTAATAGCTCTAACTTTTCATATGTTCTCTAACTCTCGTATTAATGATTTGGCTTATACTTTTCAATTCTTTCAACTCCTCGATCTCATTCCTCTTGGTGTTCCTTAAGAGTATTTTAACCCAAATTCATTTCACCTTCCTTCTTATTTCCTCACTCTTATTCAACTTTAAACAATGTTTAAGTTCCTCTTTCTTTTCTTTATTTTTACATTGTGCTATATGCGAAGGAGCCGAAAGTAAGAACGGCATTGATCTGGGAAACGCTTAGTCGATCGCATCGCTCGTAATCTTCTCTCCTCTAGTCGGTCAAGGTAACTAATGGTTGTCCTCGTTTAGGTTTAATCCGTTAACTAGCGAATAAGGAGATTAGAGTATAGTTGTATTGTCCGCGTAGTATCATATTTAGGACTATGATGTTTGAGTTAATTCTTTCGTGACTTTTATATTATACACATGAACCATGCTTTTGAACTTGAGTATGTAATATGTTTTGTTTAAACCTTCCCTTACGTATTCCCTGTGTACAATTGTATTAATTCCCATTTCAAAACTTCCATTAAGATCTTAGATTTTTATGATATGTCATTATCGAGATCATGTGTTTCTTGTAACTAGTTGTTGGACCGTGCGCTAGCGCGCACGGTCCCCCAAGATATGAAAATCACCGATGTAAATTAATTCCAAAGCACGAGATACAATCTCTTGAGTTAATTAGAAACATACTTGTATAAAATGTAGAATTAGAAACATACTTATAAATATTTGCAAACATGGATTTAATAGACGAAGAAAGATGTAGGTGATAGGTTATGATACATATGACAATTCATAAATCATGCGGAAACAACCATTTAGCCAGGAATACATATTATTTACACATAATTATATAGCATAATTTAGATGCATACTCTTTGTTGCGTGCCTTCCCTAGCTGCGCCCGAACCGAACAAGAACAAGTCTTTAGGACTCCAAGTGTCGTCCCTCCGTAGATAGTCCACAGCACGTCCGGATCCGCCTTAAGATTGACCAACTAGAATCGCCCTTAAGGTACTAGAATTTTCGGCACTATTGAGCAAGGAATATGGCTGAATTTTTCTCTCAAAACTCACTTTGAATACTTGAATTCTCTCTAAAATATGTGACCCTAGGCACGTATTTATAGAGTTATGGAAAGGGAATTGGAATCCTAGTAGGATACGAATTAATTAAACTTAGAATCCTATAAGAACTCTAATTAATTAATTTATGCTTTTAGGAATAGGAATTTAATCATATACTAATTCTAATAGTTTTAGGAATCGTGCATGAACACAAACTCACACACACACACGGCAGCCACGAGGGCCGCCCATGCTTGCGTGCGAGCAGCAGCCCACGCAGCGAGGCCCATGGCCATAGGCGCGCGCTGGGCCTGCCTTGCGGTGGGCCTGGGCGCTGCCTTGGCTGGGCACGCGTTTGGCTTGCTGGGCGATGGCCCGACTTCGTGCTGGGCCTTCGTCCGGCAGGCCTCGTCCGATGCTAATTCGTACGATACGCTTCCGATTAAATTCCCGGTTCCGGAATTCATTTCCGATACGAACAATATTTAATATTTCCGATTCCGGAATCAATTTCCGTTTCGAACAAATATTTAATATTTCCGTTTCCGGAATTATTTTCCGATTCCGATAATATTTCCGATTCTGACAATATTTCCGTTTCCGGCAATATATCCGATTCTGGTAATATTTCCATTTCCGATAATATTTTCCGATACGTACCATGTTTCCGTTTCCGGCAACATCTACGACTTGGATAATATTTATATTTCCTATACGATCCATATTTCCGTTTCCGGCAATATCATCGTTTCCGGAGTATTCATTTCTTGCCTGTGACGATCTCAGCTCCCACTGAAACCAAGATCCGTCGATTCCGAATATCCATAGATGGAGTATCTAATGCCATTAAATACTTGATCCGTTTACGTACTATTTGTGTGACCCTACGGGTTCAGTCAAGAGTAAGCTGTGGATTAATATCATTAATTCCACTTGAACTGGAGCGGCCTCTAGCTAGGCATTCAGCTCACTTGATCTCACTGAATTATTAACTTGTTAATTAATACTGAACCGCATTTATTAGACTTAACATAGAATGCATACTTGGACCAAGGGCATTATTTCCTTCAGTCTCCCACTTGTCCTTAGGGACAAGTGTGCATTTCCTAATTCTTTTGTCGCTCGATGCTTTCTCTTGAACATAAGGTAAGAGTTGTCATCCTTATTATGTCCAGAGGTGTTCCTCGGTTTCAGAGTTCAACTGATCAAATAAACAGATAATCATAGCCTATGATTCATCCGAGCACGGCCATGCATTTCACAGTTTCTAGCTCTCCGAGTGGCCTTGTACAACTTTTAAGCATCTCATCCCGATTTATGGGAGGACAATCCCAATCTTGCGATCTTGAGATTAGACTTCGTTTGATAGGTGATTACCTGAGCGTTGCCTTTATAGCCTCCTTTTACGGTGCGACGGTTGGTCAACGTCAAAGCAACCAGTTCTCAAACAAGTAATCTCAAATCACTCAGGTATTGAGGATTTAGTGTCTAATAATTTAATGAAATTTACTTATGACAGACTTTCATCTCTTACAGTAAAGTTTCATAGGTCTTGTCCGATACTAGTCTTCCCAAAGTAAGTATCTATGCAAATGATTATGACATTGCCATGTCCACATAGTTCAAGAAAGAGAACTACTAGTCATCTTGCATTCTAATCGTCTAACATTTTCTATGCGTCCAATTTTTATAGAAAACTCCGACTAGGGACCATTTTCAACCTTTGATATTCAAGTTCACTTGATAGACATTTCTTAGTCACAGGACTGGTCCTGACAGTCTATCTTGAATATATCGTCAAATTGAAGGGACTCATCATTTAATAAACCACAAATTAAATGGAAAAATGAATTCTTTTCATTTATTGCGAATGATTAACCAATAATGTTTTACAAAGATTTAAACTCTAAAACTTCAAAACATTAAACAGAGACATCAAAGCCATTATCCAATATGCTTGATTCCCATAGCTGCAGTGTGCGAGTTGTGCTTCGCCTGCGGCAGAGGTTTAGTTAATGGATCTGATATGTTGTCATCAGTTCCAATTTTGCTTATCTCGACTTCTTTTCTTTCAACGAACTCTCGTAGAAGGTGAAATCTACGAAGTACATGCTTGACTCTCTGGTGGTGTCTAGGCTCTTTTGCCTGTGCGATAGCTCCGTTATTGTCACAATACAGGGCTATTGGTCCTTTAATGGAGGGGACTACACCAAGTTCACCTATGAACTTCCTTAGCCATATAGCTTCCTTTGCTGCTTCATGTGCAGCAATATACTCTGCTTCAGTTGTAGAATCCGCAATGGTGCTTTGCTTAGCACTTTTCCAGCTTACTGCTCCTCCGTTGAGGCAGAAGACAAACCCAGACTGTGATCTGAAATCATCTTTGTCGGTTTGGAAACTTGCGTCCGTATAGCCTTTAACAATTAATTCATCATCTCCACCATAGACCAGGAAGTCATCTTTGTGCCTTTTCAGGTACTTCAGAATGTTCTTGGCAGCAGTCCAATGCGCCTCTCCTGGGTCTGACTGGTATCTGCTCGTAGCACTGAGTGCGTACGCAACATCCGGGCGTGTACATATCATAGCATACATTATTGAACCAATCAATGATGCATATGGAATCCCATTCATTCGTCTACGCTCATCAAGTGTTTTTGGGCACTGAGTCTTGCTTAGAATCATTCCATGAGACATGGGTAGGTAGCCTCGCTTGGAGTCCGCCATCTTGAACCTATCAAGCACCTTATTGATATAAGTGCTTTGACTAAGTCCAATCATCCTTTTAGATCTATCTCTGTAAATCTTGATGCCCAATATGTACTGTGCTTCTCCTAGATCCTTCATCGAAAAACATTTCCCAAGCCAAATCTTGACAGAATTCAACATAGGAATGTCATTTCCGATAAGCAATATGTCGTCGACATATAATACTAGGAAAGAAATTTTGCTCCCACTGACCTTCTTGTATACACAAGATTCATCTGCGTTCTTGATGAAACCAAAGTCCTTGACTGCTTCATCAAAACGTATATTCCAGCTCCTGGATGCCTGCTTCAATCCGTAGATTGATTTCTTTAGCTTGAATACCTTTTTAGCATTCTTTGGATCCTCAAAACCTTCAGGCTGTGTCATAAACACAGTTTCTGTTAAAACGTCGTTTAAGAAAGCAGTTTTGACATCCATCTGCCATATTTCGTAATCGTAATATGCAGCGATTGCTAACATTATCCGAATAGACTTTAGCATTGCAACGGGTGAAAAGGTTTCATCGTAGTCCACACCGTGGACTTGCCTGTAACCTTTTGCAACCAATCTAGCTTTGAAAACTTCAAGTTTCCCATCCTTGTCCTTTTTCAGTTTGAAAACCCATTTGCTTCCAATGGCTTGGTATCCATCTGGCAAATCGACCAAATCCCATACTTGGTTTTCAGACATGGAGTCCAATTCAGATTGCATGGCTTCTTGCCATTGCTTGGAGCTAGGGCTCGTCATAGCTTGTTTGTAAGTCGCAGGTTCATCACTTTCAAGTAATAGAACGTCATAGCTCTCGTTCGTCAAAATACCTAAGTACCTTTCCGGTTGAGATCTATATCTTTGCGATCTACGCGGGGTAACATTTCTAGATTGACCATGATTCTCACCAGATTCTTCTAAAGATCTCTGAGTTTCATCCTGAATGTCATCTTGAGCATTCTCTAGAGTTTGTTGTTCGACTCGAATTTCTTCGAGGTCTACTTTTCTCCCACTTGTCATTTTGGAAATGTGATCTTTCTCCAAAAAGACACCATCTCGAGCAACAAACACTTTGTTCTCAGATGTATTGTAGAAGTAATACCCCTTTGTTTTCTTTGGATAGCCCACAAGGATACATTTGTCAGATTTTGGATGAAGTTTGTCTGAAATTAATCGTTTGACGTATACTTCACATCCCCAAATCTTAAGAAAAGACACATTTGGAGGCTTTCCAAACCATAATTCGTATGGAGTCTTTTCGACAGCTTTAGACGGAGCTCTATTTATAGTGAGTGCAGCTGTATTTAGTGCATGTCCCCAAAATTCTAATGGAAGTTCGGCCTGACCCATCATTGACCTGACCATGTCTAGCAAGGTTCTGTTCCTCCGTTCTGACACACCGTTCCATTGTGGTGTTCCAGGAGGAGTCAATTCTGATAGAATTCCACATTCTTTCAGATGGTCATCAAATTCATAGCTCAGATATTCACCGCCTCTATCAGACCGCAGTGCTTTAATCTTCTTGCCTAATTGATTCTCTACTTCACTCTGAAATTCCTTGAATTTGTCAAAGGATTCAGACTTATGCTTCATTAGGTAGACATAACCATACCTACTGAAGTCATCAGTGAAAGTGATAAAGTAGCTGAAACCACCTCTAGCATTTGTACTCATTGGTCCACATACATCTGTATGGATTAATCCCAATAGTTCATTTGCTCTTTCTCCAACTTTAGATAAAGGTTGCTTTGTCATTTTGCCAAGTAAACATGATTCGCATTTACCATAATCCTCTAAGTCAAATGGTTCTAGAATTCCTTCCTTTTGAAGTCTTTCTAAGCGTTTCAAGTTTATATGGCCTAATCGACAATGCCACAGATAGGTGAGATCTGAATCATCCTTTTTGGCCTTTTTGGTATTTATGTTATATACTTGTTTGTCGTGATCTAATAAATAAAGTCCATTGACTAATCTAGCAGATCCATAAAACATCTCTTTAAAATAAAACGAACAACTATTGTCTTTTATTAAAAAGGAAAATCCCTTAGCATCTAAGCAAGAAACTGAAATGATGTTTTTAGTAAGACTTGGAACATGGAAACATTCTTCCAGTTCCAAAACTAGCCCGGAGGGCAACGACAAATAGTAAGTTCCTACAGCTAATGCAGCAATCCGTGCTCCATTTCACACTCGTAGGTCGACTTCACCCTTGCTTAACTTTCTACTTCTTCTTAGTCCCTGTGGATTGGAACATAAGTGTGAGCCACAACCTGTATCTAATACCCAAGAAGTTGAATTAGCAAGTATACAGTCTATAACGAAAATACCTGAAGATGGAACTACTGTTCCGTTCTTCTGATCTTCCTTTAGCTTCAAGCAATCTCTCTTCCAATGCCCCTTCTTCTTGCAGTAGAAGCATTCGGATTCAGAAGTGGGTTGACTGACCTTCCTCTTTACAGATTTGGCGCCAGTTTGCTTAGTTGGGCTGGCCTTGTTGCCACCTTTCTTAGCATTCCTCTTCTTTCCAGATTTCTTGAACTTGCCCCCACGCACCATAAGCACATCCTGCTTATCACTTTTGAGCGTCTTTTCAGCGGTCTTCAGCATACCGTGAAGCTCAGTGAGCGTTTTGTCCAGACTATTCATACTGTAGTTCAGTTTGAACTGATCATACCCGCTATGAAGAGAATGGAGGATGGTGTCTATAGCCATTTCCTGAGAAAATTGCTGATCCAGCCGACTCATATTCTCAATGAGTCCAATCATTTTGAGAACATGTGGACTTACGGGCTCGCCTTTCTTAAGCTTGGTCTCAAGAATTTGCCTATGAGTCTCGAATCTTTCGACTCGAGCCAGATCTTGGAACATGTTCTTCAACTCACTGATGATTGTGAAAGCATCTGAGTTGATGAACGTTTTCTGCAGATCCGCACTCATGGTGGCGAGCATTAGACATTTCACATCCTTGTTGGCATCAATCCAACGATTGAGGGCTGCCTGAGTGACCCCGTCGCCTACGGCTTCGGGCATCGCCTCATCTAGGACATACTCCTTTTCTTCCTGCATAAGAACTATTTGCAAGTTCCTTTGCCAGTCAAGGAAGTTTTTCCCGTTCAACTTCTCCTTTTCGAGAATTGATCGAATGTTGAATGAATAGTTGTTTGCCATATTAAAAACTACAATTGAAAAGAATAAACAAATAAATAACCATTCACAGTTTCTCTTAATAAACTTAAATTCTAGCATTCATGCATAATTCAATGTTTATTAAGCATTTTATTCAAGTTATGTGTTCCGGCAGGTGTGAATAAAATGATTCCAAGATCCTAAAATCATTGAAGAACTAAGCACAGTTTGTCGACTTAATCCTAGAACATCTTAGGTAAGCAAAAGCCTTTTGCTAATAGTCTAGAAACTATTCTTGGTTGATAGGTACGTCTAAGAACTTATTAGGTAAACCTATCGATTTTGCCACGACATAAAAGGACTCCTTACTTATATCGTTGAGTTTCACCAAAACTAACATGTACTCACAATTATTTGTGTACCTTGCCCCTTTAGGACCAATAAGTAACACCTCGCTGAGCGAAAACTATTACTAGATTGATGTAAAGGATATCCAAGCAAGTGTATATTTTGGCATGGCACCTTTTAACTCAATTTTTAAGTTTGGAACTTAAGGCTCTTACTATGTTGGTTAGATTTTAAGTGAACTAAAATCCTTAATCATGCAACATAATCAAGCTTTTGATCTCATGCATTTTAAGACATATTTAAAAGCAATAAATAACTTAAAACATGCATAAGATAAATGTGATCTAGTATGGCCCGACTTCATCTCGAAGCTTTAACTTCAAAGTCCGTCTTGAAAATCTCCGTGGGAGGCACCATTTTCTTCAAATAGGATAAGCTATAACTAATTACAACTATTTGATGGTACGCAGACCATATTTGAATTGAAAAATAACTTTGGTACTTTAGACCAATTACATTCAAATTAATGGTACGCAGACCATATTTTCTATCCTATTTGGGCCATACTAGTCACTTCATAACCTGCAAAACAGTACATATACAATATATATCATTCACCCATTCATTATCATGAATGGCCCACATAGCTGGTTAGTAAAATACATTATGCATCACGTAAACATTTGCAGCAATTAATCAAGGGCACCAATAATCTACCAATTATTCAGTCCTTATTAATTCTAATCAAGTTGTTTTAAACTTAAGGATTTGTAGACCTAATCAAGAGTTTTATGACTAAAAGGGCTCCCACTCAAACCAATAAATTCATATGCTTTACTAATTTTAAACATAAAAATGTATTTCAAGTCTAACCGGAAACATACAAATTTAATTAAAATTTAAAGCTCATATAAATTTATAATTGAATCCAAAAGTTTAATTTAATTTCAGTCGTATTTAAATTAATTCATGATTTTAATTTTAGTAAAATAATTAGAATAAATAAAATTTATTATAATTACAATATTCAAAATTAAAATCCTAGAAAATAATTTAAATTATTAATTTTAAAAGTAATTAAAATTACGTAAACTGAAAAATTTCAAATTAAACATTCAAAACGATCTAATCGTAACGCAAACACCCTACGCATCGCACACCCATGGGCCGCACGCACACAGCCATCGCTGGCCATGTGCGCGCAGCCCATGCGCTCGTCGCATAGCTGCTGCATCTACCATCGCAAGCCATCGCACGCTGTGGTGCTCGCTGCGCGCGCGCCAGCGCTCGACGCACACGAGCCATCGCTCGCAGTGCGCGCTTGCCAGCGCTCGCTGCGCGCGCTCCATCGCTCGCTGTGCGCGCGAGCCATCGCTCGCTGTGCGCGCGAGCCATCGCTCGCTGTGCGCGCGAGCCATCGCTCGCTGTGCGCGCGAGCCATCGCTCGCTGTGCGCGAGCAATTCCGCGCGATCAACGCTGGGCGCAGCGCTCGTGGCACGCGAGCTTGCGCTCGCTGCGCGCGAGGCTGCGCGCCCTTGCGCGAGGTAGTGCGCGTTGTGGCGCAGCTCGCTTGCTGCCCACACGCGACTGCCTTGGCTTGCCTTTCGCCCTTGCCCATTTGTTCATAGCTCGTGGCCCACGACACAAGGCAGGGTTGCTGCCTTGTGCTCGTGCACCATGTCCTTGCTCATTGCATTCGTGCCGCACGGGCGACGAGCTCCCTTGCTCGTCGTCGCATGCCCGCACTATACAACACCCCTTAAGGGTAAGACGAAGCGTCCATTGCTTTGTGCGTGCAAGTTATATGAACGAATCGCATAAAAATTTCAAATTTATATTTAAAATTAATGACAAATTAATAAATAATATTAATTTCATAATTTTAGGGCGAAAAATCGAAAATTTATTATTCAATTGATTTCCGATTGTCTTGGATTCAAGTCTAGGTCATAAAAATTTAAAATTTATCATAAATTTACAATTTTTATGGTGGTTTTTAATCATAGGTTTCTAATTAAATTATAATTAATTATGAAAATCAAATTAATTCTAAATTATTCTAATTTTCAACAAATTAATCATAATTACAAATTAGATTGCATAATTAACAAGGCTAGGCATTCAAACTTGTTAAACATATACAGTAGGTCAATCAAAAATTCAAGATTTATCAACAAGAATCGCAAATATTTAATTTAACATCTTAAATTTACGACATTTTGCATTCGAAAAAACTAAAACCTTCGAAAAGTCATAGTTAGGCTTCGAATTTGAGAATTCTGGGTTCGGCAGAAAAATATTCTTTTTGTCAAAATTTTAGAATGCCTTTTACATGCGGAATTGACACAAAAATCACTCGATTTGGATGAGTAACGAAGAAACTGCCGAAAAACTGCGTACGTATAATTAAATAAACGCAATTTGCAATTAATTAACAATTACGAAAATTAATCACCGCTTTTAATTCATGCAAATTTGTAATATTTAACCATGTTCATGCAATTTAGATTATGAAAATAATAAGGGGCTCGTGATACCACTGATAGGTTATGATACATATGACAATTCATAAATCATGCGGAAACAACAATTTAGCCAGGAATACATATTATTTACACATAATCATATAGCATAATTTAGATGCATACTCTTTGTTGCGTGCCTTCCCTAGCTGCGCCCGAACCGAACAAGAACAAGTCTTTAGGACTCCAAGTGTCGTCCCTCCGTAGATAGTCCACAGCACGTCCGGATCCGCCTTAAGATTGACCAACTAGAATCGCCCTTAAGGTACTAGAATTTTCGGCACTATTGAGCAAGGAATATGGCTGAATTTTTCTCTCAAAACTCACTTTGAATACTTGAATTCTCTCTAAAATATGTGACCCTAGGCACGTATTTATAGAGTTATTGAAAGGGAATTGGAATCCTAGTAGGATACGAATTAATTAAACTTAGAATCCTATAAGAACTCTAATTAATTAATTTATGCTTTTAGGAATAGGAATTTAATCATATACTAATTCTAATAGTTTTAGGAATCGTGCATGAACACAAACTCTCACACACACACGGCATCCACGAGGGCCGCCCATGCGTGCGTGCGAGCAGCAGCCCACGCAGCGAGGCCCATGGCCATAGGCGCGCGCTGGGCCTGCCTTGCGGTGGGCCTGGGCGCTGCCTTGGCTGGGCGCGCGTTTGGCTTGCTGGGCGATGGCCCGACTTCGTGCTGGGCCTTCGTCCGGCAGGCCTCGTCCGATGCTAATTCGTACGATACGCTTCCGATTAAATTCCCGGTTCCGGAATTCATTTCCGATACGAACAATATTTAATATTTCCGATTCCGGAATCAATTTCCGTTTCGAACAAATATTTAATATTTCCGTTTCCGGAATTATTTTCCGATTTCGATAATATTTCCGATTCTGACAATATTTCCGTTTCCGGCAATATTTCCGATTCTGGTAATATTTCCATTTCCGATAATATTTTCCGATACGTACCATGTTTCCGTTTCCGGCAACATCTACGACTTGGATAATATTTATATTTCCGATACGATCCATATTTCCGTTTCCGGCAATATCATCGTTTCCGGAGTATTCATTTCTTGCCTGTGACGATCTCAGCTCCCACTGAAACCAAGATCCGTCGATTCCGAATATCCATAGATGGAGTATCTAATGTCATTAAATACTTGATCCGTTTACGTACTATTTGTGTGACCCTACGGGTTCAGTCAAGAGTAAGCTGTGGATTAATATCATTAATTCCACTTGAACTGAAGCGGCCTCTAGCTAGGCATTCAGCTCACTTGATCTCACTGAATTATTAACTTGTTAATTAATACTGAACCGCATTTATTAGACTTAACATAGAATGCATACTTGGACCAAGGGCATTATTTCCTTCAGTAGGCACTTGCATAACATAGATTGCATAATGTTTCCTAATAGGTAAGCAAAAGGGTCAATGGGTATTTGTCAGGAACATGAAAATCCAAGGCTATCATGTTCCTCTTAAAAAACCCCCACCGCATCATGGAGTTCAAAATAAGCATTGCAACATTAACATGAGTTTCTTGCAAAAGGCTTGATGCATATCGCCTTTCTCTAGTACTTAGCTTTCACACATACTAAATTGTCATACTAATAATAGGTTTCACACAACAAAAGGGGCCTGATAATAGCTTTCATACATAACCCAACCTTGCTGGAATTGATCACTTCTTAGGCGCAGCAGTGTTCTCCAAAGCCGCCTGGTCATTCTCCTCAGAAGCCTCCAAAGCCGCCTGGTCATTCTCCTCATTCTCCTCAGAAGCCTCCTCAGTGTTCTCCTCCAAAGCCACCTTCTTGAGACACCACTGCAACGCATTGCTTTTAGAGAGAGCTACTGTTGGGCCAAGTTGAACCAAGATAGGTTTGGTACGGACCATCTCCGTTGCTGCCTTGATTGCTATATCATCCTTCTGTAAAGGATGCAAAAATAAGTGAGTTTGAGGTGTGAACAAAGAGTAGACGAAAGGTAGATTGCACATACGACCTGTATAACTGTATTCCGTAATTTACATCGATACAAAAGCTTTTCAATCAACATAGTACAACATACAAGTAGAACTGTATAAGAACTGTAGGCTGTAGGCCTGTACCTACTTCACTCCATTGCGCATGATTCGTTTCTCATATAATCTGTAGTCCAGCATCAGCCAAATTTCCCCCAAATTTTACATAATTTCTACATAGAAGATAATTTTTTAGTCTATAGACTATAATCTTACATATTCATTTACATAATTTCTACAAGAAAGTTAATTTTGTAGTCCATAGACTCTATAATCTTACATATTCACCAAAAAAAAGAAGTTGTTACTTGCTAGAGGGAGAGAGACTGAGCAGAAAGAACCGACATGTGTGGCTGTCAGCCTACCAAGTCCCTACTGATCACCACTGTGTTCGACTACTCGGGGTAAGTCGCGACTGCCTACACTTGGTTTGGCTGCTTTGAATCCGAGAGAGAAAAAAGAGAGAGGTGACTTAGTTAGAGTGAAAGGTAGAAACTGAAGATTCTAGATCTTAGAACTAAAGAAGGGGGAAAACAAAGATGGATTGGAAGTGAGGGAAGATGGAACCCCTTTTGAGCATAAGGATATCCAATCATGATGCATCGTTTTGCCCTTGGAGCAAATTTGTCACCTGACTTGATTGCGGGATAACAGAGACAACCAATTACTCTAAGATGACTTGGTTTATCAATATTCAAAGGAATTGTAGTCATATACTAATAATAATCATCGTCATAATCTAGGATGATTGATGCATGCAATGTGCAATAAAGAGAAGTGAGAATTCAAATGACTTGTAAATAAACCACATAGCTTTCATCTTTGACTTAACCAGAGGATTGCACGTCTTTTAAAAAAACAATTAACAAAAACATGATGCTGCTTGCCTAAATCAGTGTTATACGATGACGATGCAGGGGTCTTCCTTACAGTAAGATTCAGGTATGAAAACATGTAATACAAAGCATAGAATAAGCATAATTTTCAGGTAGCAATTGCTACATAATATTTGCCAATCAATCTTGACTGGGTTTAAGACATATGCACAGGAAAAAACAAAGAGTAGTGGCAAAGTGCAAAGAACATACAGTATGTTTGATTCGAAATATATCTTCAGCAGGCATCCTGAACAACGTTTCAGAGTCCGAAGTGAACATGGTTACTGAACGTGTCCCTGTACTGTCAGAGATGTCACAGTTGGTAGTTACCCTGCATTCATGGACCGAGAAAAATGTCATTAGTAGAAGTGGCGGTTTTGGAGGACTAATTTTGAGTTGTTAACAGCGAACCTGGGACAAGCCATAGATCCCTTCTGTGAACAGTTGGTGCATGTGTAGGCTTTCCCCACTGGAACATCTGTGCGTCTGCCACAATTACAACAGCCTATGTATGCATGCACCCTATCAAAGTCCAGCTCGGGGACAACAACTTTCACCCAGAGGCGCTCCTCTTGTATTGTATTAATGTTCTGTTACAACCAATGCATTATATTAGAGAGTAAGTGCGTTTATGTTGTTGTTTTTATCTTGCAAAGTTGTGGTTTTTATATGTAAATCTAGTGGGGTCTTAGAGCTGGATATATGAAGGCAGTGGTGAGATCAGATAGCCAATCTCTGTAACAAGTAAAAGGTTACATAAAAAACTCGAATAAAAGATTTCTTACTGTCTTCTGGTTGAGATCATCAAGGGTTATGATCACCCTTAATGGCGAGGGGTTCCTAACATCCAAGACTCTAGCCTGTCTGTTAGCGAGGATGTCCTGGTGAGTCAGTGCCCTGAAAAAACAAAGATGGTAATGAGTTGAGCAAAGATTTGTTTGATGTCAAAGTACAACAGATAGGAGATAGTATTACCAATCTGTGAGCGCATTTGCCCTAGCTCCGTTTGGATCATGAATAATCACAGTGGACATGCTTGTTGAGAGGGAGAAGCCTAGGCAAGAGCAAGTAAGTATGAAGTGGTTTTCTAGGATTTTACATGTACAGTGGAGACTATGTTCCTAGCTATTTGTAGACAGATAAGTGCTCAATACAGTTTGCGCAATCACTTAGTCGCCATAAATGATTTAAGAATTTCTTAAAAAAAGGTTTGCATACACATAATAATATCAAAACTTACAGCAGCAAATGAGGCACATATATCTCGGTACATAACCCCTTTAGAGGGAAAAGCTTCATCAAGCTAGATGCACACATGGACATAGGCCAAAATTGACCCCTTGGGAGTTTGACATGGTCTCGTGGTCTTGGGAGTTCCATATCGGGAGGAAGTTCTAGGTGTTATGCTTTACACCCGGTGCACGGGATTTATTCTAAAGAAAAGAATAATAATACGTCACCACCTAACGAGTACAAAACTATCAATGTAGTTCAGGTTCAATTCGATATCTTAATTCAGATTAATTTTGGCCGGGTGAAAGATCGGGTACTTTGCCTGAATTCTAGGGAGCGTAACCAGAATCAAATTCTTAAAATTACCGATTCCAACTACCTGATTGTTTAACTTATAGTGTTTATTTTGTAGTTTTATTGAACAAAAAATGGGGTCAATTTTATTTTTTTGAACATCATTTAATCAATCAAAACCATTTAAAAAAGCTAGATTATAACATCAGTTAAGCAAACCTAGGTGTAAATGCAAGGAGAAGGATAAGCAAACCTAGATTATGACATCAGCAATTTTACCCACAACTTCACACTGACTGCTTTCATGCACATTAGTTACTGTAGGGAGGTCATATGCTACTTTCATTTCTCAAGGATTTGGAGGCCTTAAGCCATACCAGGACCCTGAATGATTTAGAAGATGTCCTGATAGTCTTGTCAAAGCTGGACTTGAAGATCAGAGGCACTCCAACTTTGGTTGTTATAGCCTTTTATGTGCTTAGCCATCTTCATAACGTGCTCTTCTGGCTCAATTACATTTGGACCCGCCGTCACGAAGAAAGATTGGGTTGCCTTAAGTTGGGTATATAGAGATACGGAAGAATCCATATTTTCAGCGTATTTCCTTAGAGATGATGTCAAACTGCATATGCAATAAGGTCAAAGTACTCAGATTAGTTCTCTTAAGTTAAGATAATATATTAAGACAAATCATGTTTACGGAACAATGCAACAGGGTCAAAATCTGAAGATAAGAATATATCTATCAATGACCAATCTATCATATTTTAAGTCGCATATAACATGATCAACATTAGCTTATAATCAATACAAGATAATAACAGTTGGAAACCCCATGTCACTGTAATCTCTAGTGATCTTGATTTTAAAGATCACCCACACCATTAAGCCTTAAGAGGCAAAGAAGCAAAGAGATGACTTTATGCTTCTAAGGTCTGACACTGATAGCAAACAATGAGGATTCTTTTGCTCATTTTCACAATTACCTTTAGTAGTAAAGAAAAAGAAAACCAATAGCTGATATTTATTAGTATTGTGATTAGATATGATATATGCACAAGTAAAGGGAAAAGGACAATCAACAATAAAAGGGTTATGCTGCCTTAATGCCTGTAAGGAATTTGAGTTACAATGAGTTACAACAAGTTACAGTACCGGTTGACAACGTATTCCAACGACACAGAAATGAAGACCGAAAGGCAAAGACAACACAGAAAAGAAGGTCAACGTCGTGTTTAATGAACCTAAAAGCCACACCAGGTAATCAAAATGACTCAAGTCATCAGGATGACCTTCATCTAACAGCTTCACGAACAAGTTAATCCAAATTCTATATTGAAAAGAGTGAAATTTCCATATTACAGGTCTTACCAAATCCATTTTGACAACAACTGATAACAAGAATAGCAACTTTTTTACCACAAGAAGTCAAATCTCAAATCAATCAGAAATAGAAAATGTAATAGACCATTTACAGAACTGAATTCAGTAGCAGTAATATTAACCCCAAAAAACAATTTTATCACCCTAAAAAAAACCCAAAAAGCAGTTAAAAAACTTGATTTACACCCACGAAGCAGAAAGACCAAGGTCAGCAGCAATTGAAGACAAAAACTGAAGAAAATCAGTCATTAGCAAAATCCTAAAACATGATTAAGAAGTGATTAACTTCAACCCATCTATAAATACATGATTACAAGTATCTACAAAACCCCAAGTCATTAGCTGCCCTGACTATCAACCTCATAATTAAAGATTGAAGGGAGCAAAGTATATGAACCTGATAAAATCACTTAGTTGAACTTGCTTCAATTTGAATTGGAAAACAAAATATTGTACAACTTTTCATTCAAATTCTTCCAAAACAACAATCAACAACATACTAAACCTGAAAATAAAATCAGTTAAAACAATAATTAAGACCTTTGAATTAACAATCCCAAGATCCTCATTCCTCAATGCAAATCAAAATACCCAATTTGGAAACTATAAACTTCCACCATGAACAAACCCATATTAATTTCTCACTAAAATAATCAAAAATTCCAAAATTGATAAAACTTGAGCTAAAAATCAAATATTTTCCTCCAAAAATAAAGAAAAAAACAACAAACTCACATTATGGATGTCGGAGGGCGGCAAATCAGGTGGTGACCATGGCTCCGACGAATTAGAAAACAATAAAGTACACCCAGAAAAATTGAAAACAAAACATAGTACAAAACCAAAAAAAAATTACAGAAATAAAGAGAAAAGAGGATTAAAGAAAAAAACCTTTAATTTTGGAGATATCTCCAAATTTTTCTCTCTCTCTCTGTCAACAAGATTTCCAATAACAACTTGGAGGATTCCATAGATTTTTTGAATCTGTGCTTTGCATTGGAATCCTCGAAGGTGTTATTTGGAGACCTTGCCAGAGACGACGATGGAGCGCTGCAGATCGGATTATGAAGTTGGATCGCATTTACCAGCAGATCGAAGAACAAAGGTAGGAGAGAAGATGGCGGAGGGGCAACCGCGATGAAGAGGAGGGTGGAGGCACCTATTGCTTTCTTCTGGTTCATTGAAATCCCAAAATTAGGGATTTAGGGTTTGCTGTTAATTCAGAGTATAGGTAGGAAATAGGCGAAGGAGAGAAGAAGATAGAGGAGCTGTACGAAGACAATGGAAGATGGAGATAAAAACCGAGAAAGGTCAAGAACGCCATTGCAGAGGGGAGGAGTAGAAGGACGCAGGAGGGCGAAGACAGGGAAGAGGGACACCTGGATAATTTGTTCATGGAAAATTGACAGCTGGTAATGGCAGGGGATGTTCATGGAAAATTGACAGCTGGTAATGGCAGGGGCGTAATTAATGAAGGAACTTAAGGACGTGGACGTAAATCCACTATTCTTAAGGAGAGTTAAGAAGAGAGTTCTTGCTTTTAAAAGGGGTAGGATATGTTTGGAGGGGATTTCGGCTATTACCTTCATCTTATATGAGTACTGCATGTTAGCATTTTATGGTTATTTATGTTGAATTTATATGGATTATTAGTTGTCGTTTAGTAATATGGATTTGGTTCTTGGTGTTCTGTTTTGATATGGAGATAATGGCATGGTGTTGCGTCTTATATGGCTTATCATACGTACTCCGTAGTACTTAACTCAATCAATTTGCAATTTTGTTCCAACATTTAAACGACTTTATCAATTAGTTTTTTTTAAGTGACGGATTCACTTATTATGGGAAATGGAATCCCGGAGTTTAAGTCGTTAACTATGAGGTTGCGGTGACTCCAAATATCCGATATAATATTATTTTGATTATTTTAATACCTATTATTTTATGTGACTTGGGTCACCCTTCGAAATGGTTTTTGAGATAAAGATATCCGAAGGGACAGATTCTCAATGGAGAGGAGCATGCAACTCTAACGGACGGATTCCGTTGAGTATACCGTTTTAGTTCATTGTCGTCGTTCGACTCTAGTAGCTTCCGGGTGTTGTCTACTAGGTTGAGAGTGTGGCCATACTTAGACTAGAGACGTATTCTCGAAGGACGTATTCCTGACTTTGACTATATAAGAACAGTGTCTTGCGATTCACTTGCACTCCGTTCTTACCTCTAAATTATAAATGTTATATATTTTACTACGTTATTGTACTTGGTAATGTCTTTGGGTAACTCTTCTTTTTAATTTTACTTATTATTATCTTTTTGAAGGATTCTTTATAAACTGTATGTCAATTTATGATCATATGTATTTCTATTTTATTTTGTGTTATCTATATTCTATGATTCTTATTATTTCTATTTAATTGGTTAATCTTGAGATGGGAGAGATGTTAGTTACTCCCCACTGATTGTGGAAATTTTGTTGTTCATTTTACAGGTTGTTTTCTTAGCTTATTTGGGCTTGGACTTGGGCTTCGAGTGAGAATAAAACAAATAGAGTTTATTTTACTTTAAACTTTCTATTTTGGTTTTGTGGTTATGTTTTGCCTCATTTGAGACATTTATTTTGATTACTTTATATTTTATTTTATTGGTTTGACAATTTAGTGTTTAAACCCCTTCTTTATTATTGTAGTGGAAATCCCAGAAGACGGTGTTTCCGCCACCGTCAATATAAATAGCACTTTAAATTCCTTATTTTCTCTTTTAGAATTTCTGGGTTGTTACATATTAGGATAGGAACTTAAATCAGATGTTGAAGTTCCTGATATGCACTTGGAACAACTACTGGAGTTCCTGAGTTGGAAGCAGTACAAGCTAGAGTTTCAAAGTCACCAAAGGAACAACACACATTACAAATTGAGTGTTCTTCATACTCACAAGAAAAGCTACAGACTCATGGCTACGAGTTCCTCTATGAGCATAAGAGGAACTCATCAATGTTCCAGAGCAGGAACAAGTGAAGCTTCAGAGCTGAATGCCTCACAAAAGAAAGATATAAAAGTCTAGGTAGTTTACTGTACTTAGAATTTATTTCATGTAAAGTATTAATTCTGCTTTTGATATATAAGGAACTCAAGGAACCTAGGATTGTCTTTGTGTATTTATCTAATATCTGGCGAGTAAGTTTTAAGGAAATTATTTAACTAAATAAATGATTCTTTTCATTAAATAAAAATCAGATTTTCCTTAAAGATTTTGTTTACTAAATAAAAACAGTTTTGATATTCCTAAAATCTCTCCTATTATTTTGTAAAAGCTACAAACTGATTTCTGGTAAAAACTAAGTGGTTGATTTGGTCTAAACCACGTTTATTGATTAAGGAAGTTGAGGGAGAAGTGGTCTTCCCTTGATCCTCAAGTCAAGGGAGGTGGAAACCAAAGTGACTGGCAGTTGGCAGTTGTGTTTTTGAAGGGATCTAACCCTAGGGATAAAACTCTATAAAAGGCCAGACATTCTATTGGAAAAACTACACAAACATTCTAAGAGTCTTGCATTCCTAAATCGTTTTGTTAAATCTTTTCTAAAACAGTTTGTGTCCTAGCAAAAGTGCGACGCAAATGACTTTTTTTAAAACATGCTCAAAAGTCATTTGCGTCGCACTTTTGCTAAACTGAAAAGTCATTTGTGTCGCAGTTTAGTTAAACTGCGACGCAAATGACTTTTCAGTAGGTAAAAAAAAGGTCATTTGCGTCGCAGTTTAACTAAACAGCGACGCAAATGACTTTTACAGGATGATAAAATAAGGTAACTAAACTGCGACGCAAATGACTCTTATTTGCGTCGCCCAAAAGTGCGACGCAAAAGACTTTTTTCATTTGCGTCAGTGCGACACAAATGGGCTTAAATGACCGACGCAAATGACTGTTTTTCCACTAGTGCACCATGGCGTAGACTTATGAATTTTAAGATCCGTCCATGGTACGAGCTTAAACTGCATAAGTTTATGCCATGGTCGAAGCTAAAAACTCACAAGTATGTACCATGGTACAAGCTTAAAATTCATAAGCCTGTACCATGGTACAAGATAAAAATATACTACCTCCGTTCCTAAATGATCTTTACGGTTACTATTTGCACGGTAATTAAGGAATTTTGGTGAACATGTGATGGTGGGGTAACAAATGGAAAATGAGTGGCTATAAATTGTCCAACAATGTGAGTGGGTGAAAACTAATATTAAAGTATTGTGAGTGGGTAAGTTATGGTGGGCCAAATAAGAGTAAAAATGGAATAAAGTAGGAGTGTAAAGAACTTTCAGGAACGGACTAAAACGGAAAGCGTAAAGAACTTTTAGGAACGGAGGTAGTATAAGTTTCCGAAACTTTTTCTAGACAAATAAACCTCTTGTGAATTTAACGTTCCACCGGTAGACTCGGCCATGTAAACATTACTACGCATTTTTTCGCTGGCGATGTGGTGGCGACGATGGTGGTGACGGTGGTGGACGACGATGATGGTCGGTGGCGGTGGCCGGGGGTGGTGGCCGGTGGTGGTCGTATTTAGGGTGGGAAAGTATTGAAATGACGAGTAAACAAAGGAGGGTATATGGGTAAATAAATGAGGCGATTTTGAATAATATGGGGCGGTAAATAGTAAGCCCCGTTTTATATGGGATATGCTATACTAGCAGTTGAAGTGGTTCAACAACGATTACGTTAACTTTACTATTAAAAGGTGGTAAAACAAATACTTTTATTCTTTTAGATGGTAAAATAAAAGTTTGGATTTTTTGTAGGTGGTAAATCACAAAAAAAAATTTCATTATATTTTAAAAGTTATGATTTATTTTGTAAATGGTAATATGACTGTTGTTGAAAATTGCAGGTTTTTTGTGGGAATGAGGACTACATTGTTGGTTGGTTTATTTGTGGGAAGCCTCTACGATTAGTAGCCTCCCTTTTTGATGTTAGTAGAACCTAACAACAATGGTGGGAAGCTTCCCATTTTCATTTTTTCTCAAATAAAAAGTGTAATTTTCCACCGATGTTGATGCTTAATTAGTTTTTTTTTTTTACCATGTTCTATGCACATCCTTAATGCACGAGACACAAAGGGCCAACACTTGGCCTGCCTTACAAGTGTGCTATAGACTATAGTACGTAAAAAAACAAAAGAAAAACCAAAAAAAACGAGCTGCTTCTTCTAAGGTACGCCACGGCCGGACCTGTGCACTGTGCAGTAGTAAAAAAAAACTGAAACCCGCGCTTTTTCGAACAAAGCCACTTCCCGTCAATTCTCATTTCCCACTCTGCGCCTGAGACCGTTTTTCTTCTTCCCCATTTCCATCTTCTTTCACCTCTTTCTCCCCCATTTCCATTCAATATTATGCTGTTTCAAGTTTCAAACTCCAAATTCGCGTTTTTCTACAGATAACAAAATATTTTCGGTCTTTGGATGTTGCTGTTTGTCAGAAAATTAGGGTTTCTGCTGCTACACAATTGTTTACATCTCCATCAATTGCTTTAGCTAATTCTTTAGTCAGGGTTTGGAATTTTCTATGGGGAAAAGACGTAGTACTGTTGTTATCGTGTCGTCAGACGACGACAACGACAACGACGATGTCTTCACCATTGGTAGAAACTGCTCATCTTCTAATTCCAAGCCGACTCTTAGAAATTCGAAGTCTGTTCTAAATTCGAAGTCGAGAACTGCTTACGCTAGACCGACGGCGAAGAAGGCGCGTCTTTCTCATCCTTTGTCCACTTCAGCCGAATTGCTCTCGAATTTTGACGAGGTGAAATTATTTTTGAATGAATTCGTTATGTCAGGTTTTCTATTCATTCAATTGAAAAAAATTGGTGTAAATTTTCAATTGTAGTACAAATTTCTATCTGGAGATTTGGCCGATGATTTTGCTGGGTTTCAGGTATCTACTGGTATGCCATGTTTATTTATTTATTCTTTTAAAAAAAATCATTTGAAGTTTTTGTCTGGTATACTATTCAGTATTCACATTATGAGTTTGTGGTCAAGTTGGAATAACACAAGGCAAATATGGAATTGGCTAAATTAGATGATGTTCGGCTATTAGCTTATTCATTTTCTGGCCATATTATGTAGAGATTTCATGTTTGTTTAATCTCTGACAATAAGAAAGAAATTGTATCAGATTCTAGGAGGTTGGACGGGGTGGAGTCTTGGGTATATAAGTATAGACCGCGTTCTCTGGAAGAGATTGCTGTTCATAAGAAGAAGGTAAACCTAGTTTTTAAAGTGATGATTTGATTTGAGATTAATGTTTTGTATTATTCATGATGCTGATCCCCTATGCCCTTAATTTGCAGGTGGAAGAAGTTAGAATGTGGTTTGAGGAAAAACTGTCAATTCCAAAGGTACTTTGTGCTTGGTGAAAACTTATATGATGTTCTTCTGTGCTTATTGCTCTACTATTACAGGCTTATATTTTGGATCTCATTTATTTGCACCTGATGCTACCGCGGCTAAGACATACAGAGAAATTGCTTAATTTAATCATTTAGATTGGCAAATTTATATCCTTTATCGGTAACTGTCACCCTTATATCTTCAGCCTTAAGCTGGCAATTGCTGTTCTATTTCTTGAAATATTTATTGGGGCAAAAATATTTGTGCTCCACTTTCTAGATGATATCTCTTGGTGATAAGATTGGTTTGGAGTTTTTGAATTTTCAGAAACCTAATGGCCCATCGAGATAGTTTAGCATGGAAAACTGCATTACAATGTAACAGGATATATTAGAGCATTTTTCCTTAATGTTTCCTACCTGTGGTTGTTGCATTGTCTGTGTTTTGTTGAAGTAGTGAGTTACACACTTATCTCTTTGTTAATCTGCATTGCAGCAAGGGTCCCAAAATTATGTTCTCCTCATCACTGGCCAAGCTGGGACTGGAAAATCTGTAAGTTCTATCCCTACCTTCTGTCTTAATCTCTTCCTACGTACTTTTGTGCATGGAGTCCCAAACTTCGATATAGGCGTAAAGTGAAAGTTCAGATCAGTACAAATGTACTGTAGTATTACAGTCCATTAATCCCGTGTATTAAATGCTATTACTCATACTGACTGTGGCAGTGCTCTGATGGTTGGAGTTTGACTTCCATATCTTGCCCTTGCCATCTTTCCAACATCCCATTAATCCTGTGTAAGAAATGCCATGACTCATATCGACTGTGTAGTGCTCTGGTAGTTGGAGTTTGACTTCCATGTCTTTCCCTTTTCCCATCTTCCCAATATTCTCTGTAGCTTATTTTTGTCACTCGTGTGATCAATGTCATTCTTTTATCTCTATTTAAGTATTATGTAACTTTTTCATTTTAAACTCATTATTGTAACTGATAATGCCTAACGCTGGAATGATCGCAGATTGCAAGGTCTATATGCTCTGAAAGAAGGGGTTGTAGATTATGGAAAGCTTTTTTTGAAGGAAAATTATAAAGAAAAAACTTGTTATATATTATGTGCCATCTAAAATGCATGTTTTCAGGCTGTCTGCCCATAGTTCTCTTTCATACTTTACTAGAATCATGTCGTTTGAAACATGTTATTCTTATCAGTGTAGCTAAATCCCTGCACATTTTACTGTAATAGGATATATATTTGCCTTCTTTAAGAAAAAAATGTGCTCAATTTGCACCCATTGTTGTCTGACTTACCCCCTTGTAATTGTCCATTTAATTTTTTTGCGGATGGTCTTGCTCACCGCTCCTTTCCTTAATTTGTGTGAATGCACTTACCCTTGCTGTTCAGTCAAACTTGTGGACCTCCATCTTTATGTGGCGTTGGATATGAAATTTCTCTTACATGTGCTGATTAGCTAATTTCCTGGATAGGCAACTGTCCGTGTTGTTGCATCCAAGTTTGGTGCCGAAGTTTGTGAATGGAATGCACCTACTCCTACAATTTGGGCGGAATATGTTCATAACTTGAATGCAGGTAACTTTCTCAATCATGTCCACAGTTCTCTTTATATTAACACAATTTGTTTCGGTATTTTCTTGATGGTTCACCACAGATGAAATGTACTATTTGTATGCTTCTGCATTGGGTGAGATTTCCTATAAGAACAAGTTGTAAATGTAAAGTTTAACAAAGTAAACCTTGATAATTTGTTAATGTGAAGGGCTGTCAGTGCTATTTGAATATCTTGGATGACAGTGCTAGTTATTTTTGTTGACACTTCTGTTGAACTAAGTAGGTACTTGGCTCTTAAGTTTATAGATGTGGAATTTTATATTCATCTACTTGTAAATATTGTTTTTGATGACTCGACAACTGCATCAATTGTTAAGTATCTAACACGTTATTTATCTGCCTCCAGGGGTGACATATATATCTAAGTTGGATGAGTTTGAGAATTTTGTGGAGCGGGTTAGGAAGTATGGGATGCTTTCATCATCTCTTTCTGGGTCAAGGCAGCCCATGGTACTCTTGGTTGAAGATCTTCCTGTAGCAAGTGGAAGAATTGCTCAAGGAAGACTTCTCAATTGCCTGCAACTGCTTGTTAAATCGGTACAAGTACCAACAGTGATCTTGATAACTGACTATAGTGCAGGTGACTCTGCTGATGCTGGCATGCGTCATTGGGAAGAGCTTTCTTCATCTTTGGAGAGTGCTGGTGCCTGTAAGGTTGTTGTTCCTTAATTGTATTATCTTTTTCTGGTGGAGAGGGTTAAGGGTGGGGTGTTTATCCATCCAATGTTTTTTGTACAAATTGTTTGTGACTTTCTGCTAAACTTTCAGATGGCTTTCAATCCAATAACAGTGAATTCAATAAAGAAGGTGCTTTCCAGAATATGTAAACAAGAAAAATGCAACACAAGTAGTGAGCAGGTAAACTTGATAGCCAATGCAAGTGGAGGTGATATCAGACATGCTATCACGACTTTGCAGTATGCTTGCTTGAGACAAGAGAAAAAGGTTCTTGTATCTTCTGAGAAATGCACGTCTAATTTAGAAGCTAAAGTTCACGATCATGGTCAAAAGGATGCTGGATCTTCCTTGGCATATGGCAGGGATCAAACATTATCTTTGTTTCACGGCCTTGGGAAGTTTTTACACAATAAAAGAGACACTGAGTGTACCATATCCCACAGTAAGCATCAATATAAGCTAAAGTTGTAACTGTTTGCCTATTGTTGCTAAAATGTTGCAGATTAGTGTGAGGATAAGGAGCAAACTACATGACTTGATGGTCAAATTTTGCTCTGCCCAAAACCTCTTCTTGACTGTTTTTTCCTTATTGATTTTTCTTTTCTCCTTGTGGTTGGGGGGTAGGGGATTGTTGTGCTGTGCGAAAGATAGAGATTATTGGGTCACATTTTGGGAGATCTTCTTAACTACTCCATTTATTATGTGGACTTCAATCCTCCCACAGCTTAAGATGATAATCTTCATATAGCTTATTGGTGTGTTTAATTATTCTTTTCATCGTTTTAAATCATAATGTCACCTATTGCCACAAAGTTTATTTTTTCATTTGGAAGGCCTTCGTTCTTTCTTTTTTGGCAAAATTTCGTTCTTTTTTATTATTCACAGTTTTACTTCTTAACATACTCCCTTCACCCCCACCCCACCCCCCCCCCCCCCAAAAAAAATACTTTCGACAGAAAAAAGGATTGATCAAATTCTATTGAGTCGGACTTTTGGATTATTAATCGGCACAAACAGCTTGCTTTTTTTATTCATTGTGAAGAAGGTTGCCAATATACATATTGGATGAAGGGTTTATTGGATTTTTTTTTTTCTTAAGCAGTAAATCTGTGTAATTTGGTTCTCCGCACCCAGGCCAGGAATTTATTAGAGGCTTGGTGTTATGTGGTGTGAAGGCTATTGGAGATTTGTAGTAATTCCTTGGTTGCTTGTTGAGAATCTCTTTGCATTTCTATTCTTAGTTCTCCTATGTATTTCAACATATCCTCCCTCCCTCCAACTTGAAGCAAATACAGTAATACACACAAAAAGGGGGTCAAAGGAGACAGAAATTTTAATTGATTTTTACTCCTTTTTTCCCGCTTTTGTTTAACAAATTAATCCTGGTCCATGTGTAGTTTCTTCGCAATAATAGTTACTGTAATTTGCAGGTGATGATGGATTTTATTTGAAAGAAGGATTTACAAGATTACCTTTGAAAATGGATGCCCCTGAAAAGGTTCTTTGTCAAGCATATGGGCAAGCAAGGCCAGTGGCTGAGTTTCTACATGAAAATGGTGTGTTTTTTAAAAAATAATTTAGTGTTATTTAATTTTTTGTTATTCTTTGACTGTTGTGAAAAAATTCTGCTCATGCCTACTGAGGTCCACTCCCATGAAATAATATCTCTCTTCCCATGCCGAAGAAGCAAATATTGCTTTTGCAATTTTTTCAGATTAGTTGCTACATAAATTTATTCGTGCATTTTTGCTGCATTAATGTATTTTTTCTACTGCTGTGTTAATGGAGTTTTGTTCTGTTTGTTTTTTCCCTCGTGGTTTGTGTCTTGACTTTTGGCTACTCGAAAGTCGAAACAGTCTAACCTATATTTTATCCAGTGAGAAGTAAGGGGCATATGACAGTATGACTGCAGCCAGGCAATGAGTGAATGTTGTGTACTTAAGCTGCCTACTCAAATGTTTGCTTGCTGCTTATTTTTCCCGCAAGATGCCATGACTTCTTTTGTTGGTGATTTGAACTCTTCTGTCAGGTCAAGGAAAAGTTTCACATGCATGTCTGTGATTGGACAATTCTTTGCTGTTTGTGAACATAATTCCCTATATATCGTGGGGGTGATGTTTCAAATAAAGGAGTATATCCTGCTTATAGTGGGAGATAGAAACATAAAGTAAACTTAAGCCCTGTAAAAATTTGAAAGTTGAAACACTAAGTGTGTGAGAGTCATTTTACTAGCTACATCTCAGGAAGTGGAAGAGCATCCCAAGAAGCTGAGGGAGTTCCAGACACTCACTCTTACATACTTACATCATAATATGTACTCCCTCCGTTCGATTAAGATTGCTCCATACCCTTTATTAGTTCGCTGTTTTAAGAGTTGTTACTTTGAGAGCATGCGGGTTCTCTTTTTTTATCATGCTGTGATGGCACATGGGCTGTTGAGTAGGGAAAATTTCCATGAAAGGAATGGGGAAAACTCAATGGGACATCCATTTTAGGAATATGGGCCAATCTTAGTGGAACACTGGAACAAAAGGAGTATATCATAGAGCCAACAATGAGTTGGGTTGGGTCGGAATCAGGTCGACCCATATATACACGGATTGAAAATTTCCCAACCCAACCTGATTATACGGGTTTGAACTAAATTCTGGTGAATTTGACCTGTTTAAGTTTTTTTTGCCCCCTCGAGATCTGTTGTGGAGACTTGATGTCAGATGCAACTTGGTCTCGAAACTTTGATGTAGAATTTGAAAACAAATGTGACTTGCCTCCATTGATTCTAAGAACTTTTAACCTTGAAGAAAGGAGATGAAGAGCGAAAATCGTCCCACCGAGCGTGCCAAATTTGTAAACACAAATTTCAGAGTCTGCAAAATAATAAACTCAAAATAATGTGAACAAAATATATTTTATTGATTTTTGAAGTTTTGGGCACAATCTCTAAATATTTGCTCCTCTGATTCGATCTCCACTTTGAATTTGACTTGGCTCAAGGATTGATTTGATTTGTACTTGAATGAGGGCCTTCGGGCTTGATCTCGTTCAAGGATCTTGATGTAGAATAGAACGGCACGTCAGTTTTGTATGCTTGTTGTTCTTCTTCCACCAGGTTGATTTGATGTCGATTTGGTGTTGCTCACGAACGGGTTTTGATATTCTTGAATAAGGGCCTTCGGGCTTGATCTCGTCCAAGGTTGATCTTCTAGAATGGAACTGCACGTTGATTTGGATGCTTGACGTTCTTCTTCTAGGGAGAGAGAGTTTGATGTGACTTGACTGGTAGGGAGAATATTTGAGAGTTTTAGGTTTGCCGTCTGTTTTCTCCTCCCCTGAAAATGATGCAGGAAACTCCTATTTATAGGAGTGAGCTGAACTTTTAGGGTTTTATGTGTTTTGGGCTTTTTGAATTGGACTTGATTATCATGACCCGTTTATAACCATTTAACCTATTTTGTTAGGTTTAACCATTAAAAATATCCGGGTTTGATTAAAATAACTAAAGTGGGCCAAAATAATTTATGCAACCAAATTAATTAATTTTATTGACTGTCAAATAATTATTGAGTCAATACTTTGACTTTTGACTCTAATGATATCCGACGTGGCACATTTACAAATTTTCCGTGCCTACAAGTGTAAATCGACTTGACTTTATAATAACTAAAGGGGTGATTTTCGAGGCAAGTCTCATAGCGAAAACCAATACTCCAATATGTATTTGACAGAAATCAAAACCTCAAATAATTGTTGAGTGTTGAAGGAAAAAATGTAAATAAAATATTCCAAATAACATTCTACTGATCTATATACATACGTGTTTGAACTTGAATAGTTGATGAAATAATTTAGCAATACAATAATTTTTAATAAATGTAGGAAGGAAAGTCAGGTGAGTAAAATTGGTCATCCAAGTCTAGGCGACACTCGCATATTAAGAAGGGGATCATTAATTACTTTTTCTTCTCGTCTTCCTTCATTGTTATTTAGGAAATGACCATAGATCTGATAATTTTTGTTGATGTATTACATACAAAATCTAGGTTGATACGTTCTGAGATGAGGTGGAGAAGATAGATATTGAAATCTGAAAGAGAAAAATAAGTATTGGCGGTTGCTACGCATTCTTTCAATTTTTTTCTTATTTGTAAATTGTAAAAAGCTAAAAAGATCCAAAATTAATATGATTATGCAGGTTGAGCGGGTTGATCTACCCAATTAGCTATATGCGTTAGGTGGGTTGCTTTCAACCTGTTCAAACCCATTTAATTAAACGGGTTGGGTTGACACATTTAATTAAACGGGTTGAAAATCTTGGCCCAACCCTTTATTATTGGGTTGGATTCGGGTCAGCTTTTGCCAACTCTCGTATATCATAAGTTGGCATGTAGAACTAGTTGTGGATCATGCTATGTGTTTGCCATCAGGCGTGGATAGATGCTCAAATGTCATATCTTAGAGAAGCACACGACGTTTTATCTTTACTTATTTTAGTTGTGAGTGAATTTGGCTAGCCCTTATTTTCCTGAAGTTATCTTATCTGAATTGATTTTTCCTGAAGTAAGTGGGCACAGGTGAACAGAACAAGATCTTTTAATGGATGCCACAAACATGTTTTGGTAAAACAATGCTTTGTCATCATTTCTTGCACCTTTGCTTTGCAGTACTAGATTTTCTCAGTCAGGATGCAATTGAAGATGCATGGTCGGTGGTATCATATTTGAGCGATGCTGACTGTCTTCTTTCCTCAGTTCATCGAACTGTGACTAGAAATTATGAAATAGAGAATGTTATTCAGTCAGCCGCTGCCTCAGTAGCAGTGCGTGGGGTTCTCTTTGGAAATGCGCATCCTTCCCCTTCCAGGTGTGACTATTATGTGCATGTATTTCTTTTTACATTTTGTGCAGGCTGCCCTGCATACATCTACTGAGTTATATACCAATTACCCTTCTGTATGATAGGTGGCACTCTATACGTCGTCCTGAACTTTGGCAGGCTGAGAAATCAACAAGGAGCAATATGGTGAGTTTTATATCATGGTCTTGTTATGGTATAATTTGCAAGTCCAAATTCCTTTTTTTTGTGTGTTACTGAAGCTTCTAGGTTTGTCATATACTCGGTACTTGATAGTTGCTATGATTTAGGCTGCGTTCTATTGACCTGATTTCCACTTATTTTTCCTGAACTTATCTTATCTGAACTTATCTGAACTTGACTGAACTTATTAGAACTTATCAAAACTTATTTTAGTTATAAATTGTACTTAGCCAACCCTTATTTTTCCTGAACTTATCTTATCTGAACTTATCTGAACTTAACTGAACTTATCTGAACTTATTTTTCCTGAAATAAGTGAAAATAAGGTGAACAGAACATGGACTTAGTTACATATGAAGCCAAAATCTGTGTCGTTATCTCCATATCTGTAGATTCAGATGCCAAATGGTTATTCTTGCTGTTGAATCTGATTGTCAACTACTCAACTATAAACATTTACAACTTTTTTATGACTTTCTAGCACCTTATTTTTCTATCCTGTAATAGACAAGTGCTGCTTTTTGTAAGGAAGTGGGGGAAAAAATCCGTCTTTCGCTTTCATGATACTTCGAAATTGACATACCACGTATGTGAAGCTATAGTGGATAATCACTGGCCTTTGCCACCTTGACTGTTTTCTGAAGTCCTGCATAAAGCTTATTCCTGTCAACTGCTGTAACTGCTATTAATCGATCTTAAATTTTTCATGGCAGCATGAGATGGAGAGGCAAAGGCTTGACCATTTTTATACTCTAGGCTTGGCCAATATATCTGCTATCTGCACTGACTACAGACCGGCTCTTAAATGGCTTGGTTATAGAGCATCTTTGCCTTTGGAACATGCTGATGTTAACAACAGCTTAATACGAGATAATTCACTGGAAAATGATGAACTTGTTGATACATATCCCCAAAATCAGGCTGGTGATGACTTTACCGATGATGATATTGAGGAATGGTAATTATTGTTTCATGACTGCGCTCGAGGAAGTGAGAATCAGATTTACAGCCATCATTCGCTGTTTCTTTTGTCGGCTTCATATTGCAGTCTATATAGAAGGTGATTATATCTGGGTGAAGAATCTGTAATCAAATCATATGTTCTTCACGCACTTTTGAAATCAAGCGAAGCATTCTATGATGGAAATTCCTGAAGCGTTCCAGTTTATATTCCGGTCCCCAGGAAGTTGATTAGTTAAATTGTATTATACAGAGTAGGTTTTATTACTTGTATATAATGAGTTTTTAGTTTGATCTGATGGGTAGTTTCATAATGATGAAATGTGCTATTGAATCCATAGTTTCGACCCATTATTAACGCAGATGATTAGATGAAGAGCTTGTATGGACCAAACGGCTTCACAGTTAGTTTTGTTGAAGCGAATTTATTGGACACTTTAAGACGGCATCCTGTAAGCATGCTATTTTTGCTGCATGCATAATGCGCCAAAAGTTGACTAATGTCAATAGTTTTTGCTAACATCTTGGCAGTGTTCATATTTATTGTTTTACTTGCACCGTTGCACGCCCGTGTTCATTCGTCTTCTTTTTTTGTCATTCTCTCTACAAGATACGTTGTACAAATGCCAAAAAAATACCCAACAATGGCGAGTGATGTACGTTTCTCAAATATAAATCTACACATTCGTGTTCATATTCATTGTTGTACTTGCAACATTGCACGACCATGTTCATATTAATTGGCATCTGTTATTATTCTATCTCTGGCTAGTTTTTCAGAATATTGAAAGACTTGACAGGTACTCGGACAACTTCTATTGGTTCATCTCACTAGTTACATGTTGTGTGGTGCATAAATTTTCAAAAGACCGGCCCAAACACAAACTAAGTCTACAGGCTCTCGTAGTCCCTTGCACAAAAGCTTATGCCTAATATGAAGTATCATTTAGTTTCACGTGTTTTTTCGTGCTAGTCTATGTCGTCCTTTTTTCCAAAAAAGGTTCAAGCACGATCCACGACATTGTGATTTGTGAATGCATCATGTCGTATTTTTTTGTGTGCTTGGACACAATGCCATAGAAATATGATATGTACAAGATTCAAACTCGTAACATCAAGTTTTAACAATAAACGCCATATCCAATTGAGCTATCATATTTTACATGTTTATGCAAAATGAAATTTTCTTTTTTTGGTAACAACTTAATTCATTGATGAAAAGTCATACGACATCTACAAACAAATTTGAATCTAACAAATACATAAAAATTAAATCAAATAAAACTTCATTTAAACAAAAGTACGATAGTAGTGTATTTAACTTTTTGTATACTCTTTTCCGTGTCGCTAAGATTTACATCTTTCCTCGACGAGGATTTCTATAAATTTATTGTAGCCACAATAATATATGGTTTTCGTATGATTCATCTGATTGTATACCGAATCTGACTGAGCTGTCTCTCGATCTAGCATAAATATTAACCAAAAATACTTGGAAAATTAGTGGTTTATACTTTATACTAATATAAATTAAGATTTTTTTTTTGTGAAAAAGATTTAAAAGTAGTTTTATAATATAACTAGTTAGTGCCCAAGGCGATGTCCCGGATAGTAGAAAAATTGAACACTTAGATTGTTATATACTCCGTAACTCGCTTTGAATATTTAATAATTAGTAACACGTAAAACTAATGACTAATTAGGGATGTGAGACTATTAAGAAATGATTTAGATCAATTTTCTAAATATATTGACTTAATATAATTATGAATGTGTAAGAAACAACAAAATGAGTTGTTGCATAGTAGTTTAAATATGCGACTAACAAAGGTGACGATGCGTCATATCATTGCTATATAGGAAGCTACATGTGACAAGATGACATTTCTCGTCTTATAATTTTAACAATAGTATAGACAATATTATTATTTATTCATGTACGGAGGAGTAATAACTCAGGGATTGTCCAACACCAAATTGTAGTTGCAAATTTGAAAAATGGGGTATGACCGTATGAACTATTGCCTATTGGGTGTGATTTGTGAGCCTTATGGCCCAGACGTTAATCTTTTAACCATATTTTACCCATCCGATAAAAAAAAAGGCAAAAAAAGAATGAATTTACCCTTTCTCTTTCGCATGATCGCTCTATTGGCAGCGAAAATCAGATGAACAGAATAAACAGTGTGGCTCCATTGCCAATTTCACAGGTTTGTTGTTTACCAAAATCCCTAATTTCTCAATTATACAATTATTATTGTTTGTTTAGCTTCGCTAGTCGTTAATTTCTGTGCTAGAAAACAACGATTGAATGATCAACAATGGCCATTCGGAAAATTTAACTTCTTCGTATGTTTTTTTTTTGGATTAATACGTTATGATCATTTTATGTTTATGTTTTTCTTTGAAAAAATTAAGAAAGGATATGAGGTGTTAAGAATTGTACTACTTCATATTGGTTTTCTGTTGCGAAAATGCTTTCAATTTTGTACATTTTCTACTGTTGTACGAATAGTTATGTTGAATTATCCCTGTCGAGAATTACAATCAATACACAAAATAAAAAAATATGGTAAATTGCCAGAGAAGGGTGTTAATTAAGAACAAATTTTAATTTTAGCTTTAATTGCTTGAGATCATTTTGGGACTAAGGCTTTGTTGTTGTTGTTGTTGTTGTATTGCTTGAGATTATAATTTCAGGCAGTCATTTTAGGAATTTAGGGTTCTGTTTCACTATGCATATGAAGTACTTTGGTGCATTGATGTCTAATTTAATAGTTTATGTGATGCATTACTCCTTTGTACAACTAATGGTGTCCTAAAGCATTGTAAATTGATTGAACATGGAAAGTGTATTTGTGATGTAGAGATTAGTTTTGTGTTATTAACTTGCTTATGGTGATGCTTGTATCGGGTTTTTATTAACTCGGTATTCGGCACACTTTGTTTAAAACCCTAGATGTCCGGCCCATCTACACGGTCAGGGAGGCTGTCGTCCATGAAGAATGAACAACCATCGAGGGCAAAATGGACAACATCACTTACCAAGGTGTTAGTTGATTTGATGGTTGATCAGGTTCATCAGAGGATCAGTCAAAAGCTTTCAATAGGGAACAAATGGAAGTATATATGTGATGAGTTTTATAGCAGAACTGGTTTGAGATGGGATAGAGAACAGCTCAAGTATCGATGTACAGTCTTGAAGAAGCTGTATGTCACTGTGAAGTCACTTTTGGATCAAGGTGATTTCTGCTGGGATGAAAACACTGGTGCTATTACAGCCAAAGATGAAGCATGGGATATGTATATAAAGGTATACAACTTCATATTTTGGGTTTGCTTGTTAAGAAATAGATTCCACATCTTGGTTTAGCAATGTTAATTAGACTAATTTATGAATTACCTGGTTTCCCGTCCCCTTCCCCATGAATGAACCCCACGAGGGTTCTCATCGAGTCATCGGTAGTGGAGTGGTGGGTTATTTTCATGTTTCAAGAAGGTTTTACAGTCTCGCTTATCATATAAAAAGTGTCTTTTACATTAAGTTTTAATGCTGATTTATAATCAAAAGATAGACCCTTCTGTTGGTCATATGTTAGTCTGAATCAGGAACTGTTGATATGGTTCACTAGTTCAGTCATCAGTGTTTCCTTTTTCATTTCTGCTGGGATCTTCTGACTTGTTTGAAAACTTGGAAAATAAGTTTTTTGACTGCCTTGGAAAGTTATACAGGTCAAATCAATCAGTATGAAGTTTTGTTTTCTTTTGTTAGTATCGCGTGTAAAAGTATAATGCAAGTTATCATTTATGAATGATAATGTTCTATTGACGAGCAGGAACATCCTGATGTTGATACTTTGAGAGCAACTGGCTGTCCAATCTATAAACAATTGTGCATAATATTCTCAGAATCTGGTAAAAGTCAAAACAGAAATGGATACGTTGAGAAGCAGGGAGGAGGGTTAGATCCTGTGAGCAACATTACAGAGGACTGCTCGACAGAATCAGAAGGAGTGGCTTGTGCGGGGAATGAGAAAGAGAAGTCTCCTCCATGTGTAGATAACCTTCAATCAGTCAACCGGAAGAGAGGAAGGAAGGGGCTTGAGGATTTGATGGCGGATGCTATTTCCGAGATGGCAGCTGCATCAAGAATGAGGGCAGAAACAATTCATCAACGCAGTCAGAGATTTACCATATCCAAGTGTGTAACTGCTTTGGATGAGTTGCAGGGCATTGATGAAAAGGTGTATTTTGCTGCTCTTGATCTTTTCAATAATCCAGTTGCAAGGGAAATGTTTTTGTCACTTAAAGATGATAAGCGGTTGATGTGGTTGCAAGGTAAGTGCAAACTATCCCCCTAGTTCTTAGGATTGGGTTAGCTTTGCTGATATACATAAGGTTAGTATTTAGCTGAAGCCTACACATAACTACGGCACATAGGAATAATTAACCAATGGCTAGTGCTGTAGTGCTTGCCTCGAGGTCCATGATTTTCATGGATGTGAATAGATTTTATTTTTCTTTTTCGAGGCTACTTTTTTAATTGAAAAATGAGTTACTGATTTTGTTCATAATCCAAGGTATCAATTAGGCTAATGAAGTATAGAAGATTGGAAGTTTTCTATGACAGTTTGGAGTTAGAGTTCTCTCCTCCTGCATATTTTATTACAAGCATAGGGTGTACACCTTCATTTTATGTAATGTCTTACATTCATAGCGATATGAAGTAGATTAAGGTTCACTTAATACATTCATAGTGATATGAAGTATATTAAGGTTCACTTAATACATTCATAGTTATATGAAGTAGATTTAAGGTTCACTTGATTCATCTGGGATCTGGTATTTTCAGCAGGTTATTCTTTCTATTGTTTTGTTAATAATTTCTGTGAAGCATTGTCGCTTAAGGCAAGAAACACGAAGATACCAATTAGTATCATACTGACACCATGGTAACATGAGACGGGTATGTGTTTGGAAACACATCTCTGATATGGGCCACGAGGGAAATGCGGTAGACCTTTACATTTGGAAATTTGTTCAACTCCTTGGGAAAACCACTTTCAATCAACAACAAAATTCACTTTAAACTTTAAAGAAAAACGGGAAATATGAGAGTAGTTTTCCTTATAACGAAATCACACAAGATCTGTTTGGTAGACAATAATAAATGGTGGGAAGAGAATAATTTGTAGGGTCAAAATGTCCATAGGAATGCTAATTGACCAAAGAACTCATTCTCTTCACAAGTACGTATTCATTATCATCCATTTAAAATGGATTGAGTTGAAATGAAAATTTATGGGCAAAAAGCAAGTTTGTGATAAATTGCATTACCATGGATATTATAAAGTTACTTTCCTTTTCCAATTATAGTTCAATTTATTATGAGGTTACTGCCATTTATTATCGCCTCTCAAACAAGCAGATAACGCAACACACTAACAAATCGCTAAATTACACCTTTACTGCTGTCCAGGCGCAATCGTGATTACACGGTGGATACCTATCCACCCTCCTCTACGTGGATATGAGTTAGAACGTTGTGTTAATTTCAGAAAATCTAGAAAATATTTTTTTGTGAAGAATTGCAACTTCAGAAATCAAAATCTGCAAATGAGCTGCAAAGGAGGCAAATGTAAGTATTATCACCAAAAAGTAACGGATTTGCAACTTACATAAACCCTAGAAAATGGAATTGCGTGAAAACGACAACTTAATAGCTCAAATTCTGCAAATAAACGAAGAACGAAACAAAAATAAGTATAATCACAACCTTTTCTTAATTTGCACTATGTAATTTTTTCGCACAAAATAAAATGTTCACATTAATATATGTAGATGTTCATTTTTGTGAAGTATAGTTTTATGCTACAATTTTAGATCTATCACAATACATGTTTAATTACCAATTGAGGTTGGCATGAGTGGTTAAGGGCCTCTTGTTCCTTAACCAAAGTCTCGGGTTCGAGCCTTGGGAATGGAAAAAATCTCAACTGGGAGGGATGCTGCCCATCGAGGTACCCATGCAAACTCCCACGGGAGATTATCTCGCCGAAGGCGGTGGGAACTCCTTGTAATAAAACCAAAAAAACAATACATGTTTAATTTATAAAGTATGTCCAGATTTTTAGAATAAAATTAGGAATAAATCGTTAGACACAAATTCTTATTTACAATGGGTGTACAATAAATATTGTACACTGGAGTAAAAGTTAACTCAAAATGCTTAAAAGTTAAGCATATATATGTAAAAGTTATCTATTTTTAAGTGATAAATTTTTTTATTTTAGTAAAACTTATTTCTTCAAAATCACTAATAATGAATAAAATTAATAATTTAACCCTTTTAAATATTTATCTATCAATTTTTTTTTACTAATATAAAAGTTAATCAAAACTAAGTTAAAGTTACAAAAAAAAAATGGTTAAAGTTATCTTGGTGTACAATAAATTTATTGTACACCTTGTGCGCGCAAGATCTTTTGATCGTTAGAATTAATTTTGTAATGTAATTTACAAAAAATATAATAACACTATCTAATTTAAACTTTGATCAGAGATGTAAAATCAATCGTTATCGTAAACTAAAACTAAGGAAGCAGATGCCGGTAATAATGAAATGTAAGAGTATTATTATGGATCTCAAACCTTTATAGCAAATTACCAAAGAAAGTTTGATTTATGTTCACCATTAAAATAGTTTATGTTCATAATTTAAAACTTAATATTCACATTTATATATATGATATTGAATAATCGATTGATTTTCTTAATTTGAAAATTCGTAATATGTTCATTTTAAAGAGTCATAATGTTCATAATAATAAATAAGGATCTATTCTGGTTTTGTAAATTTAAAATTATGTTTATGATTTATACTTATATGTTTGAATCAATTGTGATAAAAATGTGTTTACGTTTTAATGTCTTGAATATATTTACAAAATTATTTTCTTAAAGAATCATCTATATATATTTCGATCTTGGTTATGTTCAACTTAAAAAAACTCAATGTTCGGTTTTTAGAAGTTTAGTGTTCGTATCATGTTTGATATCCTATTCAAAAGTTCAATTTTCATTACCAGAACATATTGGTGTTTTGATTTATGTTCACTATTAAAATAGTTTATGTCCATAATTTATAAACTAATGATCATTTTTATACGATACCAAATAATCGATTGATTTCATAAACTGGAAATTGGTAACATGTTCATTTTAAATAGTCATAACGTTCATGATAATAAATAAGGATATATACGTCCGATTCTGGTTTTGTAAATTTAAAACTTATATTTTTAAGGTAATTGTGATAAAAATGTGTTTATACAAGTTTATTTCCTGAATATTTTTATATAAGAAGTTTCTTAAAAAATCACCAATTATTCTTGGTTATGTTCAATGTTAAAACCCCATATTCAGTTTTAGAAGTTCAATGTTCATATCATGTTTGATATCTTATTCACAAGTTCAATTTTCATTTTAGAAAGCTCAATTTTCATAATTCAACGAGGAGGAGAAAAGACGAAGTTGAAGAAGCGAGGGGAAAGTAGGTGAATTCAATCTGTTTGCATTTGGTGGTAAAAAAATTGTCGAAGAGGAGGAGGGCCGTATGAGAACTATAAAGATGGAGAGTAGTTGCAGAGGAGAGAGAAATAAATAGAGAGGAAAGAGGAACAAATAGAGAAGAAAAAGATCCATTAATTTCATGAAGTATATATTTTTAACTTGTTTATTTATCGAATGTCAAATATTCTCCCTAAATGTAGCGTAATGATGAAACTTGTGTGGACTAGTGTTTCTGATTTATAATTTAATATTACTTAATTAGTGTAAATTACAATTTCATAGAAGAGAAGTATGAAGAGGAAGATTTCTTTTCATTGTACATTCAATCTCTCAGTACATCAAATAAGACTTGGCTGAGTGGTAAAAGTTTGGCCTTGTAGCAAGTATAAAATACGGAATATTACACAGTCGCAGTTGAGTCCATAATTACATTGAAACGTTTTCCGCTAACTTTACATGACAACTTTTCAGTGTTATTACAAGGAATAGTTGGGGAAATTCGAAAAGGATGGAAGGTGTTTTTTCTTAACGCAGAAACAGAGATATATATTACATTAAGTTAAAAGGGTTCTAACAGAACCCAATGTTTTTAACAGTACAATCAAAAGATCAACTATGGATCTAGACATATCCAATCCTCCAATTCCAAACATAGCTGAAAATACCAGTAAGAAAAAGATCAGATGGCTTCCTATAATACAGAACCACAAGACATTGACTACGGGTGACTTTACTTGGATTATTTCTTGCTGCAAAAGCTGATTAGATATCTTACAACAAAATACAACTGAGTTCATTGATCAAGTTCACAGAAGGGTAGTTATGCATCAACTACAGATGGGATCTCTTGTAGATAGGTCTGCAGAATGTTCTTCGGTGGCTGAAAATGATAGGTACGCTCTCCATCCATAGTGCGACCAATATCAGCAAGTCCATGAGCAACAACATTTATTTCACGCTTAACATGGAGAATGGATACATTCCAATCTTTCTTCAGTAAGGCAACCACATCCACAATGATTGCAGCTAACTGGTGGTCGTGGTAGTCTTGTGGATTGTTCAACATTTTCTTGATTTCCTCCGCATCAGTTTCGAGTTCCAGATTTGTAATTTTCCTACCCCATGCAATAAGGAGCCCTTCCTTAATCGCCAATAGTTCTGCAGATGTTGGCCCAATAGTCTTGAATTTTAGGGAGAAACCAATCTCCCACTTTCCTTTGTCACAGCAAATTACACCATCACCAGTAGCATTGTTGATGGAGATCCAAGAACCATTAGTGTTTAGTTTGAAGAAGTTGGTTTGTGGAGGTGCCCAAGTTCTTGGTTGATCAGCCATCAAATTAGATGAAGAAGCAACGACTTTCCCTTTATCCATCTGTATCAACTGTTTAGAGTATTTTTAATCAACCGCAAATTTATTATAGAAAGAATAAGCATTTCCCATTTTAGCATCAAAAACAGCTTTATTCATATAAGACCAAATATGCAAATAACAATGCAAAAAATGGCATTCCATTGAGAGGAACCTGACAGATTATAAGTAACCCATTCTTCCCAGTGTTTAGAATAAAAAAGGTTGTGATCCAGGTCAAAACAATGGCCATTGTATTGGAAAATCATTGACCAGAAAACTGAAGTACTATGGCAGTCCCTAAAAAGGTGAAGATGTTTTCAGTAGGATCATAGCACCCAACACAGACTGGATTAAGATCGGGGACTTTCCTAGCTATGATTTCAGCAACAGGAAGGATGGAGTACGTGGCACAAGTTCCATAAAAGCATTTTGTGTTTGTAAGGGGCATTAATTTTCAAAAGTTTTTTCCAAGAGATTTGAATAGTACAAACTAGGGGCCTTTCCACATAGGTAGAATGATAAGCACTTTTTATGGAGAATGAACCACTCTTATCAAGCGTCCATCTCAAAGAGTCCTCTCTATTGGTAATTGTTGGACGGGGGATTGCCATTATAAGGTCACAAATAAGGGTGGGTAACATATGTTTTATTTGGGAAAAATCCCATTTTTTATGTTTGATAATGTTAGCAACCCTCCAATTTACTTTCTGGAATTTTAATATTACCAGTAAGATAGAGGGGAGCTTTACCAACCCAATGGTGATACCACAAAGAGGTGTCTACCCCATTCCCAATACTGATGATCAAACCTTTCTTGATTATGTCTCGCCCTTTCAATATGTCTTTCCACAGAGAGGATGAAGAGACGGTAGAGTTGCAATCTATGAAATTTGAGTATTTTAAATATCTGGATTTGAGGATTCGAATCCAAAATTTATCATGTTGAGTTAAAATTTTCCATCGTAGTTTGTGTTAGGTTATGATACATATGACAATTCATAAATCATGCGGAAAAACCATAAAGCCAGGAAAGCATATTATATTCACATAATCATTTAGCATAGTATTGATGCATACATGTTGTAGCGTGCCTTCCCTAGCTGCGCCCGAACCGAACAAGAACAAGTCTTTAGGACTCCAAATATCGTCCCTCCGTAGATAGTCCACAGTACGTCCGGATCCGCCTCAAGTTAGACCAACTAGAATCGCCCTTAAGGTTACTAGGAATTTCGGCTAGTGTTTGCAAGTGTATGGTTAATTTTATTTCAAAAACTTACCCTTTGAATACTTCAATCGTACCTGCAAATAATGACCCTAGGCCCTTATTTATAGAGGTATGGAAAAGGAACTGGAATCCTATTAGGATACTAATTAGTTAAACTAGAATCCTAGTAGGACTCTAATTAATTAATATTTATCCTTTTAGGATTAGGAATTTAATCCTATACAATTTAGGTTTCGTATGTGAACACAAACTCTACACGAGCATGACCTACGAGCGTGCAGGCCATGCCTGCGCACAGCCCACACGGCTGCTCGGCCCACGCGAGCCGCAAGCCCACGCGAGCAGCAGCACAGCTCGCAGCCCATTGCTGCGCGCGCTGCGCGCGCTGCCACAGCCTGCTGGGCCTGGCGTGGCCTTGGCTGTTTGTGTGGCGCGCTTGGCTTGCTGGGCGATGGCCTGGCTTTGTGCTGGGCCTTCGTCCGACAGGCCTCGTCCGATGCTTATTCGTACGATACGCTTCCGATTAAATTCCCGGTTCCGGAATTCATTTCCGATACGAACAATATTTAATATTTCCGATTCCGGAATTAATTTCCGTTTCGAACAAATATTTAATATTTCCGTTTCCGGAACTATTTTCCGATTCCGATAATATTTCCGATTCTGACAATATTTCCGTTTCCGGAAATATTTCCGATTCTGGCAATATTTCCATTTCCGATAATATTTTCCGATACGTACCATGTTTCCGTTTCCGGCAACATCTACGACTTGGATAATATTTATATTTCCGATACGATCCATATTTCCGTTTCCGGCAATATCATCGTTTCCGGAGTATTCATTTCTTGCTTGTGACGATCTCAGCTCCCACTGAAACCAAGATCTGTCGATTCCGAATATCCATAGATGGAGTATTTAATGCCATTAAATACTTGATCCGTTTACGTACTATTTGTGTGACCCTAAGGGTTCAGTCAAGAGTAAGCTGTGGATTAATATCATTAATTCCACTTGAACTGAAGCGGCCTCTAGCTAGGCATTCAGCTCACTTGATCTCACTGAATTTATTAACTTGTTAATTAATACTGAACCGCATTTATTAGACTTAACATAGAATGCATACTTGGACCAAGGGCATTATTTCCTTCAGTTTGGCCATGAAAGCCATGTTCCATCTTTTAAAATTGCGGATGCCAAGACCTCCTTTATTAATAGGGTCACAAATTATGTCCCAATTGGTACGAGGGATATATCTAGATCTATCCACCCTATTCCACAATTTTTTTTTTTACATTTGGACTCTAGTTCATTGGTGACAGTGGCTGGGAGGATAGAAGTTTGCATGGCATATAGGGGATAAGCATTGAGAACTGCCTTAATCATAGTACATTTTCCATCCATATTAAGTAGTTTTGCTTGCCATCCTCTTATTTTGTTAGTAGTTTTATCCAAAAGGTTATAGAAGTCTTGTTTCTTTAATTTTAAAGGGGAAATCCTGCTACCCAAATATTGCCCAAAGGAGGTGGAGACGGTCAAGTCACATGAGGCTTTGATGGAATTTCTAACATTTATATCAATTTTCTTTGGAAATATAATAGAGGATTTAGAGAAATTTACTTGAAGGCCGGGCATTTTCCTAAATTCCTCTAGGGTTTCTTTCATGGTATCGATATTGAGTTTAGTTGCTTTCCCAAAAAGAAAAACATCGCCCGCATAGAAAATGTGGGAAATCGAAACATCTTTTGAGATTTTAAGAGGTTTTCAAAGTTTTGTATTAACTTTATTTTCAATCATTTGGGATAGGCGTTCTAGGCATAACACAAAGATAAAAGGAGACAACGGATCACCTTGTCTAATGCCTCTACATGGAAGGAAATGATCTGTAATCTGGCCATTCCAAAACTCTGAAATAGAAGAGGTTGTGACACAATTCATTATTAGATTAACCAAAGTCATTGGAATGTTGTAGATAACCAGAGTTTCATGGATAAAGCTCCATTCTAGGCTATCAAAGGCTTTCGATAAATCTATTTTAAGAGCCATTAAATTAGAATTTTTAGAAGCCTTATTAAAAATATGGGACATTTCTTTAATGATTATAACATTCTCGTCAATAGTTCTATTCATCACAAAACTAGATTGAAGGGGGCTGGTATATTTGGCATGATAGGTTTCAACCTAGACGAGATAATCTTAGTGATTAGTTTGTATATAGAGTTACACAAACCAATTGGTCTAAAGTCTTTCATTGATTCCGGAACCTCCACTTTAGGAATCAAACAAAGGTAAGAGTTATTAATAGTGGAAGGGATAGAGGACGACTCGAAAACAATTTTTGATGAAGTTAGTGATACTCTCACCTAAGAAATTCTAGAATTTCTGGAAGAACAAGGGTTGGATACCATCAGAGCCAGGGCTCTTAATAGGGTTCATTTGGAAGATAGTGTTCTTGACCTCCTCAATAGAAGGACTACTAGATAAGCTAAGGGTTTCATCCTGAGTGATTTCTTTACTATGATTTTGATTAATAGCTAGTCTGCTAAAGGAGTGTGTTGATGAAAAAATACATATAAAATAGTTCCTGGCCATAGACTTCAGAGTATCTTGATCATGGATCCAAATATCACTTTCATTTTTCAGACAAAGAATTTTACTTCTTGATTTTTTTTTATTTTAGCCAAAGTGTAGAAGTATTTGGTGTTCCAATCTGCGTATTTCCTCCAATTTATACCTGCCTTTTGAGCCCAAATAATCCTCTCCATTTGGTAAATATGGTGCAACTCCAAAAGAAATTCCTTTTCCAGATTAAAAATAAATCTAGAACTATATTTTGCAAGACTAATTTGAATTCCATCAATCCTTTTCAACAGTCTTTTTTTAATTAAAGCTAGGTTCCCAAAGATATTTGTATTCCAAGATTTAACATTATTAATAGAAACGTTTCTCCCTACTAAGAAATCCATGTTATTTGCACTCCAATTACTAGTGAAAAAAATCTTTAAACATATCATGAGAAAGCCAAGCTTCTTTGCAGCGAAAGGGGAAGGGGCTAGGAAGTTTATCATTGAATAAAGAAATTAAAAGAGGACAATGATCAGAATAAGTTCTAGGAAGATGCAGAACCTGAGTGTTTGGATAAGTATTCAGCTTTGATGGATTTGCAAGTGCTCGATCAAGCCTTTCCTTAATCAGATCAATACCATCTATCGCATTTGTCCATGTATAAGGGCTCCCTTGAAAACCAACATCAACCAGTGCAATAGTGTCAGCCACCATCTTTAAATCACTCCACTGGTGATTATTGAATCTCCTTCCGCCCATCTTCTCCGACTGTTTTGTGACTTCATTCAGATCACCTAGGACCAACCATGGTGTTTCAGGTGGTGGTAAAGAAGACTTGATCTCCGACCAGAGTTCATGTCTTTTTGTGCTTGTGCTAGGAGCATAAATCCCTGTATTCCGGACCTTCTACTGATTTGGGTTTAACTTAAACAGGGCATGGAAGTAGTTAGGATTTTTTTCATGATGCAGAATAAGACTAACAACCTCTGGGTTATAGAAAGCCTAGATACCACCCCGCCTACCTTCAGGATGCACAACCAACACCTTACCAAAACCTAAGAACTTACCAACAATACCTTCTCTAGTTTTAAGAATGATAAATATTGATTGCTTATGACTATTGATAATATCCCATGCGTATGGAACAAAATCATCCTTTGAAGCTCCTCAAATATTCCAGACTACCATCTCCATATCAATATCTGGTAGGGGTAAAAGTCCTTCAATCGAGATAGGATTTTCATTCTGCTCTGTGAAGTGTGAGAACACTTCTCAATCCTTCCAATTCTTGGATTGTTCCATCAGCTGGATTTCCTTCATTTGGAGAGGTGTTGTTATTCCGAAAATTTCCTTCATCACATTGTTGATCATCCCCAGTAAAATATCTCTATCTGGATTCCCACCACACCCTTTTGAACTGAGTATCTGGTCGTATGGTTTTTCTGGTAGTTCTAAGTTTAGTTCTACCATTCCTAACAGCAAGGGGTGATTAAACAGTTTTCTTAGGGGTGGTACGAGACACTCCTTTGGTGCTAGTTGGATTGTTGGTGTTAGCAACCTCTGTTGCTGGTGGAGCCTGACATTCTGCATTGCCTGCAGTTGTAAAAGAGAGTGGTGCATAAGAGCAATCTTCTCTGGAGTTGGTGGAGTCATGATCGATGCCCATATGTGAGGTGTTTACGGGATCATGGGATGAGCTTGGTTCTTCGGGGTTGGAGGAGTTGGAGGGAATGGAGTGAAAGGCTGTCGGAAGGTTACTGATGATGATGGCTTCCCTATCGGGTGTCGAGTTGGTAATGGGGGGAAGTGAAGTGGTGATAAAGGTGGTGGTGTGGCCGCATTCAGTGGTTGTGGTGGTGATTGGTTTGGTGATTGAGGTGGAGGTTGGGAAGAAGGTGGTGATGGTAGGTTGATTGGTTGAGAGCGTAGGTTTGGAGGTAGCAAGTCCCCCCTTTGGATGATTCGAGATGATCTTCTTTGTGGATATTTTTTCCTGGTTTGGTAAACTTTTCGATTCTCCATTGTTTTATTTTCTTGGAAGAGTTTTTTCTTTGTTTTGTTTTTCTGAAAGGTGGTTTAAAAAGGCAGAAGGCTTTACACTGGTATTTGAGGCGTGGTGAAGGGTGGAAGATGAAGGAACTATCATTGATTGGCTTCCGGCGTCGACCATTGTTGCATCCGTCAGCTGTCCGATTTTTGTTGGTTTAATGTGGTTGGAAGAGGGATGGTTTATACTGGGAGACACGCATAAAATCTCAGTAGGGTGGCTAACATTGGTGCTTTCAAGATTTAACTCTTCATATTCTTCAGTCATCTTACTCTCCAAATCTTCCTTCTCGAATAAGCTCCATTTATTTTCATTGGGAATTGGTTTATTTGTACTTGTATTTTTTCGTTTTGTTTGGTCAGGTATGTTGTTATTCCACTTCTGGGTGGTGTTTTGTCTTTGGGGATTGGGCTTGTTTTTTGTACTTTTTTTGTTGGTAACCATAGTCCATGACCCATATTCAGATTGAATATGTTCAACTGGGTTTGGGTTTCGACCCAAATAAGAGGTAGTGGTATTTTTTTTTTGGTTTAGTTGGTTTTTGGTTCTCGTGGTTTGATTAGTCGTAGAGGTTTTGGTAGGTATAGTTGTGGCGGCTTATATAGTCAAAGGTGGTTGAGTGGAAGATGATGTGGCAGCTTGCGATTGGTCTGCATGGATCTTGGTTTGTGTCTCTAAATTTTTAGTGGAGCACTTATCCTTTGAGTGCCCAATTTTCCCGCAATTGAAGCAAAGTGAATGAATATTTTCATATTCAACTCGTTGCCATTGATTAACAACCAAACTGATGTTATTAAAGCTTTTGTTAAATCAATATCCAGACAAACTCGTGCGTACCTTTCCCGTGTTAGGTTGTCTGTTGCATGGTTCACCCTGATAGGTGTACCCACAATTTTTGCTATTTCAAATAGCGCTTGTTTGTCGTAGTATTCAACCGGTAATTCTGGGAATCGGATCCAAACTGTCATGCTATCCAAAGGGTTTGTTGATGGCCTAAAGTTAGGTTTCCATTTCGTGATCATTAAGTAATGATCTAGGACAAACCAAGGAGGGCTTTTTCATAATGATCAGGAACAGAAAATCTGAATAGAAAAACATTGTTACCTAAATCGATCACCTCAAGATTTCCTTTTGGTATCCACATAAGACGCACTCGTTGAGTAAGGAAAGATGGTCGGACTGAGATCCCCAAACACTTCCCCATTAGGGTTAACCTCCATGGTTCTCGTAGTTTGTCAAGAATAGGTTTAAGAAAAATGACCGCCTTGGTTGTATTTGATGGCTCACATGGTTTTTCTTCCCATTCCAAGGTAGTGTCTTTTATTTTCTTAGCTTCAACCATTGAGTAGATCCATCTACCACATCCTCGAAGGACATAATTTTGGTTATGGTTTCATTTGTTGCGTTGATGTTTTTTGGATCTTGGTTGATATATGCTGAAACTTGGTCACTTCCATCCGAAGATTGATGACCCAGGTCATCCTTCATAACAACGTCCTCCATGGATAATTCTGTAAGGTTATGAATAATACAAACAATATAATTCATGTGGAAAAACCATAAATCCAAGAATCCAAATTAATTGCCACATATTCAATTAGCATAATTTAGGTTACATACAATGTGATGCGTGCCTTCCCTAGATGCTCCCGAACCGAACAAGAACAAGTCTTTAGAGCTCCAAGTGTCGCCCCTCCGTAGAAAGTCCACAGCGCGGATCAGCCTTAGGTTCAACCAACTAGGATATTACAAAAGATACGTTTTATGCACTCGGGTTAGGATATAAACTATGCTCTCCCTTGAACACAATATATGTAAAGAATATGTTTTGATGTATATAAATTATGAGGCCTAGCCTCATATTTATAGGGCAGGGAATAAGGAATTTGAGTCTTAATAGGAAAAGAATTACCAACCCTACTAGGATTGAAATTCTTAACCAATTAGGATTGTAGCAATAATTAAACTCTTGATTAATCCAATTCTGGTAGGACTAGGAAAACTAATACTTAATGCCAAAGTTACTTAGCAACTAAGTAATCGGACTTTTCTTGGAGCCCAATGAAGGAAATAATTCCCTTGGTCCAAGTATGCATTTATTGGTAAGTCTAATAAATGCGGTTCAGTGTTAATTATACAAGTTAATAATTCAGTGAGATCAAGTGAACTGTATGCCTAGCTAAAGGCCACTTCAGTTCAAGTGGATTAATGATATTAATCCACAGCTTACTCTTGACTGAACCCGTAGGGTCACACAAATAGTACGTAAACGGATCAAGTATTTAATGGCATTAAATACTCCATCTTTGGATATTCGGAATCGACGGATCTTGGTTCCAGTGGGAGCTGAGATCGTCAAAGGCAAATAATGAATACTCCGGAAACGATGATATTGTCGGAAACGGAAATATGGATCGTATCGGAAATATAAATATTATCCAAGTCGTAGATGTTGCCGGAAACGAAAACATTGTACGTATCGGAAAATATTATTGGAAATGGAAATATTGTCGGAATCGGAAATATTGCCGGAAACGGAAATATTGTCAGAATCGGAAATATTATCGGAATCGGAAAATAATTCCGGAAACGGAAATATTAAATATTTGTTCGAAACGGAAATTAATTCCGGAATCGGAAATGTTAAATATTGTTCGTATCGGAAATGAATTCCGGAATCTGAAAATTAAATTGGAAGCGCGACGTACGAATAAACATCGGACGAGCTTGCTAGACGCAAGGCCTAGCACGAAGCTAGGCCCAACGCCTAGCAAAGCCCGCGCGACCAAAGCAAGCAAAGCCCAAGCGCAAGCAAGGCCAGCAGGCGCGCCCCTCGTGGCCTGCGAGCACTTGCTGGGCCTGGGCTCAGCGCGCGCGCTTGGTGCCACTCGTGGGCTGCTGTGCGTACGTGTGTGTTTGTGCTTGTGTACGAAACCTTGATCGATTAGGATTCGTATAGATTGATTTCCTAAGTCTATTAGATAAATTAAGTGATTGAATTTAAGATTAATTTAGATTCGCTAAATCGTTTCCTAGTAGGATTCTAATATCCGATACCCATACCCTATAAATAGGTGATGATGGTTCACAATTTATAACGAGTAATTCAAGTATTCATTCAAGTTTTAGGCTTAAAACTCGGACTTATATTTGTCATAAAAATCCGAAATTTTCATAGTACCTTAGTGCCTTCTAGTTAATTAAATCTAAGGCGGATCCGAGCGTGCTGTGGACTATCTACGGAGGGACGACACTTGGAGTCCTAAAGACTTGTTCTTGTTCGGTTCGGGCGCAGCTAGGGAGGGCACGCTACAAAGAGTATGCATCCTAAATTATGCTAATTGTTATGTGGCAATTAATTTGGAATCCTGGCTTTTATGGTTTTTCCGCATGATTTATATTCAATTATATGTATCATAACCTTACAGTGGTATTACGAGCCTCTAATTAATTCCATAATAATTGCTTAACATGGTTAAATTTTATAAATTTGCAAGGAATTAAAAGGGGTGATTAATTTCGTAATTGTAATTAATTGCAAATTTACGTTTATTTAATTATATATTCGTAGTTTTTCGGCAGTTTCTTCGTTGCTCAATGAAATCGAGTGATTTTTGTGTCAATTCTGCATGTAAAAGGCATTCTAAAATTTTGACAAAAATACTAATTTTCGGCCGAACCCAGAATTTCCAACTTCCAAGCCTAACTATGACTTTTCGGAGGTTTTAGTTTTTCGAACGCAAAATTTGTAATTTTTAAGATGTTAAAATAAATATTTGCGCTTGTTGTTGTTAAATCTTGAATTTTTGATTGACCTACTTTATATGTTTAACAAATTTAAGTGCCTAAGCTTGTTAATTATACAAACCAATTTGTAATTGTAATTAATTTATTGAAATTCGAATAATTTAGAATTTGATTTGATTTTCATAATTAATTGACGATTTAATTAGGTATTCATGATTAAAAACCACCATAAAAATTGTTAATTTTTGATAAATTTTAAATATTTATGACCTAGACTTGAATCCACAATAATCGGAAATTAATTAATTAATAATTTTCGATTTTTTGCCCTAAATTTATGAAATTAATATGATTCATTAATTTGTCTATAAATTTGAATTAAATTTTTTTAATTTTATATAATTCGCTCATGAATGTTGCACGCACAAAGCAAAGGAAGCTACGTGTTACCCTTAAGGGGTGTTGTATAGTGCGGGCATGCGACGACGAGCAAGGGAGCTCGTCGCCCATGCGGTACGAATGCAGCGAGCAACAAGCGTGTGGCGCGCGCACAAGGCATTGCTGCCTGGGCGTGTGTGCTGCGCGATGGGCGATGGGCGATGGGGGCAAGGCACAGCCGAGCGAGAAGACGCATGTGGGCAGCGATGGATGCTGCGCCACAGCGCGCGCTGCCTCGCCCAGCGAGCAGACCAGGCGCGTCGAGTATGGCGGGCTGCGCGCAGCGTGGCCTGGGCTGGCTGCGATGCGTGTGGCCTTCTCGTGCTTTGTTGTGTGATCAATAGTTGGGGCGCTGCTGCCGCATGACTCGATGGGGATTGGGCGCAAGCCCAAGTGCCTCGTCTTGTTACGATTGATGCGTTTTGAATTTAATTTTAAATTTTCAGTTCGGAAACGATTTTAATTTTGTTTAAATTTCTAAATTTAAATTATTTTCTCGGAATTTGATTTTGAATAATCTAATTATTATAAATTATAATTTATACTAATTATTTTACTAAAATTAAAACCTTGAATAAATTTAAATTTATTTATTTAATTCAACTGAAAATAAATTAAAGGATTCAATTATTAATTTATATGAGCTTTAAATTTTAATTAAATTTGTATGTTTCCGGTTAGACTAGGAAATACAATTTTATGTTTAAAATTAGTAAAGCATGTAAATTTATTGTTTTAAGTGGGAGCCTTTAGTCATAAACTCTTGATTAGGTCTACATTCCTTTAAGGTTAAAACAACTTGATTAGAATTAATAAGGATTGAATAATTGGTAGATTATTGGAACCCTTGATTAATTGCTGCAAATATTTGTGTGATGCATAATATGTTCTACTAACCAGCTATGTGGGCCATTCATGATAATGAATGAGTGAATAGTATATATTGTATATGTACTATTTTGCAGGTTATTGAAAAGTGACTAGTATGGCCCAAATAGCATAGAAAATATGGTATGCGTACCATTAATTTGAATGTAAAATTGGTCTAATGCACCAAAGTTTTTTATTTATTTAAATATGGTCTGCGTACCATCAAAAAGTTGTAATTAGTTTAATTATAGCTTATCCTATTTGAAGAAAATGGCGCCTCCCATGGTGAAATTCAAGACGGAGTTTCCAATCCATTTTCAAGACGGACTTTGAAGTTGAAGCTTCAAGATGAAGTCGGGCCATACTAGATCACATTTATATCTTATGCATGCTTTAAGTTATTTATTGCTTTAAATACGTCTTAATTATGCATGAGATTGTGGCTTGATTATGTTGCATGATTAAGGATTTTAGTTCACTTAAAATCTAACCAACATAGTAAGAGCCTTAAGTTCCAAACTTTAAAATTGAGTTAAAAAGTGCCATGCCAAAATAACACTTACATGGATAAACCTTTACATCAATCTTAGTAATAGTTTTCCGCCATAGCGAGGTGTTACTTATTGATCCTAAAGGGGTAAGGTACACAAATAATTGTGAGTACATGTTAGTTTTGGTGAAACTCAACGATATAAGTAAGGAGTCCTTTTATGTCGTGGCAAATGAGATAGGTTTACCTAATAAGTTCTTAGACGTACCTATCAACCAAGAGTAGTTTCTAGACTACTAGCAAAGGCTTTGCTTACCTAAAATATTTTAGAATTGAGTCTAAATACATAATGTGCTTAATTCTTCAATGATTTAAAGATCTTGGAATCATTTTATTCACACCTGCCGGAACACATAACTTGAATAAAATGCTTAATAAATGATAAATTATGCATGTTTGCTAGAATGTGAATTTATTAAGAGAAACTGTGAATGGTTATTTATTTGTTTATTCTTTTTCAATTGTAGTTTTACTATGGCAAACAACAATCAAAACATCATCATGGGTTCTGAGCTTATGGTCAAGCTGAACCTAACAAATTTTCTTGAATGGGAAGCTAAGCTAGTTGAAGTAGTCAAACTCAATGGACTTGAGTATGTACTGTTACATCCCATGCCAAGCTACTATGCCAGAGACATGACCCCTGAAAGATTTTCCGCCTGGGATGCGGATCCCAAAAAGGTTATGAGTCTCATGATGAACAATATCCCTGATGAATGGGCTAGAAGGTTTGTAGCTTACGAACCTTTTACGCTCATCAAGAATCCGAGGGATATCTGTCGTGGAAACACGGAGGACAGGGACCTAAATGTCCATGAGTTTATTGAATCAATGTTTGGTCTAAAGGTTAGTTCTCATAACAGGTGTTTTAGGATGGAGGTCCAAGAAACATATGTTCAGTTCCTTCGCACTAAACAAAGGGTAGGTGTCCCACTAAGGTTCCATGTGGAGCTTATGCTTTCATATTTTGATCGCCTAAGTTTTCTAGGAACACCAATAAGCGAAAGGATGGCAGTCTCTATCTTGCTCAATTCACTGAACAGTGGGTTTGGTCGCTTTAAGCAACTATACCCAAGTGAACCAAGAGAAGAAACAGTTGCAGAGTTTGTTCACCTTGTCAGAAAGGCTGAGATAGTACTCGACTGTGAAGCCAAAGATTTACTCAAGGCTAAAGGGAGACCTTTCAAGAAAGGTGCAAAGTCCCAGGGCAATGCTGAGTCAAGAAAGAAGACAAAGCTGGACAAGTCCACATCAAGCTGTCTTTATTGTGATGGAATTGGCCATTACAAACAATAGTAGAAAAAGTGCTATTAGTAACTGGCAAAAATAGAATTTTAGTAACTAACATTGTCCGTTGCTATAGCCAGCGTTACTAATAGTGCAAATTATTAGTAACTAACAAATGCCGATTACTAATACTGTACTATTCGTAACTGGCATTTACTTTTGCCAGTTACTATATGTCAAATTTTACAAAAGTAACCGAACTATTTGTAACCGGTGTTAGACTTAGCCAGTTACTATTAAATTCTTATTCGTAACTCGCTTCGATTATTGCCTGTTATTACAAGCATATGCCAGTTACTACTAGAATTTATACTAGTAACTATATCTTTTCATGCCAGTTACTAGTATATACATATACATAAAAAAACAATACAGCAGCAAGCTACGCTAGCAGCAGTAGCGGTTGTAGCTGTGATGTACCAGCAACCATAATAGTCACACACAAGAATACAGGTGGTATTTATAAAATAATAGAACAAAAACATTAGAGTAAACAAGGAGGTACATATGAGGTATCTAACATATTTCGTTATCAAAAATTTTGAATTGCAACCTCTAAACAGAACTTTAACAATAAAAATAGAACAAAAACAATCTAAGCATGACTACATTGCTCGATCAACTATGATTTGTGGTTTCTCACACAAGCTGCGAACAAAAATAGAATTAAAACCTCTTTATCGTATTCTTGGTACAACTTCTTTGTTCTCTTTACAAATGTATATTCGGAGGAAAAACAATAAATTTCATCAATTTATTAGTGGCACAATATCTTGAAGTGATTAATCAAAAGAATTCACCAAACAGTGAGTAAACTGAAAAACATACCACACTTAATGAACGCATAAGTTCTAGGACTCTTTGTATAGGCCGGGTCACACATTGATAGATAACAAACATGACCCTCAATGATATAACTGCTAACTAATGTCAAGGTCATACCGAATTAGCATTTTTGAATGCTCAGAGGCACGTGACAACTGCTCATCAAATATGAAAAGGTATAAGACAACCAACTCTATTACAAAACATGAAGTAATTGATAGTTATACTATCCGGCAGACAAACATTACAGCAAAAGAACATACAGGGCAAGAGCACATAACTTACAGAGCCAAGAGCGCATAACATTGATGATGAAGAGAATAGTTGTAACACAAAAGAACTTAGAAACGACACTGCTTTTGCTGAAAATTAAATTAACCAAAAATGAGATATACTCAAAGATTAGTTAACAAGATACTCACATAAACTTATTACCAAAAGAACCAACTAAAAAATTTCAGTTACCAGTCACAATAAAAGCAGAATCCAATCAGTATGGTATCCTAAATGAACCACTACTAAACATACAACTAACCTCAAGTTGTCCCAAAGTCAACTAAAAGCTGACCATGAGTTTCTTCCTCACTGTTTCAAAATCCATGGATCTCAATAATCCATGGTAGTCCAAAATCTAGAATATCAAAATTACTTTTTTAGAACATGAACAACCACAACAACTAGTCAATTACCAATACGAGAATGCTTTATATATAATTAAAATAAGATAAGACTCCAGATTAGCATTCACTTGCTCCGGATCGACCGAGTACGGAAAAAAACGCTTCGCGTATCCTTCCTACAAAAAAGAGCAGCAAAACAAACAATCACAGAAAAGTCCCTAATCAATAAATATAAAAAATAAATAGAAGGAAATGTGAATATAAGTATATAAACAAATAAAATCAAAACCCACTTTTGGAGTTTATCAAGAATGAGAAGCAACAACTTCTATATCCTGTAGGAAACTTTAAAGTCTTGTCGGGATTATTGTCAATTCAAGGAGGAAGATTATTCTTTATTTTTTTCTCTTTTAAATTTATTTTGAGCTATGTAATTCAGAATTTAAGCTAGACCAACAATCACTCATTCCGTTATTTTTCTCAATGAAATTATTTTTATGCACAAAAAGAAATAGGAACACCCCCACATGTACTCTCATAAAGCTAGTCACCCAAACCAATTGATTATTTTTTACCTAATCATAATGACATCTCATGTTGCACCATAATTCAGATGAAAAGCTACTATTCTATTCAAAGAAATAGAAGAGAGGAGGCTCAGTCTAACAGGATAAAAAGAAGGACAGTCTAATAAGGAATTATAAATAAATGTGTAAAGAAGCACATGTACAGCTAAAACATAACATAAACAACAATTAATAATACAACCCATGAAGAATGCTCATTGCTGCAGAGGATAATAGTTGAAATCCTCAGTTTAATTTATCAAGACAAACAACAAATATATTCTTGCATTAATTTATCAACCTTGGACAAAAGTATTTCACACTTTGATCAATTTAAATCCACCAAGGCACCAAGAATATCACCACAACATCATAAACTTTATTCCTTGAATTCCTATATTTCCATTTAAGTTTAAATGAGTTGTTGTATTCATTAATAGGAAGTATGAGGATTGAATACACCCAACTTTCTCAAAACAAAACTTTTTCAATTTTTATTTACCAAAATAATAGAATTTAATTACAAATCTGATGGTGGAATGCTTCCTGATTCCAAAAGAGGTCGCCTTTCAAAGACGAGACTCCTATTGAAATAGAGGAAATAAATTAACTATAATTAATAAAAATATAAAATCAGAGCAAGAAAGACTATACATGCACCAAATCTCTATTGCTTTGAAGGAAGGAAATTATTTTGTTGTCATTAATGATGTTAATGATGCGGGATGAATCTGGTGTAATAAAACCAGATAGCATTCCCTACTTAATATCTTATATTTCTTGCTCACAGTGTTGTTCATTCTGCCACTGGATGCATGTGAAGAGAATACCGACGACCACGATCCCCAACGTACTAGAGGGAAAATAGAAAAAGAAAAGAAGAGCAGTTCAGCTCAAGATCACAAGATAATGTCGATGTTCATAACAATAAGGACAATATCCTCATAGGCAGATTCAACATTTTCTTTAAGGAATTTTGAAAAAAAAGCAAAGACAAATAATTGGAACAATCATTATAAGGGAGGAGGAGTAATAATAGCAGTCTAGAAGCTTATTATCTCGAAGATATGCATAAAACAAGAACAAGACCGCTAAATGGAGATATCATACAATAGGGAAGAGAGAAACATAATGACAAACACACCTTGTAAGCTTTTGTCAAGATCACGTATCAATACATAAAATCCTCTACAAGATAAATCCAAAGCTATATAGTCTGAAAAGAGACCCTTAAATTAATCAATTTAGTGTTTGAGCTAGTATTCCTATAGCAAATCTGAATACTAGTCTAGTATTTAACTTTCCCCATTTATAAATAATATTGCTTTATGGCCTGAGAACCCCTTTCTGAAATTTAATTATATGTGTGAGTTATTAATTTTCAGAAACCCCCCAACCCCGACCCGAATTATTATTATCTTAAAAAGGCATTATTGTCAAGTAAAAGCTAGATTATGTTAGCTATAATTAAAGAGCTTGAGTGATTGATTATGTTCTTGAAGAGCTTACTTATTAACATGGTCACTTTCGAACTAGTTTATGTGCAAAATAAGGGTTCAATCAATGCTTAGATAATAGTGCAAGACCACCAGAATTACAACTAAACCTGTCAGATAAAATTACTAATAAACCTTCAAAAGAATTTTTTAATGAATTATGACCATGCTTGATCAATTGCCTCTCTCAACCTTCTATGATTGTCTAGTAAAATGAGTTGGTCATGATCTAAGCTCAGGGTGAAAAATGATCAAAAAATATGATGTTAAGCAAAGTATTATTGTTAGACAAACGGATCGGAAACTGAATATATGTTGTGAAGATAAGAGTTTTGCATCCAATTAGACGGTAGCAATCCCTCACCTCTTAAAAACGTAAAGAGGCATGACCCTAACGTCTGTAATCGAGTAAACTGAAACCTGAGATAGAGGGAACCGAAGACGTTGAACAGCAGAACATAACTCTAGCCAAACATGTCTTAGAGGCAAAGGGAATAAATAGTTCTGCAAGAAAAAGAACCAAACAAGTCAGCAATATGGAATGGTTAGCACAGTTTAACAATTGATATAAGAGAATTACTCTGACAAGAATAATTGGGCAGAAATTTTACCTATTTTGATGAATAATATGCGTAACTATGTATACGTCCCTGAGAGAGGATGACATATCTCCATTATTGTGTCTTGTCTAAGCTGACTTCTTGGGAAGCACTAGTAAGAGTCATGTAAGTCACTCAAACAAGAAGACCATGGATTTTGCATAGTGTATACATTAGGGCTCTAACTGATTGTCGAAGATGTTTCTGCTGCAAAGTCTAGAATGGATCCAGGACTTGGCTTCTAGTGAAAAACATAAATGAAAAGACTATAGTAAAAGGCTTTAAATGAGAATATCCACGCCCAAGCCTTTGTCTACAGACTACAACTAACTGCAACCCGTAAGACAAATAGAGGAGTTTGGGTTTCATTTATAATGAAATTGTCTCCTTCAAAAGAATAAATTTCAGATTGTCCCTCTGGTCCAAATTTAACATATACCTAATTACTTTTGATCCAATACAATTTACATCCTAATTTTGTTTGAGGAGATCAGCATGTATGACAATGATAATCAAAAATCAAGCAAAACTCACAAAAAACATCTCATATTGACAACATATGCAAATCACCATTGATTGAGCTTAAGAAGTCCAATTAACTTTCACATAAAATTCTCATACCGATAACATATGCAAGGACCTTATCTCCCTCCAACTACTTTAATAACAGATTTTAGAGTTAAAACTAAAATTAAATTTCTTATCTTCTAGCATCATACTTCGTATGTTCAAACGAATAAAAGCAACAACAGTGTTAAGACTGTAAAAGTGTAAAATGTTGAAAATAGCCCTGCAACTTAAATCTCCATCGCCTTTAAAAGAAGATAATTTGACAAAAGATTTACAAGGAATTCATACAAATCAATAAAAGAAGACAATTTTATCATATTTCATAATAGTTCCAATCAAAATAGCTAAGCTTAAACAAATTAATTATACACTCAAACCACCCTTTTCCTATATTAATTTTTAAAAAATTAAAAACCATTTCTGTAATATCTAAAAAATCAGAACATCAAAAGAAACCCTAAAATTCGAAAACTGTAGAAAAAAAAAAGAAAATTACCTGATTCTGGTAGAGAGGAAGAAGAGATGGTGGAAAATAATGTCGGTGTGAGTTCTTGTGATATGAAGGAGCAGGTGGTGGTTGTTGTGGCGTTGGACGCGGTGGACGTAAATGGGAGGGAGAGTGAGAAGGTTTCATTGAAATCGCTGGAATACCACGAGTTTTCAGCGGCAGAGGGGAGGCAGTTGATTGTTTTTCTGAGGGAAATTTCGAAGGAGAGAGAGAGATGAACTGCATAACTGATATGATACTAGAGAATGAAGATGCAGAGTGGAAAGTGAGGAAAGGAGGAAAAGACGAACGGAAGCAACTGTGAAAAGAAAACTACGATTTTATTTTTGTTTTTAATTTTTTAATTTTTAATTCTACTAAGCTGTATTGGTAATGGGCATTAATAACCACCATTACGAATAATGTAGGCAGCAAAGTTTGACCAAACATATGTAACCGGATTTAATACTGTCGGTTAGTAATACTCGGTCATATTAGCTTTGACCAATTTATTCATAATGCACAATTGTCTTGCCAGTTACTAATACACTATTTATAACATGCATCGATTGAGCCAGTTACTAATAGCATTTTTTCTACTAGTGAAAAGAGAATTTCCAAAGCTTAAGGAAGATCAGAAGAACGGAACAGTCGTTCCATCTTCAGGTATTTTCGTTATAGACTGTATACTTGCTAATTCAACTTCTTGGGTATTAGATACAGGTTGTGGCTCACACTTATGTTCCAATTCGCAGGGACTAAGAAGAAGTAGAAGGTTAAGCAAGGGTGAAGTCGACCTACAAGTGGGAAATGGAGCACGGATTGCTGCATTAGCTGTAGGAACTTATTATTTGTCGTTGCCCTCTGGGCTAGTTTTGGAACTGGAAGATTGTTTCCATGTTCCAAGTCTTACTAAAAACATCATTTCTGTTTCTTGCTTAGATGCTAAGGGATTTTCCTTTTTAATAAAAGACAATAGTTGTTCGTTTGATTTTAAAGAGATATTTTATGGATCTGCTAGATTAGTCAATGGACGTTATTTATTAGATCACGACAAACAAATATATAACATAAATACCAAAAAGGCCAAAAAGAGTGATTCAGATCTCACCTATCTGTGGCATTGTCGATTAGGCCATATTAACTTGAAACGCATAGAAAGACTTCAAAAGGAAGGAATTCTAGAACCATTTGACTTAGAGGATTATGGTAAGTGCGAATCATGTTTACTTGGCAAAATGACAAAGCAACCTTTCTCTAAAGTTGGAGAAAGAGCAACTGAACTATTGGGTTTAATCCATACAGATGTATGTGGACCAATGAGTACAAATGCTAGAGGTGGTTTCAGCTACTTTATCACTTTCACTGATGACTTCAGTAGATATGGTTATGTCTACCTAATGAAGCATAAGTCTGAATCCTTTGACAAATTCAAGGAATTTCAGAGTGAAGTAGAGAATCAATTAGGTAAGAAGATTAAGGCACTGCAGTCTGATAGAGGCGGTGAATATCTGAGCTATGAAATTGATGACCATCTGAAAGAATGTGGAATTCTATCAGAATTGACTCCTCCTGGAACACCTCAATGGAACGGTGTGTCGGAACGGAGGAATAGAACCTTGCTAGACATGGTTAGACCAATGATGTGTCAGACTGAACTTCCAATAGAATTTTGGGGACATGCACTAAATACAGCTGTACTCACTATAAATAGAGCTCCGTCTAAAGCTGTTGAAAAGACTTCATATGAGTTATGGTTTGGAAAGCCTCCAAAAGTGTCTTTTCTTAAGATTTGGGGATGTGAAGTATATGTCAAACGATTAATTTCAGACAAACTTCATCCAAAATCTGATAAATGTATCCATGTGGGCTATCCAAAGGAAACAAAGGGGTATTACTTCTACAATACATCTGAGAACAAGGTGTTTGTTGCTCGAGATGGTATCTTTTTGGAAAAAGATCACATTTCCAAAATGACAAGTGAGAGAAAAGTAGACCTCGAAGAAATTCGAGTCGAACAACAAACTCTAGAGAATGCTCAAGATGACATTCAGGATGAAACTCAGAGATCTTTAGAAGTATCTGGTGAGAATCAAGGACCATCTAGAAATATAACCCCGCGTAGATCGCAGAGATATAGGTCTCAACCGGAAAGATACTTAGGTACTTTGATGAACGAGAGCTATGAAGTTCTATTACTTGAAAGTGATGAATCTACGACTTACAAACAAGCTATGACGAGCTCTAGCTCCAAGCAATGGCAAGAAGCCATGCAATCTGAATTAGACTCCATGTCTGAAAACCAAGTTTGGGATTTGGTCGATTTGCCAGATGGCTACCAAGCCATAGGAAGCAAATGGATTTTTAAACTGAAAAAGGACAAGGATGGGAAACTTGAAGTTTTCAAAGCTAGATTGGTTGCAAAAGGTTACAGGCAAGTCCACGGTGTGGATTACGATGAAACCTTTTCACCAGTTGCAATGCTAAAGTCTATTCGGATAATGTTAGCAATCGCTGCATATTACGATTACGAAATATGGCAGATGGATGTCAAAACTGCTTTCTTAAACGGCGTTTTAACAGAAACTATGTTTATGACACAGCCTGTGTTAGGTTATGATACATATGAAAATTCATAAATCATGCGGAAAAACCATAAACCCAGGAAAACATATTATTTACACATAATCATTTAGCATAGATTAGATGCATACTCTTTGTTGCGTGCCTTCCCTAGCTGCGCCCGAACCGAACAAGAACAAGTCTTTAGGACTCCAAGTGTCGTCCCTCCGTAGATAGTCCACAGCACGTCCGGATCCGCCTTAAGATTGACCAACTAGAATCGCCCTTAAGGTACTATTATTTTCGGCACTTTATAGGCAAATGTGTGACTGAATTTTTCTCTCAAAAACTCACTTTGAATACTTTTAAACTTGTGTTATAAATTGTGAGCCCTAGCCTCATATTTATAGCGGTATGGAAAGGGAATCGAAATCCTATTCAGATACAAATTAATTAAACCTAGAATCCTATAAGAACTCTAATTTAATTAATTTATCAAATAGAATTAGGAATTTAATCATTAACCGAACTCTGCATGTTTTAGGAAACGTGCACGAACACAAACACTTGCACACACACGCACGGCAGCCACGATGGGCCCCATGCGTGCGCGCGAGCAGCAGCCCACTCAGCGCCCGCGCGCGCTGCGCGCTGTGCGCTGCGCGTGCTGTGCGCGCTGTGCGCGCTGCGCGCTGCGCGCAGCCTGCTGGGCCTGGCCTTGCGCTGGGCCTGGCCTTGCGCTGGGCCTGGCGTGGCTGTTTGTGCGGCGCGCTTGGCTTGCTGGGCGATGGCCTGGCTTCGTGCTGGGCCTCGTCCGGCAGGCCTCGTCCGATGCTTATTCGTACGATGCGCTTCCGATTAAATTTTCCGATTCCGGAATTCATTTCCGATACGAACAATATTTAATATTTCCGATTCCGGAATTAATTTCCGTTTCGAACAAATATTTAATATTTCCGTTTCCGGAATTATTTTCCGATTCCGGTAATATTTCCGATTCTGACAATATTTCCGTTTCCGGCAATATTTCCGATTCTGGAAATATTTCCATTTCCGATAATATTTTCCGACACGTACCATGTTTCCGTTTCCGGCAACATCTACGACTTGGATAATATTTATATTTCCGATACGATCCATATTTCCGTTTCCGGCAATATCATCGTTTCCGGAGTATTCATTCCTTGCCTGTGACGATCTTAGCTCCCACTGAAACCAAGATCCGTCGGTTCCGAATATTCATAGATGGAGTATTTAATGCTATTAAATACTTGATCCGTTTACGTACTATTTGTGTGACCCTACGGGTTCAGTCAAGAGTAAGCTGTGGATTAATATCATTAATTCCACTTGAACTGAAGCGGCCTCTAGCTAGGCATTCAGCTCACTTGATCTCACTGAATTATTAACTTGTTAATTAATACTGAACCGCATTTATTAGACTTAACATAGAATGCATACTTGGACCAAGGGCATTATTTCCTTCAGTCTCCCACTTGTCCTTAGGGACAAGTGTGCATTTCCTAATTCCTTTGTCGCTCGATGCTTGCTCTTGAACATAAGGTAAGAGTTGTCATCCTTATTATGTCCAGAGGTGTTCCTCGGTTTCAGAGTTCAACTGATCAAATAAACAGATAATCATAGCCTATGATTCATCCGAGCACGGCCATGCATTTCACAGTTTCTAGCTCTCCGAGTGGCCTTGTACAACTTTTAAGCATCTCATCCCGATTTATGGGAGGACAATCCCAATCTTGCGATCTTGAGATTAGACTTCGTTTGATAGGTGATTACCTGAGCGTTGCCTTTATAGCCTCCTTTTACGGTGCGACGGTTGGTCTACGTCAAAGCAACCAGTTCTCAAACAAGTAATCTTCAAATCACTCAGGTATTGAGGATTTAGTGTCTAATAATTTAATGAAATTTACTTATGACAGACTTTCATCTCTTACAGTAAAGTTTCATAGGTCTCGTCCGATACTAGTCTTCCCAAAGTAAGTATCTATGCAAATGATTATGACATTGCCATGTCCACATAGTTCAAGAAACAGAACTACTAGTCATCTTGCATTCTAATCGTCTAACGTTTTCTATGCGTCCAATTTTATAGAAAACTCCGATTAGGGACCATTTTCAACCTTTGACATTCAAGTTCACTTGATAGACATTTCTTAGTCACAGGACTGGTCCTGACAGTCTATCTTGAATATATCGTCAAATTGAAGGGACTCATCATTTAATAAACCACAAATTAAATGGAAAAATGAATTCTTTTCATTTATTGTGAATGATTAACCAATAATGTTTTACAAAGATTTAAACTCTAAAACTTTAAAACATTAAACAGAGACATCAAAGCCATTCTCCAATATGCTTGATTCCCATAGCTGCAGTGTGCGAGTTGTGCTTCGCCTGCGGCAGAGGTTTAGTTAATGGATCTGATATGTTGTCATCAGTTCCAATTTTGCTTATCTCGACTTCTTTTCTTTCAACGAACTCTCGTAGAAGGTGAAATCTACGAAGTACATGCTTGACTCTCTGGTGGTGTCTAGGCTCTTTTGCCTGTGCAATAGCTCCGTTATTATCACAATACAGGGCTATTGGTCCTTTAATGGAGGGGACTACACCAAGTTCTCCTATGAACTTCCTTAGCCATATAGCTTCCTTTGCTGCTTCATGTGCAGCAATGTACTCCGCTTCAGTTGTAGAATCCGCAATGGTGCTTTGCTTAGCACTTTTCCAGCTTACTGCTCCTCCGTTGAGGCAGAAGACAAACCCAAACTGTGATCTGAAATCATCTTTGTCGGTTTGGAAACTTGCGTCCGTATAGCCTTTAACAATTAATTCATCATCTCCACCATAGACCAGGAAGTCATCTTTGTGCCTTTTCAGGTACTTCAGAATGTTCTTGGCAGCAGTCCAATGCGCCTCTCCTGGGTCTGACTGGTATCTGCTCGTAGCACTGAGTGCGTACGCAACATCCGGGCGTGTACATATCATAGCATACATTATTGAACCAATCAATGATGCATATGGAATCCCATTCATTCGTCTACGCTCATCAAGTGTTTTTGGGCACTGAGTCTTGCTTAGAGTCATTCCATGAGACATGGGTAGGTAGCCTCGCTTGGAGTCCGCCATCTTGAACCTATCAAGCACCTTATTGATATAAGTGCTTTGACTAAGTCCAATCATCTTTTTAGATCTATCTCTGTAAATCTTGATGCCCAATATGTACTGTGCTTCTCCTAGATCCTTCATCGAAAAACATTTCCCAAGCCAAATCTTGACAGAGTTCAACATAGGAATGTCATTTCCGACAAGCAATATGTCGTCGACATATAATACTAGGAAAGCAATTTTGCTCCCACTGACCTTCTTGTATACACAAGATTCGTCCGCGTTCTTGATGAAACCAAAGTCACTGACTGCTTCATCAAAACGTATATTCCAGCTCCTGGATGCCTGCTTCAATCCGTAGATTGACTTCTTTAGCTTGCATACCTTTTTAGCATTTCTTGGATCCTCAAAACCTTCAGGCTGTGTCATAAACACAGTTTCTGTTAAAACGCCGTTTAAGAAAGCAGTTTTGACATCCATCTGCCATATTTTGTAATCGTAATATGCAGCGATTGCTAACATTATTCGAATAGACTTTAGCATTGCAACTGGTGAAAAGGTTGCCTGTAACCTTTTGCAACCAATCTAGCTTTGAAAACTTCAAGTTTCCCATCCTTGTCCTTTTTCAGTTTGAAAACCCATTTGCTTCCAATGGCTTGGTAGCCATCTGGCAAATCGACCAAATCCCATACTTGGTTTTCAGACATGGAGTCTAATTCAGATTGCATGGCTTCTTGCCATTGCTTGGAGCTAGGGCTCGTCATAGCTTGCTTGTAAGTCGCAGGTTCATCACTTTCAAGTAATAGAACGTCATAGCTCTCGTTCGTCAAAATACCTAAGTACCTTTCCGGTTGAGATCTATATCTTTGCGATCTACGCGGGGTAACATTTCTAGATTGACCATGATTCTCACCAGATTCTTCTAAAGATCTCTGAGTTTCATCCTGAATGTCATCTTGAGCATTCTCTAGAGTTTGTTGTTCGACTCGAATTTCTTCGAGGTCTACTTTTCTCCCACTTGTCATTTTGGAAATGTGATCCTTCTCCAAAAAGACACCATCTCGAGCAACAAACACTTTGTTCTCAGATGTATTGTAGAAGTAATACCCCTTTGTTTCCTTTGGATAGCCCACAAGGATACATTTGTCAGATTTTGGATGAAGTTTGTCTGAAATTAATCGTTTGACGTATACTTCACATCCCCAAATCTTAAGAAAAGACACATTTGGAGGCTTTCCAAACCATAATTCGTATGGAGTCTTTTCGACAGCTTTAGACGGAGCTCTATTTATAGTGAGTGCAGCTGTATTTAGTGCATGTCCCCAAAATTCTAATGGAAGTTCGGCCTGACCCATCACTAACCTGACCATGTCTAGCAAGGTTCTGTTCCTCCGTTCTGACACACCGTTCCATTGTGGTGTTCCAGGAGGAGTCAATTCTGATAGAATTCCACATTCTTTCAGATGGTCATCAAATTCATAGCTCAGATATTCACCGCCTCTATCAGACCGCAGTGCCTTAATCTTCTTGCCTAATTGATTCTCTACTTCACTCTGAAATTCCTTGAATTTGTCAAAGGATTCAGACTTATGCTTCATTAGGTAGACATAACCATACCTACTGAAGTCATCAGTGAAAGTGATAAAGTAGCTGAAACCACCTCTAGCATTTGTACTCATTGGTCCACATACATCTGTATGGATTAAACCCAATAGTTCATTTGCTCTTTCTCCAACTTTAGAGAAAGGTTGCTTCGTCATTTTTCCAAGTAAACATGATTCGCATTTACCATAATCCTCTAAGTCAAATGGTTCTAGAATTCCTTCTCTTTGAAGTCTTTCTAAGCGTTTCAAGTTTATATGGCCTAATCGACAATGCCACAGATAGGTGAGATCTGAATCATCCTTTTTGGCCTTTTTGGTATTTATGTTATATACTTGTTTGTCGTGATCTAATAAATAAAGTCCATTGACTAATCTAGCAGATCCATAAAACATCTCTTTAAAATAAAACGAACAACTATTGTCTTTTATTATAAAGGAAAATCCCTTAGCATCTAAGCAAGAAACTGAAATGATGTTTTTAGTAAGACTTGGAACATGGAAACATTCTTCCAGTTCCAAAACTAGCCCGGAGGGCAACGACAAATAGTAAGTTCCTACAGCTAATGCAGCAATCCGTGCTCCATTTCCCACTCGTAGGTCGACTTCACCCTTGCTTAACTTTCTACTTCTTCTTAGTCCCTGTGGATTGGAACATAAGTGTGAGCCACAACCTGTATCTAATACCCAAGAAGTTGAATTAGCAAGTATACAGTCTATAACGAAAATACCTGAAGATGGAACGACTGTTCCGTTCTTCTGATCTTCCTTTAGCTTCAAGCAATCTCTCTTCCAATGCCCCTTCTTCTTGCAGTAGAAGCATTCGGATTCAGAAGTGGGTTGACTGACCTTTCTCTTTGCAGATTTGGCGCCAGTTTGCTTAGTTGGGCTGGCTTTGTTGCCACCTTTCTTAGCATTCCTCTTCTTTCCAGATTTCTTGAACTTGCCCCCACGCACCATAAGCACATCCTGCTTATCACTTTTGAGCGTCTTTTCAGTGGTCTTCAGCATACCATGAAGCTCAGTGAGCGTTTTGTCCAGACTATTCATACTGTAGTTCAGTTTGAACTGATCATACCCGCTATGAAGAGAATGGAGGATGGTGTCTATAGCCATTTCCTGAGAAAATTGCTGATCCAGCCGACTCATATTCTCAATGAGTCCAATCATTTTGAGAACATGTGGACTTACGGGCTCGCCTTTCTTAAGCTTGGTCTCAAGAATTTGCCTATGAGTCTCGAATCTTTCGACTCGAGCCAGATCTTGGAACATGTTCTTCAACTCACTGATGATTGTGAAAGCATCTGAGTTGATGAACGTTTTCTGCAGATCCGCACTCATGGTGGCGAGCATTAGACATTTCACATCCTTGTTGGCATCAATCCAACGATTGAGGGCTGCCTGAGTGACCCCGTCGCCTGCAGCTTCGGGCATCGCCTCATCTAGGACATACTCCTTTTCTTCCTGCATAAGAACTATTTGCAAGTTCCTTTGCCAGTCAAGGAAGTTTTTCCCGTTCAACTTCTCCTTTTCGAGAATTGATCGAATGTTGAATGAATTGTTGTTTGCCATATTAAAAACTACAATTGAAAAGAATAAACAAATAAATAACCATTCACAGTTTCTCTTAATAAACTTAAATTCTAGCATACATGCATAATTCAATGTTTATTAAGCATTTTATTCAAATTATGTGTTCCGGCAGGTGTGAATAAAATGATTCCAAGATCCTAAAATCATTGAAGAACTAAGCACAGTTTGTCGACTTAATCCTAGAACATCTTAGGTAAGCAAAAGCCTTTTGCTAATAGTCTAGAAACTATTCTTGGTTGATAGGTACGTCTAAGAACTTATTAGGTAAACCTATCGAATTTGCCACGACATAAAAGGACTCCTTACTTATATCGTTGAGTTTCACCAAAACTAACATGTACTCACAATTATTTGTGTACCTTGCCCCTTTAGGACCAATAAGTAACACCTCGCTGAGCGAAAACTATTACTAGATTGATGTAAAGGATATCCAAGCAAGTGTATATTTTGGCATGGCACCTTTTAACTCAATTTTTAAGTTTGGAACTTAAGGCTCTTACTATGTTGGTTAGATTTTAAGTGAACTAAAATCCTTAATCATGCAACATAATCAAGCTTTTGATCTCATGCATTTTAAGACATATTTAAAACAATAAATAACTTAAAACATGCATAAGATATTTGTGATCTAGTATGGCCCGACTTCATCTTGAAGCTTTGACTTCAAAGTCCGTCTTGAAAATCTCCGTGGGAGGCACCATTTTCTTCAAATAGGATAAGCTATAACTAATTACAACTATTTGATGGTTCGCAGACCATATTTGAATTGAAAAATAACTTTGGTACTTTAGACCAATTACATTCAAATTAATGGTACGCAGACCATATTTTCTATCCTATTTGGGCCATACTAGTCACTTCATAACCTGCAAAACAGTACATATACAATATATACCATTCACCCATTCATTATCATGAATGGCCCACATAGCTGGTTAGTAAAACACATTATGCATCACGTAAACATTTGCAGCAATTAATCAAGGGCACCAATAATCTACCAATTATTCAGTCCTTATTAATTCTAATCAAGTTGTTTTAACCTTAAGGATTTGTAGACCTAATCAAGAGTTTATGACTAAAAAACGCTCCCACTTAAACCAATAAATTCATATGCTTTACCAATTTTAAACATAAAAATGTATTTCTAGTCTAACCGGAAACATACAAATTTAATTAAAATTTAAAGCTCATATAAATTTATAATTGAATCCAAAAAGTTTAATTTAATTTCAGTCGCATTTAAATTAATTCATGATTTTAATTTTAGTAAAATAATTAGAATAAATAACATTTATTATAATTATAATATTCAAAATTAAAATCCAAGAAAATAATTTAAATTATTAATTTTAAAATTAATTAAAATTACGTGAACTGAAATTTTCAAATTAAACATTCAGAACGATCTAATCGTAACGCAAACACCCTACGCGTTGCAAGCCCATGGGCCGCACGCACACAGCCATTGCTGGCCATGTGCGCGCAGCCCATGCGCTCGTCGCATAGCTGCTGCATCCCTATCGCAAGCCTCCGCACGCATTGGTGCTCGCTGCGCGCGCCAGCGCTCATCGCACGCGGGCTATCGCTCGCAGTGCGCGCGCGACATCGCTCGCTGGGCGCGCGACATCGCTCGCTGGGCGGGCGACATCGCTCGCTGTGCGCGCGAGCAATGCTAGGCGCAGCGCTCGTGGCACGCGAGCTTGCGCTCGCTGCGCGCGAGGCTGCGCGCTCTTGTGCGAGGCAGCGCGCGTTGTGGCGCAGCTCGCTTGTTGCCCACACGCGACTGCCTTGGCTCGCCCTACGCCCATGCCCATTCGTCCATTGGTCGTGGCACACGACACAAGGCAGGGCTGCTGCCTTGTGCTCGTGCACTACGCCCTTGCTCATTGCATTCGTGCCGCACGGGCGACGAGCTCCCTTGCTCGTCGTCGTATGCCCGCATTATACAACACCCCTTAAGGGTAACACGAAGCGTCCATTGCTTCGTGCGTGCAAGTTATATGAACGAATCGCATAAAAATTTAAAATTTATATTTAAAATTAATGACAAATTAATAAATAATATTAATTTCATAATTTTAGGGCGAAAAATCGAAAATTTATTATCCAATTGATTTCCGATTGTTATGGATTCAAGTCTAGGTCATAAAAATTTAAAATTTATCGTAAATTTACAATTTTTATGGTGGTTTTTAATCATAGGTTTCTAATTAAATTACAATTAATTATGAAAATCAAATTAATTCTAAATTATTCTAATTTTCAACAAATTAATCATAATTACAAATTAGATTGCATAATTAACAAGACCAGGCATTCAAACTTGTTAAACATATGCAGTAGGTCAATCAAAAATTCAAGATTTATCAACAAGAATCGCAAATATTTAATTTAACATCTTAAATTTACGAAATTTTGCATTCGAAAAACTAAAACCTCCGAAAAGTCATAGTTAGGCTTCGAATTTGAGAATTCTGGGTTCGGCCGAAAAATCCTGTTTTTGTCAAAATTTTAGAATGCCTTTTACATGCGGAATTGACACAAAAATCACTCGATTTGGATGAGTAACGAAGAAACTGCCGAAAAACTGCGTACGTATAATTAAATAAACGCAATTTGCAATTAATTAACAATTACGAAAATTAATCACCCCTTTTAATTCTTGCAAATTTGTAATATTTAACCATGTTCATGCAATTTAGATTATGAAAATAATAAGGGGCTCGTGATACCACTGTTAGGTTATGATACATATGACAATTCATAAATCATGCGGAAAAACCATAAACCCAGGAAAACATATTATTTACACATAATCATTTAGCATAGATTAGATGCATACTCTTTGTTGCGTGCCTTCCCTAGCTGCGCCCGAACCGAACAAGAACAAGTCTTTAGGACTCCAAGTGTCGTCCCTCCGTAGATAGTCCACAGCACGTCCGGATCCGCCTTAAGATTGACCAACTAGAATCGCCCTTAAGGTACTATTATTTTCGGCACTTTATAGGCAAATGTGTGACTGAATTTTTCTCTCAAAAACTCACTTTTAATACTTTTAAACTTGTGTTATAAATTGTGAGCCCTAGCCTCATATTTATAGCGGTATGGAAAGGGAATCGAAATCCTATTCAGATACAAATTAATTAAACCTAGAATCCTATAAGAACTCTAATTTAATTAATTTATCAAATAGAATTAGGAATTTAATCATTAACCGAACTCTGCATGTTTTAGGAAACGTGCACGAACACAAACACTTGCACACACACGCACGGCAGCCACGATGGGCCCCATGCGTGCGCGCGAGCAGCAGCCCACTCAGCGCCCGCGCGCGCTGCGCGCTGCGCGTGCTGTGCGCGCTGCGCGCAGCCTGCTGGGCCTGGCCTTGCGCTGGGCCTGGCGTGGCTGTTTGTGCGGCGCGCTTGGCTTGCTGGGCGATGGCCTGGCTTCGTGCTGGGCCTCGTCCGGCAGGCCTCGTCCGATGCTTATTCGTACGATGCGCTTCCGATTAAATTTTCCGATTCCGGAATTCATTTCCGATACGAACAATATTTAATATTTCCGATTCCGGAATTAATTTCCGTTTCGAACAAATATTTAATATATCCGTTTCCGGAATTATTTTCCGATTCCGGTAATATTTCCGATTCTGACAATATTTCCGTTTCCGGCAATATTTCCGATTCTGGAAATATTTCCATTTCCGATAATATTTTCCGACACGTACCATGTTTCCGTTTCCGGCAACATCTACGACTTGGATAATATTTATATTTCCGATACGATCCATATTTCCGTTTCCGGCAATATCATCGTTTCCGGAGTATTCATTCCTTGCCTGTGACGATCTTAGCTCCCACTGAAACCAAGATCCGTCGGTTCCGAATATTCATAGATGGAGTATTTAATGCTATTAAATACTTGATCCGTTTACGTACTATTTGTGTGACCCTACGGGTTCAGTCAAGAGTAAGCTGTGGATTAATATCATTAATTCCACTTGAACTGAAGCGGCCTCTAGCTAGGCATTCAGCTCACTTGATCTCACTGAATTATTAACTTGTTAATTAATACTGAACCGCATTTATTAGACTTAACATAGAATGCATACTTGGACCAAGGGCATTATTTCCTTCAGCCTGAGGGTTTTGAGGATCCAAAGAATGCTAAAAAGGTATGCAAGCTTAAGAAATCAATCTACGGATTGAAGCAAGCATGAAGGAGCTGGACGTTTTGATGAAGCAACCAGTGACTTTGGTTTCATCAAGAACGCAAACGAATCTTGTGTATACAAGAAGGCCAGTGGGAGCAAAATTTCTTTTCTAGTATTATATGTCGACGACATATAACTTAACGGAAATGACATACCTATGTTAAACTCTGTCAAGATTTGGCTTGGGAAATGTTTTTCGATGAAGGATCTAGGAGAAGCACAGTACATACTGGGCATCAAGATTTACAGAGATAGATCTAAAAGGATGATTGGACTCAGTCAAAGCACTTATATCAATAAGGTGCTTGAAAGGTTCAATATGGAAGACTCCAAGAGAGGCTACCTACCCATGTCTCATGGAATAACTCTAAGCAAGACTCAGTGCCCAAAAACACTAGATGAGCGTAGACGAATGAATGGGATTCCATATGCATCATTGATTGGTTCAATGATGTATGCTATGATATGTACACGCCCGGATGTTGCGTATGCACTCATTTCTACGAGCAGATACCAGTCAGACCCAGGAGAGGCACATTGGACTGCTGCCAAGAACATTCTGAAGTACCTGAAAAGGCACAAAGATGATTTTCTGGTGTATGGTGGAGATGATGAATTAATTGTTAAAGGCTATACGGACACAAGTTTCCAAACCGACAAAGATGATTTCTGATCACAATCTGGGTTTGTCTTCTGCCTCAACGGAGGAGCAGTAAGCTGGAAAAGTGCTAAGAAAAGAACCATTGCGGATTCTACAACTGAAGTAGAGTACATTGCTGCACATGAAGCAGTAAAGGAAGCTATATGGCTAAGAAAGTTCATAGGTGAACTTGGTGTAGCCCCCTCCTTTAAAGGACCAATAACTCTGTATTGTGATAATAATGGAGCTATTGCACAGGCAAAGGAGCCTAGACACCGCCAGAGAGTCAAGCATGTACTTCGTAGATTTCACCTTCTACGAGAGTTCGTTGAAAGAAAAGAAGTCGAGATAAGCAAGATTGGAACTGATGACAACATCTCAGATCCATTAACTAAACCTCTGCCGCAGGTGAAGCACAACTCGCACACTGCAGCTATGGGAATCAAGCATGTTGGAGAATGGCTTTGATGTCCTTATTTAAATGTTTTAAAGTTTTATATTTTAATACTTTGTAAAATATTATTGGTTAACCATTCACATTAATGAATAGAATTCATTTTTCCATTTAATTTGTGGTTTATTAAATGATGAGTCCCTTCAATTTGACGATATATTCAAGATAGACTGTTAGGACCAGTCCTGTGACTAAGAAATGTCTATGAAGTTCAAATACATTCATTTGTGAGAAGGAAAGGAGTGAAGCAGTAAAGAAAACGAAAGAAAGCCAGTGAACTTGAATGTCAAAAGTTGAAATGGTCCCTGGTCGGAGTTTTCTATAAAGATGGACGCATAGAAAACGTTAGACGACTAGAATGCAAGATGACTAGTAGTTCTGTTTCTTGAATTATGTGGACATGGCAATGTCGCAATCATTTGCATAGATACTTACTTTGGGAAGACTAGTATCGGACAGACCTATGAAACTTTACTGTAAGAGATGAAAATCTGGCATAAGTAAATTTCATTAAAAATTATTGGACACTAATCCTCAATACCTGAGTGATTTGAGATTACTTAATTGTTTGATAACTGGTTACTTTGACGTTGTCAACCGTCGCACCGTAAAAGGAGGCTATAAAGGCAATGCTCGGGTAATCACCTATCATACGAAGTCTAATCTCAAGATCTCAAGATTGGGATTGTCCTCCCATAAATCGGGATGAGATGCTAAAAGTTGTACAAGGCCACTCGGAGAGCTAGAAACTGTAAAATGCATGGCTGTGCTCAGATATATCATAGGCTATGATTATCTGTTTATTTGATCAGTTGAATTGCGAATCCGAGAAACACCTTTGGACATAATAAGGATGATATCTCTTACCTTATGTTCAAGAGAAAGCATCAAGTGACAAAGGAATTAGGAAATGCACACTTGTCCTTAAGGACAAGTGGGAGACTGAAGGATTTGAGATTACATGTTTGAGAACTGCTTACTTTGACGTTGTCTACCGTTGCACCGTAAAAGGAGGCTATAAAGGCAACGCTCGGGTAATCACCTATTAAACAAAGTCTAATCTCAAGATCGTAAGATTGGGATTGTCCTCCCATAAATCGGGATGAGATGCTCAAAGTTGCACAAGGCCACTCGGAGAGCTAGAAACTGTAAAATGCATGGTCGTGCTCAGATGAATCATAGGCTATGATTATCTGTTTATTTGATCAGTTGAACTCTGAAACCGAGAAACACCTCTGGACATAATAAGGATGATATCTCTTACCTTATGTTCAAGAGCAAGCATCAACTGACAAAGGAATTAGGAAATGCAGACTTGTCCCTAAGGACAAGTGGGAGACTGAAGGAAATAATGCCCTTGGTCCAAGTATGCATACATGCGGTTCAGTGTTAATTATACAAGTTAATAATTCAGTGAGATCAAGTGAACTGTATGCCTAGCTAGAGGCCGCTTCAGTTCAAGTGGATTAATGATATTAATCCACAGCTTACTCTTGACTGAACCCGTAGGGTCACACAAATAGTACGTAAACGGATCAAGTATTTAATGGCATTAAATACTCCATCTATGGATATTCGGGATCGACGGATCTTGGTTCCAGTGGGAGCTGAGATCGTCAAAGGCAAATAATGAATACTCCGGAAACGATGATATTGCCGGAAACGGAAATATGGATCGTATCGGAAATATAAATATTATCCAAGTCGTAGATGTTGCCGGAAACGGAAACATCGGAAATGGAAATATTGCCGGAATCGGAAATATTGTCGGAAACGAAAATATTGTCAGAATCGGAAATATTATCGGAATCGGAAAATAATTCCGGAAACGGAAATATTAAATATTTGTTCGAAACGGAAATTAATTCCGAAATCGAAAATGTTAAATATTGTTCGTATCGGAAATGAATTCCGGAATTGGAAAATTAAATCGAAAGCGCGACGTACGAATAAACATCGGACGAGCTTGCTAGACGCAAGGCCTAGCACGAAGCTAGGCCCAACGCCTAACAAAGCCCGCGCGACTAAAGCAAGCATAGCCCAAGCGCGAGCAAGGCCAGCAGGCGCGCCCCTCGTGGGCTACGAGCACTTGCTGGGCCTGGGCTCAGCGCGCGCGCGCGCATGGCGCCCTCGTGGGCTGTTGTGCGTGCGTGTGTGTTTGTGCTTGTGTACGAAACCTTGATCGATTAGGATTCATATAGATTGATTTCCTAAGTCTACTAGATAAATTAAGTGATTGAATTTAAGATTAATTCAGATTCGCTAAATCGTTTCCTAGTAGGATTCTAATATCCGAGACCCATACCCTATAAATAGGTGATGATGGTTCACAATTTATAACGAGTAATTCAAGTATTCATTCAAGTTTTAGGCTAAAAAACTCAGACTTTTATTTGTCATAAAAATCCGAAATTTTCATAGTACCTTAGTGCAATTCTAGTTAATTAAATCTAAGGCGGATCTGAGCGTGCTGTGGACTATCTACGGAGGGACGACACTTGGAGTCCTAAAGACTTTTTCTTGTTCAGTTCGGGCTCAGCTAGGGAGGGCACACTACAAAGAGTATGCATCCTAAATTATGCTAATTGTTATGTGGCAATTAATTTGGAATCCTGGCTTTTATGGTTTTTCCGCTTGATTTATGTTCAATTATATGTATCATAACTTTACACCCAAGACGAAGAAACCAACGCAGCCACAATGGGCCACGCTGGCGCGCGTGCCTGCCTAGCCCTAGACGCAGCCACAGTTGGCCCAAGGCCCAACGCGCTGCAGTTTGGCCTTGGCGAGCTGCTGCTGCCTTGGCTTGCTGCTCATGCCTTAGTGTGCTCGCGGCCCACAGCGCTCGAGGCCCATAGCTTATGGTTGGGCGCTGGCGCTGGGCTTCGTGCCTAGTGCTATGCGCTCAGCCTCGTGCTTGTCGAGCGATCAGTCGGCTCGCTTGCCGGCTTGTCGCTCGTCAAGCTTCCGATTCGTTTTCCGATTCCTGAATCTATTTTCGTTTCGAACAAATATTTACGTTTCCTTTATTATTTCCGATTCCGGAAATAATTTCCTATTACGACAATATTTTCGATTCCGGTAATGTTTCCGTGTCGGGTAATATTTCCGATTCCGACAATATTTCTATTTATGATAATATTTTCCGATACGATCCATGTTTCCGTTTCCGGAAACATCTACGACTTGGATAATATTTATATTTCCGTCAAGAACCATATTTCCGTTTCCAGCAATATCTTCATTTCCGGAATATTCTTTACTTTGCCTTTTGACGATTTCAGCACCCACTGGAACCGAGATCCGTCATTTCCGAATGATCATAAACAGAGTACTTGATGATAATATATTTACTTAAATACTTGATCCGTTTCCGTACTATTTGTGTGACCCTATGGGTTCAGTCAAGAGTAAGTTGTGGATTAATATTATTAATTCCACTTGAACTGAAGCGGCCTCTAGCTAGGCATTCAGTTCACTTGATCTCACTGAATTATTAACTTGTTAATTAATACTGAACCTCATTTATTAGACTTAGCATTAAATGCAAACTTGGACCAAGGGCATTATTTCCTTCAGTCTCCCACTTGTCCTTAGGGACAAGTGTGCATTTCCTAATTCCTTTGTCGGTTGATGCCTGCTCATTAACATAAAATAAGAGTAGTCATCCTTATTACGTCTAAAGGTATTTCTCGGTTTCAGAGTTCAACTCCTCAAATAAACAGATAATCAAGCATATGATTCATCTGGGCACGACCATGCATTTTTTCAGTTTCTAGCTCTCCGAGTGGCCTTGTACAACTTTCGGCATCTCATCCCGATTTATGGGAGGACAAGCCAAATCTTGTGATCTTGAGATTAGACTTCGTTTGATAGGTGATTACCTGAGCTTTGCCGTTATAGTCTCCTTTTACGGTGCGATGCTTGACAACGTCAAAGTAACCAGTTCTCGAACAAGTAATCTCAAATCACTCAGGTATTGAGGATTAGTATCTGATAATGTAATGAAATTTACTTATGACAGATTTTCATCTCTTACAGTAAAGTTTTATAGGTCTGTCCAATACTAATCTTATCAAGTAAGTATCTATGCAAATGATTGCGGCATTGCCATGTCCACATAGTTCAAGAAATAGAACTAGTAGTCATCTTGCATTCTAGTCGTCTAGCGTTTTCTATGCGTCCACCTTTATAGAAAACTTCCGAGTAGGGACCATTTTCAACTTTTGACATTCAAGTTCACTTGATAGACGTTTCTTAGTCACAGGACTGGTCCTGACAGTCTATCTTGAATGTATTGTCAAATTGAAAGGACTCATCATTTAATAAACCACAAAATTAAATGGAAAAAATAAATTCTATTCATTTATATGAGTGGTTAACCAAAAATGTTTTACAAAGTATTAAACTCTAAAACTTTAGAACATTCAATAAGGACATCAAAGCCATTCTCCAACATGCTTGATTCCCATAGCTGCAGTGTGCGAGTTGTCCTTTGCTTGCGGCAGAGGTTTAGTAAATGGATCTGAGATGTTGTCGTCAGTTACTATCTTGCTTATCTCGACTTCTTTTCTCTTCACGAACTCTCGTAGAAGGTGAATTCTACGAAGTACATGCTTGACTACCTGGTGATGTCTAGGCTCCTTTGCCTGTGCAATAGCTCCATTATTGTCACAATATAGAGCTATTGGTCCTTTAATGGAGGGGACTACACCAAGTTCACCTATGAACTTCCTTAGCCAAATAGGTTCCTTTGCTGCTTCATGTGCAGCAATGTACTCCGCTTCAGTTGTAGAATCCGCAATGGTGCTCTGTTTAGCACTTTTCCAGCTTACTGCACTTCCATTGAGGCAGAAGTCAAACCCAGACTCTGATCTGAAATCATCTTTGTCGGTTTGGAAACTTGCGTCTGTATAGCCTTTAATAATTAATTCATCATCTCCACCATAGACCAGGAAATCATCTTTGTGCCTTTTCAGGTACTTCAGAATATTCTTGGCAGCAGTCCAATGTGCCTCTCTTGGGTCTGACTGGTATCTGCTCGTAGCACTGAGTATGTACGCAACATCCGGGCATGTACATATCATAGCATACATTATTGAACAAATCAATGATGCATATGGAATCCCATTCATTCGTATTCGCTCATCCCGTGTTTTTGGGCACTGAGTCTTACTTAGAGTCATTCCATGAGACATGGGTAGATAGCCTCGCTTGGAGTCAGCCATATTGAACCTTTCAAGCACTTTATTGATATAAGTGCTTTGACTAAGTCCAATCATCCTTTTAGATCTATCTCTGTAGATCTTGGTGCCCAGTATGTACTATGCTTCTTCTAGATCCTTCATCGAAAAACATTTCCCAAGCTAAATCTTGACAGAGTTCAACATAGGAATGTCATTTCCGATAAGTAATATGTCATCGGCATATAATACTAGAAAAGAAGTTTTGCTCCCACTGACTTTCTTGTATACACAAGATTCGTCTGCGTTCTTGACAAAGCCAAAGTCACTGACTGCTTCATCAAAACGTATATTCTAGCTCCTTGATGCTTGATTCAATCCATAAATGGATTCCTTAAGCTTGCATACCTTTTTAGCATTCATGGATCCTCAAAACCCTCAGGCTGTGTCATAAACACAGTTTTTGACATCCATCTGCCATATTTTGTAATCGTAACATGTAGCGATTGCTAACATTATCTGAATAGACTTTAGCATTGCAACTGGTGAAAAGGTTTTGTCATAATCCACACCATGGACTTACCTGTATCCTTTTGCAACCAATATAGCTTTGGAAACTTCTAGTTTTCCATCCTTGTCCTTTTTCAGTTTGAAAACCCATTTGCTTCCTATGGCTTGGTAGCCATCTGGAAAATCGACCAAATCCCAAACTTGGTTTTCAGACATGGAGTCATAACTTGTTTGTAAGTCGCAGGTTCATCGCTTTCCAGCAATAGAATTTCATGGCTCTCATTCGTCAAAATACCTATGTATCTTTCTGGTTGAGACCTATATCTCTGTGATCTACGCGGGGTTACATTTCTAGTTGGTTTTTGATTCTCACCAGATACTTCTAAAGATCTCTGAGTTTCAGCCTCAATGTCATCTTGAGTATTCTCTAGAGTTTGTTGTTCAACTCGAATTTCTTCGAGGTCTACTTTTCTCCCACTTGTCATTTTGGAAATGTGATTTCTTTCCAAAAAGGTACCATATCGAGCAACAAACACCTTGTTCTCAGATGTATTGATGTACAAGTAATACCCCTTTGTTTCCTTTGGGTAACCCACAAGGATACTTTTGTCAGATTTTGGTTGAAGTTTGTCTGAAATTAATCGTTTGACGTATACTTCACAACCCCAAATCTTAAGAAAAGACACTTTTGGAGGCTTTCCAAACCATAACTCATATGGAGTATTTTTCGACAGCTTTAGACGAAGCTCTATTTAGTGTGAGTGCACCTGTGTTTAGTGCATGTCCCCAAAATTCTATTGGAAATTTGGCCTGACCCATCATTGATCGAACCATGTCTAGCAAGGTCATGTTCCTCCGTTCTGACACACCGTTCCATTGAGGTGTTCCGGGAGGAGTCAATTCTGACAAGATTCCACAATCTTTCAGATGGTCATCAAATTCATAGCTCAGATACTAACCGCCTCTATCAGACCGCAGTGCTTTAACGTTCTTGCCTAATTTATTCTCTACTTCACTCTGAAATTCCTTGAATTGTCAAAAGACTCAGACTTATGCTTCATTAGGTAGACATAACCATATCTACTGAGGTCATCGGTGAAAGTGATAAAGTAGCTGAAACCACCTCTAGCATTTGAACTCATTGGTCCACATACATCTGTATGGATTAAACCCAATAAATCTGTTGCTCTTTCTCTAACTTTAGAGAAAGGTTGCTTTGTCATTTTGCAAGGTAAGCATGATGCGCATTTACCAAAATCCTCTAAGTCAAATGGTTCTAGAATCCTTCCTTTTGAAGTTTTTCTATGGGTTTCATGTTAATATGGCCTAACCACAATGCCACAGATAGGTGAGATTATCATTCTTTTTGGCCTTTTTGGTATTTATGTTATAAACTTGTTTTTCGTGATCTAGCACATAAATTCCATTGACTAATCTAGCAGATCCATAAAACATCTCTTTAAAATAAAACGAGCAACTATTGTATTTTATTATAAAGCTAAATCCCTTAGCATCTAAGCAAGAAACAAAAATGATGTTTTTAGTAAGACTTGGAACATGTAATCATTCTTGCAGTTCCAAAACTAGCCCAGAGGGTAACGACAAATAATAAGTTCCTACGGCTAATGCAGCAATCCTTGCTCCATTTTCCACTCGTAGGTCGACTTCACCCTTGCTTAACCTTCTACTTCTTCTTAGTCCCTGTGAATGGGAACATAAGTGTGAGCCACAACCTGTATCTAATACCCAAGAAGTTGAATTAGCAAGTATACAGTCGATAACGAAAATACATGAAGATGGAACGACAATTCCGTTCTTCTGATCTTCCTTTAGCTTCAAGCAATATCTTTTCCAATGCCCCTTCTTCTTACAGTAGAAACATTCAGACTCATAAGTGGGTTGTCTCACCTTCTTCTTTTCAGACTTGGTGCCTCAATCTCATGCATAATATCAAGACATATTTATAGCAATAAATATCTTAAAGCATGCATAAGATTTAAATGTGATATAGTATTGGCCCGACTTCATCTTGAAGCTTCAACTTCAAACTCCGCCTTGAAAATGGAATAGAAACTCCGTCTTGAATTTCACCATGGGAGGCGCCATTTTCTTCAAATAGGATATGCTTTAATTAAACTAATTACAACTATTTGATGGTACGCAAACCATATTTAAATAAAAACTTTGGTGTATAAGACCAATTTTACATTCAAATTAATGGTACGCAGACCATATTTACTACTCCCTCCGTCCCAGATTAGTGGTTACACTTTCCTTTTTCGTCCGTCCTAGATTAGTTGTTACATTTCTAAATTAGGAATGACCCCACAATTATTATATTGTCTCTCTCTTCCCACTAAATTTTTTTTGTCCCCACACCCTCTCTAATTCATTTAAAAAATGCCCCACTAACTTCTATCACATCTACTTTTTTAATCTAATAACAATTGAAACCAAACAACCACTTATCACCCAAAACTTTGTGCAAATGTAAGTGTCAACAACTACTATGGGACGGAGGGAGTATCCTATTTGGGCCATACTAGTCACTTTCCACAACCTGCAAAACAGTACATTTACAATATACCATTCATCCATTCATTTATCAATGAATGACCCACATAGCAAGTTAGTAGAAAAATCATGCATCACATAAACATTTGAAGCAACTAATCAAAGGTTCCAACAATCTACAAATTATTCAACCTTATTAGTTCTAATCGAGTTGTTTTAACCTTAGGAATAAAGACCTAATCAAGAGTTTAATGACTAAAAGCTCCCACTAAAACCAAGAATTTACATGCTTTACAAATTTTAAACATAAAATTGTATTTCCTAGTCCAACTGAAAACTTACAAATTTAATTAAAATTTAAAGCTCACATAAAATAATTTTAAATCCCTTTTATTATTTTCAGTTGATTAAAATTAATTAATTATAATTTTACCAAGGTTTTAATTTTATTAAAATAATTAGTATAAAACAAATTATAATAATTAAATTAATCAAAATTAAATTCCGAGGAAAAATTAAATTTGATTAAAATCGTTTTTCAACCGAAAATTAAATCAAAACGAAACAAGTTAACCGGCCAAGGCAGGCACATGGGAGCAAGGCCCATGCCTCGCCAAGGCTTGTAGCGTCGCAAGAGTTGATTGCACGCATGGCCGAGGCCATCGCACAGCCAGGCCCTCGCCAGCGCCTATTGGCTCGACGCCATCGCTGGCTGTCTCTGCTTGCTTACTTGGTTTGCGCGCATGGCACAAGGGCATCCATCGATGCCTCATCGCCGTCGCTCGCTGGGCACAACGCGGGCTGGCAGACGCGCATGGCTCGAAAGCCATCGCATGCTGCCTCGACGCCAGCACTGGTGGGCGTGTGCAGCATTGCCCTTTCGCCTTGCTCGATCACTTGCACAGCACACACTGCACAGGGGTTGTGCCAACACGCGTGTGCTCGTGCATTGCTCGTTGCCTTGTACCGCATGGGCGACGAGCTCCCTTGCTCGTCGTCACATGCCCGCACAATGCAACACCCCTTAAGGGTAACACTTAGCTTCCATTGCTTCGTGCGTGCAAGATCGTGAACGATTCATAAAATTAAAACTTTAATATTTAAATTTAACGACAAATTAATAATCCATAATAATTTCACTAAATTTAGGCGAAAAATCAAAAATTTATTATTCAAATTAATTTTGCGATTACATGATTTCTTAGGGAATAAAATCTAGGTCATAAAATTTTAAAATATTTCAGTTTTAACAAATATTATGGTGGTTTTTAATCATAGGATCCTAATTAAATTATCAATTAATTATGAAAATCAAAACAAATTCTAAATTATTTGAAATTCAACAAATTAATTATAATTACAAATTAGGTTGTATAATTAACAAAATTAGACCTTAAAATTGTTAAACATATACAGTAGGTCAATCATAGATTCAAGATTTACATACAAGATTCGCAAATATTTAATTTAACATCATAAAAATTAAGTACAAATTTTGCTTTCGAAAAACTAAAACCTCCGTAAAGTCATAATTAGGCTTCGAATTTGGGAATTCTGGGTTCGGCATCAAATCTATGATTTTTGTCAAAATTTTGAATCGTTGTTTACATGCGAAATTCACTATAAAAACATAAGATTTCGGCCATTATTAACAAAACTGCCGAAATCCTGCGAACATATAATCAAATAAACGCACGAATTTGCAATTAATTACAATCACGAAATTAATCACCCCTTAATTCATTGCAAATTTATAAAATTTAATTCATGTTAATTATAATTGATTATGGAATTCATTAGAGGCTCGTGATACCACTGTAGGGTTATGAATAATACAAACAATATAATTTATGCGGAAAAACCATAAAGCTAAGAATCCAAATTAATTGTCACATAGTCAATTAACATAATTTAGGTTACATACTATGTGATGCGTGCCTTCCCTAGCTGCTCCTGAACCGAACAAGAACAATTCTTTAGAGCTCCAAGTGTCTCCCCTCCGAGAAAGTTCACAGCACGTTCGGATCCGCCTTAGGTTCAACCAACAAGCTAGTATATTACTTAAGGTTTTATGCACTCAGGTTAGGCTATAAACTATGCTCTCCCTTGAACACAATATATGTAAAGAATATGTTTTGGTGTATATAAATTATGAGGGCTAGCCTCATATTTATAGGGTGAGAAATAAGGAATTTGAGTCTTACGAGGAAAAGAATTACCAACCCTACTAGGATTGAAATTCTTAACCAATTAGAATTGTAGCAATAATTAAACTTTTAATCAATCCAATTCTAGTAGGACTAGAAAAACTAATACTTAATGCCAAAGTTACTTGGCAACTAAGTAATCGGACTTTGCTTGAAACCCAAGACGAAGCAACCAACGCAGCCACAATGGACCACGCTGGGGTGCGTGCCCGCCTAGCCCCAAACGCAGCCGCAGCTGGCCCAAGGCCCAACGCGCTGCAGTTTGGCCTTGGCGGGCTGCTGCTGCCTTGGCTTGCTGCTCTTGCCTTGGTGTGCTCGCGGCCCACAACGCTCCAGGCCCATCGCCTATGGCTGGGCGCTGGCGTTGGGCTTCGTGCTCAATGCTATGCGCCAGGCCTCGTGCTTATCGAGCGATGGGCCGGCTCGCTTACCGGCTTGTCGCTCGTCAAGCTTCCGATTCGTTTTCCGATTCCGGAATCTATTACCGTTTCAAAAAAATATTTACGTTTCCGTTAATATTTCCGATTCCATAAATAATTTCCTATTCCGACAATATTTCCGATTCCGTAATATTTCCGTTTCCGGCAATATTATTTCTATTTCTTGATAATATTTTCTGATACTATCCATGTTTCCGTTTCCGGCAACATCTACGACTTGGATAATATTTATACTTCCATCATGAACAATATTTCCGTTTCCGGCAATATCTTCATTTTCGGAATATTCTTTACTTTGCCTTTTCACAATTTCAGCTCCCACTGGAACCAAGATCCGCCATTTCCGAATGGTCATAAATAGAGTACTTAATGAATAATATATTCACTTAAATACTTGATCCGTTCACGTACTATTTGTGTGACCCTACGGGTTCAGTCAAGAGTAAGTTGTGGATTAATTAATATTATTAATTCCACTTGAACTGAAGAGGCCTCTAGCTAGGCATTCAGTTCACTTGATCTCACTGAATTATTAACTTGTTAATTAATGCTGAATCGCATTTATTAGACTTAACATTAAATGCATTAAATTTCAAACTTGGACCAAGGACATTATTTCCTTCAATTTATGTCGGTTATGATGGTGTAATGTTGTTATCCATGAATTTTACCGATGGTTTTGAACTGATTAAAGGAAAGACGATCGATGCACCTGCAAAAACAAACACAAAAGAACACTAAAAGCATAAAAGGGAAAGTAAAAACAAAGAAACAATTTGTTTCTCCTAACCAAGTAAGAAGACCCCTAGAGGATCCGTCGCCAAAGGCGAGAAGGATGATCTCTAGTAGGGGTGAGCATAACAGGGTACCCTGTTAAAATTTCAGGAATCGGAACCGGAACCTGTTGATGGAAATAATGCCCTTGGTCCAAGTATGCATTTAATGTTAAGTCTAATAAATGCGGTTCAGTATTAATTAACAAGTTAATAATTCAGTGAGATCAAGTGAGCTGAATGCCTAGCTAGAGGCCGCTTCAGTTCAAGTGGAATTAATGACATTAATCCACAGCTTACTCTTGACTGAACCCGTAGGGTCACACAAATAGTACGTAAACGGATCAAGTATTTAATGGCATTAAATACTCCATCTATGGATATTCGGAATCGACGGATCTTGGTTTCAGTGGGAGCTGAGATCGTCAAAAGCAAGAAATGAATACTCCGAAAACGATGATATTGCCGAAAACGGAAATATGGATCGTATTGGAAATATAAAAATTATCCAAGTCGTAGATGTTGCCGGAAACGGAAACATGGTACGTATCGGAAAATATTATTGGAAATGGAAATATTGCCGGAATCGGAAATATTGCCGGAAACGGAAATATTGTCAGAATCGGAAATATTATCGAAATCTGAAAATAATTCCGGAAACGGAAATATTAAATATTTGTTCGAAACGGAAATTAATTCCGGAATCGGAAATATTAAATATTGTTCGTATCGGAAATAAATTCCGGAATCGGAAATTTAATCGGAAGCGTATCGTACGAATTAGCATCGGACGAGGCTCGCTAGACGAAGGCCCAGCACGAAGCCAGGCCGTCGCCCAGCAAGCCAAGTGCAACAAACCACACGCCAATCCTCGACCAGGCCCTGCGCAATTCCAGGCCCAGCCAAGGCCTGTGGCGCGCGCGGAGCAGTCATGGGCTGCGACAGTGGACTGCGAGCAAGTGCAGCTCCCGTGGGCCGCGAGGATTGCGCGGGCTGTGCTCGTGCTCATGCTCGTGTACGGTTGTGTGCAAAACGAATCCTAAAGCTATTAGAATTTGTCATATGATTAAATCCTAATCCTAATAGATAAAGTTTATTTAATAGTCATAGCAGGATTCTAATTAAACTAAACTAGTATTCTAATAGGATTATAAGTCCTTTTCCATAACTCTATAAATAGGGGCCTAGGGTCACAAATTTATACAAAACATTGAAGTATTCAAAGGTAAGATTTTAAAGCAAAAATCAGCCAAACACTTGCAACCTATTTAGCCGAAAATCCTAGGAACCTTAAGGGCGATTCTAGTTGGTCAAGCTTAAGGCGGATCCGGACGTGCTGTGGACTATCTACGGAGGGACGACACTTGGAGTCCTAAAGACTTGTTCTTGTTCGGTTCGGGCGCAGCTAGGGAGGGCACGCTACAAAGTGTATGCATCTGAATTTGCTAAATGATTATGTGTAAATAATATGTTTCCTGGCATTAAGGTTTTCCGCATGATTTATGTTTTGTCATATATATCATAACCTAACAGTGGTATCACGAGCCTCTTATTATTTTCATAATCTAAATTGCATGACATGGTTAAATTTTACAAATTTGCAAAGAATTAAAAGGGGTGATTAATTTTCGTAATTGTTAATTAATTGCAAATTGCGTTTATTTAATTATATGTACGCAGTTTTTCGGCAGTTTATTCGTTACTCATCCAAATCGAGTGATTTATGTGTCAATTCCGCATGTAAAAGGCATTCTAAAATTTTGACAAAAATAATACCTTTCGGCCAAACCCAGAATTCCCAAAATCGAAGCCTAACTATGACTTTTCGGAGGTTTTAGTTTTTCGAACGCAAAAGTTTGTAAATTTAAGATGTTAAATTGAATATTTGCGATTCTTGTTGATAAATCTTGATTTTTTTTGATTGACCTACAGTATATGTTTAACAAATTTGAATGCCTAGACTTGTTAATTATACAACCTAACTTGTAATTATGATTAATTTGTTGAAATTCGAATAATTTAGAATTGATTTGTTTTTCATAATTAATTAATAATTTATTTAGGTATCCATGATTAAAATCCACCATAAAAATTGTTAATTTATGTTAAATTTTAAATTTTTGTGACCTAGATTTGAATCCATGTTAATCGGAAATTAATTGATTAATAAATTTTCGATTTTTCGCCCTAAAATTATGAGATTAATATGTTTTATTAATTTGTCAATAATTTTGAACTAAAAATTTTAAATTTTTGAAAAACGCCCATATAACTTGCACGCACAAAGCAATGGAAGCTACGTGTTACACTTAAGGGGTGTTGTGTAGTGCGGGCACGCGACGACGAGCAAGGGAGCTCGTCGCCCGTGCGGTACGAATGCAGCGAGCAACCAAGCATATGGCGCGTGCATGAGGCAAGGGAGCCTAGGCGTGTGTGCTGTGTGCTATGGGCGAAGGGAGATGGGCGTGGCACATGACGAGGCGCGCGCGCGAGGGCGAGAGCTGGGTCGCCCAGCGCGCGCGAGGGCGAGAGCTGGGTCGCCCAGCGCGCGCGAGGGCGAGAGCTGGGTCGCCTAGCGATCGCTGTTCTGCACACCAACGAGCGTTGCCTCGCCACGAGGGCTTGCTTGCGCCAAGCGAGCGAGCACTCCTTCGGTAGCTGCTGCGATGCATGCAGGCGAGCAGGCTGCGCGCAAGCGTGGCTTGGCTTGCTGCGTTTGCGCGTGGCTGCTGCTGCGATGTGCCATGGGTGTGCGATCGGTCGTGCACACGATGGGGCTTGGGCGCAAGCCCAAGTGCTCGTCGTGTTACGATTGAGTCGTTTTGAATTTTAATTTGAAATTTTCAGTTCGGAAATAATTTTAATTAATTTTAAAATTAATAATTTAAATTGTTTTCTTGGATTTTAATTTTGAATATTATAATTATTATAAATTTTAATTTATACTAATTATTTTACTAAAATTAAACCTTGAATTAATTTAAATTCATTTAATTCAACTGAAAAATAAATTAAATAAATGGATTCGATTATAATTTTATATGAGCTTTAAATTTTAATTAAACTTGTATGATTCCGGTTAGACTAGAAATACATTTTTATGTTTAAAATTAGTAAAGCATATAAAGTTATTGGTTTAAGTGGGAGCAATTTTAGTCATAAACTCTTGATTAGATCTACAAATTCTTTAAGGTTAAACAACTTGATTAGAATTAATAAGGACTGAATAATTGGTAGATTATTGGTGCCCTTGATTAATTGCTGCAAAATATTTATGTGATGCATACAACGTGTTTTACTAACCAGTTATGTGGGCCATTCATGATAATGAATGGGTGAATGGTATATATTGTATATGTACTGTTTTGCAGGTTATGAAGTGACTAGTATGGCCTAAATAGGATAGAAAATATGGTCTCCGTACCATTAATTTGAATGTAATTGGTCTAATGCACCAAAGTTTGTTTTTTCAATTCAAAAATGGTCTGCGTACCATCAAATAGTTGTAATTAGTTTAATTGTAGCTGATCCTGTTTGAAGAAAATGGCGCCTCCCACGGTGAAATTCAAGACGAAGTTTCCAACCATTTTCAAGACGGACTTTGAAGTTGAAGCTTCAAGATGAAGTCGGGTCATACTAGATCACATTTATCTGATGCATGCTTTAAGTTATTGCTTTTAAATATGTCTTAAATATGAATGAGATTATGGCTTGATTATGTTGCATGATTAAGGATTTTAGTTCACTTAAAATCTAACCAACATAGTAAGAGCCTTAAGTTCCAAACTTAAAAATTGAGTTAAAAGGTTCCATGCCAAAATAACACTTACTTGGATAACCTTTACATCAATCTAGTAATAGTTTTACGCTCAGCGAGGTGTGATGAGCGACATTTATGTCGCTCTAAACCTTTATTTTCTTATTACTTTCTTTTAATTTTCGTTCTTATTTTCCCTTTTTGCTCTATTATTTTGCTTACATTTTAGTTTTAATTGAATTCTTAGTGTCTCCTAGTTTAGTTTGTTTTTCCTTGAATTTTGTTTGGTTTTATTTGATTTTTTTAGGATTTTGGATGAGTTGAGAATGGAAATCAAGTTGAGCAGAAATGCAGCCCGGTGCGCTCGCTCCCCTATGTGGTGCGCGCGAACAAGTTGGAGCAAAGTTGAATCTGCAAATATGCCTCTTCCATGACGGTGCGCCCGCGCAAGATATTGTCGCGCCCGCACCCTATTCACCAAGACTTACAGGAACTTTTGAAAAATCAAGAATATACATTTCTGTGAGGGTGCGCCCGCGCCCAATTGCAGCGCGCCCGCACCTTGCCCCAAGTTTCTACAAACAGCTTCATGTTGAGCCTCCAACGCCTCAGAGGCGCGCGCCCGCGCAAAGTATGGTGCGCCCGCACAAAAGTCAGATCTGGTTTTTACTCGTTTTCTCTCACTCATCGGTGCGCCCACACCCAATGCGGGTGCGCCCTTGAAGACCCTCATTTGTGCGCCCGCTCTACTTTGGCGCGCCCGCACCTTTGTCCGGATTCGAAATATTTACTTTTCTTTTGTTCTTTTTCGGGAAAGGGTATAAATACCCCCTCTTCCCCAATTTTAGGGATATTCATTTATTGCTCTTAGTTTTCAGTTTTTAGGGTTTTTAGAGAGAGAAACACTTAGATAATCTTATTGCTTTGGTATCCAACTTCAATTTGTAGAATTCTTTGAAGCTTCAAGTAATTTCTTTCCTCTTTTCTCTTGTCCTTTGAATTTCGTTCTTCAACTAGTTTCTCTTTGTTATTTTTGTTGATGTTTTTCATACCCATAATTCCCACTACATGCTTGTTTGATTTTGGTAATTTCTTTGAATTTTGCTCAATTATGTTGGTTCTTTGTTTGAATTTCAAACTCAGCTTGTTGTTCCCTTTTATGTCTTGTGAGTAGTTACTTTCTAGGGTTAGGGGGGAAGATTGGGAATGAATTAGGGGACCTTAGAAGGGAATTCATGTTGATGTTGTGATTAAATTGTGATTTGATGATAAGGATTTCCATGTCTAGATAGATTAGTAGTCGCGAATGCTATTTCTAGTTGGTTGATTGGAATGCTTCATGTTAGTTTGGCAAGAAATTGTGAATTAGTGTGAGCATGTGGATGAACTAGTTCTAATTAGTAGTCACCTAGTCTAAGGGTCATGCGAAAGCTCTCCCTCGGATTAGGCAACTCAATGCATTCTATCCGAGAGGTGGTGAATGCAACATTTCCGGTTTTCCCCCTAATTATCATGTCTTTGCAACTTCTTAGTAATTGAATCTTTGTCCTCCCCTAATAAACCCAAGCGGAACCCCAATTCCCCTAGCTTTTTCCCTATTGATCAACTTGTTAATTAGCGTAGAATTGCTAGATAGTATAATCCAATTTACTCTCCTTTTCTAAGCTAGCTTGATTTTGTTAAACTCGTTCTCGCCGTTCTCTTGGGACGATCCCGAACTTGCCACTATAATCAATATAGTTGGTTAGTTAGGTGTTCTTATAAATATTGTTTGACTAGGTGGTATTCGTATAACGACGCGAAAATCACTTGTCAAAATGGCACCGTTGCCGGGGAGCGGTTGTTGTTTTTTAGTTTAGCTTTATTATCAAGTCTAGTTTTACCATTTTACATTCCTGCTTTAGTTGGGATTGTCATTGCTAACGTTTTCATTTGAGTTGTTGCATGCCAGTCCGGGGCCGTACTCGCCATCGACCTCTCCTTCCTTTGGACGACGAGTTAGAAAGAGCAATGAGGGGTCTGCGGAGAACTTGAACTCGTTCCTTGGGTGACATTAGATACACCACTAGTGGGGTGAATTCACCCGAGCAAACCCTTTCAAGTCCCTTGTGTTCTACTAGCCCCACTCGTGAAGACATGGCGCAACCGGTCAAGAACTTTGGTATTCCGGGGGCCTTTGAAGCCACTAGTGGTATCGACTCTCCAAGAACGGATGCCAACAACTTCGAAATCCGGCCGGCATTGATCACTCTCGTGCAAAGCCACCCTTTTGTGGCAAGGCGAGTGAGTCACCTCATGAACACCTTAAGCAATTTGAACACTATTGCGACACGGTCAAGCACCAAGGTGTTAGCTCCGAATATGTTCGCCTTAAGTTGTTCCGGCTCTCTTTGCTTGGGAGGGCAAGTGATTGGCTCGACAAGGAAGTCAAACCCGATTCTCTTAATACGTGGAATAAGGTTACAAGCGCTTTTCTAAGAAAATTTTACTCCCACGGAAAGACGGCCGAGTATAGAAACAAGATCCAATCATTCGAGCAAAAGAGAGATGAGTCTTTGTTTGAGGCATGGGACGGATTTAAAGAATATCAAAGGGAATGCCCACATCACGTCATCCAAAAGTGGCTCCTTCTTCAAACATTCTATTTGGGACTTAGCCCGGCTTCCAAGACTAGTCTTGATGCGGGAGCGGGGGGTCCAATTATGAACAAGACGGAGGACCAAATAGAGGAGATAATAGAAGATGTGGTACAAAATTACCAAGCTTGGCATGTGGGGACAAGGAACAACGAAGGTAGAGGTCGCCAAGATGACGGAAGGGGGTCGGCTTATGCATTGGAGCAAGCTCATATCATAGAAAGGCTTGCCTCCCGACTTGAGAAACTCGAAAATGCTCCCTCTCCACCGCCATCTCCATCAACAATACCTCCACAATCGGCCACCCTTCTAACCAAAGGGAAGGGCAAGGTAAGTTCCTACAACACTATGCCTCCTAATACCTCTTTTTGTGATGTTTGTGGCGGGCATGATCATCTCCCAAATATGTGTCATTTGTTGCAAAATGTGTCCTATGTTGAACATGACCCTTCTTGTGAGAATGAATTTGATGTTGAGTATGCTAACGCCTTGAATGAAAGGTCTAGGTATGATGGACCCCAAAATCCTAATTTCAATAGACAACAAGGTCCTAGAGGTCCCTCTACTAATGCTTATCAAGGTCCTACCTTCCAAGGGGGTGGGTTTGATCACCAAAACCGGGGTAACTATAAGGGAGAAGGCTATCAAGGCCAAGCTTCCTATGGTTAACCCTATGGTTATGGTCATCAATCGCAATACAACCAAGGTAGTTATGGGTCAAACCACCAAGGTGGTGGGGGCTATAACTACGGATATGGGCATAATAGAGGAACCTCTAGTTGGGGGTATCAAATGAATCCGTGAAACCAATATGGCAATTCCCAATATCCTCCTCCCGGATTCAATGGACCTAAGTCACACGGCACTCAACTCTTCCCTTGGCAATGCTCCCTCACCGCTCCCACCTCCTAAGTCTAATCTTGAGACTCTCATGGAGTCGTTTGTGGGGGCGCAAGCTAAGAAGAATGTGGAGTTTGAGGATGGAATCAAGCAAACTAACACCCATTTAAAAATGATTGAGACTCAATTGGCTCAACTAGCTAGTTCCATTAATCAAAATCAAACATACCCAAATCTTCCATCTCAAGGTCATGACTCTAAAAAGAAAATGAATGCAATTGTAACAAGAAGTGGGAAGGGTATGAATGATGGTGCTACGTCTAGCGAAGTCCCTAAGTCTAATGTGGGTGATAAAAGGGTAGTTGGGGACCTAGGTGAAAATGAGGAAGAACATGTTGTGTCCCCAAGGGAGGTTGAGACGGATGATTTGAGGCCAAGGGAGGCCACCCCTCTCCAACCTATTATTCCTAAGCTCCCCTTTCCCAAAAGATTTGATAGACAAAGAATGGATGCTCATTTTGCTAAATTCCTAGAAATGATAAGCAAGTTGCATGTCATCATCCCCTTCACGGACGCAATCAAGCAAATGCTTACCTACTCTCTATTTCTTAAGGAAATCTTAAGTGGAAGAAGGGATTGTGACGTAAAGGAGACGGTGAACCTCACCGAGAATTGTAGTGCTATTATTCTCAACCAAATGCCACCCAAACTCAAAGACCCGGGTAGTTTCTCTATCCCTTGTGCTATTAAGAAGCTTGAAATAAGCAATGCCTTGTGTGATTTGGGTGCTAGTGTTAGTTTAATGCCTTATTCGGTGTTCACCAAGCTTGAAGTTGGTGATCTTGTCCCAACCAACATTACATTTCAACTTGCCGACCGTTCGGTCAAATATCCCATTGGCAAGATTGAGGATGTACCCTTGAGAGTTGGTAAATTTGTGATCCCCGTCGACTTTGTGGTGCTAGATATAGATGAGTACGTGCATGTCCCTATTATTCTTGGTCGGCCTTTCTTGGCCACGGCGGGGGCCATTATTGATGTTAAACAAGGGAAAATCACTTTGAAAGTTGGGAAGGATAGTTTGGTTTTTGACTTGAATAAAACCATGAGTTATCCTAGTTCTACTAATGAGAAATGTTTCTTGGTTGACTCTTTTGATCCCCTAGTGCGTGATATGCATGAGCACTTGCTCACTACTAATGATCCTCTTGAGCTTGCTATTTTGAATAGAGAAGGCTTAGGAGATGTAGGGGTTGAGGCGGCCAACTACAAGGAGCTTTTGGATTCCACCCCACCTTGTGCTCAATCAGAGCAATGTTTGATTGTGCTCGATCGGGAAGAAGCTTCGGATGACCATGAATGCCGAATTGGTAAGGAAGCTCCCTAGGTAGAGCTCAAACCTCTACCTTCGAGCTTGAGGTATGTTTTTCTTGGTCCTAATTCTTCTTATCCCGTTATTATTAACTCTAGTTTGGATGATGAGCAAGTTCTCAAGCTCACTAATGTTTTGAAACGTCATCAAAGTGCTTTGGGATACACCATTGGTGATTTGAAAGGTGTTAGCCCAACACTTTGTATGCATCATATTGAGCTTGAGGACAATGTCGTCCCCATTCGTGAAAGGCAACGAAAGCTTAATCCACCTATGGGTGAGGTGGTTAAGAAGGAAATTATGAAACTTTTGGCGGACGGAATCATCTATCCTATTTCTAATAGTAGGTGGGTGTCTCCGGTCCATGTTGTCCCAAAGAAGGGTGGGATGACGGTAGTCACTAATGCTCGTGGAGAGCTTACCTCTACCCGGACGGTGACCGGGTGGAGAATGTGTATTGACTACCGTCAACTCAACTCTTCTACCAAAAAGGACCATTTTCCATTGCCTTTCATTGACCAAATGCTTGAACGACTTACTAAGCATAAGTATTTTAGTTTTCTTGATGGTTATTCCGGGTTTTTTCCAAATCCCCAAAAACCCGGAAGACCAAGAGAAAACCACTTTCACTTGTCCATATGGAACTTATGCTTATAGGAGGATGTCGTTTGGTCTATGCAATGCTCCGGGGACGTTTCAACGATGCATGATGAGTATTTTCGGAGATATGCTTGAAGAAGAAATGGAGGTTTTCATGGATGACTTCTCGGTCGGTGGTGGCTCATATGATGAGTGCCTTCTCAACTTGGAGAAATGTCTTGAGAGGTGTGAGATGGTTCACTTGGTCTTAAATTGGGAGAAGTGTCACTTCATGGTACAAGAGGGTATTGTTCTTGGGCAAAAGGTTTCGAATCTCGGGATTGAGGTTGACAAGGCAAAGATTGAGGTGATTAAGAAGCTACCTCCTCCGGTCAATGTGAAGGGAGTTCGTTCTTTTCTTGGGCATGCGGGATTCTATAGGAGGTTTATCAAGGATTTTTCCTTGATTGCTCGGCCTCTTACTAACCTCCTTCAAAAGGAGTGTGACTTTAACTTTGATGATGCTTGCCATGATGCTTTCAACAAGCTCAAATCGGCTTTGATCTCCACTCCTATTGTGCAAGCCCCAGATTGGTCCCTCCCTTTTGAACTCATGTGTGATGCAAGCGACTATTCCGTTGGGGGTGTTTTGGGTCAAAGGAAAGACAAGATGCTTCATGTTATTTATTACATGTCCAAGACCCTAAATCAAGCTCAATCTAATTACACCAGTACGGAAAAGGAGTTTCTTGCCGTAGTTCATGCATTTGAGAAGTTCCGTCCCTACTTGGTTGGTTCGAAAACCATCGTCTACACCGATCATGCGGCCATCCGCTATCTCATGGCCAAGAAGGAGGCCAAGCCTAGACTTATCCGATGGGTCCTCCTACTTCAAGAATTCGATATTGAGATTCGGGACAAGAAGGGTGCCGAAAATGTTGTAGCCGATCACCTTTCCCGAATTGAGGGTTGTGACATGGAGGTGGATGATGTGCCCATTCAGGATGCCTTACGTGATGATGTTTTGTACGCGATTGCAAGTACTTCCTTGCCTTGGTTTGCCGACCTTGTGAACTATTTAGCTTGTGGGGAAATTCCCAATGATTTCTCCACACAACAAAAGAGAAAGTTGAAGCATGATGCAAAGAAGTATGTGTGGGATGAGCCACTCTTGTATAGGAGAGGAGCCGATGGGCTATTACGGAAATGCGTTCCAAATGATGAGGTCGGTAGTGTCCTTCATATGTGCCACTCATCTCCTTGTGGAGGGCACATGGGAGGAGACAAGACCGCCTCAAAGGTGTTGCAAAGTTTACTTTGGTGGCCTACTCTTTTCCGTGATGCTTGGGCTTTTGTCAAGTCTTGTGATCGTTGTCAAAGGACGGGGAACATTTCTAAGAGGCACGAGATGCCCCAAACTCCTATCTTGGAGTTAGAGGTGTTTGATGTGTGGGGTATCGACTTCATGGGACCTTTCCCTTCTTCTTATGGCAATCTCTATATTCTTGTGGAGATTGATTATGTTTCAAAGTGGGCGGAAGCTATTGCCTCGCCCACTAATGATCACAAGGTGGTTATCAATCTCTTCAAGAAGATCATTTTTCCGCGTTTTGGGGTTCTTAGGGCCGTGATAAGTGATGAGGGATCCCACTTTGCTCATGGGAAGTTCGAGGCCCTCTTGCGGAAGTATGGTGTGCATCATAAGGTTGGCTTGGCTTATCACCCTCAAACTAGCGGCCAAGTGGAAGTTACCAATCAAGAGATCAAGTCGATTCTTGAAAAGACGGTTGCCAAAAACCGGAAGGATTGGGCCATCAAGCTTGATGACGCCTTATGGGCGTATAGAACGGCTTTCAAAACGCCGATCGGAATGACCCCTTACAAGCTTGTTTATGGCAAGAATTGCCACTTACCAGTTGAGCTTGAGCACAAGGCCATGTGGGCCATCAAGACTTTGAATTTTGAGCTAACTAGTGCGGGTGAGCGGTGCTTGCTTGATCTCCATGAGCTTGAAGAGCTCCGTATGAATGCCTATGACTCGGCGAGCATCTACAAGGCACGATCCAAAAAGTATCATGACGCCCGACTTGAGAAACGAGACTTCAAAGAAGGGGACAAGGTGCTCCTCTATAATTCTAGGCTCAAGTTATTTCCGGGTAAGCTCAAATCAAGATGGAGTGGCCCATTTGTTGTGTTGAAGGTTTTCCCTCACGGTGCCATTGAGATTTGGAGTGAGGAAACCGGGAACTTCAAAGTGAACGGGCACAAGTTGAAACAATATTTCGAGGGTGATTCTCGTGGCACATTTGCCGTCTTGGGACTAGTTGACCCCCCATGAATTAGGGGGGACCCGTCAAGCTAGAGACGTTAAAGAAGCGCTTCCGGGAGGCAACCCGTGTTTCTAACCTTTTCTTTATTTCATTTCATTGTGCTACTAACCTTTTGTTTTGTTGTGTTTTTCGTAGTTCTTGTGTGTGATGTTTTCATTGAAAAACAGGAATTTTGATATTGGTGCGCCCACAACATCACAGTTACGCCCGCACCTCCGCCAAATGAGCCAAAATAGCTGATACTTTTACAAAATGGGAAAAAGAATTTTCTGCAAAGGTGCGCCCGCGGTCAATTTTTGCGCGCCCGCACCCTCACCGAAATCAAATTGAAAAACATTCTGATCTCCCAAGTTTTAGCATTTCCGTGAAGGTGCGCCCGCGTCAAGTTCTTGGTGCGCCCGCGTGGAAACAGTCTTGGTGGCCATTCTGGTGCGCCCGCACCGTATTTTATTTTCGGTTTTTCTTGGTTGTCCGATTTCTCTCTCCTCACTTTCACTCAAAACCCCCACGAAAATCAGAAACCCCCCCCCCCCCCAAAACCTCTTCATTCACCATTTTCGGTTCTCTCACCTTCTCAAATCTTCATTTCTTCACCATTTCACCTCAAATCAAGCACAACATTCATCTTTCCTCCATCTCCACATATATAATCCATACTCCATTTTCACAAAAACCACCTCTCCACTCAAATTTTCAGAAATTTTCAAGGTTAGGGTTTGAAACCCATATTTCACAAATTCTACATTTTGGGATTTTGGAAGCATTTGGGAGCTAGACATTGTTCTTGGGGCCGTTTAATCATCATTTGGGTGGTATATTTCGACTCCTTTAACTATTTTGCTCCTTGTTTTTGAAATTTAAATTTTTAGTTGTTGGTGATTGAAATTTTGGTGGTTTAGTGGTTGTTTGTGGATTGTTGTGGTATTATTGTGGTGTTTTGGATTTGGTTGTTACTTGTTCAATTGTGTTGTTGGGTGATTAATATTTTTGGAGGAGTAGTGTGGAGTTAGGTTTGTTGGATTCTTGGGTGATTGAAGTGGAAGTTGTCGAGTGAATTTGTTGGTTGTAGTTTTTGTTGTTGAGTCTTTGTTGCCTTGCCATAAAAATGTTGAGTCGAAAGAAATCTAAGACTTCCAAAGCTCCCTCGGGGTCAAGAAGAAGGGTGGTTAGCCCACCTAATGTGGATACTTTGGGGATCGAATTTTCTGATCAAGCCTCGTGGGACTATTTTATGGGTCTCAAAGACCGAACAATTCGGCCCACGAGATTCTATGATGCCCCCGAGGTTGATAAATTGGGTATCCGACCGGAAGTGGAGTATTTGCTCCGGAGTTTGGGGTGGGAGCAATTCATGGGCATGCGGGCCGAAACTTATCGTGCTTTGACCTTGGAATTCCTTTCCTCGGCCCGTTTGAACACCGTCAATGATGTGCTTGAAATGTCATTCCAAGTGTTCGGGGATTCACACACCCTTACGGTATCCCAAGTCAATGATATTTTTGGGTTCCGTAAGGAGATGGTATATTCTCACCACTCGGAGCTTACACATCTTGTCCGGAGTATAGTGAGCAACAATGGTGGAGGAGTTTGACGGAGCTACCGTCCTTTGCCACAAACTCCGCCAAGGTAACCTCCTACATCCACCCGGCTATGAGAGTTCTCTCCCGCCTCCTCGTATTTGCCGTGTTCTCAAAGCATAGTGCGGGGGCTCTCTCGAGTTTGGAATTGAGTGCTACATGGTTGGCCCATAATGGAGGGCAAAAGGGGACTCTTAACTTTGGGGCCTTGCTCATGCACCGCATAGTTGACACCCAGGGTGGGAACCCTCTTAGTGGTGACATATTACTTGGTGGGATGCTCACCTTGATTGTCAAAGGGCTCAACAAGGATTATACGGAAGAGCTATTGGCTCTACCTTCCATGGGGGACTATCGCCTCACCGTGCAAGAAATGAAGGGGTATAAGTGGTTGCACCGGACCGACGATCCGGCTAGATTCATTTGGTGCGTTGGACCAAGTGAGGAGGAAAGGTGCCTCCTCCCTAACCCCACCATCACCAAGGTGACCCCCAACCACAATGATGCATGGCTCATGCCCAAGGCCTCCTTCCCGGATTCCATTCGTGCTAAGGCTCATAAGCGGAAAGCCCGCCACATTCTCCCCGTTGATGCTCCGCCGGTTTCCACTCCCCTCCAAGAGGGTGGTACGTCTTCTTCCTCTCCCATGTTTGATTTTAACGCCATGCAATCCACCCTCGCGGCTATCTTGCAAGGGCAAACCGAGCAAGCCCGTACTTTGGCTTCTCTTGCCCCTCAATGGAGCCGCGAGGTGGGTTCTTATGATGATTCCGACTCGTCCTATTATGGTAGGCGAGTGTATGACTTCCACGTGGATAAGGGGGATATTGAGCCTTATGTCAATTATCCCTACCATCCACCCCAACAAGGGCCCATCCCTAGTTGGAACGAAGCGCATACACCCACCTACCCATATTGAACCGGACCTTCCCAACCCGGTACCACTCCCCCCACGTTCCCTCCCTATGATTACACCCAAATGGGGGGGAGTGACTATCGCGGTGACCCCATGTATCCCACGGTCATGCCGGATGCGCGGCCTAGTGATTGGCCCGTGGGTTACACCGGTGGGTGGCCCAAGGATTACACCGGCGGTTGGGACGGTCCTCGTGGAGAGCCTCCCCAAGGAAATTACCCCCTAGAGCCCGTTTATTCATGGCCCCCCTACACCGATGCTTCGGGTCCCGATGTGGACCCCACCTTCAACTTCACCCCTTTCACCGACGAGCAAGCCATTGCTCATCGCCGTGAACGGGATGAATATTGGAGGGAGTTTGATCGGGCAAGGAAGGAAGCCGTCTCGAGTGATTCTTAGGAGCCACTCCACTTCTCCCCCATCATTTTCATTGTGATGGTATGCTTTTCATTAGCTTGGGGGAGAAGTGCGCCGTGGGGACTAGGTTTGTTTTGCTTGCTTGTTGTTTCATGCCTAGCTTGGGGGAGTTGTTTGTCTGATGCGCCATTTCCCTTTTGGTTGATGCTTCCTTGACCACATTGTGTGGAATTGTATATAATTTTGATGATTTCTTGACATTCAACATTATTTTTGGCCACGGTGGCCTTGTTCCATAACCTTGTTTGTTTTTGGTTTGTCCTTGCCTCGTGTCCCTTCGATATGGGGTGAGAGTCGTCAAGCTAGTGACGTTAAAGAAGAGCTTCCGGGAGGCAACCCGTGGTTTTGGCCATTTGGCCCATGTATACTAAAATTTCTTGATTTTGGGTTTTGTTCCTCAAGCTTTCTTGATGTGGAAATCTTTGCATCCGCCTCTGCCATGCCCGGCTACTCTTATTGGTGAGTTCGTTCTTTATTACGGTTCTTTGCGGGACTTGCTCCCACGACATTTTCGGTAATATCATTCTCTAACTCTCATGCATTCTTTGGGATCGGGCATATTTCTTGCGGGGCATTGGTTGGATGGGTAGCTGTGCCCCTCCTAGTTTCGTTTTAGGCCTTGAGGACATGGCCTAATTCGAGCTTGGGGGGAGATTCTATTGTTTGTTACTTTGATCTCCGTGTGATGGATTGCTTGCTTTGGGAATATTTTGGATTTTGTGCATATTTCTTGATTAGTTTCATTGATTTTGTGAATATTTTCTTTATTTTTATTTCTTTCTTTTTCTTGTTTTTTCTTTTTCATTCTCTTTCCTTCTCTTTCCTTTTCGATCTTTGTCAAGGCAAGTTTTCCTAGCTTTTTAGGCATTATTCTTGATTTGGGCATAATAAAATTGGAACTTGTAGGCTAGAATGCTTTTATTCCTAATTGGTAGATGTTTGCACGGTTTTCAATGTCTTGGGTCGAATCTAGGATTTAGGTGTCAAGAAAGTTGGTTGAACTTTGGGTAGCATGCGTCTTGAACCCTTGGCTTGTGGTAAGATGGTGTCGATCTCTCTAGTGACTCGAAACCGGAGAGAGTGGTATTTGCTCCCATGTGAGGTTCATGTTCAAAATAGCCCAAACACATTGTTTACACATATTGAGTGGCATGGATCCTTGGCATTGACTTTCTTATCTCCCGAATTTGACTATTTCCTTCCCGAGACCGCGACCGAACTACTTTAGGGGACGATAGAGGCATTTCTTTCGGTGACTATTCTTCTTTTTAGTTTAGGACTTTATTTTCTATTTTTCTCATATATTTTTGTTTGCACTTGCCCCCTTGCTAGCCATTTGAGCCTTTCCCCTTCATTTCTTATGAGCACATTACAAGCCTAATAGCCTTTGTTTTATTTTCACCCTTAGAAGTGATATGATGCTTGTTGGGTTTGATTGATTATGCAAAGTTGAGGAATGATTGTTGATTGGTATGAATGGCAAAGTTTGGGAAGTATGTTGTATATAGTGAATAAATGATGCAAAAGCAAAAAGAGAGTAAAGTTTTGAAAAAGCCAAAAATAGAGAAAAACAAGGCAATGAGAAAAGTTTCAATTGAAACACACAAAAAAAAAGAAAATCAAATCAAGAAAAGTGCAAAAAGAGTTGTAGTTTAGAATTGTTGTTGAATAAGCTTGGGGGTACCCCAAATAGGTGGTATCAGTTTGTTTTTGGTTCGATTTGCTTGAGTTGAGTTCATTCATTGCGCTTCACTTTAGGTATGAGCACCAAATTCCAAATTCGTTCCACACCTTACCCCTAGCCTACGTTTCACCCTAAAAAGTCCTCTTGACCCTTTTGAGTTGAGTCATTGTCGGTGGAGGGAGGATTTGGTCAAGTTTATGGAATGGGATTGTCATGCTAAGATGTCGGGTAACCTAATCATGTTTTCTCCGGCGCCTTCACGGCGTCTCGAGACGCTATTCTCAAGGGTGGATAGGATCTAGAGATTTGACGTGGTATGCTCGGTTGAAGGGGAATTGATAAGTGCGAACCCTTAGTTCTCTTTGCTTGGAACTTGAATCCTTCACTCGACTTAGGACATTGGTTAGCGTGCATTCGTTTATTTGATTAGTAATATTAGCATTCTTTCGTGCTCGTTCCATAATAAAGGCCCTTTTCTTGAATTTTGTAGTTTTGTTTTTCTTTCTTTTCTATTTTCTTTTCCTTTCTTTCTTTTCCTTTCCTTTTCTTTTTCTTTTCTTTCCTTTTTCTTGGTTTGTTTTCCTTTTTTGTCTTGCCTTGATTGAATTTTTGGAAGAGTTATGGGTTGTTCTCTTAGGAAACCCTTGCGAGATCCCACTCGCCCTCATGAGCGATCGTGGGGTTCAAAGAGCTTGTTGCATGTACTTAAATGCAACCGTGATTCCTACGACAGTGAGTTAGTGTCCATTCCTTTAGTCCCTTAATAACATCACTCTCCTCCCGTTCCTTGATTGATTTGCTAGAGGACTAGCAAAGGCTTAGCTTGGGGGAGTTTGATGAGCGACATTTATGTCGCTCTAAACCTTTATTTTCTTATTACTTTCTTTTAATTTTCGTTCTTATTTTCCCTTTTTGCTCTATTATTTTGCTTACATTTTAGTTTTAATTGAATTCGTAGTGTCTCCTAGTTTAGTTTGTTTTTCCTTGAATTTTGTTTGGTTTTATTTGATTTTTTTAGGATTTCGGATGAGTTGAGAATGGAAATCAAGTTGAGCAGAAATGCAGCCCGGTGCGCTCGCTCCCCTATCTGGTGCGCGCGAACAAGTTGGAGCAAAGTTGAATCTGCAAATATGCCTCTTCCATGACGGTGCGCCCGCGCAAGATATTGTCGCGCCCGCACCCTATTCACCAAGACTTACAGGAACTTTTGAAAAATCAAGAATATGCATTTCTGTGAGGGTGCGCCCGCGCCCAATTGCAGCGCGCCCGCACCTTGCCCCAAGTTTCTACAAACAGCTTCATGTTGAGCCTCCAAAGCCTCCAACGCCTCAGAGGCGCACGCCCGCGCAAAGTATGGTGCGCCCGCACAAAAGTCAGATCTGGTTTTTACTCGTTTTCTCTCACTCATCGGTGCGCCCACACCCAATGCGGGTGCGCCCTTGAAGACCCACATTTGTGCGCCCGCTCTACTTTGGCGCGCCCGCACCTTTGTCCGGATTCGAAATATTTACTTTTCTTTTGTTCTTTTTCGGGAAAGGGTATAAATACCCCCTCTTCCCCACTTTTAGGGATATTCATTTATTACTCTTAGTTTTCCGTTTTTAGGGTTTTTAGAGAGAGAAACACTTAGATAATCTTATGGCTTTGGTATCCAACTTCAATTTGTAGAATTCTTTGAAGCTTCAAGTAATTTCTTTTCTCTTGTCCTTTGAATTTCGTTCTTCAACTAGTTTCTCTTTGTTATTTTTGTTGATGTTTTTCATACCCATAATTCCCACTACATGCTTGTTTGATTTGGTAATTTCTTTGAATTTTGCTCAATTATGATGGTTCTTTGTTTGAATTTCAAACTCAGCTTGTTGTTCCCTTTTATGGCTTGTGAGTAGTTACTTGCTAGGGTTAGGGGGGGAAGCTTGGGAATGAATTAGGGGACCTTAGAAGGGAATTCATGTTGATGTTGTGATTAAATTGTGATTTGATGATAAGGATTTCCATGTCTAGTTAGATTAGTAGTCGCGAATGCTATTTCTAGTTGGTTGATTGGAATGCTTCATGTTAGTTTGGCAAGAAATTGTGAATTAGTGTGAGCATGTGGATGAACTAGTTCTAATTAGTAGTCACCTAGTCTAAGGGTCATGCGAAAGCTCTCCCTCGGATTAGGCAACTCAATGCATTCTATCCGAGAGGTGGTGAATGCAACATTTCCGGTTTTTCCCCTAATTATCATGTCTTTGCAACATCTTAGTGATTGAATCTTTGTCCTCCCCTAATAAACCCAAGCGGAACCCCAATTCCCCTAGATTTTTCCCTATTGATCAACTTGTTAATTAGCGTAGAATTGCTAGATAGTATAATCCAATTTACTCTCATTTTCTAAGCTAGATTGATTTTGTTAAACTCGTTCTCGCCGTTCTCTTGGGACGATCCCGAACTTGCCACTATAATCAATATAGTTGGTTAGGTAGGTGTTCTTATAAATATTGTTTGACTAGGTGGTATTCGTATAACGACGCGAAAATCGCTTGTCAAGGTGTTACTTATTGATCCTAAAGGGGTAAGGTACACAAATAATTGTGAGTACATGTTAGTTTTGGTGAAACTCAACGATATAAGTAAGGAGTCCTTTTATGTCGTGGAAAAATCGATAGGTTTACCTAATAAGTTCTTAGGCGTACCTATCAACCAAGAGTAGTTTCTAGACTATTAGCAAAAGGCTTTTGCTTACCTAAAAGATTTTAGAATTGAGTCTAAATACATAATGTGCTTAATTCTTCAATGGGTTTTAGGATCTTGGAATCATTTTATTCACACCTGCCGGAACACATAACTTGAATAAAATGCTTAATGAACATTAAATTATGCATGTATGCCAGAATTTAAGTTTATTAAGAGATATTGTGAATGATTATTTATTTGTTTATTCTTTTTCAATTGTAGTTTAAATTTTACTATGGAAAACAACAATCAAAACATCATCATGGGTTCTGAGCTTATGGTCAAGCTGAACCTAACAAATTTTCTTGAATGGGAAGCTAAGCTAGTTGAAATAGTCAGACTCAATGGACTTGAGTATGTGTTGTTACATCCCATGCCAAGCTACTATGCCAGAGATATGACCCCTGAAAGATTTTCCGCCTGGGATACGGATCTCAAAAAGGTTATGAGTCTCATGCTGAACAATATCCCTGATGAATGGGCTAGAAGGTTTGTAGCTTACGAACCTTTTACGCTCATCAAGAATCTGAGGGATATCTGTCGTGGAAGCACGGAGGACAGGGACCTAAACGTCCATGAGTTGATTGAATCAATGTCTGGTCTAAAGGTTAGTTCTCCTAACAGGTGTTATAGGATGGAGGTCCAAGAAACACATGTTCAGCTCCTTCGCACTAAACAGAGGGTAGGCGTCCCACTGAGGTTCCATTTGGAGCTTATGCTTTCATATTTTGATCGCCTGAGTCTGCTAGGAACACCAATAAGCGAAAGAATGGCAGTCTCTATCTTGCTCAATTCACTGTACAGTGGGTTTGGTCGCTTCAAGCAACTATACCTAGGTGAACCAAGAGAAGAAACAGTTGTAAAATTTGTTCACCTTGTCAGAAAGGCTGAGATAATACTCGACTGTGAAGCCAAGGATTTACTCAAGGCCAAAGGGAGACCCTTCAAGAAAGGTGGAAAGTCCAAGGGTAATGCTAAAACAAAGCAGGACAAGTCCACATCAAGTTGTCTTCATTGTGATGGAATAGGCCATTACAAAAGAGAATGTCCAAAGCTAAAGGAAGATCAGAAGAACGGAACAGTCGTTCCATCTTCAGGTATTTTCGTTATAGACTGTATACTTGCTAATTCAACTTCTTGGGTATTAGATACAGGTTGTGGCTCACACTTATGTTCCAATCCATAGGGACTAAGAAGAAGTAGAAGGTTAAGCAAGGGTGAAGTCGACCTACGAGTGAGAAATGGAGCAAGGATTGCTGCATTAGCTGTAGGAACTTATTATTTCTCGTTGCCCTCTGGGCTAGTTTTGGAACTGGAAGAGTGTTTCCATGTTCCAAGTCTTACTAAAAAACATCATTTCTGTTTCTTGCTTAGATGCTAATGGATTTTCCTTTTTAATAAAATACAATAGTTGTTCGTTTTATTTTAAAGAGATGTTTTATGGATCTGCTAGATTAGTCAATGGACTTTATTTATTAGATCACGACAAACAAGTTTATAACATAAATACCAAAAAGGCAAAAAAGGATGATTCAGATCTCGCCTATCTGTGGCATTGTCGATTAGGCCATATTAACTTGAAACGCATGGAAAGACTTCAAAAGGAAGGAATTCTAGAACCATTTAACTTAGAGGATTATGGTAAGTGCGAATCATGTTTACTTGGCAAAATGACAAAGCAACCTTTCTCTAAAGTTGGAGAAAGAGCAACTGAACTATTGGGTTTAATCCATACAGATGTATGTGGACCAATGCGTACAAATGCTAGAGGTGGTTTCAGCTACTTTATCACTTTCACTGATGACTTCAGTAGATATGGTTATGTCTACCTAATGAAGCATAAGTCTGAATCCTTTGACAAATTCAAGGAATTTTAGAGTGAAGTAGAGAATCAATTAGGCAAGAAGATTAAGGCACTGCGGTCTGATAGAGGCGGTGAATATCTGAGCTATGAATTTGATGACCATCTGAAAGAATGTGGAATTCTATCAGAATTGACTCCTCCTGGAACACCACAATGGAACGGTGTGTCGGAATGGAGGAACAGAACCTTTCTAGACATGGTTAGATCAAATGGGTCAAGCCGAACTTCCAATAGAATTTTAGGGACATGCACTAAATACAGCTGCACTGACTATAAATAGAGCTCCGTCTAAAGCTGTTGAAAAAGACTCCATATGAGTTATGGTTTGGAAAGCCTCCAAATGTGTCTTTTCTTAAGATTTGGGGATGTGAAGTATACGTAAAACGATTAATTTCAGACAAACTTCATCCAAAATCTGACAAATGTATCCTTGTGGGCTATCCAAAGGAAACAAAGGGGTATTACTTCTACAATACATCTGAGAACAAGGTGTTTGTTGCTCGAGATGGTATCTTTTTGGAAAAGAATCACATTTCCAAAATGACAAGTGGGAGAAAAGTAGACCTCGAAGAAATTCGAGTCGAACAACAAACTCTAGAGAATGCTCAAGATGACATTCAGGATGAAACTCAGAGATCTTTAGAAGTATCTGGTGAGAATCATGGACAATCTAGAGACGTAACCCCGCGTAGATCGCAGAGATATAGATCTCAACCGGAAAGGTACTTAGGTATTTTGACGAACGAGAGCAATGTTGTTCTATTACTTGAAAGTGATGAACCTGCGACTTACAAACAAGCTATGACGAGCCCTAGCTCCAAGCAATGGAAGAAGCCATGCAATCTGAATTAGACTCCATGTCTGAAAACCAAGTATGGGATTTGGTCGATTTGCCAGATGGCTACCAAGCCATTGGAAGCAAATGGGATTTCAAACTGAAAAAGGACAAGGATGGGAAACTTGAAGTTTTCAAAGCTAGATTGGTTGCAAAAGGTTACAGGCAAGTCCACGGTGTGGATTACGATGAAACCTTTTCACCAGTTGCAATGTTAAAGTCTATTCGGATAATGTTAGCAATCGCTGCATATTACGATTACGGAATATGGCAGATGGATGTCAAAACCGCTTTCTTAAACGACGTTTTAATAGAAACTGTGTTTATGACACAGCCAGAGGGTTTTGAGGATCCAAAGAATGCTAAAAGGTATGCAAGCTAAAGAAATCAATCTACGGATTGAAGCAGGCATCCAGGAGCTGGAATATACGTTTTGATGAAGCAGTCAGTGACTTTGGTTTCATCAAGAACGCAGACGAATCTTGTGTATACAAGAAGGTCAGTGGGAGAAAAATTTATTTTCTAGTATTATATGTCGACGACATATTACTTATCGGAAATGACATTCCTATGTTGAACTCTGTCAAGATTTGGCTTGGGAAATTTTTTCGATGAAGGATCTAGGAGAAGCACAGTACATACTGGGCATCAAGATTTACAGAGATAGATCTAAAAGGATGATTGGACTTAGTCAAAGCACTTATATCAATAAGGTGCTTGAAAGGTTCAAGATGGTAGACTCCAAGCGAGGCTACCTACCCATGTCTCATGGAATGACTCTAAGCAAGACTCAGTGCCCAAAAAAACTTGATGAGCGTAGACGAATGAATGGGATTCCATATGCGTCATTGATTGGTTCAATAATGTATGCTATGATATGTACACGCCCGGATGTTGCGTACGCACTCAGTGCTACGAGCAGATACCAGTCAGACCCAGGAGAGGCACATTGGACTGTTGCCAAGAATATTCTGAAGTACCTGAAAAGGCACAAAGATGACTTCCTGGTCTATGGTGGAGATGATGAATTAATTGTTAAAGGCTATACGAACGCAAGTTTCCAAACCGACAAAGATTATTTCAGATCACAGTCTGGGTTTGTCTTCTGCCTCAACGGAGGAGCAGTAAGCTGGAAAAGTGCTAATCAAAGCACCATTGCGGATTCTACAACTGAAGCGGAGTACATTGCTGCACATGAAGCAGCAAAGGAAGCTATATGGCTTAGGAAGTTCATAGGTGAACTTGGTGTAGTCCCCTCCATTAACGGACCAATAGCCCTATATTGTGATAATAACTGAGCTATTGCACAGGCAAAGGAGCCTAGACACCACCAAAGAGTCAAGCATGTACTTCGTAGATTTCACCTTCTACGAGAGTTCGTTGAAAGAAAAGAAGTCGAGATAAGCAAGATTGGAACTGATGATAACATCTCAGATCCATTGACTAAACCTCTGCCGCAGGCGAAGCACAACTCGCACACTGCAGCTGTGGGAATCAAGCATATTGGAGAATGGCTTTGATGTCCTTGATTAATGTTTTAAAGTTTTAGAGTTTAATTCTTTGTAAAACATTATTGGTTAATCATTCACAATAAATGAATAGAATTCATTTTTCCATTTAATTTGTGGTTTATTAAATGATGAGTCCCTTCAATTTGACGAAATATTCAAGATAGACTGTCAGGACTAGTCCTGTGACTAAGAAATGTCTATCAAGTGAACTTGAATGTCAAAAGTTGAAAATGGTCCCTGGTCGGAGTTTTCTATAAAGATGGACGCATAGAAAACGTTAGACGACTAGAATGCAAGATGACTAGTAGTTCTGTTTCTTGAACTATGTGGACATGGCAATGTCGTAATCATTTGCATAGATACTTACTTTGGGAAGACTAGTATCGGACAGACCTATGAAACTTTACTGTAAGAGATGAAAATCTGTCATAAGTAAATTTCATTAAAATTATTAGACACTAAATCCTCAATACCTGAGTGATTTGAGATTACTTAATTGTTTGAGAACTGCTTACTTTGCCGTTGACCAACCGTCGCACCGTAAAAGGAGGCTATAAAGGCAACGCTCAGGTAATCACCTATCAAACGAAGTCTAATCTCAAGATCGCAAGATTAGGATTGTCCTCCCATAAATCGGGATGAGATGCTAAAAGTTGTACAAGGCCACTCGGAGAGCTAGAAACTGTAAAATGCATGGCCGTGCTCAAATGAATCATAGGCTATGATTATCTGTTTATTTGATCAGTTAAACTCTGAAACCGAGAAACACCTCTGGACGTAATAAGGATGACAACTCTTACCTTATGTTCAAGAGCAAGCATCAAGCGACAAAGGAATTAGGAAATGCACACTTGTCCCTAAGGACAAGTGGGAGACTGAAGGAAATAATGCCCTTGGTCCAAGTATGCATTTAATGTTAAGTCTAATAAATGCGGTTCAGTATTAATTAACAAGTTAATAATTCAGTGAGATCAAGTGAGCTGAATGCCTAGCTAGAGGCCGCTTCAGTTCAAGTGGAATTAATGACATTAATCCACAGCTTACTCTTGACTGAACCCGTAGGGTCACACAAATAGTACGTAAACGGATCAAGTATTTAATGGCATTAAATACTCCATCTATGGATATTCGGAATCGACGGATCTTGGTTTCAGTGGGAGTTGAGATCGTCAAAAGCAAGAAATGAATACTCCGAAAACGATGATATTGCCGGAAACGGAAATATGGATCGTATCGGAAATATAAATATTATCCAAGTCGTAGATGTTGCCGGAAACGGAAACATGGTACGTAACGGAAAATATTATTGGAAATGGAAATATTGTAGGAATCGGAAATATTGCCGGAAACGGAAATGTTGTCAGAATCGGAAATATTATTGAAATCGGAAAATAATTCCGGAAACGGAAATATTAAATATTTGTTCGAAACGGAAATTAATTCCGGAATCGGAAATATTAAATATTGTTCGTATCGGAAATAAATTCCGGAATCGGGAATTTAATCGGAAGCGTATCGTACGAATTAGCATCGGACGAGGCTCGCTAGACGAAGGCCCAGCACGAAGCCAGGCCGTCGCCCAGCAAGCCAAGCGCAACAAACCACACGCCAAGCCTCGACCGGGCCCAGCGCAATGTCAGGCCCAGCCAAGGCCTGTGGCGCGCGCGGAGCAGTCGTGGGCTGCGACAGTGGGCTGCGAGCAAGTGCAGCTCGCGTGGGCCGCGAGGCTTGCGCGGGCTGTGCTCGTGCTCATGCTCGTGTACGGTTGTGTGCAAAACGAATCCTAAAGCTATTAGAATTTGTCATATGATTAAATCCTAATCCTAATAGATAAAGTTTATTTAATAGAGTCCTAGCAGGATTCTAATTAAACTAAACTAGTATTCTAATAGGATTATAAGTCCTTTTCCAAAACTCTATAAATAGGGGCTTAGGGTCACAAATTTATACACAACATTGAAGTATTCAAAGGTGAGATTTTGAAGCAAAAATCAGCCAAACACTTGCAACCTATTTAGCCGAAAATCCTAGGAACCTTAAAGGTGATTCTAGTTGGTCAAGCTTAAGGCGGATCCGGACGTGCTGTGGACTATCTACGGAGGGACGACACTTGGAGTCCTAAAGACTTGTTCTTGTTCGGTTCGGGCGCAGCTAGGGAGGGCACGCTACAAAGTGTATGCATCTGAATTATGCTAAATGATTATGTGTAAATAATATGTTTCCTGGTATTAAGGTTTTCCGCATGATTTATGTTTTGTCATATGTATCATAACCTAACACCTGTTGCAACAGGTTCTTTAAAATGGGAACCGGAACCGGAACCTGTTGCAACAGGTTCTTGAAAATGATAACCGGAACCGGAACCTGTTGCAACAGGTTCCGATTCAGGGTACCCTGTCATTTTAAAATTTTAAATAAATTATTGATATTTTATTGAAAAACTATATACATTATGATTTGGGCTTTTATTGTTTTATAGTTTGCGCTTAAGTTGTAATTCTATATTTATATATTCCAAAAATTAACTTGGATTGTTTTATATTTTGTGCCTATAAAGCATTTTTATATGGCTCGGTTCCTTATTTTGGATACTCCATGTTATAATTAGTGTGTACAGGGTACCCAACAGGGTACCCGTTCCAAAAAATTGAGAACCGGAACCGAAACCTGTTTGTGCAGGTTCCGGTTCCGATTCAGGGTACCCTGGCTTTCTGCTCACCCCTAATCTCTAGTAATCTAAGCTTACTGAGGAAAGAGAGGAAGAGAGAATTTTTCTAGAGAGAAACATTTTTCTATATTTTTCTAAGCTCAACTCACTTCTTCTCTTGTTGTTGCTGGATGGAAGGTGCTTTAGGTTGCTACTTGGGTACTTGGTAGTTCATGGAACATGCATAATCACTAGATTAACCGAAAGCTCTGCTTTTACCAGGAAGTGGGAAGTTAAATAATGTTGTATAAGTTTGTTAGTACTAATCAATTTCTTTTTAAAATGATGCAGATTGAAAACTGACAGATTCACTCACTCTCATTAAGTTAAGATTCTGTAATGCTGTTAAAGGCCATAACACAAATCCACACCCTGAAAACTTCATTGGAACTTGATTTAATAATAATAACACCAAAATGCATTAACGGGGCAGTCGGCTTATACTAATCATCCTCCCAAGGCTAAGACGGAGCTGTACAAAGAAAGTTGATAAAAATAAATCACACAACAAACGCTCTATGTCAGCTTGTATCTAAGCCATCATCAACCTCTTGACATCGTGCTCCTGATCCATATTTTTGGCTTCGTTGTACACCTTTTCAAAAGCTTGTTTACAAACACTTGAGAAACCAGTCATAGCCTGAAAAACATGAGGAAGTCCCATCTGCATGTTGTTTAATGTCATGGCCCTTGTCACACTAACTGCTTTCTCATGCTTAGCCTTCTCTTCCTCAGCCTTTACCTTCAACATGTCTACCTTTGCTCGTTTTTCTCCAACTGGGTCCCGCCCTTTTTTTGAGCTTGACATCTCAGGCATCGAGTATGCCCCGTGCTTTACCTCCAAAGACCTTAGCTCAACTGCTCTCTTCTCTAGTTGTTTATTTGCGGCCTCTGATCTCTTCTTTTGCTTAAGTTCCTCAGATTGTTGAATCACAATGGCATGGATCACTGTCCATAAGCTTTTGATTCCTTCCGATGCCACTTTGTCGGGTACATTATCAATTTCGAGCTGCCATTGTTCACAAAGGGAGTAGATAGTGGAGTCTTGGATTGATCTCATCAGTGGGTTTTTGTTGAACTGAAAGAGGCTCAAACGCAGCCACCCAGTGAGGGACCGAATGTAGTCCCGTTGAGCTTTGACTAAGTTGCAAAAGGATTGATGCCATTGTTGGAGCTCCACCTCGAGTTGTAATGTGGACTGGCGATGGATCTCAGATGTCGGTTCTGTAGATGGCATGGCATTTAGGTACTTGAGCTGATCAACTATGTGCATTTGTACTTGGTGGCACTCGTACATGCTCCTCCACATCGACATAAACCTAAACGTCATGCAAGAGAAACTTCAACTTTTTAGCAGTAGATCAAAGAGATAATTAAAGACTAAAAACCCGTAAAAGTACTGAGACTGGAAATTAATCTACATGCTTTATAGGACACTGCACCGTTAAGATCTACAATAACAAACACACTATATATTATTTGTTCTGGTGTTACAGCTATGGAGTATGAGAGAAAGCTTTGAAATTTTAAGCTTCAAATTCTCCAACATTCAGCTTAATCATTTGAAAGCCGTTCCGTAGATGTTCCTCTATGTCTCAAAATAAACTTTAAGTTTAACAAAATACAGGAAAATTTATCTGCGAAAGTATTTTCTCAAAAAGTTACTACTCCGCGTAAAGTTAGAGAATATTAATGGTCAAAGTTGGGCTTTAACGGGGATGGTAAATTGAGAAAAAGACAAGAGCATAATGCAAGTGCAGAAGTCAGAACACGATTACATACTTTACACCTCAATACAGTACAAGTATGATTCGAAAGTGCAACATATACTGTAAAGATTCATTAATATTTTTTGGTTTTACAGAATGGTCCAATTCAAACCCATGCTATTTAACCTACAAATGGAAGCTGCAGCCTCAACCAATATACTACGGAGTAGTACACTGTATACCTCAATTATAGATGTATTTTTGTCTTTTTATTTTTAATCTCTAACATGGTTTTATTAAGTTTCAAAACCTAATTTGTCTGCTTTTTATTCCAAAGTACAAAAATAAAGACTAGTTTTTGGATAATATAGTAAGTTAAAAGTAAATAAAGTAGTCAAATGTGTTAAAATCAAAATCTCTCTTTTCTGCAACAGTTAAGTACCAACCTAACTGTTGTACTGTAATAAACTACGGAGTAATAATGTGCCATATCTTCTTCTGATCTCCTCCCCTCAGAAAAAATATTTTTTCCTGATCTTTTACAATTTTCCAAATAGTTGTTATTAAAGATGGCACTTGGCCGGGCTGGTCCGAGGCACGGCATGGCCTAGCACGAAAAAAGCACGGCATAGTGGAATCGTGGGTTAGGTTTGGGCCGCATTTTTATGGAAAAGCACGACACCACACAGACGAGCACGGTAAAAGTTGAGTGAAATTAGGCTTGGCCTTGTCACGGTACGACCCGATACGTGGGCTTAGGTCATGCCTGGGCCGCCCTTCAAAAATTTCAGCACGGCCCGGCAAGAAACATGTGGGCTTGGTGTGGGCCAATCTCATTTACGCCCAGGATACATGGGCCAATCTCATACTCCTTAATTATACCATTCGAGTCTCAGTATTTAACGGTGTCGTAGATAGGTACTAAATTTCTAATACAACACTATATCATACTTAGGTTCCTCTTAGTAGTGTGTTAATCTCAGATTAGATTTGTGTATCTAAAAAAGCATGCCATGTGAGATTTATCAGTAGATAAATTAAACAGGATTGTTATAATACGAATTGAGATCAATGTTGGTAAGGTAATGACAATCTACCAAAGACAACATAGGGCACGTGAGTGACAATCATATCTTGGCTCTTGTACCTCAGTCTGCCTAATACATGTGATCCACTAATCACACATTCCACATTTGTACCCATAATTTGGTCATATTTCTAATTACAGGCTTAATTAAAATTAAATTAAATTAAATTCAAAAAGATTGTGGAGATTGAAAATTTACCCCTTAACAATGTCAAGAAGTTGAGGGTAAAGCTGAGATTCCCTTAATTTGATGATCTCATTAGAGGTTGTTTGAATGGCTTGAGAAGCAACCTCTATTTGTGACTCTAATTTTTCAACTTCTTTCTTTGTTTTCTCTGTCTTAAAATAATCTGATCTCTTCACTTCCAGTCTCCTTAGTTGCTCTACCCTCTTCTCATGCTCCATCTTTGTTTTCTCCGCATTCTGCTCCCAATTCAAATTAAATACATACAAATTCAAATCAAACACTCGGGATTGAATCACGTCTACACCATTAACGAGGAAGATTAAGATTATTTTGAGAATAGAATAGAATACCTTGACATCATGGAAGAGTTTCTTTTCCCAAGCATAGAGCCTCTCAATAGTTGAACAATGACTATTAATATCATTTATATTATTATCAACCATTCCCATTCTACTAAACATCATATCATCCCCTAATTTACCACATCCTAACCCGTTTAATTTACCATTTGAACCCCATAACATTGGGCTCCAACTCATACTCATACTCCTCCCATTATCATACACCTTCCCTACAAAAATTTCAATTTTAGTTAATCAAATCAAATTAATTGACATTCTTTTTTAATAAAAATTAAATAAATTTACCTGAATTACCCAAATGATGATTAGAGAAAGAACGAACTTCTAAACTCCCAGAAACAAAACCACCAGCATCAGCAGCTCTTAAAAAATACTCATCTAATTCCTTAATTATCTCCACTAATTCCTTCCCTTGTCTCGAAACAACCACCGCCATTTCACTCTCTTTCGAAAACCCGCTCACCACAGAGGGCGTAGCCGCCACATTCGCCGCCGCTCTCATCGGAGTCACAGTCGTAGTAGTTGTAGTAGCAGCTTCATCCTCCCACTCCTCTTCCTCGGTCCCACTCCGCGGCCCCGAGGAAGGAACAAACGGGTCCCAGAAATCCCACGTGGAACCCGTCATCGGAGGTGGAGGGGGAGGCGGCGGTGGCGGAGGAGGAAGAGCTGAGGTAGTAGTAGTCGAAGTAGTGGTCGTCCATGTGTCTGTAGTTGGAGACATTGGCGGCGGAGGTGTCTGTGGAAGCGGCGGCAGTGGTGGCGGTGAAGGTGGGATATGGCGGTTGTGGCGGAGGAGAGAGGATTCACCGGTGGAAAATTGAAGGAGAGCGGAGCCAGTAGAACGAAGAGAACGAAGGTAAAAGGAGTGAGAAGAAGAGAGAAATTGTCTAGCTTCAACTAATTGTTTCATGTACCTTTTCCTTGCTCTGCATCTTGACACCATTTCTTGTCTATCAATTCTTGACACACAACACCCCATCTTTCTTCTTTCTGTTTTGTTAATGTAGAATGTTTGAATTTGATTTGATTTGTTCTAAGGAGGGTACGCCATTTTTAGAGAGTTTCAAAATAAAAGTCTGTTTGGATTTTGTTGAAGAGGGGTAAAAAGGAAAGGGTTGAAGCTTTTAAGAAGATGAAGATTAACGTTAAAAAACGTAGGTTTTTAATTGGTGATTAATCACAGCTGCTTTCTCTCTCTAAAAACTCATCTTTAATTTTTGGGTGAAGACTGAAGAGAGAGAGAAAGGGGGCACAGGAGCAACAATGAAGCATAGGACAGAGTGCCGTTAAAATTTATTTCTTATAGTAATTCCGATGACCATATTACCCCTACTTGTTCTGTTTGCATGGAATCCTCGATGAAGAATGTTTAAAGATGTTTGTTTATTTAGGCCTCCTCTTATAGCCGGGCCGTAGAGGCCCATATGTTAAGCCTGTGTGTTTTGTGCCTAAAACAGCTGAACCGCAAATTTTTGGCTGTATCCGGGTACAACCAGAGTTGGATGTACCCCATCCAAAACGACGTCGTTTTATGTTGTTTAAGATGAACATTAATATACTGGTATGAAAATTAACATTTATTATTTCGAAAATGAACATTCATTTTATTTATTTGGAAATGAACATTTACTATTTCGGAAATGAATATTTATTTATTTATTTATAAATGAACATTTATCTACTAATTCGAATATGAACGTTTATCTAATTATCTGACAATCCTCATTTATTCAACCAATTTAGAAATGCATTTATCTACTGATTGTGAAATGAGTATTTACTAATTTTAAAATGAACTTAGTTATTGCATTATGATGTTATTACTTTGAACATATGTTTACAATATCTCGAAATAAGAGCTTGTTTGGTTGACATGGGAATTTAATTCCTTAGTAAGTTGTAATTCAAGGGAAATTACTTCCCTTGTTAAATTCATGGGAATTTCCTTAATTTGTTTGGTTGACAACATGGGAATTTGACCAAGGGGGAGCTAGGTAACTAACTTCCCATGTTTTGTAGAAGGAAAATTTGTCAATTACTACCTAGGTCTTTAGGTACTTTGCGAATTACTACCTAACTTGTTAAAAGTTGTCAATTACTACCTAGGTGTTTAGTTATTGTTGTCAATTGCTACCTTAGTCCAATTAGTCTACTAATGATATTATAATTAACATTTAATTATACTTTAATCATTTTAATTAATAAATAAATATTTAAATCCAAAAAAAATTCTCAAAATTAAATCCCAAAAATTACCCAAAATTAAAAAATATCCAAAAAACTACTCCCTCCGTTCCTAAATAAGTGTCACATTTGGGCTCCGGCGCGGTAATTAATAAAATTGTAAAGTGTGTAAGAGTTAATTTGATTGGGAATGTTTTTTTTTGGGGAAAGGATAAAGTAAATAATTGTTTAATTGAATAAAGTACAAACAAAAGTGGATGTGGGGATTGAAAAGTGGAAAAGTGTAGAATGTGTAAGTAAAAGTAATCATGATTTATAGAAAAGTGGAAAAAGTGTGAAAAGTGTATGGAAAAGTGGGAAAAGTATATGTTCAAAAATAGAAATGTGACACTTATAAGGGAACGCCAAAAAGGGAAATGTAACACTTATTTAGGAACGGAGGGAGTAATTTTTTTTTGAACTTTTTTTTTCGGATTGCTGTTTTGGATCTTAATTTTTTTTTTTTTGGGTAATTTCGGAAAAAAATTCAAAATGATAAATCCCGAAAGAAAAAGTTCAGAAAATATTTTTTCCGAAAATAAATCCCAAATATTTTTGGTAATTTCTAAAACTTTTGTTTGAGGGAGTTTATTTTTTTGGTTATTTTCGGATTATCTTATTTAATTAGTTTTGGATTTTTTAAACTTTTAATTAATTAATTAGAATAATTAAAGTATGATTAACGATTGATTATGATATCATTATTGACTAATTGACCGAAATATAGGCTAAGGTAGTAATTGTCAACAATAACTAAATACCTAGGTAGTAATTAGCAACTTTTAACAAGCTAGGTAGTAAATCGCAAAATCATTAAACACCTAGGTAGTAATTGACAAATTTTCCTTTGTAGAAATTTCAACTTCCCATGAATTCCAACTTCCTCCATTTTACTTTTTTATGTCAACCAAACAACTACACTATCTATAAATTCCCATGAATTTTCACTTCCCTCATTTTTAATTGTCAACCAAACAACCCCTAAAATCCTTATAGAACGCCGTTTGATTTTGAATTTGTCCGATTGTTGGTTCCACACATTGATGCTTCTGAGCTTGTTCATCTTAGTCATTAACTCAGGAAGATTGACATTATTTCATTTCTGGACAATTAGGCATTACCTTTATGTGTAGTAGTGATTAAGATTAAGGTGTAGAAACTTTGTGATTTGGTTTATAAGTTTATATGTTTTGCACCTTCACTACATTGATCAAAAAAAAATTGTAATGGTCTAAAGCCAGGATCAGTCGGCAAGCTAAACAACTTCTAAGAGAAGAGACTTGCAGATTATCTACATTTTTCTTGTGAACAACCAACTCTATTCTTCTATGGGATGAAAGACTACAAAAGGAAATGACCGCAATTGAAAATATTGATAATTCCTTCAAATTCTTCCGGTTTCAATCTGGTATTGTTTACATAAGTGGACTTAATAGAACAATAAAGAACAAAAAATACAAAAGGTATGAACAAATAAAATAAAAAGTATGAACATGCAATTTCATTATGAACATTAACCAGATGATTATTATGAACAAAACATAAACAAGGAACAAACCACTACAACAAAAACAAGCTTTTAATAGCGCTTTTTTCAATGAACTACAGCGCTTATAAAGCGCTATTGATTATGGGTGCTGTTAAAAGAATAATAGCGCTTACAAAAAGCGCTATTAATGATGTCTTTTTTAGTAGCATTCAATATATAAGCGCTATAGATGCCCAGGGTAAGCGAAGGGGCATTGCAACTCTAAATTATTGATTGTTTCTTAATATTAGAAGCAACAACATACTGGAATGTTGCTTATCACTGTTCTTTAAACTTTTTATATGCTAAAAAACTTATTCTAAAACGAGATTTAAACCCATTAAGAGCAATTTAATATGAACAACAAAGCCCTTTCATTTCTCAATTGAATCAAATAAGCATCTCATAGCTTTTAACCATGTATTACATCCATTCTTGTAGATTGAGAAAAAAATAAATACAAAACACAAAAGAAACATGTCAAGATCACGGACTAAGTTCCCCACTTCTTCTTGAATATATGTATGCTTGTGCACTTGTGGTCGTTGATCTCCTTTCATGAATCCAGAGTCATAATATCCAAAACCAATGCCAATTTTTGCCAAGAGCACTACAAAACCAATAAGACCAATTAATGTGAAATGGCATGTACTGCCAGTTTAGAATCCAAACAAATAAAATAGAGCAGACAAACTTTCATTACATTTCTACGAAGGTCCAGGCCTATCAAACCAGAGTTGATTACCGCAAAAATCACTCCCTCGAACCCAAATTATGCCACCTAATACACGATCAGATGATTACCCTTGCAATTTGATTTATCCTTGGTAACTCAGTTGCATATGTAAACATTAGTTAGATTGCTCTTTCGAGTAAAGTTGTTACTTGATTTACCAAACAGTGAATGCAAATAGTGACAAACATTTTAAAGCCAAGATCTAAAACAATAATCAACCAACCAGTTAATTACCAAAGTTCAATCAATTCTAAATGAAACCCCAACACATATACTACCTCCGTTCCTAAAAGTTCTTTACGCTTTCCGTTTTAGTCCGTTCCTGAAAGTTCTTTAAACTTCTACTTTATTCCATTTTTACTCTTATTTGGCCCACCATAACTTACCCACTCACAATACTTTAATATTAGTTTCCACTCACTCACATTGGTGGACAATTTATAGCCACTCATTTTCCATTTGTTACCCCACCATCACATGTTCACCAAAATTCCTTAATTACCGTGCAAATAGTAACCGTAAAGATCATTTAGGAACGGAGGTAGTACTTCATAACATTTTACTTAAATCAAGAAAGAAATATTTCTATTATCTGCCAACCAACTTATAATCTAATAAGAAAACATCATAAACTATCATATGCATCAGGAAAAATGTGAAATGATAAACTAAATAGCTAATTCAGGAAATCACCTCCTTTTCGTCGAAGGATGTTCCTTCAAAGGAAAACTAGACTTATCATTAGAGCTGATGGATTTTACTTTCCCAACAGTGTCAGTTGGATCGTTAGTCTGATGAAAATACAAAATAAGCAGCAGGACATACCTTTCTTGCTAGGGATACATCATCATCATACATAAGAGTACCAATTAGCAACACTCAGAGATATGTATCCATAGAACATTAAGCTGGTTGGGAATCAGAAGAAGACATAAGACTCACACCAGAACAGTTATTGTTCCATCCTTCAGAAGATTATAGTAAAGCCAATATACCTTGCATAGATACTTAATAATGTTAAAGGCACAAAAAACTCAACAACTAAAGCACAAGTTAACTTGTAGACACGGCTTTTGGACCCTATATAGAACTATAAAGTATAAACTGGATTTTGTTTCTCCATTTTAATGTTCCATCCCCGATATTAATCAGACTGATACAGTGCAACAAAATTACTAAGGCACGATATGATAACCAACTTCTCTTTAAAAGAATGGTTTATCGTGCTATAGATGTAAATTACGTTATAGAAAATTAGAAACACAATTAAGATGGGCAACTCATTCACTACTTAACAGAGAAACCAATATTGCAAGCTTTGTCGCGGTAATTACAACTAATCCTGGTCTCAAAACAAAATCACCAGCCTAATACAGTACACCGAAACTAAAGCCAAAACATATAGGTGAAACTCCAACAAGAAATTCATCTAGAACACATGGGGGTTAACTCTCCTGTCCCAACCTCAATAGGCAATACACCTTAAGTCATTAACTTAAGAAACCATGAAATCAAAACCTCGAATTGTATATGGATATTTCCTAAACACCAATCCTAGCTAATGCATCATTCAAACAGAACAAAATGTCCTTTCAAGTTCAATTATTCCTTTACTCAACTAGTTTTACACACAACACCAAAATTAACAACATTCATCCTTATATATGCCAAACAGAATTTGAAAATATCAACTTAATTCAACATTCATAAGCTAACTTATACCTTAAACAAATTAAAATTCCAAATCAACAAAAAAAAATTCAAATAAAGCTTGAAATCAGCAGGAAGGAGAAAGAAACTTACAAGGAAAGTAGAAATTGTTCGCAGGATCAAGCCGAAGACGGTGTTTCGCCTGAAGTAAAGAACGCGCCACAGAAGACACCGTGGGTTTCGGCTTCGAAACACTATTAACTCCACCGCCACCACCTGACAATGTCAAGGGGAATCAGAATCCTGTTATCATTAAACAATTCTAAGAATCCTAATAAGAAAAAGTAGTTTTAAGGTAAACCAAATTCAATAGAAGTAAACCAAAAATATCGCAATTCAACTGCAATTCAATGTGCAAAATCGCAAATTCCCAATTCATAAACCTATAAAACTTAATTAACTTGATAATTAAAAAGAAATCCATACTCAAAAATCACAATTAATAATGCACAGCAATTTCAGAGCAACTTAACAAGAAGAAGAAGTAATCCAAATCCTCCGCAACTGAATTTCGTCGTCGTTGTATAGGTATGTCGGAGATGACGCTGGCAAAATCACAAATTAACTCGACCAATTTCGAAGGGAACTCGATCGACGATTTCGGATTGAAGAGAACTTGTAAATTTTGGAATAGGGAATTGGAATGAAAATATTAGTTTAGCTTTGGGGAGAAATTTTTAGGGAGATGAAAATGAACCGCATATAGAGGATCGTGGGTGGTAAATGGGATTTTATTTGGAGTTTGTGTGTTTTTTTTTCTTGTGGGTAAAGAGTTACGGAGTATGTTTCAACAACACATTAATAATAAATGCTGTATTATAGTAATTCAAAATGAAAGTGCTATTAAACAGCAATTTGTACCAGCGGAGAAAAATAAAGCGCTATTATTTGATTATAACGACAGCGATTTTTCATAAACGCTGTCAATTAGGTGCTGTTAATTACCCATTTTGTTGTAGTGAACAATTCAACAAAAAAGAAAAACAATATAAAAAAGAACATAAAATTCCAGAAGAAAGAACAAACAATACAACAATTATGAACACTTTTATGATGAATTTAAAAAAACAACATGAAAGAACAAACAGCACAACAAGAAAGAACAAATAATACAAAAAGAAAGAATAAACAATATTGGAGACCAAAGAAGAGTTTAATTTCATTATGAACATTAACCATACGATTATTATAAACAAAAAAATAAACAAGAAAAAACAAACAATATAAAAAAGAACATAAAATTCCAGAAGAAAGAACAAACAATACAACAATAAGTTTGATGAATGAATTTAAAAAACAACATGAAATAACAAACAGTACAACATGCAAATAAGAACAAACAATACAAAAAGAAAGAATAAACAATACTGACGCTTGTAAAAACATAAAGATTAATGAAGAGTTTAATTTCATTATGAACATTAACTATATGATTATTATAAACAAACAAATAAACAAGAAAGAACAAAAAATATAAAAAAGAACGTAAAATTCCCGAAGAAAGAACAAAAAATACAACAATTATGAAAATTTGATGATGAATTTAAAAAACAACATGAAAAAACATACAGTACAACAAGAAAGAACAAACAGTAGAACAAGAAATAACAAACAGTACAACAAGAAAGAACAAACAGTACAACAAGAAAGAACAAACAGTCGACAAGAAAGAACAAACAATATAGGCGCGTCGTTTTTTGGGGTACAGCCAGAGCTGGCTGTACCCGGGTACATCAGTTAGGGGTTACAGCTGAACATGCCAAAGAAAATTCATGTCATGACGAGTCTGTGCATTTTTTATAGGAAAATTTGTAAATTACTGTCTATGGAGTAGTTCTTTATGACTTTGTAAATTATTGTCTAACTTGTTAAAAATTGTAAATTACTATATGTATTTAATTATTGATGTTAATTACTACCTTAGCTCGTATTTTGGCTAATTAGTTATTAATCATAACTTAATCAACCATCAATCATACTTTAATTATTTTAATTAATAAATAAAATTAAAATAAAATATATTTATAATTTTTATAATTTCATTGATTAATTTATTTATTTTTCATAAATATTTCATAATCAACCGTTAATCATACTTTAATACTTTATTTTTCAGTTTTAAATTATATTAATTATTTAAAATAATTAAAGTATAATTAACAGTTGATTATTATATGATCAATGACTAATTGACCGGAATATGGGATAAGGTAGTAATTGACAACTTTTAACAAGATAGATAGTAATTTGCAAAGTCACTAAAAACCTAGATAGTAATTTGAAAAAAAAAAATTGTTCTTTTTATAAATTACGGAGTATAAATGAGACATATGCACAAGGAGGACGACATGTTCCATGCGTCAAGATGGGTCATTTGTTTCTTGCCTAAGGGTAATTCTTACTAATTTAACTTTTTTTAAGGAAACTTAATTTAAATAAGCATATCGGTGTGGCGGTCGGCCTATCATGTTTGTGTGAATTTTTTTAAAATGATGTTCGTGTACGTCACATTGCCCATCAACGCGCCCCTAGTATCGTGTCGGGCTTGGACAATCCGTGTTCTAGCTTAACTCACAACTTTACCTTTTTTGGACTGAATTGAACTAAACTTAACTTATTCATTTGAACTGAAATTATTTACGGAATTTTTGTTAAATTAAACTAACTAAGATGAACTTCAGTTTTCAACTTCATTGAAATTATTGGGGGGGGGGGGGGGGGGGGGGTTGTATGTTTGTTACAGTTGTGTTGCATGTTTTCCTTTTGTTTGACATGGGTACTGTACGTACACTGGAGTTTGTAGTTCGGATCGGAGTTAGGGTTAAATGACAACTCAGTCCTCTGGGCTCCAGGGGAAAACTAAAACTTGAAGGGAGCTGCATGCTTTTGTACTTTGGACCAGAATTTTGAATCTTGCTTAGGATATTCCATAAAGTATAGTACCGATAATGTTTAAGTTCTCAATCTATTTGACTTATCTATTACTATATACTAAAACAGACACCAGGAATGACACATGTCACTTTCTGGTGTAAAATTTTCCCGCCTAAAATATTTTTCAAAAATATATATCTTTTTATTTTATTTTTATTCTATACTTTTTTGTAAACTATCTTCGTAAGGAAAAAAGTTAATAAATTATGGAAATAAAGATATCACGTAATAAAAATTTTGCTAAATATTTTTTGATAATATTTTAGTCAAATCTATTATCTATTACTATATACTAAAACAGACACCAGGAATGACACATGTCACTTCCTGGTGTAAAATTTTCCCGCCTAAAATATTTTCCAAAAATATATATCTTTTTATTTTATTTTTATTCTCTACTTTTTTGTAGACTATCTTCGTAAGGAAAAAAGTTAATAAATTATGGAAATAATGATATCACGTAATAAAAAATTTGCTAAATATTTTTTGATAATATTTTAGTCAAATCGGTATTGTAGTAATGAAAAATATATATTCACTCGATATGTCGATCAAATTAGCATATTAACATATATAAAATGCATATTAGATAAATAATTTAAATGAGTATGTTGATTTTTTTTTAATAATTATGCAGTAGTTTGGGGATATTTAGTTTAACATTTTGTCAAAAATACTTATCATAATCCGTGCGTGCACGGGATCTAATCTAGTTTTTACTTATTTATAACACCCTATCTCTTTTTGTTCTTTGCATGTTCTACTTTTAGTGTGCCAAAATGTGTGAATGTTTTTTTGTCGCAAGGTGCTTGTATAACCATATAAAATTAGGGTGTGGTTAAGAGTAAGACTAAGTTTAATTTTGTGATAAAAAAATGTGACATTGAAGATGAATTCTTTTTTTTTTTAACTGCCTCAATACTTGCTTTCATGTTTGATAGAGGAATTTAATTAAATTTTTGTTAACTTTTGGTTATCACAAACATTGGAATTTCCTTTTTTACAATGTGAAATAAAATAATCAGTTTTTAGAATTATTAGTATGTTTTTAATTAATTAAATTAAATTATAAACTTATTAAAGGTATTATAATCTATTTCATAGGGGCCATTTACTAAAATGATCGAGTTCCATTATAAAATAGAGATACATCATTTCAATTGCTACACAAGCCAATATGAAAATATTAGGAGAATGTTGACCCTGAATGTTTAATTGTGTAATACTACGTTGTAAAAATCATTAAAGTTTTTTTTTTTTTTTTTTTTGACAAGAGGACTAGCAAAGCCAAAAACAAACAACAAACCAACAAAAGGCAAACTAAGAACAACGAAAATAAAACTAAAGCCGGAGATGAAGCAGCTGACGACGACGAGCGGAAGTGGCCAAAACATGGGCAGGATAAACCAAGCGCCGTGAGCCCTTGCAAACAGAAACCCAGGCAAAACTGTGAAGGATAACACGCAAACGCTGAACAAGCCAGAGAATTGAGAGTGGACTAGAATTACCGCCAGACAGCAAACCAATCACCGTAGTGGAATCTGAAAACATAAGAACCTTAGTGAAGCCATGCCTAATCACTAGACCTGTCAAAAATCGACCTGACCCGAAAACCGACCCGAACCCGACCCGAAAATACTGGGTCCTGAACAAGATTTTGCGACCCGTAACCCGATTTTATCCGAACCCGAGCAACCCGAAAAGTAATGGGTCAAAACCCGACCGAACCCGTTTTGGACCCGACCGATTGAAAATCGTTGTATTTATAGTAATAAATGCGATTATGAGAAAATTTAAGCATAATAAACACGCTGTTTTTTACTATTATTGTGTGCAATATGATTTTAATTTGAATTATACGCCATTTTACGGTTGAATTTGACTAAATATAAACTTATGTAGGAAAATTTGTTAATTTGTGCCCATATTTTGTATATTTATCACCTAAATTAATGAAAATATAATGCGCGTTTTAAAATCTCTCAACCCGTTGGGTCGACCCGAACCCGAAAGTTCTGGGTCTTGAACAAGCATTTGTAAACCCGAACCCGAAAGTGACCGACCCGATCTAACCCGAACCGAAAATAATTTTTTACAACCCGACCCGACCGACCCGTTTGACAAGTCTACTAATCACCATCTGGAGACCCCATAAACACGCAGACAATTCTGCTTGAAGAGCGGAACCCATTACGCAAGCCTGAGCCCCCCCCCCCCAATCTGGTCTAACGAGATTGGGTCCTGAAGAACCCACCCAAGACCTGCATTATTAGAAGCAGACATCCAAGCACCATCCGAAATAAGAATAACATCTGCCTGGGAAAACCCTGGCGGATACGACCCCTGAAGATGCTCGGAAAAAGACGAATCCAGCACCCGATTCCGATGACGACAGATAGAGATATCCCGATGACGAAGAGCGCGAGCCTCAGAACAACGAAGATTCCAACCAGCCAAAATAGAAAGAAACGCACCAGGATCCCACGCAACATTCCTAAAGCGAGCATGATTACGCAAAACCCAAATCGTCCAAAGCATAGAAATGAAACCATCCAAAAGTCCCTGAGGAGCTTTGAAAAGATTAGTAACAAACTGAACACACCAGTGTGTAAACGAATCCAAAGAAAAAGAAGGACAGAACAAACACAGAGGCTCCGCAGACCAAAACTGAAGAAGCAAAGGGCAATCCCTGAAAAGATGGACGGCTGTTTCCGGCTGTAGGTGACATAAAGAACAAACTGGATCAACCGGCATACCCCGTAGGCAAAGCAGTGCTGCCAAAGGCAAAGCGTTCCGGAGTAGCTTCCAAAGAAAAATCTTAAAACGCGGGAGGCCAGGCCCCAAAAGTGCTTCCACCAAGAAGAAGACGGAATAGAAGCCTCAGAAGCAACATTATGAGATTGTCGGAGAAGCATATCATACGCTGAACGAACCGAGAACTGTCCGTCAGGAGTAAATTTCCAATACATGAAATCATCCACCAAAGAAAACGGACGTTCCAAAGCCAGAATCTGACTAGAGATGTCATCCGTAAACAGCCGACGAACAACACCAACATTCCACGCGTAAGAACGCGGATCAAGTAATGAAGAAACATGGGTAGGTAACTCCAACCCATTGGCCGAGGGCTTGAAATCCACACGACCAGAAGACACCCAAACATCCTGGAGAATATTAATGCGAGTTCCCGCACCAGGCTTCCACGCAATTCCCTGGTTCAAAACCTCAAACCCCTGGGCCAAACTCCGAAAACCCCATGACGGGCTAGACACTCTCAACGAAGGGGGATGAATAGCCAAGGCAGGATACCAAACCTGATAAATACGAGAGAGCAATAACTGGGGATGATGAACAATACGCCAGGCATGTCTTTGGCTTCCTCTTCGACTGTCCACCTTCCGAAAGGTATGGGGTTGAAAATATACATTATTTTGTTGTGAGTGAGCCCTAAAGTACGATAAAAAAATTACAGATACATGAGCGAAGATTCGAGCCTAAAACCTAAGGTATATAAATCGTCAATCTTAACTATTAGGCCAAAACCTCATTGATATAAAAATATATATTGTGTTTGTCCAAAAACAAAGTACAAAATAACATTTGTTTTTTATATATTAATGGGAAAACCAAGTTAATCAAAGTTAGTATATGAATAATAGAAAAATCAAAGTGATTAATTTATCTAGAAACAACCGGGTTAAATTAACTTCCATGTATATAAAGGTTACTATTATGTTACTCCTATTATATTTCAATATACTTCAGCACTTCCTCCTCTTCCTAAATATCGCACCATTTGGTTATTTATACTATTCACTCTATATCATTGATCATCTTTTATATTTCATACTAATACATAAGAAAAATTGTAGTCATGTGAGATCTTGTTAGATACAAATTGATATGTGGAGTATATAATGGGGCATTGGGGCTTACTATTTACCTCCCCATATTACTCAAAATCGCCCCATTATTTTATCCATATACCCTCCTTTATTTACCCCCTCATTCAACATTTACCATCCTCATTTACCCTCTTACCTTCCCACCACCGATGGCCAGCACCACCGCCACCACATCACCGGCGAAAAAATACGTAGTAATGTTTACATGACCGAGTCTACCGGTGGAACGTCGAATTTTTATTTTATTTTTGTTCGAATTTTTTTCCAGAAACTTATGCATTTTTAGCTTGTACCATGGTACAGAATTATGAATTTTAAGCTTGTACCATGCATGGTACAGACTTATTAGTTTTTAGCTTCGACCATGGTATAGACTTATGCAGTTTAAGCTCGTACCATAGACATAACTTAAAATTAATAAGTCTATGCCATGATGTGAGCTTAATAGGCATAAGTCTATATTATTTAAGGTTTTGATTTGCTGTTGAATTTGATTTAATCTACTTATTTTGGTCTATAGTATTTAAGGTATAGACTTATAAATTTTTAGCTCCGACCATGGTATAGACTTATGCAATTTAGACTCGTACCATGGCGTAGACTTATGAATTTTAAGCTCCGTCCATGGTACGAGCTTAATATGCATAAGTCTATACCATGTTCGAAGCTAAAAACTCATAAGTCTGTACCATGGTACAAGCTTAAAATTCATAAGCTTGTACCATATCATGGTACAAGCTAAAAATGCATATGTTTCTAAACATTTTTTCGGAAAAAAAAGTAAATAAAAAATTCGACGTTCCATCGGTAGACTCGACCATGTAAACATTACTACGTAATTTTTTGCCGGCGATGTGGTGGCGGCAGTGGTGGCGGTGGTGTTGGCCATCGGTGGTGGACGGAGGTGGGAAAGTAAGAGGGTAAATGAGAATGGTAAATGTTGAATGAGGGGTAAATAAAGGAGGGTATATGGGCAAAATAGTGGGGCGGTTTTGAGTAATATGGGGCGGCTTTTAGCGCTCCACTATATAATTTCTAAATATCGACTTTATAATTTTTATTTATATATAGTAATTATAGATATTTAGAGTCAATGTAACGTGCTGGAGGAGCGTAAAGTCAACCATATTGTAATATTTAAGGAGCGAAGATAATAAATAAAATAAAGTATTACTTCGTATGTAGTACTCTCTTTGTCTCTTTTTGTTCTTTACGTTTGATATTTTGCACTCGTTTTAATAACTAATTAATGTGCATTGAGATTCCTCTATTTTTTATTTAAACAAAGAAAATTACGTTTATTTATAATGTTTTCACTTTTATCAAAATTTTGATGTTGATAAAATGAGAAAATCTAACGTGCCAATGGAAAAACGTGAGAGATTAAATGATACAATGAATTTATTTGGTTAAAATAATCATTTGGCACAAATTTTGATAGAATATTAAAGCATTTATTCGATAATACAAAAGAAAATGTAAAGCAATTACTTATATATTTTCCTCTTATTTTACTTTCATTAATTCCACTTTCTCCATATTCCTTGTTTATTCTTTTAACTTCCCGGTCCTTTCTGGTTTGATTGGTCACAATGGCAATCTCTTATGACGATTCATGTTAGCCGACCCCAAATCATTTTGGGACTAATGCTTTGTTGTTATTGTTGTATTTTGTTTTTGCAATGATAACATGAAACAATGGTTAAAGCTTTATTATTAAAGTCAATGACAGGGGTTCAAACCTTACGCAAACCATGATTAGCATTATTTCATGTATATGAAAATTACATGGAGCGAACGACCCGTAAACAGAGTGCCACGTGTCACGTATAATTTCTTATAGACGCAAATTAATATATAATAAAGATTAGAAAAGAAGGTCAGTAAAGTATTATTTTCATTTCAAAAGAGGGTCAAAAGAACCGAAAGCCCCTGATCAAACTTTAGTTTAATAACTTAGCACTTAGGTGTCCACGTAAAATATCGTAATACCCTTACAAAATTTTTTTTTTTTTTTTTAAAACGTTGGAACATTACTTGCGTATAATCAAATCAGATTTTTGAAAATATCGGCACGCATCGCGTGCATTGAATACTAGCTACTCCTTCCTTATTTATTTAAAAGATACACTTTGACTGACACGTAGTTTTAGGAGAATGAGTTGAATTTATTAAAATAAGCTGAAAGTGGAGTATTGAATTACTCCGTATTATTCATTATAAAAAATTGACAGTGAGTGAATTATTTATTGTAGTAAAAAGTATGTGAGTAAGTGTGAGGACCACAAGAGGGAGACAAAAATTAATATAATTGAACGTGAAAATCATGAAATGCCAAAAAATAAAAGTGTATCTTTTAATAAAATACGACCGAATAAGAAAAATGTATCTTTTAAATAAATATGGAGGGAGTATTTATAATAGATGAGTACATTTAAGGAGATAGAAAACATATTATTAGGGGAAAATTTATAGACAAAATATATTAGTGGTAAATGTTATGTTGTATGTTACTCGGACTATGATATTAGTGTCAAACAAAAAACGTTGAAGTATATTGTGAAAGTTTTAAATGATTTAGCCAAAATGAAGTGGTTTGAGTGACCAACTGTCAGGGCCGGTGAAGAGGCTGTACATCTAGTGCAACCGCACGGGCCCTCGAAAGTTTTGGGGCCTCAAATTTTACAAATTTTAAATAATGTTAATTTTCTGCATAATAATCATTGTATTTGCTTTGGAGGAGCGGTAAAGATTTTTTTTAAAGCAAACTACGGAGATTATATTAGATTAATTTATAAGATCACATTGTTCTTACATAGTGAAAATAATATATTACTTTCGTTATTATCTAGATCTGAAGTAGGACGGAACTTGGCCCACCAAAAACCAACAAAGTTCCTCCGCATTTAAGCCCAATCTACCATACATACAAAAGTTAGTACCTACATCAAAAGGGATCCCTTGAAGATCAGATTTGAACATGTCTAAGCCCATGAAACTTAACCTAAACCCATTAGTTGTCATTTGCTTCACGAATCATACCTCTTGTTGTGACTACCGAAGCCTTGTCTTTTTCATAATTCTCCATAACTGCTAAAGGTGGATCAAAATGAGATTTATGACCCATAGCCATGTCCATTGCAATAGCAGCCAAACCATGCGCCACTCAGGCCCGGTGGTGGGCCTGTGCATCATGGTCAACAGCACAGGGCCACCCAAAAATAAAGGGCCCATTTCGAAAAGTCCAATCACCTATTATAAAAAAAAATAAAAAAAAATTAAAATGCTCTTAATCTTAGCAAATTGAAACAGACGTTCGGACTTCATACATTCAATTCAAGTTCTAGGAATTCGGAAATCACGGGCTTCACGTCATTGGAAATCAATCACCTCACCAACTTCCCAAATTTAGTTTTCCTACTTTCCTTCCTCAAGATTCAATCTTCATAACTCCATTCAATCACCATGATTATCTCCCCTAATTTAATTTTCTTTCCTATTCCAAATTCTCAATTCCAAAAATATTATTTTCAAATTTCAACTGAAATTTCACATCTGATTTTTTAGATATTCAATTTGACCGAAAAAACAAAGATTTTGCTATCAATGGAACCGATTTTTTGGCAACAAACGGTTAGATTTTTACCCTTTAAATTCTTCTACTAGTTTCAAACAAATCATCAATTTCATTCCAAGAAAAAAAAATCGAATTGGGGATTTAGGGATTTGTTGAAGATGAAGAACAAGATTCACAGAGGCAAAAGCATTTTCGAATTTATCAAATCAATAGTTGTTTTCTTCTTAATTTCGTTATTTTACAATTGAATTTCCGATATTGTGAGGGGGTCGAAAAAGCACGAGGCTAATGCGTGACCTCGTCCCTCGTGGGTGTGACGCTTCTTTTTGTCAAATCAAGTGTAATTGGATTTCCTGTGAGTTTACACCCAATTGACTAGTAATATAGGAGTCGCCATTCAGTTTTTAACGACAATGAGAAAAACTGACAAAACCCGGTTATCGTGACATAAAGGGAGTGCAATTATGTTTGACCACGACGGCCGTAGGTTCCCTTGTGATCCATGGTGGTGGGGATCACTCAACGTACACCCGCAGGGTAGAGATTAAGGGTTCGGGGGACTGTAACTACCGAGAGGAGTACTCGCTCTTCGATAACTCCAGAGGCAGGATATCCTTACTAGCTCAGCATAAATAATTGAAGGGACATGCGTTAACTATTAAACTAATCTGAGTTGATTTTAACAATATGCAACATATAGTACTAGATCGAGCGCGATTATCTAATTTAGATTGTTTTAAGGGACCTAGCATGATAATCCAATTTCCCAAAAATATCATATTTATTAAGCGTGATCGAACAATTAGATTTTAGTTAGTTTATGTAATACCCCGAATTTTTAAAACTCGATTAATTATGCTTAATTATTTTTATTTAACTTAAAATCATTTTAAGTCCTAAATTCGAACTTTATTTTAATTAACGAAGTTTTATTTCGCTTGAATTTTTAATATTGTTACACGATTTCTTTTTCAGTTTATAATTTAATTTCAAATTTACGAGCTTGAGCTATTCTTTAAATATTAATTATTTCGTAATTTATTTTGAAAATCGAATAATTTCGAAACGTTCTTATTATATTCGGAAACTAAATTTATTTTTCGTTAAGGATATTTTTTTTTTATAAAGAATTATTTTAAAACTTGATTTTAATTAAACATTTCTATTTTTATAAATTTCTGAAAATTACAACAATTTCTGAATTTTTTTGCCTAATATTGTGAAATTACGAAAATGCCCTCAAGGAACCAAAAATTCACTTTTTCCCTCTTCCCTTGCTCTCCACGTATAAACCAGGAAGGAAATTTCCTTCCCTCCTTCCCTCAATTCTGTCCAAATTCAACCCCTTGGACCCCAAGTAAACTTTTCAATATTGATATACAAATTGCATTTCCATTTCAGGAAATTCAATCAAAAACAAATTCTGATTTTCAATTCTCCTCCTCCTCTCTGCTTCGAACCATCACCACCATTAACCACCACAACAGCCACCGACCACCACCATTCCCACCACTGTTCGACCACCACCCCAGCACCACTCGGCCAGCCAGAAACACCACCGCACCTCACCGCACTTCCCTTTCCCCCTCCTCGAAGCACCGCACTCCCCTGTTCCTTTCCCCTCCTCCTCTGCCTCGTTGCACCACCACCGTCGCGCTCCACCACCTCCAGTCACCCTCCTCCTCTCTCCGGCCAACCTCCGTCTCAAAACCTCGGTGCTCCGCCCTTATATCCTCCCAAGACCCGAACCCAGTGCCACCCTCCTCTCCCCTCAACCTCCCCTGCTTCCTCCCTTTGCTTCGCACTCCCTCCCCCTTCCCTCGCCTGTACCACCACCGCACAAACCACCATAACCGTCGCCTCCGGCGCGGATTTGCGCTGCTGCGCCGCCCAGCTCAGTCATCCTTCCCTCCCTTCTCTCCTCCTCTCCTTCGTGCCCCTGCTTCGCACTCCCTCCCCTGTTCTTGCCTGTTTTCCCAGGAAACCGAGAACAAAAAAAAAAATAAGAAAGAGGAATCCAATTCCTAATTTTATAGCCTTGACTTTTATCTTCCCTCAAACCCAATTTTAGGTTGGGCCATTTCTCAATTTGGGCTTTTTGGGTGATTTAAGGTTGATTTATAATTATCAGATTTTAACATATCAATGCCTATGATTTAATAAAATGATTAATTACTAATAAAATGTTTATTATTTTTCAGGTTTTATTATCGATTTTACGAAAATAAGTTACTAGTTTTATTTATTAAAAACGGAATTTAAATAATATTTTCATGAAAACCGGTTTTATGAAATATAAATATATATATTTCGATTAAAATTTCATTCAATAATAATATTTTCATTAAATTTCAAAATTATACTTTTTATTAAAATTCGTTAATTAAATTCTTTATTTATAAATTTATGATTTATAAAATATTGATTTTAAATTATTTATCGTCGTAATACTAATTCAACAAATTTAATATTTTGAAAGAAAGCGGACTTGGAGCTCAGGAAGAACGATCCATCAGACGGGAAATATAAAACTACGGTTGAGGTAACGGCTATTGCTAGTACCCGCAATTCCCTTATAAATGTGATTATGAAATTACAACGTATGATTGATTTATTAAATGAATGTTTTGACATGTTTTATGAATTGCGGGAAATGAAATATGATTTTATTGAATAATTTATTTTAATATGATTTGATGGAATTATTCCTTATTTTATGATTGATTATAAAATGCTATGATGATTGATTGAATTTCTTATAAAATGTTCTTTATAAGAAACCAGGAAAGAAAGGATGTTTGATCTTATGATCCAAAGGAATTATGTTACTTCAACTGAAGTAAAAAGACTAAAATGTAAAATTAAACGAAACATGATAAATGAAAGTGAAATTCCTAGTCCGTTTGGCAGTATATGTTCACAGGTTACGATTCTCGGTCATGCATGTACCCATGGGGCATCCGCCCATTGAGCCAAGGCTCTCATGTTTTCGGGCCAAGGCCCCATGTTTATGGACAGCGGTCCATCGTGGAAGACGTTCCACCATGTCATACTTGCCACGACTAGCATGTGCACCCTAAAGTTGAAAATGAATTAAATAAAGGACTTTATAAAATATTTTACATTATTCTATTCTCCCTGTGTTATTAAATAAAATGAATTGAAATGAATTTACGTTGCTAGAATAGTTCGTTACTGAGTCTTCGGCTCACCGTTATTTTGTTTTCTGTTTTAGGTACCGCTGGGAACGATGGGAACGAGTAGTGGCGAGGATTTCACTTTAATAATTCCCACCTAGTTTATGCCTTAAGTTTTAATAGTTTAATTAAAGACTTTTAGTAAGTTATGTACTTTTATTTTGAGAATATAAAGGATTATTATACTAATTGGAGGTTTTTATGGCTTATGTATGATGTTGCCTTGTAATTTTCAAAAGAGAATTACGGCAGGTAATGTCCCGACCAAATTAGGTTAATTCCGCTGCTAAGTATGCTTTAATAAGTGATTTAGAGGTCGGGGCGTTACAGTTTGGTATTCACAGCAAAGGTTCTGGACCATAAGTGCTAAACCTTACGGGTTTTTGCGCATAGTAGAATTCAATAGGCTTTAAGCAAAGAGTTTTAAGGAATAAGTTAAAAAGAATATGTTAAAATCAAGTCAAGTTAAAATGAAATGAGTGTGAGCGTAGGAACGCACGGGATAAAAGGGATTCATTTCTTATGTTATTGATGTTTTCTTGATTAAATATGTTATGCGAAATATCGATTATCGAACTTACCAACGATGCCACGAACGAAGCTCACAACAAAGCGCAACATTCACGATAACGTCGCTCACAATGAGGTTTCCTACGTTGATTTCTATGACGAGCAATCTATAGTAGACCCCAAGGAGATGATGGAACGATTAAGAACTGCAAGTACGTTGTCAGCTGAAGTGGTCAAGATTCTCGAAAAACGAAAGTCACTAATGCAAACGAAATTGCGTCACTAATCACCCTCGAATCCACCAATCTATGATCGCAAGCCAATTCAATGGAACTTGAAGACTAGGTCAATCATATGGATCAACTACTCGAGATTTTCAAAATACTCTAACGAATGGAATTGAATATTGTGCTAAAACGAATACTTTTTATTTATGTCAAGGAAAAGATTATTTCGTTAAAGAATGTCCTAAACCACCTCCAACGAATATCGGAACATCAACCTCGACCAATCATGAACGAAGCAACAACAATGCTAAATCCATCACGCTCGTCAACATACGTAAGAGATTACATGATAAAGGACAAAGATGACGCCAACGCCGATATTATTTTGATTTAGCTCTCTCTCGCTTTAGAATCGAACTTCCCTGGATTTTATGTTTACCGTCACATGTCATGTTATGAGTTTTTCTATCTTAGATAAACTAGGCAAAGTTTAAGCATTTCCTTGGAAGAAGTTAAGTTAAGCACGGTGCGAACTCAAAGATTTTGTGGATATGAATTGTTTTGAGGAATTTTCATGGTTATGAAATCTTTAAGGATAGAATAAATATTATAGTACCAAACGAGACCAAGGATGTATTTCATGAGTGATGGATCACTAATTAAGTTGAGGTTATTTTAGGTTTAAAGTGTTCAAAGTTATGAATGATATTGATTCTAGGGTTACCTCCCCGTGTTAGTCATGACGAATACATTAATGTTTATGAGTACTAAAGTCTATTATCTAGAAGATGATTGGTATGCCTTATGCCTCTATTAAGGAAGCTAAGGAGTTATACAGAAAAGTTATGAACCCAACATAAGTTATGATAAAGGACCTATTTGAGTTGACACATGAATAAGATCTTGAGGATTTTACCAAAATAAAGCTATCAAGAATTAGTCTGTCAATAAGGTTAAAGGATAGATTACCGAAAGAGCATGAGTTTGTATGTTTATAAGTGGCGAATCACCAATTAAATTAAGGTTATTCAAGGTTTAAAGCGTTCAAGTTATGATTGATTTATGAGTTACTTTTCCGCACCCTTCATAATGATTGTTTTGTGGTTGTAGGTACCTAAGTGTGTATTCATATATGTTAAGGAAGCTAAGCTAGAACTTTTAAAAGTTATGAAAGAATATGATTTATGGTGAAAAGATGAAATTGAATGTACACATGAAGTTCTGAGAATTATACCAAAACAAGTAATCAGGAATTAGTATGTCAGTTACGTTGATGGTATTCTTGGTTTACCTTTTCGCGCCTTTAATAGGGAGTATTTTTGTGTATTTATTTAAAAGGATACTTGATAATCTCCATAAAGGAAGTTGAACTAGAGAATGTAAGGTTTTGCAAAAATGTTATGAGGAAAAGTACGATTTATGGCGAGGACATGAAATTGAGGTTGCATATAAAGCATTGAAATAAGTTATCAAGAATTATGTCTATCAGGTTGATGATATTAATGAATGTTATGAAATTCGAAAAGAGTTATGAATGATTGAGGAATGAAATGGAGTTGAGAATAGAAATTGACAAAATGACATGTTTGTAAAACCAGGTAGGATGAACTAAGTTTTCTAGAAGCTAGATTGTTTATGATAAAGGAATGCTTGATGGCTTAACATTCTTCGCAAAATATGAGATTTTTCGACCTAAGGATAAGTAACGAAGTCATATGTCTAACGATATATTTCTAGTCACGTGATTGGATTCGAACCCCTGCAACGATCGCAGTTAACGAAGTCACTCAACATAGACGAAAGACTGGAGATCGAAATCAAAACGAAACGAATAAAGAAAGACAACGACAAGATTCCTGCAGCAAAGAGGCTCAAGAGCAAAACGAAAACGCAATATGTCCAAATAATCGCCTAAAAACGATATGATTTACGAATCACGATGTTTTATGAATAAGGTTAATTAATGATGAAAATTTTGGAAGCGATATGCGCTAATTGAGTCTCAAACTAAGATGTGTTACCATCACTAGTATATGAATATTATGCTTATGTTAATTGTGCACGTTTCAATTAGGAATTATTTCTTTATGATATGCTTTATGGATTATGTTTGCGCTGGCATGATTGTGTTGATAATAACTAATGGTTATACATGGAAGCCGTCTCCAATGGAAGTTCTCCCGAGCTCAGAGTACGAGATTATTATTATAATAAATAACTTTTACAACTATTTGAGTCTTGCAATTGATAGATAAATATTTATTTTCATTATATATACATATATTTTCAGAATTATAATTTTGCATTAAAAACTACTGTTTTGGTGGAAAATATTTTCAAACAGGATCTCGCAAAGTAAAATAGGAGCCTAGTCTATGCTAACAAGTTTGCCCCTTTTTTCGTTCTTTGCTCCTCGATCCTATTATATGAAATCAAGTGGAGATACGAAAGACGATAGCGAAATGTAATTGACCTTAATGACGATTAAGGATCAATATATAGTTTTGCCCCTTTTGCATTCTTTACTCTTCGATTCTAGGTCTCGAGTTGAAGCGGAGTCCTAAAAGATGATGGCGGAACGAAGGCTAGACATTGTCGGGATTGAAATAAAATTGTGAGATCTTGGTTTTAAAATAAAACATCATGCCTTTATTCAAGCGTTTTCAATTTTCAGCAATCATTTTATAAATCTAATTTTTCAAGTTTCGAGGACGAAACTTTTTCTAAGGGGGTAAGAATGTAATACCCCGAATTTTTAAAACTCGATTAATTATGCTTAATTATTTTTATTTAACTTAAAATCATTTTAAGTCCTAAATTCGAACTTTATTTTAATTAACGAAGTTTTATTTCGCTTGAATTTTTAATATTGTTACACGATTTCTTTTTCAGTTTATAATTTAATTTCAAATTTACGAGCTTGAGCTATTCTTTAAATATTAATTATTTCGTAATTTATTTTGAAAATCGAATAATTTCGAAACGTTCTTATTATATTCGGAAACTAAATTTATTTTTCGTTAAGGATATTTTTTTTTTATAAAGAATTATTTTAAAACTTGATTTTAATTAAACATTTCTATTTTTATAAATTTCTGAAAATTACAACAATTTCTGAATTTTTTTGCCTAATATTGTGAAATTACGAAAATGCCCTCAAGGAACCAAAAATTCACTTTTTCCCTCTTCCCTTGCTCTCCACGTATAAACCAGGAAGGAAATTTCCTTCCCTCCTTCCCTCAATTCTGTCCAAATTCAACCCCTTGGACCCCAAGTAAACTTTTCAATATTGATATACAAATTGCATTTCCATTTCAGGAAATTCAATCAAAAACAAATTCTGATTTTCAATTCTCCTCCTCCTCTCTGCTTCGAACCATCACCACCATTAACCACCACAACAGCCACCGACCACCACCATTCCCACCACTGTTCGACCACCACCCCAGCACCACTCGGCCAGCCAGAAACACCACCGCACCTCACCGCACTTCCCTTTCCCCCTCCTCGAAGCACCGCACTCCCCTGTTCCTTTCCCCTCCTCCTCTGCCTCGTTGCACCACCACCGTCGCGCTCCACCACCTCCAGTCACCCTCCTCCTCTCTCCGGCCAACCTCCGTCTCAAAACCTCGGTGCTCCGCCCTTATATCCTCCCAAGACCCGAACCCAGTGCCACCCTCCTCTCCCCTCAACCTCCCCTGCTTCCTCCCTTTGCTTCGCACTCCCTCCCCCTTCCCTCGCCTGTACCACCACCGCACAAACCACCATAACCGTCGCCTCCGGCGCGGATTTGCGCTGCTGCGCCGCCCAGCTCAGTCATCCTTCCCTCCCTTCTCTCCTCCTCTCCTTCGTGCCCCTGCTTCGCACTCCCTCCCCTGTTCTTGCCTGTTTTCCCAGGAAACCGAGAACAAAAAAAAAAAATAAGAAAGAGGAATCCAATTCCTAATTTTATAGCCTTGACTTTTATCTTCCCTCAAACCCAATTTTAGGTTGGGCCATTTCTCAATTTGGGCTTTTTGGGTGATTTAAGGTTGATTTATAATTATCAGATTTTAACATATCAATGCCTATGATTTAATAAAATGATTAATTACTAATAAAATGTTTATTATTTTTCAGGTTTTATTATCGATTTTACGAAAATAAGTTACTAGTTTTATTTATTAAAAACGGAATTTAAATAATATTTTCATGAAAACCGGTTTTATGAAATATAAATATATATATTTCGATTAAAATTTCATTCAATAATAATATTTTCATTAAATTTCAAAATTATACTTTTTATTAAAATTCGTTAATTAAATTCTTTATTTATAAATTTATGATTTATAAAATATTGATTTTAAATTATTTATCGTCGTAATACTAATTCAACAAATTTAATATTTTGAAAGAAAGCGGACTTGGAGCTCAGGAAGAACGATCCATCAGACGGGAAATATAAAACTACGGTTGAGGTAACGGCTATTGCTAGTACCCGCAATTCCCTTATAAATGTGATTATGAAATTACAACGTATGATTGATTTATTAAATGAATGTTTTGACATGTTTTATGAATTGCGGGAAATGAAATATGATTTTATTGAATAATTTATTTTAATATGATTTGATGGAATTATTCCTTATTTTATGATTGATTATAAAATGCTATGATGATTGATTGAATTTCTTATAAAATGTTCTTTATAAGAAACCAGGAAAGAAAGGATGTTTGATCTTATGATCCAAAGGAATTATGTTACTTCAACTGAAGTAAAAAGACTAAAATGTAAAATTAAACGAAACATGATAAATGAAAGTGAAATTCCTAGTCCGTTTGGCAGTATATGTTCACAGGTTACGATTCTCGGTCATGCATGTACCCATGGGGCATCCGCCCATTGAGCCAAGGCTCTCATGTTTTCGGGCCAAGGCCCCATGTTTATGGACAGCGGTCCATCGTGGAAGACGTTCCACCATGTCATACTTGCCACGACTAGCATGTGCACCCTAAAGTTGAAAATGAATTAAATAAAGGACTTTATAAAATATTTTACATTATTCTATTCTCCCTGTGTTATTAAATAAAATGAATTGAAATGAATTTACGTTGCTAGAATAGTTCGTTACTGAGTCTTCGGCTCACCGTTATTTTGTTTTCTGTTTTAGGTACCGCTGGGAACGATGGGAACGAGTAGTGGCGAGGATTTCACTTTAATAATTCCCACCTAGTTTATGCCTTAAGTTTTAATAGTTTAATTAAAGACTTTTAGTAAGTTATGTACTTTTATTTTGAGAATATAAAGGATTATTATACTAATTGGAGGTTTTTATGGCTTATGTATGATGTTGCCTTGTAATTTTCAAAAGAGAATTACGGCAGGTAATGTCCCGACCAAATTAGGTTAATTCCGCTGCTAAGTATGCTTTAATAAGTGATTTAGAGGTCGGGGCGTTACAGTTTAACAGTTCATAAAAGGGCGAGGAAAGAAATTAAACCATGGAAAAGGGACACATTACGACGCACCCTTGAGAGGTGCGTCACGGTTCTCAGAAAACTAACCACTTTGACTTTGCTATTTCTCCTTTTATTTAACGAATCTCAAATTATGGGACAGGATACGTTCTGTTCGATTTATGGATCGATAGCGACAGAACGCGTGATCGGTTTTGCAGCGTGAGGCTTAGGCTTAGGGGTTCAGAGTCAATACTCAGAAATATAATTGTGTGTTGTTTTCACGTCGAACTTAAGGCCCTATTTATAGAAAAGAGTTCGTGGAAAGATAGAATTGTAGAACTCTAATCCACGAGGAATCAGGAAAAAAACACGTACCAGGTATTTTCAGCGCCCAGTGCTGGGCGTCAAAGATTCCGGCGCCCAGCTCTGGGCGTTGAAAATAGGATCCAGGCAATTTCAGCGCCCAGGGCTGGGCGTTGAAATTGCTGTTTGGGCCGTTTCTTTGTCAGATTCAGACTCTTAGAATCCAGAGCGTATGAGACTTAATCGAGTCTTTTAGTGCGTATTAATTTTATGACGGGATGCGTCTGGGCCCGTTACGAACTCTAGGCTCGTTAGGATTTCAATCAATACGTGACTCTTATTTTCGAATCGTATTAGGAATAGGATTCTCTCGCAATTTCTATCTCATTTAGGATTTATGTTGGAGTGCAACACCTAATTCTGACAGGTTTCTATCTTTTATGACTTGCCACTTTTAAAAGCTACCCATTACGACAGTTACTATTTTTAGCAGGTTTCCATAAACAGCAGGTTTCTTTAAATAGCAGGTTTCGGGTGAAATGAAAAGGGTGGTTGAGATTCGTTATTTTATAGGAGATGCGTTGTCAAGTGGAGATTTATGTTCTCATCATCGAACCTTCCCTTTCGGGAATGGGGACAAAAGTAGGTGTCTACAGTTAGCCCCCACTTTGATTGAGTCTTGGAGTAAGACGATGGTCAAAGTATTAGACGGAGTGCGTCACACAAGCCATGGTGACCTGTTTTTTGCGAGGGTCTCACGAGCCCCCGAGTGATAACATTTGACTTAAGGGTCATCACTTGAAGTGTTGACATATCCCTCATGTGTCATTGGGATTTGTCAACGGATAGTATAGAAACTCCCTCACTTTGTCATTGGAAGTATCTAAAGGTGCGTAGAAACTCCCTCACTTTGTCATTGGGAGTAGCTACAGATGTTTTTGAAATCAAAGCTATAAAGTGTAATTGGGCCTGGCCAAGCCCAACCACGAGGTAAAAATGTTTTTAAAGATTCTCATTTTCAGGGCTAGCTAAACGAGAAAACCCCCTTGTTTTTATGGGACGTATAACAAAGGTAAATCCAGCACATCGTTCTCTTTTTTTTGGAAAAAACGGAAAACCAATATTTTAATTTTTGAAAAAAATGGAAAACTACTCACATCGCTTTTTTGGATAAACGGAAAACCAACAGCTACTCACATCGTTCTTTTTATTTGGAAAAACGGAAAACCAAAAGCTACTCACATCGTTCTTTTTTGGAAAAACGGAAAACCAAAAGCTACTCACATCGTTCTTTTTTGGAAAAAACGGAAAACCAGAAAAAGTTATCGCTGCAGCGACTAAGGACCTGCGCGGTTAGTGGCGCAGACCCCGCCGGCTAAAGATGGCGAGCCTGTCCGCTAAGGGTGGACATCCCGTCCGATAGAAGTGGACGAATCTGTTTTTGAAATTTGAAAATAAGGACCTACGCGGTTTGTGACGTAGACCCCGCCGGCTGAAGATGGCCAACCTGTCCGCTAAGGGTGGACGCCCTATCCGATAGAAGTGGACGAGTATGTTTTGAAGTTTGTTTGCTTTTTTTGAAAATAAGGACCTACGTGGTTTGTGACGTAGACCCCGCCGGCTGAAGATGGCGAGCCTGTTTTTGTTTTGAAGATTTTATATATTTTTTTTCATTTTCGAAAATTGAGGACCTGCGCGGCTAGTGACGCAGGCCCCGCCCGCTGAAGATGGGCGAGCCTTGTCCGCTGAGGGTGGACGTCCCTGAATTCGTTTTTTCAATTTGGAACTCGCGTGGTTCGTGACGCGATCTTGCCCACTGAAGATGGGCAAGTTCCTATTTCTTTTTGTTCATCGTGATTTCTTTTGAGAATTTCTTTTCTTATTCATTCTCGCAGGAGCGAATTCTTTCGAGGGATGCTCGGATTTAGTTACAACCTGAATGTGGGCTGACAACGTGCTTAGACGGACCATTGTCTTGTGGTCATCATCTTTCATGGTTTTGAGCTAGTTTTTACGGCTCAATTTTTCCACTACTTGGGTCCTTGATTAGGGGACTATGTATAAGTGTCAATGGCGACCTTTGTCTTGAGGTCGTAAACCGGTTTTATTTTTTGAGACATCCAAACACGGGACTTCGTACAGCGTAGTCTGGGAATATTGTTTTAACTTTGCATAATATGTATGTTCTTTCGAGCCCCCAAGCATTTGTGCTTGGCGGTCAGTTTTTGTCAAAGAGGTTCTTTGGGGATACGCATTTTGTAATGTCCTTGATTGTGTTTGGGATCGTGCTCGTAAGTGCGAGCGATCTTCTTAGTGGTGTGCTACTCTTGACAAGGTCGTGAGGTGCTACTTTCAGTAAGGAAATCGGCAATATTCGAGTCGAATGGATGCGGCAGGGCCCATTAGAAGTTAGGGCTTTTTTGAGCCTGGGTTCATTTTCGGCGCCCAGGCCTGGGCGTTGAAATAATTCACGCCCAGGTGGGGCGTTGAAAGTGTTGTTTGGGCTGGTCTTCTGATGACACAGTTGGCCTCTTGTTCATTCGTTTATTTCACTTGGAAGTTCTATGTATTCTCTTTTCTTTTGTTTTTAGAACGTGATGACTTTCTTAAGAAGCCGTAGCCGATTGGTGGACTACGGTGCTTGTCGCTTTAGGGCCCGAGGAACATACCTTGAGGCGTAAGACTTTGACCGCTCTTGTTGTTGTATATTTTTCCTTTTGAACGCGTTCGTGAATGCTCGATACTTAGAATGATGATATGTATGTGCGAACGAGCGTTCATAGAATGGCCGTTGTGTGCGGTTCCATTAATCAGTTCGCTTGAATCATTTTTTTTGAGCAATGACTGATTTTGAATAGTTTGCTTAGAAGCTTGATAGGGTTCAGGCCCATTCATGAAGTGGGCTCAAACACCGTGCCCTTTCGATTGTTCAAACATTTGCTTCGAGATTTTTTTTTAATTTTGCTATGGTCGTTTCGTAGCTTGGAGCCCCCAAGTATGCATGTTGGGATGCTTCCTTTTGGCGTACGATTTTGTAGGTTTTTTGAGAAAGATGCCTTGGGGTTCCGCTCGTGTAGGTGCGAGCTATCCCTTCCGTGGTAGGTGATGTTTTGCTACCTTTAATCCTTAATGTAGAAGTCGTGTGGCTTGCATTTTGAATTTGGACGATAAGTAATCTTTGCCTCTTTTACACATGCTCTTTGGTCGTGCCTACATTAGTGCAATATGCCTTACTCTTCTTTTAGACTTGTACCGTGGGACGGTTGAACTTATGGTGCGACGTAGGCTTGTGTGGCCTAACGGCGTGTCTTAGAACATTCCTCCAGGTGTTGGGATATTATTATTTTTTGCATTGGAGTACTTCATCATGCCTCGTTCAGGTATTCGAACAAGTGTAGCATCTTCTGCGTGGGTTTCCACGGCTTATTACTTCGTTCGATGCGAGGATTCATAGGTGTTTCTTCCCTTTTTTTTTATCTGGGCAAAACTTGGCTAGCAGAAAGATTCAGCGCCCAGGCTGGGGCGTTAAAGACATCGGCGCCCAGCTCTGGGCGTTGAAAATGATTTCTGAGTATATTTTGACAGTTCTCATCCTTAATTTTTTTCTTCCGCTTTTGCTTTGGAACGAGGTAGACTGTGTAATGGGCGCTTGTAGGGTGAGCGTTATGTGCAGTAGTTTGATCGGAGTGTTGGTGACTCGCGATTTTCAGTTACCCTTGTTAGTGGGGTGACTTTATGTATTCTAAGTAGTGTTTAGAATTTGGGAGGGGTTGTAGCCATTCTAAGGTTCGTTTTACATGATCAAACCTTAGGATTGTGCCCCTATGACGTATGTATAGCATTAGCGTCGAGAATTTGCGATAAAATCGTCATTTCGAGCATTTTTAGAGTGTTTTTCTCAAGCCCCCAACTGTAGCTACGGGATTGGCTTGGTGCTATAATGCTTGGCATACGTTTTTATGCATTCATGGTGACATGGATCACGAATAGTTTGAACCAGACTCGTTTTAGTGCGAGGTACGTTCGAGTAGTGATTTTGCTACTTCTCTTGTAAATGTCGTATTGTGCGACATTGCCATGGTCAAGGTAATCACATGTTGAAGTGTGCCTTGACCAAAAGCTAGGTGCCTTTCTTTACCCATAATCATATTTAGAAATATCTTTTTGACTCACTTGCAACGTCGAGATAAACGTATACTTAGATTAAACCAACGACACTTTGTTATGTTCGAAAAAGTCTTTGAAAATTATTTGAAAATTATTTAAAATCCGAGTCCTACTGTGTACAATCCGAGGTGTCCTAAGTAGGTTGACTTATAGAAGGGTTCGTACAGGATTATATGAGTGAATCAAAATACTGTTACGATTTTTGGAATGCTGTCTAAGGATTTGCTGGAAGCCAGGGTGCAGGCGTCAAGATATTACTTGTGCCCGTTTGGCATATGCTTTTAGGCTTTTAGGGCCATCTTTTCCAGAATTGCGGGAATATAAACCGTTTTCAAATTGACTTAGCTTTACTTGGTGTATGTCTGCACAAAAGGTCAAGGTATACTTAGTTCTTTCCCTAGCTCTTTCATTTCCATTTTTAGCCCCCAATTGCTATTATGTCTTCCCATTAATGATGCTTTTTGATTTCGATTTTAGATGCCCATGTCATATGTCTGAGTAGGGTGGGCCTTGGTTAAGTGACAAGTCCTATTGACAATGTCTGTTTTTTTTCAAAGGGGATTAGCAAGCATTTGAATTACCATGGACAGGTGCCCTGAGATCGAAGGAACGATGGGGCAATGCCGTAGAACAATTCTCTTTATTGCAAGCTTACTGCCTTTACTACTTGTTGGCGATTATGACTGTGTCTAGTGGTGAAAGAAGGTTTTTAAGTGAGTTAGTTCGCTTTAGGGAGGGTCAAGTCGAGTACTTTAGAGGTCATGGACGCTTGCGCTAGCCCCCATTCAATTGAGGCAAATCGATCTTTTGAGTCTTGGCTAAGTGCCTAGGAGTGTGAGTGCTCCTTCTAGCAAGGGTACGTGCCCTTATTATTTTTCGATGTGTGCTCGTTGATTTTGGCATCTTGGTGACTTGGATTCTTCCTTTGACTTAAATTTTTCTTTCGACTTGGATTGCAAGTAATTAAATTTCAATAAGGGACTTCTATTTTTTTTCTTGTTTTTTCTATAGGCTTTAATATTTTTGCAAATTGGTTGGACCGAATCATGGATTGCCTACGTATCCGTATTAAATAGATTTAATTTGGAATCAGGTCTTGCGTAGTTCTTAGCCTAGAAAATGGTTTCTTAGAATGCCGAATTCGATAAGTATGTTCTGAGATGGAAACATATTATTTGAAACGGTAGAATAAGTGAAGTTTATTATTATTTTAATCTGCTGCCTTGCCGTAAGCCAAAAATTTGTTATATTTTTTTTTTTGAGTACATGTATTTTTTGGTGGTACGTATATCTGAATACGTGTTGTACCCCTCCAAGTGTTCGTTATTTTTCCGTGTATGTGCGGATAAAATGACGAGCACTTCTGAACAAAACTTGGCAGGCAGAGAGTTTCAACGCCCAGGTTGGGGCGTCAAAGTGTTCGGCGCCCACGTGGGCGCTGGAAATGTTTTCTGGGCGGATCTTTTTTGATGCGCTAAATGCTTCTTTTTCTTTTTAGACGAACTTTTAAAGGAGCTTTGCAAAGTTTGCTTTTTATTATTTATTATTTTTTTGTACTTTTCATTTGTCTTTTTTTTTATTTGTGACTCAAGACGCTTTGAAAGATGGGTTGAATGAGATAGGATAATTTGTATAGGTATTGTTTGAGCATGAGGATTACATCGACCAAGGCCAATGAATAGCATGGGGACGGCTCAAGGGTATATCGACAGGATGTATTCAAACAAGTTATATGGTCATTATGCTAATGGTGATGTAAGAGCAGGTTTTGGAAATAATGGGTATGACGCACGTGTCAATGGCCGTACGTGGTTTGCAGTTGATAACAAGTTCAAAAACAAGGGTCGAGGTAATGGTTTCTTGGGTTATGGAAACGAGAACATGGATGGGTTAAATGAGCTGAACAGGGGGCCCCAGAGCGAAGGCGTCTAAGAACATAAGGATTGGAAAGGGTAGACATCGTAGAATTTTATGATTTGGATTGTTTGACTCAATTCTTTTCCTTCGTTTACTTGGGTAAATTTCGCACTTTGGGAGGTATGGGTTAAGTATTTCATGGCTTGCTCTTTTCGCTCTCCCTTTTCTCTCTCTCTTTAAGTATTTCATGGCTCTTTTCGCTCTCCTTTTTCTCTCTCTCTTTAAGTATTTCATGGCTCTTTTCGCTCTCCCTTTTCTCTTTTTTTTTCTTTTTGCTTGGGATTTCTCCCCAACATAAATCCTTCAATTTTTTATTTGGGCTAAAAGGTAGATGGTTGTGGTCTTTGAGTCACGAGGCGAGACTGAGTGAGCCTCGTTTGGTAGGCCTATAGTGGACCTTTAACTTTAGTAGGCCTAGGGTGGACCTTTAGCTTTAGTAGGCCTAGGGTGGACCTTTAAATTGTCTTACTTTGCAAGCGTATTTAGTCGTTTCTTAAAATGTGCAAATAGCGTAGATTCAAAATGTTATTTTTACCTTATTGAAATTTAACGAAAGAATTACATCGAAAATAATTTTTTTTGTTTCTTTTCAGACTCCAGTTTCTGGGATTTAATTGGAAGTTGTGATTTAGACTCGAACTTTCATTAATTTTTCTGATTATAACCCGTGTATGAATACAAGGAGGTGGCCTAGACTCAAAATAATGGTGTGGCGTAAACCTATAACACTTGACCAAGCGACTCTCAGACTTAGGCTAATTGGACCATAACTTTCGTTGGTTGACACTTTAGATTTTAACCCTTGGGTGTTCATTTGTCATGTGCCATTTTGCTTAATGTTGGAAATGTAGTTAATTGGGGAGATCGGATTTTTATTTTTGCAAGACTAGAATCATTAGTGCGGCTTCTCTCTTAGTGTGTATTGCTTTACCCCAATGGTAGCCTTATGGCATGCCGATTTGGGTATTTTCATGGTTTGTCATGGAAAATCTTTTAGTCCGTACTTAGGAGTATTTAAAGGAGCGAGTGGCTCGAGAGGACTATGATAGTCGTGACCCAATGTGATCATAAGCCTTGAGGCCATTAATTTTTGCTAATGGTATTGACACCTTAGGTTCACTTTGGGGGTTGTGCGACCATGAGGAATGATTTTCGGAATGTGACTGTTTCCATTTTGCAAATACTATAGTATATTCTTTTTATTGGTGAGAGAGAGTATTGAGGCCGTAGACTCTTAGCAAGGGATGACAATTACATATGGGTGCTTATTGATTCAGATGTTAGGAAGGGAGACTCAATATGGTTTAACCTTTTAACTTGCAGAATGACACCAAGCATTAGGACCGATTCTATGGATAAGACAACTAAGACTTAGGATTTGGATCGTGAAGGAAATAATGCCCTTGGTCCAAGTATGCATTCTATGTTAAGTCTAATAAATGCGGTTCAGTATTAATTAACAAGTTAATAATTCAGTGAGATCAAGTGAGCTGAATGCCTAGCTAGAGGCCGCTTCAGTTCAAGTGGAATTAATGATATTAATCCACAGCTTACTCTTGACTGAACCCGTAGGGTCACACAAATAGTACGTAAACGGATCAAGTATTTAATAGCATTAAATACTCCATCTATGAATATTCGGAACCGACGGATCTTGGTTTCAGTGGGAGCTAAGATCGTCACAGGCAAGGAATGAATACTCCGGAAACGATGATATTGCCGGAAACGGAAATATGGATCGTATCGGAAATATAAATATTATCCAAGTCGTAGATGTTGCCGGAAACGGAAACATGGTACGTGTCGGAAAATATTATCGGAAATGGAAATATTTCCAGAATCGGAAATATTGCCGGAAACGGAAATATTGTCAGAATCGGAAATATTACCGGAATCGGAAAATAATTCCGGAAACGGAAATATTAAATATTTGTTCGAAACGGAAATTAATTCCGGAATCGGAAATATTAAATATTGTTCGTATCGGAAATGAATTCCGGAATCGGAAAATTTAATCGGAAGCGCATCGTACGAATAAGCATCGGACGAGGCCTGCCGGACGAGGCCCAGCACGAAGCCAGGCCATCGCCCAGCAAGCCAAGCGCGCCGCACAAACAGCCACGCCAGGCCCAGCGCAAGGCCAGGCCCAGCAGGCTGCGCGCAGCGCGCAGCGCGCACAGCGCGCACAGCACGCGCAGCGCACAGCGCGCACAACGCGCACAGCGCACAGCGCGCACAGCGCGCACAGCGCGCACAGCACGCGCGGGCGCTGAGTGGGCTGCTGCTCGCGCGCACGCATGGGGCCCATCGTGGCTGCCGTGCGTGTGTGTGCAAGTGTTTGTGTTCGTGCACGTTTCCTAAAACATGCAGAGTTCGGTTAATGATTAAATTCCTAATTCTATTTGATAAATTAATTAAATTAGAGTTCTTATAGGATTCTAGGTTTAATTAATTTGTATCTGAATAGGATTTCGATTCCCTTTCCATACCGCTATAAATATGAGGCTAGGGCTCACAATTTATAACACAAGTTTAAAAGTATTAAAAGTGAGTTTTTGAGAGAAAAATTCAGTCACACATTTGCCTATAAAGTGCCGAAAATAATAGTACCTTAAGGGCGATTCTAGTTGGTCAATCTTAAGGCGGATCCGGACGTGCTGTGGATTATCTACGGAGGGACGACACTTGGAGTCCTAAAGACTTGTTCTTGTTCGGTTCGGGCGCAGCTAGGGAAGGCACGCAACAAAGAGTATGCATCTAATCTATGCTAAATGATTATGTGTAAATAATATGTTTTCCTGGGTTTATGGTTTTTCCGCATGATTTATGAATTGTCATATGTATCATAAACTAACAGTGGTATCACGAGCCCCTTATTATTTTCATAATCTAAATTGCATGAACATGGTTAAATATTACAAATTTGCAAGAATTAAAAGGGGTGATTAATTTTCGTAATTGTTAATTAATTGCAAATTGCGTTTATTTAATTATACGTACGCAGTTTTTCGGCAGTTTCTTCGTTACTCATCCGAATTGAGTGATTTTTGTGTCAATTCCGCATGTAAAAGGCATTCTAAAATTTTGACAAAATTAGTATTTTTCTGCCGAACCCAGAATTCTCAAATTCGAAGCCTAACTATGACTTTTCGAAGGTTTTAGTTTTTCGAATGCAAAATTTCGTAAATTTAAGATGTTAAATTAAATATTTGGGATTCTTGTTGATAAATCTTGAATTTTTGATTGACCTACTGCATATGTTTAACAAGTTTGAATGCCTGGTCTTGTTAATTATGCAATCTAATTTGTAATTATGATTAATTTGTTGAAAATTAGAATAATTTAGAATTAATTTGATTTTCATAATTAATTGTAATTTAATTAGAAACCTATGATTAAAAACCACCATAAAAATTGTAAATTTACGATAAATTTTAAATTTTTATGACCTAGACTTGAATCTATAACAATCGGAAATCAATTGGATAATAAATTTTCGATTTTTCGCCCTAAAATTATGAAATTAATATTATTTATTAATTTGTCATTAATTTTAAATATAAATTTTAAATTTTTATGCGATTCGTTCATATAACTTGCACGCACGAAGAAATGGACGCTTCGTGTTACCCTTAAGGGGTGTTGTATAATGCGGGCATGCGACGACGAGCAAGGGAGCTCGTCGCCCGTGCGGCACGAATGCAATGAGCAAGGGCGTAGTGCACGAGCACAAGGCAGCAGCCCTGCCTTGTGTCGTGTGCCACGACCAATGGACGAATGGGCATGGGCGTAGGGCGAGCCAAGGCAGTCGCGTGTGGGCAGCAAGCGAGCTGCGCCACAACGCGCGCTGCCTCGCACAAGAGCGCGCAGCCTCGCGCGCAGCGAGCGCAAGCTCGCGTGCCACGAGCGCTGCGCCTAGCATTGCTCGCGCGCACAGCGAGCGATGTCGCCCGCCCAGCGAGCGATGTCGCGCGCCCAGCGAGCGATGTCGCGCGCCCAGCGAGCGATGTCGCGCGCCCAGCGAGCGATGTCGCGCGCGCACTGCGAGCGATAGCCCGCGTGCGATGAGCGCTGGCGCGCGCAGCGAGCACCAATGCGTGCGGAGGCTTGCGATAGGGATGCAGCAGCTATGCGACGAGCGCATGGGCTGCGCGCACATGGCTAGCAATGGCTGTGTGCGTGCGGCCCATGGGCGTGCAACGCGTAGGGTGTTTGCGTTACGATTAGATCGTTCTGAATGTTTAATTTGAAAATTTCAGTTCACGTAATTTTAATTAATTTTAAAATTAATAATTTAAATTATTTTCTTGGATTTTAATTTTGAATATTATAATTATAATAAATGTTATTTATTCTAATTATTTTACTAAAATTAAAATCATGAATTAATTTAAATGCGACTGAAATTAAATTAAACCTTTTGGATTCAATTATAAATTTATATGAGCTTTAAATTTTAATTAAATTTGTATGTTTCCGGTTAGACTAGAAATACATTTTTATGTTTAAAATTGGTAAAGCATATGAATTTATTGGTTTAAGTGGGAGCGTTTTTTAGTCATAAACTCTTGATTAGGTCTACAAATCCTTAAGGTTAAAACAACTTGATTAGAATTAATAAGGACTGAATAATTGGTAGATTATTGGTGCCCTTGATTAATTGCTGCAAATGTTTACGTGATGCATAATGTGTTTTACTAACCAGCTATGTGGGCCATTCATGATAATGAATGGGTGAATGGTATATATTGTATATGTACTGTTTTGCAGGTTATGAAGTGACTAGTATGGCCCAAATAGGATAGAAAATATGGTCTGCGTACCATTAATTTGAATGTAATTGGTCTAAAGTACCAAAGTTATTTTTCAATTCAAATATGGTCTGCGAACCATCAAATAGTTGTAATTAGTTATAGCTTATCCTATTTGAAGAAAATGGTGCCTCCCACGGAGATTTTCAAGACGGACTTTGAAGTCAAAGCTTCAAGATGAAGTCGGGCCATACTAGATCACAAATATCTTATGCATGTTTTAAGTTATTTATTGTTTTAAATATGTCTTAAAATGCATGAGATCAAAAGCTTGATTATGTTGCATGATTAAGGATTTTAGTTCACTTAAAATCTAACCAACATAGTAAGAGCCTTAAGTTCCAAACTTAAAAATTGAGTTAAAAGGTGCCATGCCAAAATATACACTTGCTTGGATATCCTTTACATCAATCTAGTAATAGTTTTCGCTCAGCGAGGTGTTACTTATTGGTCCTAAAGGGGCAAGGTACACAAATAATTGTGAGTACATGTTAGTTTTGGTGAAACTCAACGATATAAGTAAGGAGTCCTTTTATGTCGTGGCAAATTCGATAGGTTTACCTAATAAGTTCTTAGACGTACCTATCAACCAAGAATAGTTTCTAGACTATTAGCAAAAGGCTTTTGCTTACCTAAGATGTTCTAGGATTAAGTCGACAAACTGTGCTTAGTTCTTCAATGATTTTAGGATCTTGGAATCATTTTATTCACACCTGCCGGAACACATAATTTGAATAAAATGCTTAATAAACATTGAATTATGCATGTATGCTAGAATTTAAGTTTATTAAGAGAAACTGTGAATGGTTATTTATTTGTTTATTCTTTTCAATTGTAGTTTTTAATATGGCAAACAACAATTCATTCAACATTCGATCAATTCTCGAAAAGGAGAAGTTGAACGGGAAAAACTTCCTTGACTGGCAAAGGAACTTGCAAATAGTTCTTATGTAGGAAGAAAAGGAGTATGTCCTAGATGAGGCGATGCCCGAAGCTGCAGGCGACGGGGTCACTCAGGCAGCCCTCAATCGTTGGATTGATGCCAAAAAGGATGTGAAATGTCTAATGCTCGCCACCATGAGTGCGGATCTGCAGAAAACGTTCATCAACTCAGATGCTTTCACAATCATCAGTGAGTTGAAGAACATGTTCCAAGATCTGGCTCGAGTCGAAAGATTCGAGACTCATAGGCAAATTCTTGAGACCAAGCTTAAGAAAGGCGAGCCCGTAAGTCCACATGTTCTCAAAATGATTGGACTCATTGAGAATATGAGTCGGCTGGATCAGCAATTTTCTCAGGAAATGGCTATAGACACCATCCTCCATTCTCTTCATAGCGGGTATGATCAGTTCAAACTGAACTACAGTATGAATAGTCTGGACAAAACGCTCACTGAGCTTCATGGTATGCTGAAGACCGCTGAAAAGACGCTCAAAAGTGATAAGCAGGATGTGCTTATGGTGCGTGGGGGCAAGTTCAAGAAATCTGGAAAGAAGAGGAATGCTAAGAAAGGTGGCAACAAAGCCAGCCCAACTAAGCAAACTGGCGCCAAATCTGCAAAGAGAAAGGTCAGTCAACCCACTTCTGAATCCGAATGCTTCTACTGCAAGAAGAAGGGGCATTGGAAGAGAGATTGCTTGAAGCTAAAGGAAGATCAGAAGAACGGAACAGTCGTTCCATCTTCAGGTATTTTCGTTATAGACTGTATACTTGCTAATTCAACTTCTTGGGTATTAGATACAGGTTGTGGCTCACACTTATGTTCCAATCCACAGGGACTAAGAAGAAGTAGAAAGTTAAGCAAGGGTGAAGTCGACCTACGAGTGGGAAATGGAGCACGGATTGCTGCATTAGCTGTAGGAACTTACTATTTGTCGTTGCCCTCCGGGCTAGTTTTGGAACTGGAAGAATGTTTCCATGTTCCAAGTCTTACTAAAAACATCATTTCAGTTTCTTGCTTAGATGCTAAGGGATTTTCCTTTATAATAAAAGACAATAGTTGTTCGTTTTATTTTAAAGAGATGTTTTATGGATCTGCTAGATTAGTCAATGGACTTTATTTATTAGATCACGACAAACAAGTATATAACATAAATACCAAAAAGGCCAAAAAGGATGATTCAGATCTCACCTATCTGTGGCATTGTCGATTAGGCCATATAAACTTGAAACGCTTAGAAAGACTTCAAAGAGAAGGAATTCTAGAACCATTTGACTTAGAGGATTATGGTAAATGCGAATCATGTTTACTTGGCAAAATGACGAAGCAACCTTTCTCTAAAGTTGGAGAAAGAGCAAATGAACTATTGGGTTTAATCCATACAGATGTATGTGGACCAATGAGTACAAATGCTAGAGGTGGTTTCAGCTACTTTATCACTTTCACTGATGACTTCAGTAGGTATGGTTATGTCTACCTAATGAAGCATAAGTCTGAATCCTTTGACAAATTCAAGGAATTTCAGAGTGAAGTAGAGAATCAATTAGGCAAGAAGATTAAGGCACTGCGGTCTGATAGAGGCGGTGAATATCTGAGCTATGAATTTGATGACCATCTGAAAGAATGTGGAATTCTATCAGAATTGACTCCTCCTGGAACACCACAATGGAACGGTGTGTCAGAACGGAGGAACAGAACCTTGCTAGACATGGTCAGGTCAGTGATGGGTCAGGCCGAACTTCCATTAGAATTTTGGGGACATGCACTAAATACAGCTGCACTCACTATAAATAGAGCTCCGTCTAAAGCTGTCGAAAAGACTCCATACGAATTATGGTTTGGAAAGCCTCCAAATGTGTCTTTTCTTAAGATTTGGGGATGTGAAGTATACGTCAAACGATTAATTTCAGACAAACTTCATCCAAAATCTGACAAATGTATCCTTGTGGGCTATCCAAAGGAAACAAAGGGGTATTACTTCTACAATACATCTGAGAACAAAGTGTTTGTTGCTCGAGATGGTGTCTTTTTGGAGAAGGATCACATTTCCAAAATGACAAGTGGGAGAAAAGTAGACCTCGAAGAAATTCGAGTCGAACAACAAACTCTAGAGAATGCTCAAGATGACATTCAGGATGAAACTCAGAGATCTTTAGAAGAATCTGGTGAGAATCATGGTCAATCTAGAAATGTTACCCCGCGTAGATCGCAAAGATATAGATCTCAACCGGAAAGGTACTTAGGTATTTTGACGAACGAGAGCTATGACGTTCTATTACTTGAAAGTGATGAACCTGCGACTTACAAGCAAGCTATGACGAGCCCTAGCTCCAAGCAATGGCAAGAAGCCATGCAATCTGAATTAGACTCCATGTCTGAAAACCAAGTATGGGATTTGGTCGATTTGCCAGATGGCTACCAAGCCATTGGAAGCAAATGGGTTTTCAAACTGAAAAAGGACAAGGATGGGAAACTTGAAGTTTTCAAAGCTAGATTGGTTGCAAAAGGTTACAGGCAAGTCCACGGTGTGGATTACGATGAAACCTTTTCACCAGTTGCAATGCTAAAGTCTATTCGAATAATGTTAGCAATCGCTGCATATTACGATTACGAAATATGGCAGATGGATGTCAAAACTGCTTTCTTAAACGGCGTTTTAACAGAAACTGTGTTTATGACACAGCCTGAAGGTTTTGAGGATCCAAAGAATGCTAAAAAGGTATGCAAGCTAAAGAAGTCAATCTACGGATTGAAGCAGGCATCCAGGAGCTGGAATATACGTTTTGATGAAGCAGTCAGTGACTTTGGTTTCATCAAGAACGCGGACGAATCTTGTGTATACAAGAAGGTCAGTGGGAGCAAAATTGCTTTCCTAGTATTATATGTCGACGACATATTGCTTATCGGAAATGACATTCCTATGTTGAACTCTGTCAAGATTTGGCTTGGGAAATGTTTTTCGATGAAGGATCTAGGAGAAGCATAGTACATATTGGGCATCAAGATTTACAGAGATAGATCTAAAAAGATGATTGGACTTAGTCAAAGCACTTATATCAATAAGGTGCTTGATAGGTTCAAGATGGCGGACTCCAAGCGAGGCTACCTGCCCATGTCTCATGGAATGACTCTAAGCAAGACTCAGTGCCCAAAAACACTTGATGAGCGTAGACGAATGAATGGGATTCCATATGCATCATTGATTGGTTCAATAATGTATGCTATGATATGTACACGCCCGGATGTTGCGTACGCACTCAGTGCTACGAGCAGATACCAGTCAGACCCAGGAGAGGCGCATTGGACTGCTGCCAAGAACATTCTGAAGTACCTGAAAAGGCACAAAGATGACTGCCTGGTCTATGGTGGAGATGATGAATTAATTGTTAAAGGCTATACGGACGCAAGTTTCCAAACCGACAAAGATGATTTCAGATCACAGTCTGGGTTTGTCTTCTGCCTCAACGGAGGAGCAGTAAGCTGGAAAAGTGCTAAGCAAAGCACCATTGCGGATTCTACAACTGAAGCGGAGTACATTGCTGCACATGAAGCAGCAAAGGAAGCTATATGGCTAAGGAAGTTCATAGGAGAACTTGGTGTAGTCCCCTCCATTAAAGGACCAATAGCCCTGTATTGTGATAATAACGGAGCTATTGCACAGGCAAAAGAGCCTAGACACCACCAGAGAGTCAAGCATGTACTTCGTAGATTTCACCTTCTACGAGAGTTCGTTGAAAGAAAAGAAGTCGAGATAAGCAAAATTGGAACTGATGACAACATATCAGATCCATTAACTAAACCTCTGCCTCAGGCGAAGCACAACTCGCACACTGCAGCTATGGGAATCAAGCATATTGGAGAATGGCTTTGATGTCTCTGTTTAATGTTTTAAAGTTTTAGAGTTTAAATCTTTGTAAAACATTATTGGTTAATCATTCACAATAAATGAAAAGAATTCATTTTTCCATTTAATTTGTGGTTTATTAAATGATGAGTCCCTTCAATTTGACGATATATTCAAGATAGACTGTCAGGACCAGTCCTGTGACTAAGAAATGTCTATCAAGTGAACTTGAATGTCAAAGGTTGAAAATGGTCCCTAATCGGAGTTTTCTATAAAATTGGACGCATAGAAAACGTTAGACGATTAGAATGCAAGATGACTAGTAGTTCTGTTTCTTGAACTATGTGGACATGGCAATGTCATAATCATTTGCATAGATACTTACTTTGGAAAGACTAGTATCGGACGAGACCTATGAAACTTTACTGTAAGAGATGAAAGTCTGTCATAAGTAAATTTCATTAAATTATTAGACACTAAATCCTCAATACCTGAGTGATTTGAGATTACTTGTTTGAGAACTGGTTGCTTTGACGTTGACCAACCGTCGCACCGTAAAAGGAGGCTATAAAGGCAACGCTCAGGTAATCACCTATCAAACGAAGTCTAATCTCAAGATCGCAAGATTGGGATTGTCCTCCCATAAATCGGGATGAGATGCTTAAAAGTTGTACAAGGCCACTCGGAGAGCTAGAAACTGTGAAATGCATGGCCGTGCTCGGATGAATCATAGGCTATGATTATCTGTTTATTTGATCAGTTGAACTCTGAAACCGAGGAACACCTCTGGACATAATAAGGATGACAACTCTTACCTTATGTTCAAGAGCAAGCATCGAGCGACAAAGGAATTAGGAAATGCACACTTGTCCCTAAGGACAAGTGGGAGACTGAAGGAAATAATGCCCTTGGTCCAAGTATGCATTCTATGTTAAGTCTAATAAATGCGGTTCAGTATTAATTAACAAGTTAATAATTCAGTGAGATCAAGTGAGCTGAATGCCTAGCTAGAGGCCGCTTCAGTTCAAGTGGAATTAATGATATTAATCCACAGCTTACTCTTGACTGAACCCGTAGGGTCACACAAATAGTACGTAAACGGATCAAGTATTTAATAGCATTAAATACTCCATCTATGAATATTCGGAACCGACGGATCTTGGTTTCAGTGGGAGCTAAGATCGTCACAGGCAAGGAATGAATACTCCGGAAACGATGATATTGCCGGAAACGGAAATATGGATCGTATCGGAAATATAAATATTATCCAAGTCTTAGATGTTGCCGGAAACGGAAACATGGTACGTGTCGGAAAATATTATCGGAAATGGAAATATTTCCAGAATCGGAAATATTGCCGGAAACGGAAATATTGTCAGAATCGGAAATATTACCGGAATCGGAAAATAATTCCGGAAACGGAAATATTAAATATTTGTTCGAAACGGAAATTAATTCCGGAATCGGAAATATTAAATATTGTTCGTATCGGAAATGAATTCCGGAATCGGAAAATTTAATCGGAAGCGCATCGTACGAATAAGCATCGGACGAGGCCTGCCGGACGAGGCCCAGCACGAAGCCAGGCCATCGCCCAGCAAGCCAAGCGCGCCGCACAAACAGCCACGCCAGGCCCAGCGCAAGGCCAGGCCCATCAGGCTGCGCGCAGCGCGCAGCGCGCACAGCGCGCACAGCACGCGCAGCGCACAGCGCGCACAGCGCGCACAGCACGCGCAGCGCACAGCGCGCGCGGGCGCTGAGTGGGCTGCTGCTCGCGCGCACGCATGGGGCCCATCGTGGCTGCCGTGCGTGTGTGTGCAAGTGTTTGTGTTCGTGCACGTTTCCTAAAACATGCAGAGTTCGGTTAATGATTAAATTCCTAATTCTATTTGATAAATTAATTAAATTAGAGTTCTTATAGGATTCTAGGTTTAATTAATTTGTATCTGAATAGGATTTCGATTCCCTTTCCATACCGCTATAAATATGAGGCTAGGGCTCACAATTTATAACACAAGTTTAAAAGTATTCAAAGTGAGTTTTTGAGAGAAAAATTCAGTCACACATTTGCCTATAAAGTGCCGAAAATAATAGTACCTTAAGGGCGATTCTAGTTGGTCAATCTTAAGGCGGATCCGGACGTGCTGTGGACTATCTACGGAGGGACGACACTTGGAGTCCTAAAGACTTGTTCTTGTTCGGTTCGGGCGCAGCTAGGGAAGGCACGCAACAAAGAGTATGCATCTAATCTATGCTAAATGATTATGTGTAAATAATATGTTTTCCTGGGTTTATGGTTTTTCCGCATGATTTATGAATTGTCATATGTATCATAACCTAACAGATCGTACTTTGGCATAGCCTAGTCTAGACTCGGATTTATTTATTTTTTATTTGAACATTTATTTTTTCTTGAAGACTTTTATTCGAACATTATTTTTTTGAATACTTCGCCCATGTGACATTCAAGGTCGTTTAATTAGCATGCTCGGTTTTGGTGCCGAGCATTGTCGTCGTAGGAGGCCTAACAACGACACAAAGAGTTATTTATTTTTATTTTTCTAGTCACTTTTAGAATCGAGTGCCTTTTCATATGCCCTTGCAGCAATTTTTACGAAAAGTTTTTTTGTGCTACGTATTTTCCTTTTACGCGGGCACCGAGGCTGCTGCGCCTGACCAAAAGGCCAGGCAGCAACTTCAGCGCCCGGCGTAGGGCGTGAGAAATTCTGGCGCCCAGCCAGGGGAGTTGAAAATGCGTCCCTGGCTGGTTCTCGTTTTCTGTTTGCGTCTACTTTTGTTTATGCGACTTCGATTTTGCGTGCTTGCCTAATAACGTCCTTTACGCGTTGTGCAGCGTTTGTGGGATTCATTACAGGCCATCCCGAGCGTCGCTTATTTTTGTGGCGATCGTTCGGGTTTGCGGAACACGTATTTTGGTGTAACTCTTTGGCAAATTGGTTTACGAATGTTTGGGCAATTTTTAAGGTCGTTGGTTTTTCTAGGATAGTTTGTCACACACAATCATATATTTCGCTACACATAACTAACATTCCATCATGAGGCAATAATAATATGTCATGTAGTTTATGATAGGCTTCTATGGGTAGTTATTTGCGCCTGGCTTGGTACCGCTTCTATCGAAGATCCACCACATGCCCCGGTCAGGGTAGTGCTTTCAACAGACGAATTTCGTCCCAGAAGGCCAACCCGCAAGTGCAAGCCAAGGGGGCATGCAGGCGAGAGGGACCTAGTGAGCGAGCGATTGGGTTTGGGACAGGTGTACTACTAGCGAAAGTGCCGAGTGGACAACATTCGAAGCGTATGCACTCCCGGGTTGGCGATGGGTATCCTTAGTCCCAACTCCCGAGATGAAACACCAAGGGAGCCAAGATTCGTTATGCGGTTCTGCCCGTTCACATTAATATGCTGATTTTCAGGTCGTCCCAACTTGATGGGGAAATAAACGCGAGGTAGGATCGTTTCACCCTTCGGCTATTTTGATTACCTTCAAGCACGAGTATTGCCTTCACTATCCCCAGCGGAGTCGCCACTGTGAGGGGGTCGAAAAAGCACGAGGCTAATGCGTGACCTCGTCCCTCGTGGGTGTGACGCTTCTTTTTGTCAAATCAAGTGTAATTGGATTTCCTGTGAGTTTACACCCAATTGACTAGTAATATAGGAGTCGCCATTCAGTTTTTAACGACAATGAGAAAAACTGACAAAACCCGTTTATCGTGACATAAAGGGAGTGCAATTATGTTTGACCACGACGGTCGTAGGTTCCCTTGTGATCCCTGGTGGTGGGGATCACTCAACGTACACCCGCAGGGTAGAGATTGAGGGTTCGGGGGACTGTAACTACCGAGAGGAGTACTCGCTCTTCGATAACTCCAGAGGCAGGATATCCTTACTAGCTCAGCATAAATAATTGAAGGGACATGCGTTAACTATTAAACTAATCTGAGTTGATTTTAACAATATGCAACATATAGTACTAGATCGAGCGTGATTATCTGATTTAGATTGTTTTAAGGGACCTAGCATGATAATCCAATTTCCCAAAAATATCATATTTATTAAGCGTGATCAAACAATTAGATTTTAGTTAGTTTAACAGTTCATAAAAGGGAGAGGAAAGCAATTAAACCATGGAAAAGGGACACATTACGACGCACCCTTGAGAGGTGCGTTACGGTTCTCAGAAAACTAACCACTTTGACTTTGCTATTTCTCCTTTTATTTAACGAATCTCAAATTATGGGACAGGATACGTTCTGTTCGATTTATGGATCGATTGCGACAGAACGCGTGATCGGTTTTGCAGCGTGAGGCTTAGGCTTAGGGGTTCAGAGTCAATACTCAGAAATATAATTGTGTGTTGTTTTCACGTCGAACTTAAGGCCCTATTTATAGAAAAGAGTTAGTGGAAAGATAGAATTGTAGAACTCTAATCCACGAGGAATTAGGAAAAAACACGTACCAGGTATTTTCAGCGCCCAGTGCTGGGCGTCAAAGATTCCGGCGCCCAGCTCTGGGCGTTGAAAATAGGATCCAGGCAATTTCAGCGCCCAGGGCTGGGCGTTGAAATTGCTGTTTGGGCCGTTTCTTTGTCAGATTCGGACTCTTAGAATCCGGAGCGTATGAGACTTAATCGAGTCTTTTAGTGCGTATTAATTTTATGACGGAATGCGTCTGGGCCCGTTACGTACTCTAGGCTCGTTAGGATTTCAATCAATACGTGACTCTTATTTTAGAATCGTATTAGGAATAGGATTCTCTCGCAATTTCTATCTCATTTAGGATTTATGTTGGAGTGCAACACCTAATTCAGACAAGTTTCTATCTTTTATGACTTGCCACTTTTAACAGCTACCCATTACGGCAGTTACTATTTTTAGCAGGTTTCCATAAACAGCAGGTTTCTATAAATAGCAGGTTTCGGGTGAAATGAAAAGGGTGATTGAGATTCGTTATTTTATAGGAGATGCGTTGTCAAGTGGAGATTTATGTTCTCATCATCGAACCTTCCCTTTCGGGAATGGGGACAAAAGTAGGTGTCTACAGATTTCTTTATACCCTTGCGATTGTTGCAAGTCTGTTTTTGGGAAAGGTTTCCTAAATTGAGCCCAAAATTCAATTACATGACTAGAGGTTCTTGTAGATTAGAAAGATGGCATAACGTGAAATTTATGAGAAATAAGGAAGTGGATTTGGTTATTGATTTTGTTGTTGATGATTTTCGTTGGAGACCTTACTCGAAGCCTCTAAATAATTTGTCATTTGATCCTGATTTGGAGTCATATGGTAGGTGTATAAGGGTCAGAAATCTGGTTGGATTGGATTGTATTGAGTAATAATTTCCGATTTCTTTATTTTACAATTGAATTTGCAAAAATTTAACAACTTCGTTATTTTAATTCGTTATTTATCAAATCAATTGTTGTTTTCTTCTTAATTTCGTTGTTTTATGATTTTAATTTTTTGTTATTATAATTTCACATTTTTTATGGTTTTAAATTACAACTTTTTTTTTCGTGCTTATCTTGTAATGCTCGTAATTAATATTTTGATTATTGCATTTTTTTTGTTAATATTAAGGGCCCTGTTTTTTTAGATTTGGACAAGATTAGAACAGGGCCTCCGAAAAGTTTAAGACGGCCCTGGCGCCACTAAGTTCTTGAAACGGGGGATGTGCCTAAATTCAAGTTGCCAATTTCCATTAAGCATCCCACAGACTTCTTCAATAACTGCCACCAGCTCATGGTGTGGATAAGGGTTTACAGTTGAGGTGTCAAGCATGAAGATTAACGAATCAACATCAGTTTCCACTTCAAGTTTGTCAATGTCAAAAGTTTTTGCCACAGAGAGACCTTCCCTTAAAGCCAAAAGTTCAGCAGCTAATGGAGTCTTAGCATTATATTTGCTTGAGTATCCCAGAAACCAATCACCATTTTCTTTCCTCAGTACTCCACCACCACCAGCCTTGTCAATCCCTTTCCAAGCACCATCTGTGTTCAGCTTCAGAAATCCAGGAGCTGGGGGTAACCAGGTGAGTGAGTTAAAAGATGAATCTTCCACCTTCTCCTTACCCTTTCCCTGTAAAATAGTTGTAGTTAATTTGTAGTCAACAAAAAAGGCTGAATAAAGGGAAAAGGCACTTCTCATTTTCTGCTCAAAGACAGCCGTGTTTCTTTGTTTCCAAATATGCCAACATGCAACTGAAAAAACGTTCTTCCAAGATTGTGTCAAACTGAAATTATATTGAATCCAAGATATCCACGGAGTATTTTGGAATATTGAATAATTAAACTTATCTGGGATCCCCAGTCTTTGAAAGATAAAATTCCAAAGAATTGACGAAGTATGACAATCCCTAAAAATGTGGATATGAGTTTCACTGTTGGAAGAGCATCTAGCACAAGTTGGTGCAATTTGAGGAATAACAGTATTTAGCTTTTGGGCACATGGAAGAATTTCATTAATACAGTTCCACATTAGCATTTTGTACTTAAAAGGGATTTTCAGTTTCCATAGATTTTTCCAGTGGAAAGTATTGATGGGCATGTTATTTTGAGTTGGGCCAACTGGAGTAGGGGAATGAAGCAGCAGATTGTAGGCAGATTTGATTGTAAAGGACCCTTCTTTTGTGGGGGTCCAACGAATAAAATCCTCAATGGAAGAGGATTGGGAGAGGGGGGTAGCTAAATGTGCTTCTTCAAATCGACAGGGAGCAAATGTTCTATATCCTCTAAATTCCATTTCCCATTCTTGATAATGTGGCTCACAAACCAATGCGCTTTGCATTCCGAAACGTCTCTATCTAGAACCTGAGGAGCAGTAAAGATGGTATCCTATAAAATCAAGATTTGCGCGGTTCTATTATCTACTAAGGCGCTTTTTTTTAATTTTGTTCATTTTACCCTCCAAGCAAGTGTACGCATTCCCAAGTCAAACTAACTGTTTAATTTCCCATTAATTCTTAATTATTCATGTACCTACGTGAATGTTTTTGGTCAAATCAATATAAAGTACTCCCTCCGTCTCTTTTTGTTTTTTACATTTGGTATTTTTCACGTGTTTTAACGATTAATTAATTTGCATCGACATTCTTCAATTTTTTTATTTAAACAAGATAAATTACGTATATTTATAATTTTTTCACTTTTATCAAAATTCTAATATTGGGAAATGAGAAAAATTTAATGTCCCAATGAAAAAGTGTGAGAGATTAAATGACCCAATGAGTTTAATTGGTTAAAATAATAATGGAACACAAATTTTGATAGAATAATAAGTCATTAATGTGATAATATGAAAGGAAATGTAAAGAACATTTTGAAATAGCCAAAAAGAAAAACGTAAAGAACAAAAAGAGACGGAGGGAGTACATGAATGTCGAGTAAAGAAAATATTAACTTGAAAGTCCTGTTAAAAAAAAAAAAAAAATTGAAAGAGCATTCAATTTAATTATCAATTTCCCAATACCTCTTTACATTTTCAATCAACAAATGTTATGAGAAAATTTTCTCATTCCTTGAATTAAATCAAAGTCCTTTTGGAGTTTAAATCTAAAGCTTAGATAATCTCTATGTAAATATATGTATATATTTATTTATTTTGGTAAGCAAGAGTAAATAATATATTGCTCAGTAAATAACTTTTAAGAACAAAGGTAGTATATAACTCGTATCATAATATTTTGAAAAAATTTCTTACAAAATTGCACATTTGTGTATATTAGGGCCCCATTTCTAGATTAGAGCAGGACCTATAAAATATTTAAGACGGGCCTGCCAACTGTTCACAAATACAATAATTGTCCTAGGAAAGTAAAATATCACCAATTGTCAACTGGGGAGTGGATGTAAAGTTAAAAAAAATTAAAATTTAAACGAGTTTATAGGAAAGTAAAAAATAATAACATGATTTAAGTGAGCTTATAGAAAAGTAAAAAAATAATAAACAATTGAGGAGTGAATGTAGTTACCAAAAATAAAATTTAAATTCCTAAAAAATTATGGTTAGAAATAATAATTAAGAAAACTCTTACAAAAAATACATATGGAGTATTTGTACAAATAAAAAATACATATGGAGTATTTGTACAAATAATTGTCAATACCATTAGTGAATATTCTCAATAGGCAAAAAAGAGAGATGTTTAGAGAGAGAGAGAGAGAAAGAGGGAGACACAAGGGGACTGAAAACGGTGGTCTCAACCAAAAATGGACGGAGACAACCCAAACCCAAGCCGCCGGAGACAACCTAAACCCAAGCCACCATCTGCCTCAAAAACCTGCTTCATCGACTCACTACCCATCAACACCTGCGCCTACGACATCGAAAGCTTTTTCTCAATCTATGGCACAACCTCAAACATCTATATCCCCCCGAAGCTCCGCCTGAAAGACAATGTAAGATATGCATTTGTCCAATTCAAGACCTCCCAGTCAATGACCAAAGCTATTATCGGTGGGAATGGGCGAACAATTGGCCAGGGAAGACTAATTGTCAAAGCCGCAAAGAAGGACCTCCCACACCCATCGGGCCAACCCCGAGAACCACCATCAAAATCCCTAAACCAAAAGCCGTCAAACCAAGTGAAAATCACCTCCTCAAATCGGGATCATAGAACATACAAAGAAGTGTTCTCCTCACATCTTCCACCCAATTTGTCCACCAAACTGAACAATAACCACCAGCAAACAACAACCATCAAGGAAACTGATCTGGCCATCGATCCTGACCGACCAAAACCAATCCCCATACCCCCACCACCCGAACCAAACCCCCAGCAAGAATTCTTCAAATTCGAACCAACACCAACCAGAAAAACATCATCAAGAATATCGGGGGAGGAAACAGAGAAGATAATAGATGAAATCTTAGTGGTGAATTTTGAGGAAGACCCTATCCTAAAAATAAACGGCAAAAGGAGCAGTCAATACGAAGAGCTATTTCAAAGAAGTGTCATTGCCACAACAATCGCATCCCTCTCATCATCGCAAATACACGACCAAATATTGGCTAAGGGGTCACCTGTCTCACTATAAAGCTAATGGGAGGTCTCTTGCATCTGATATAGTTCTACTCACTCAATGAAAAACAATCCATCATCGAAAGTCGATGGTTGGATAACTGGTTCTAGGATGTCCGAAACGTCAACAGTGTATGTGCAACCAAATGGAAACAAAAATGGTTAAATGTGTATGGAGTCCTCCTATCAGGCTGGGGATATGAAAACTTTTTCAGTATAGGAAACATCTTTGGAAGGGTCCTTTCAGTTGACCACTCAAATTTTGATCGTGCCAAGATCCTCATTATCACTGATTGTTTATTCAACATAAACTGCGAAATGGAAATTGACATAGAAGGAACCCTATCAAAAATCTTCATCTCTGAAAACCAGACTCAGTATTCAATAACACAGCCCGAAATCCAATCGCAATATCCCCCCTCCTCCCCAAACTCCGACCAGAATGGGCTTACCCGCTCTGCTTTCGCTGACAGTGTGAACGATGATGTCAGCATTAATTGCGTTGCCGACAATAACGGCACTGGTCCACCTCCCCACATAGGAATCCCCCAAAAATTCTCCCTCCAAGAAATCCCTTTTCCCCAGGATCATGAATCAGCCAAAACTCATCACACAATTAATGAGTTAACCGTCACTCCAGTAACCCAGTCCAACAGTCCTATTGGGAATTCCCCATCACATCACAAAGATCTTCCAGATTCCCTTCTCCTGAACACCTTGAACCAACCAAATTCTGAACCCACTCATCATCCAAACAATGACAACCAACCAAAAAGGCCCAACCCACTCCAGTGACGACCTCTAAACTGGGCAACTTCAACTCCCCCCCTTCTAGCCCACCACTTCTATCAAACAGATTTAGCCCTCTCCTAAGGCCCTCATCTTCGACATCATCAGCATCGTCCCTCCTCAGGCCATTGTTTCCCCCTGGGTTCGAATCAACAATCCCACAAAACATCATCCAAGCTCAAAAACAGAAATGTGCTCGTCGACTACAAAGAAAAAAGCTGAAAAGAAAACCACCCTATTCCCCCTTGTCTCATTCACCACAACTGTCTGCTCAAGGCATGAACATCCACAAAATAACAACAAGGAACACAATAGAAATGGCGAGTAAAATCGGAATTCAATTCAATGGTCAGATGAATGTTCTGTAGGAACGAGTTGAGAAAGAACTCGAACGGCAGAAATCAGACTGGGAGACTAATCTTCAGTAACTCTCGCCATCATGATCCTATTCATTGAACTATATATAATGATAATTCTCTCTTGGAATATTAGAGGTATTGGTGCAAAAGTCAAAAGAAGTGCCCTTCGAAAAATGATTACTTCTCAAAATCCCACTTTGTGTTTATTCAGGAAACAAAAATGGAGACTTTCAACACCAAAATCCAACACTGAATATGGAAACAAGCAGGAGTGGAAATCTCCTTTGCACCCTCAGTAGGGAATTCGGGATGATTACTCTCATTATGGGATTCAAATTTCTTTAAGTTAGAATCCTTGAGAACTGAGAGGCACTGGATCGCCCTAACAGGCATCATATCCAAATCTAATTTCAAATGCACGCTGTTGAATATCTACAACCCATGCACTGTCGAGGGTCGAGCTATGGTTTGGACTGAAATCATAGAATTCTGGAAATCATCTGATCTCCCTTGTCTCCTCATAGGAGACTTCAATGAAACCCTATCACCTACAGAAAGAGGCAGCCAATATATCGATGCCAATGGCTAACAGGATTTCCAAAACTTTTTGCAGGAGCTACAAGTCGTGGAAATAGATGCTATGAATGGTTGGTTCACCTGGTTTAGAGGGCAATAAAAGAGTAAGATGGATCGATTATTTTTTCATCCAGAATGGGTCACCTTATTCCCCTCCATTAAAGTTTCTCTTCTAAAGCGGTCACTCTCAGATCACTGTCCTCTTCTAGTCAGCTCCCACAACATCAACTGGGGTCCACGGCCCTTCCGGTTTCAAGATTGCTGGCTCACTCATCCTGGTTGCCTACAGACAATCAAAAATTCCTGGTCATCATCCAAGGGTTCGATCCTAGACAAAATGAGAGTGGTATAAACAAACCTGAAATCCTGGAACAATCATGAATTTGGCCGAATTGACGATCAAATTGCTACCATAGAGGAAAAAATCCTCCAAATTGATGCACTTGCAAACATCAGGGATCTCTCCCCTGAAGAAATACAAGACCGAAAACAGGCACAACTAGAATTACGGCAATGGATGAAACGAAAGGAAAAATATTGGGCGCAAAACTCGAGATCTCGGTGGCTCAAAGGAGGGGATAAAAACACAAAATATATTCATGCCATCGCCTCGATCCAAAGAAGGAGAAATGCTATTGAATGTCTCCGTTTTAATGGAAATATCACTTGCGACCCTAATACCATAAAAAAAGAAGCAGTCAATTATTTCAAGGGGATATTCAAAGAGGAGTATCTCTCTCGCCCGACATTCACTGAACTCAATTTCAAAACTCTAAGTCAAGAACAGAATGCAATGTTAACTCAAAAATTTTCTCATGAGGAAAATGATGCTGCCGTTGCCTCTTGTGATAGCTCAAAGGCCCCGGGGCCAGACGGCTTCAATTTCAGATTTATTAAAAACTCATGAGAGGTGATAAAAGAAGATGTATATGGAATAATGGAGGAGTTTTGGGGATCATCGAGACTCCCGAAGGGCTCAAACACGACCTTCATTGCCCTAATTCCCAAACTAGATTGTCCCACTGGTTTCAAAGATTACAGACCAATTAGCATGGTTGGCTGCATATATAAAATCATCACAAAAATTATGGCTCGTCGACTCCAACAAGTCATGGATTCCCTGATCGGCCCCCATCAATCCTCCTTTGTTTAAGGTAGACAAATTCTTGACGGTGCTTTGATCGCAGGCGAACTAATTGACTCTTGCCGTCGCCAAAACGCCAAAGTAGCCACTCTAATGCTTGATTTCCACAAGGCTTTTGATAGTGTCTCATGGTGTTACCTTGACCGGACCCTTGATCAAATGGGCTTCCCGGCCCTATGGCGACAATGGATTAACTCTTGTGTCATGACGGCATCAGCTTCTATCCTAATTAATGGCTCCCCGACTCCCCCTTTCAAGCTACATCGGGGCCTCCGCCAAGGGGACCCTTTCTCTCCCTTCCTTTTTGATCTTGTAGTCGAATCCCTTAGTTTACTGCTTCAACGTGGGCTTGACTTTAATTTATGGGAAGGAATAAAAGTCGGCCGCAACAGTGTCACAATATCTCACCTACAATACGCAGATGATACTATTATCTTCTGTCCTCCACATTTGGATCAAATCATGAACATCAAAAGAGCCCTCATACTTTTCCACCAAGCTTCGGGCCTTCGAGTCAATTTTCAGAAGTCATCCATACTTGGCATTAACCTCCAAGAGTCATTGCACCACCATCTCGCCTCATCCCTCCTCTGTAAAAGTGAAAAATTTCCGTCCAAGTATCTCGGTCTGCCTATAGGGGCAACACCTCCCGAATGGAAGTTTGGAACCCAATCATTGATCGACTACATAAGAAACTTGCATCATGGAAAGGAAACCTACTTTCTATTGGAGGTCGAATAACACTCATAAAGGCCTCCTTGTCAAGCCTTCCCTTGTATTACATGTCTCTCTTCCCAGTGCCTATAGGTATCATCAACAAAATTGTCAAGATACAACGACAATTTTTGTGGAGATACAACTCCGACAAAAGATCAACTCCATTAGTGGCTTGGAAAATAATGGAATTGCCAAAATCATTAGGGGGCTTAAATATTGGAAATTTGAAAAGGAAGAATTTAGGCCTATTGTTTCGATGGTTCTGGCGCCTGGCTAACGGAACGAACTCCCTGTGGTACAATGTTATTAAAGCAAAGTATGGCTATGGGCTAACATTCTCCTTACTGGACATATCCACGCCAAATCGCGGTGGGCTGTGGAGGGCGATTTGCGGGGCAATACTACAGCACCCTGTGGCCAAAATAACTGCACTGACAAACATCAGAACAAAATTTGGAGGGGGCGAGAACACCCTCTTTTGGCATGATCTATGGGTTAGAGACAAACCCTTGAAATGAGCTTGCCCCAGACTATTTCTCTTATCCCCCTCACTTGATGCAATGGTTTCTTCCTTAGGTTTTTGGGATGGTCAAGTATGGAAGTGGGCTTACTCTTGGAAACGTGACTTAAGGCCTCAAGATATCCAAGAAGAACATCTTCTAAAATCCACCCTCAATAGGGTCGTACTATCTCCGGGCCGTAAAGACACCCTCATATGGATACCACACAAAACAGGTGAATTCTCTGTAAAATCTTTCTACCTGGAACTCACAAAGCAATCAGTTGATAGTAGAAATTCATCTTTTAATGGCCTGTGATGTGGATTAATTCCCCACCGAATAGAACTATTCACATGGTTCTCTTTACTTGGAAGGCTCAATACAAAATCAAAACTCATCTCAACGGGAGCAATACCGGGCTCGGTAGGACTCCGCACCTTTTGCAACATATTTCCAGAAAGATGTGATCATTTGCTAATGCACTGCAAATTAGTGTGGAAAATCTGGTGTTGGTGGCTAAATATTTGGGGACTCTCTTGGTCTCCTCCTATCTAATTGGCTAAATTGTTCGAACAATGGTCATTTCCTTCTCACAATGGGTTCTTCAAGAAAGTATGGTCCGCCTCTCTCCCCATTATCCTATGGACTCTATGGAAAGAAAGAAACGCAAGATTCTTCTCTAACTCATCCTCATCCATGAGTTGCCTCCAAGAATTAATTCTGACAAGACTGAGTTGGTGGATTAAAGGGTGGGGTGACCCATTTCCGTACTCCACCCAAGACATTCCTTTAAACCCTTCATGTTTATTATGGAGGTCGAGGACGAACCCAGGCTTACAAGCCACTTCACCATCGCCTCGTCCAATATGGTGCCCTCCTCCTTCTAATCATTTGAAGTGGAATGTTGATGCATCCTATAACCCAACCTCCCATAAACCTGCCATTGGAGGTGTACTTCGAGACTTTAATGGACACTTTGTGTGTGTCTTCTTCGCACCAATTCCCCCCATGGAAATAAACTATGCAAAAGTTTTTGGCAATGCACAGGGCGATCACTATTTCACAGAAGTGCGACCGTCTCAAACCGTCACATACTTTGATAGAATCCGACTCAAAGAACGCAGTACAATGGTGCCTAGATGACAATGGGGGCCCCTGGAACCTCAATTTCATTCTGAACTTCATCCGAAATGCATCAAAAACGGAACCAGGATTCACAATATCTCACAAGAAGAGAGAGTCAAATGTGGTGGCTGACATTTTAGTCAAGCAGGGATTACGCCGTATGGATGAATTCATAGCATGGCTTTGAAGGGGCTCATATACTCGTTGCTTTTTTCTAGTTTGGTGTATGATTGGTGCTCATAAATAGTTTCTGGATTGGTAACTTTTAATCATTATGTAAGGTACTCTGTAATCATTGGCAAGAATTGGCCCAACCTTAATAAAATCATTCCAAACTATCAAAAAAATTTGTCAATACCATTATAAAACAGATGTAGTGATAGAGAGTTGCACGCAAGATCTTTTGAACAAATGTTACAAAGTTTAGAAGGAGCCAACAAGGAAACTTAAAAAAAAGTACTGTACTTCGTATTGTGGTTTGTTTTCCAGTAAACTGGTCACAACGGCCACAGGAGCGGAGGTGCCTATTTGGGAATGTTTCAGTTTCAGATATAAATGGTGTTTGGATGCGAGTGTGCGACCGTAAAAATGACATGACGCGGATTACCAAAAAAAGATCATTTAAGTACTCATCAATTCTTAAATGGATTTGGTTCACACTAATTTATTATGGACCATGCCTTAAAATAAAGTCAACAACTTGTTCCTAATTTATTTTGGCATTTTATTAGGATTATTATGAAAAAATATCAAATTAGTGTCGTTGATACATGTTGTGCTTGAATAACGTGATTTTAAGTCACAATTCGCTTTTAAAAACATAGGGTTACTATGTTTCAAAAAATGATTATTATGTCTAAGAATTTTGGTGTTTAATTTATTATAGTTATTATATGAACAATAAAGGTCACTATAAGTGTAAAAAGGGTGCTAGAGAAAACTATTGATTTTGTGTCCACACTAATATTATTGTGGACCAGGTCCACGCAAGAATAATTCTAAATACTCCTACATATCGAGTAACTACTACCCCCGTCTTCAAAAGATTTTCCTTTTGAGTTTGTTCTATACCATTTATAGTATATGATCGTCAAATGGTTTTTCTCATATTGGCCCTGGTTGGTTAGGACCTGTTAGTTGTTAGCATATAGCTAGTTTGACTAGCTGTTAGCGGTTAGCTGTTTGCATTAGTTGATTTGACTAGCTGGTTGCATTAAATGTTTGTGTAAAAGTGTTTGGTAAATTAGCTGATAGTTGTTAGCTATTTATGACCATTAAGGACATTGACATACTTTGTTTCTTATTAATATTAGAAAAATAGTTTACTGTGTTAATTTTTTTCTCTTTATATTTTTCTAATAAATATTGACTAAATAAAATAAATTTATTTTAAAAAAAATTATTCTTATTTTAATTTTTTTGATAATATATATTTTTCAAATAGAGAAATATTACTAATGATATTTCAAGCATGATTGCAATATACTTCAAAGTACTAATATAAAATTTATTACAACAAAAAACGAATCTAGTAAATAAGATGAAATGAAAAAGAAAGTATGAGTAATGTTTTTAGGAGAAAAATATGTAGGGTACCAAGATTGATAGTAGTTGTAATTATACGCAGTAGTAGGAAAAAATAGTCATTTTCATCCACTTTCTGATCAAACCTCTAATTGGAAAAAGATCCCTATATTGAGCTTTTTTTAAATTAGCTTTTTCACCCCAAAACTCTCTTCCAATCATCTCCTAACCAAACACTTCCAATTAGCTTTTTCTAAAGGTCAAACCTCTATTTCACCCCAAAAAGCTATTTTCCCCTCAAATCTCTCATAACCAAACACCCTCATTCTATTACAGATTATTTAACTAGCGAAAGACAAACCTACCAACCCACTTGCTTTTCTTTTGCTTACTTTTTTGTTAAAGTGAAAAATATCGTTTGATGCAATGTTTTAGGGACGGAGGGAGTAGTTATGAAGCCCGGTCGTTGTCCGAGTTGTACGATAATATTTTATGTACTGGAAACACGAGAAGTATAACCAAATTCTATGTTTTTTCTTCCTGTTTCAAAAAAAAAAAATCAAATCATTACTAAACTAATTTACTTAATACTCCGTACATAAATTATATATATGTATAATGTAAGATGTACGGAGTAATATTCTTAGGTAAAAGTCTATTTACTCGGCAAACCCAATAGAAAATACTATTTATTTTCGGATAACTCTTCTTAAAAATCTAATGAAACTCGAAAAGAAAACAACTCAAAAGTCTCAAATTAACACAGGACCAAGATGTTTTGTGACATGTTTATTGATGAAATCAACCTACTATGTTAGTTCTTCTTCTTAATATGATTAATAAAATAAATTCATACTATGACTACCTACGAAATCAAAACAAACCATCTAAGCGTAATTTAATGATGATAAATTAAATTATAAAAACTATAATAAATTGAAAAGAATAAAATAACTTAATTAAAATAAAAATAAAAATACATGAAGTGATAAAGTCTGCGTAGTAACAATGGCCTCGGAGCGAGGGTATCAAGTTTGAATATATTTTTTTAAGAAGAAAAATGAGTTTATACCATTTTTTTGGGGGAAAATCGAGTTTATATAAATTGATAAATCAGTATTATACTTTTCTCAAACTTTATTTATTTACTTTTTATCTTAAAATATTACGAAGTGAATTTTATATGTTTAACATAGTTATCTACTAAGTATTTTTTTTAAATAACCAATATTCGATTTATGACTGGACTTCCCTACGCTGACGCTCCCAAAACTCTTGAAAAAACTTCCCTTTATAAATAATATATTAAATTGAGAAAACATGCATTTAGAGAAGGAGGATAGATCGCTGGTTATCAACGATAAATTACTCTATACCCACCCAAATGAAAATGTAAAAAAATAAAATAAAATACAAAGGCCCACATCCAATCATCCCCTTCTGCATTTCCATCATCTTCAACCTCTTCCCTTCTGCATTTACATTCACCATCTTCTTCCACTCTCTCTCCAATTTTCACTCCACCACTAATTCCATCATTTTCTTGTTTACCCCATTTGATTGAATTACATTCTTCTTGATTTCTTTGCATCATTGCGCTTTTAATTTTGTGGATGAGGTAAGAATTCTTGTGCAGTTGTAAATTTCAACAAATTTATGTGGATTTAACATCACTTGTGTAAATTCGTGCCATTTTTTAACACTACTATGTAATGAGTGACATTTATGTCACTCTTAGGATAGTACTTTGCCTCTTTTTATTCTTGTTTTTGTTCGTTTTCTTCCATTTTGTGCTTATTCTAGTCCCCTTTTTCTCTCCCTTGCTTAGTTGACTTGGTTTTTCCCAATTGCAGTCATTTTCCCTTGTTTTTCTCATCTTTTGTCAAGCTTTTGCTTTTCACGGGTTTGTTAATGTGTAGGAAAACAAGTAAAGCGGACGGAAAAGTCAATGGAAGTCAACGACATCCCAAGGAAAGATCGAAGTGGAAAAAGGGAATCAAGGAATCAAGAACTCAATATGTTCGGCCGAACCGAAGCAGAAATGTCTGAAACAAACAAGCCCAGAAGTTCGGCCGAAAAATTCTGAAGGTTCGGCCGAACTTCCCTAAAAGTTCGGTCGAACTTCCCTAAAAGTTCGGTCGAACCTTGCTGTGAGAAAATTTCCTGATTCCCCTCAAGTTCGGACGAACCTGATGCTGGTTCGGCCGAACCTGCCTCTTGGTTCGACCGAACTTCTTTGCTGTTCGACCGAACCTGCTGCAAGTGCTGAACCTTTTTTCGGGACTATTTAAAGCTTTTTGGGAACTTTTAGAAAACCTAGTTTAGAACAAAAATAGTCTGAAATTTATTTTGGAGAGAGAAAGGAAGAGAACTTCATTCATTGCTCATTTTTATGCTTGGGATTCTCCCTAATCTTGGAATTGAAGCTTCATTGTAAAAATTCTCAACTCTTATTTGCATTTATTGTCATTAATTTCTGATTTTTTTTCTTACTTTTGTCTCTTGATTTCTCATTAATAAAAAACCCCAAAAATAGGCACTTTTATATTTCTCTCTTTTCTATTTCTCTTGTTTACTTGGATTTGGCTAGACATTTGCTTGATTAATTGGAAATGCATGCTCCTATTGAATATATCATGTTGAAATTGGTGGTCAATTTCATGAGTAAGTATGTAGTCCTCATCTAGGGGTTTGGGGTGTAGTCTAGGGTTTCCATGTATGGGGTTTTAAGGTAGGATTTATTAGTTCTTGCAATTAAACGCATAAGTTGGGGGGTTCCTCGTTGCTTGTTTGGTTAGACGTAACTTTTCTTGGTCAATGGAATACGATGCATTGATTTGGCAAGGGATTGTGAGTCCTTGCGTTGTATGATTTCGATCGGATTTATTTTGATTGATTCTTAGCCTTTGGGTTGATGCAGACACATGATTCATTGTTTTGAGAGTATTAAAGATCGATTCCCCTTTTCAATTTGTCTTTGCAAGTCTAGTTAACCCCCCAAATCCTTAATCCCCTATTGCATGTACCCCTTGGTGAACCCCAATTCCCTAGTGTTTTTAATCCTTGTTTATCGTTCTAATCGTTTAATTTGAATTTTCCTTTTCAACAACCAACCCCATTTCGAACTAGCTTATATTAGCATTTCTAGCTACAAAACTCGCAATTCTCTGTGGATATCGACCCTTTGATTGCTACTCTACTTGGTTCTAGTGGTTAGTTTAGGTATTTGGATTGATTTAGGTGTAAGATTAGCAACAACCTAGTTTTTCCCCCAATCAAATTGGCGCCGTTGCCGGGGAGTTGCGGCTAAGTTTAGTTGCTTTTAGTGATGAGTCTAGTTCTTTTAATTGCTTTCCTCTTTTCCTTTTGATTGTCAATGCTAATGTTTGCTTGAGTGTGCATGCCAAGAATTCCAAGAGCCTCTCCCCTCATTCCTCAAGATCCTGAAATTGAGTGGACATTTCGTGCTAGGCGACGAAGCTTGCAACGAGCATCTAACAACATTGATCATCAAGAGAAACACATTTTTCCTTTTGCGCACGAAGAACTAGAAGATTCGGACGGAGAAACGGAATGTCTCTGATATTTCAAGAGTAGTTCAAGTGATACATTTCTAATGGCGCATGATTTAAGGAGTTATGGTGCCCCGGGGCCTATGAGGAAAAAAGTGCGATCTTACTTCCGGCCTTGGAGGCTACCGACTTTGAGTTGCGACCCGCACTTATTGGGATGGTTCAAAGGAGCCAATTTACCGGGTCGAGACTTGAGAGTCCTAGGGAACATCTAAAGACTTTTGTCGATTATTGCTCCACGGTGAAACACAATGGGGTAACCCAAGAATACATATGCATGGCTCTCTTCAAGTTCTCCTTGATCGGTAACGCAAGAAAATGGCTCCATGACCTCAAGGAAAACTCCTTAACCTCTTGGAATGAGGTGACAGAGGCATTCATCAACAAATATAGTAGCCCCGTGCAAACTGCGGACTACCGCTCCAAGATGATGACATTTAAGGAAAGGACCGATGAAACCCTTCAAGAGTCGTGGGACAGATTCAATGAGCTCATTCGCCAATGCCCACATCATGGCATAGAGATGGGGGTGCTCCTCCATTTTTTCTACCACGGGCTTTCTAAGGCCTCTAGGACGGCCCTAGATGCGGGAGCCGGGGGTCCAATCATGAAGAAGAGCTTGGAAGAGGTTTTTGACATCATTGATGATGTGGTCCGAAATTGTGAAAATTGGAACGATGATAGGAGAAAATGTGACAAGAAAGGAGGAAGGTACGACCTTGAGCCGATCCATGCCTTGAGCTCCAAGTTTAATGCTCTCGTCACACAACTTCAAAGGTCCAATTCTATCCCTCCTTGTCCTCCTAGTCCCCAATCCCCTTCTAGTGTCATGTCATGTGCTTTGTCTTATGATTATTGTGGTTCGTTTGAGCATCCCTCTTCATATTGCTATCCTTTCGACCAACCCATGGAACAAGTTAATGCTTTCAATAATGCAAGCAACCAACGGTTTGATCCCTATTCCAACACCTATAACCCCAGTTGGGGGCACAACCCAAGGTTTAGTTGGAAGGATGATCAAACCCAAGGTCAAAACCAATTTGAAAATCATGGGAATGGTCGAAATCAAGGCAACTATGAGGGTGGAAGTTCAAACTATTATGGGAGTCCAAGGAATCAAAACTATGCCCAAAATTTTCAAAATTAAGGCCAATCCTCAAACTTCCAAAGAGCACCACCACAAAACTATCAAAGTCATGGGAGTTACCAAGGTCAATCTTTCTCTTCTTCTCAATTTCAAAGACCGCCTCCACCACAAAGCTTTCAAAATCCCCCTCCCGGTTTTCAAAGACCGCTCCTCAATGCTCCACCTCCTCAAGAGTCCAATATTGAAGCAATGTTGAAAACATTCATGACTCAAGTCAACCAAAAGTTTGATTCCATGGCCACCCATAATAAAATTTTTGAAACACAAATTGCACAATTGTCATCCTCTAATGCTTCAAGAGTTCCCGGTTATTTACCCCCTCAAGGGGTAAGTCCCGACGAGATCCATCAAGCTAATGATATTGTGACAAGAAGTGGGAAAAACCTTGTGAATTCAACTACTAAGAGTCTAACTCAAGGAGAGAGTGAGCCCATTGATGAGAGTGAGCCTATTGTTGATACCACCATAGACGAGGAAGAGGTTGTGGTAAGTGAGACAATGGGTTTTGAAGTCCCAAAGAGAGTGGTTCCTCCTTACAAACCCAAATTTCCTTTCCCATCTCGTTTTGCCGGAGCTAACCTTGATGACCAATTTGCAAAATTCCAAGAAGTCCTCAAGAACCTCTATGTGAACATTCCTTTTGCCGCAGCCCTTAGGCAGATGCCTACATATGCCAAGTTTTTGAAGGAGATCCTAACCAAGAAGAGGGTTGTGGATGTGGTTGAGACTATTAGCCTACCCGAAAGTTGTAGTGCCATTATCCAAAATAAGTTGCCCACCAAATTGAAAGATCCCGGGAGTTTTTCCATCCCTTGTGCAATTGGGGAAATTTTCATAGATAAGGCCCTATGTGACTTGGGGGCAAGTGTGAGTGTAATGCCATTCTCTATATTTCAAAGGTTGATTGTGAGGGAGTTGAAGCCTACCCAAGTGTCCCTCCAATTAGTCGTCCGTTCGGTGAAACTTCCATTGGGTAAGGTAGAGGATGTGCCTATGAGGGTTGGGAAGTTCTTTATTCCCGTAGATTTTGTGGTCTTAGAAATGGAGGATGACCCTAATGTCCCAATCATCTTAGGAAGACCTTTTCTTGCCACTGCGGGGGCAATCTTAGATGTGAGAGGTTGTAGACTATCCCTTAGTGTGGGGGATGGGAAAATTGAGTTTCAACTTAACCAAATCATGAGATGCCCCTCCCACATGGATGATTGTAAAAGGATTGATATCCTTGATGAGATTGTCAATGAGTCTATGAGCATGCATATGCATTCTACTAACGATGTTCTTGAGTATGTTCTTGTGCATGATCCCAATGAATGCAATTCCACCATGGAGACTCAAGAGATGCTTCTAGCTATGGATTATGAAGAACCCTTGGTGTCTGTTGAGACCACCAAGGAGGTAAGCAAGCTTGAACTCAAACCCCTCCCTTCTACTCTCAAATATGCTTACCTTGATGATGCAAGTCCGGTAATTGTCAATGCTAAACTCAACGATGAAGAGATTTCCAAACTCTTGAATGTTTTGAGAAAACATAAAAAGGCCATTGGGTATAGCATTGGTGATTTGAAAGGGATTAGCCCGGATTTTCGCATGCATCGAATTGTTCTTGAAGAAGGTCATAAACCTTCTATTGAGCCTCAAAGGATATTGAACCCCAATATGAGGGAAGTGGTATGGAAGGAAGTAGTAAAACTATTGGATGCGGGAATTATTTATCCGATTTTGGATAGTAAGTGGGTTTCCCCCGTCCAAGTAGTACCCAAAAAGGGGGGAATGACCGTCATTAAGAACAATAATGATGAGTTAATCCCCACTACGGTTGTGACCGGTTGACGCATGTGCATAGACTATCGCAAACTAAACACCGCCACCAGAAAAGACCACTTTCCTCTACCCATTCATAGATGAAATGTTGGAAAGGGTTGCCAAGCACAAATACTTTTGCTTCTTGGATGGGTATTCGGGAATCTTCCGAATTCCCATCCATCCAAGTGATCAAGAAAAGACAACATTCACATGCCCAATTGGCACCTTTGCATATCGAAGGATTCCGTTTGGGTTGTGCAATGCTTCAGCAACTTTCCAACGATGCATGATGGCAATATTTTCGGAATTTCTTGAGAAAATCATGGAAGTCTTCATGGACGACTTTAGTGCCTATGGGGAAGACTATGATTCATGCCTATTCAATCCAGGAAAGGTGTTGAAAAGGTGTGAGGATGTCCACCTCGTTTTGAATTGGGAGAAGTGCCACTTTATGGTAGAGGAAGGCATTGTCCTTGGTCATGTGATTTCAAGCAAGGGAATCCAAGTTGACAAGGCCAAAATAGAAGTGATTGAGCAATTGCCTCCCCCAATCAATGACAAGGGGATTCGTAGTTTCCTTGGTCACGCCGGTTTCTACCGGCGGTTTATCAAGGATTTTTCAAAAATTGCTAAACCACTATCTAGTTTGCTTGTCAAGGATGTCCATTTTGTTTTTACTAATGAATGCCTTGAGTCTTTCAATTGGATCAAACAAGCTCTCCTCACGGCACCCATTATTCAACCCCCCAATTGGGAGCTACCCTTCGAGATCATGTGCGACGCTAGCGATTTTTCCATTGGGGCGGTGCTAATTGGGAAAAGAGATGGTAGGGCCCTTCATGCAATTTCTTATGCAAGCAAGACTCTTGATGACGCGCAAGAGAACTATGCCACTATGGAAAAAGAGCTTCTTGCGGTTGTCTATTCCTTGGAGAAGTTCCGTCCTTATCTTCTCGGTTCAAAAATTGTCATCTACACGGATCATTCGGCCTTGAAGTACCTCCTTTCTAAGAAGGACGCCAAGCCAAGGCTTATCCGTTGAATCCTTCTCCTTCAAGAATTTCATATCGAGATCCGTGATAAGAAGGGAACCGAGAATCTAGTGGCGGATCACTTGTCTAGGTTGGAAGTGAAGGGAAGTGGTGAAAATCTCCCCATTGATGAGGCTTTTGCGGATGATCACCTCTATGCTATTTATACCAAGGTCACTCCTTTGTATGCCGATATTGTGAATTTTCTAGCTTGTGGGGCGATTCCTCCGGACTTCACCTCCCAACAACGGAGGAAGTTGAGACATGATTGTAAGCAATATATTTGAGATGATCCATGTCTATTGAAACGAGGTGTTGATGATCTCTCGAGGAAGTGTGTTCCAGATGATAAAATTCAAGGTGTTCTTCATATGTGTCATTCCTCACCTAGTGGTGGTCACATGGGTGCCTCCAAAACCGCGGCAAAGGTTTTGCAATATCTTCTATGGTGGCCATCTCTTTTCAAGGATGCTTGGGTTTTCGTGAAGACTTGTGGTAGGTGTCAACGAGTTGGGAATATCTCCAAGAAGGATGAAATGCCTCAAAATCCCATCCTTGAGCTTGAAATTTTCGATGTATGGGCTATTGACTTCATGGGGCCTTTCATTTCTTCGCAAGGGAGCACCTACATACTTCTTGCGGTTGATTACGTGTCCAGGTGGATTGAGGCCATTGTCATCCCTACAAATGATGCTAAAGTGGTCATCCAATTCTTCAAGAAGGTGATATTCCTAAGTTCGGGATACCTAAGGCAATCATTAGTGATGGTGGGTCTCATTTCAAGGGTGCCTTCTCAAACCTTCTTTCCAAATATGGTGTCATCCAAAGGCGAGGCTTATCTTACCATCCTATGACAAGTGGTCTTGCGGAGGTCTCCAACCGCGAGATCAAACTCATTCTTGAGGAAACGGTAGCCTCGAATCGCAAGGAGTGGGCTTTGAAGCTTGATGTGCCCTATGGGCCTATACAACGACCTACAAGACTCCCATTGGAACAACACCATATAAGCTTGTGTATGGGAAGAGTTGCTAGCTCCCATTGGAATTCAATGAAGGAAATAATGCCCTTGGTCCAAGTATGCATTCAATGCTAAAGTCTAATAAATGCGGTTCAGTATTAATTAATTATGCAAGTTAATAATTCAGTGAGATCAAGTGAGCTGTATGCCTAGCTAGAGGCCGCTTCAGTTCAAGTGGAATTAATAATATTAATCCACAACTTACTCTTGACTGAACCCGTAGGGTCACACAAATAGTACATGAACGGATCAAGTATTTAGGTGAATTAAATACTCTATTTATGAACATTCGGAAACGACAGATCTCGGTTCCAGTGGGAGCTGAAATCGTCAAAAGGCAAAATAAAGAATACTCCGGAAATGATGATATTGCCGGAAACGGAAATATGGATCGTGACGGAAATATAAATATTGTCCAAATCGTAGATGTTGCCGGAAACGGAAACATGGTACATATCGGAAAATATTATCGAAAATAGAAATATTGCCGGAATCAAAAATATTGCCGGAAACGGAAATATTACCGGAATCGGAATATTGTCGGAATCAGAAATAAATTATGGAATCGGAAATATTAAATATTTGTTCGAATCGGAAATAAATTCCGGAATCGGAAATATTAAATATTTGTTCGAATCGGAAATGAATTCCGGAATCGGAAAACGAATCGGAAGCGCGACGTACGAATCGATCGACGGACGAGCTTGCAAGATGCAAGGCCCAGCACGAAGCCAGGCCCAGCGCCTAGCAAGCCCGCACGCGCACCGAGCAAGAAGGCCGAGCAGCAGCAGCGCCCAGTGGGCCGCGTGCTTGCTGCCAGTGCCCTTGGGCCAGCAAGCAAGCAGCAGCGCCCTTGGGCCTGCGTGGTGGGGGCTGTACAAAGGGGTGGGCTATGCGGCGCAATGGCCATTCCCTTGGCCGGTTAGGATTACTTCCTTGTGAAGTAATCTCCTTTTCCTAATTCTACTCAAATTGGATATTTTGTTAAATCTGAAATACATAGGTGTTTGATTAAACATTAAATTCTAATGATATAATTTAACTAGTGGATTTAGTTATTGGAATCCTAGTAGAATTCTAATTCCGTTATTTCCACCCTATAAATATGTGGTTCATAATCACAATTTATAACCCAATTGAATAAGTATTCACATACATTAAGTTCAAGAGAGAATTTAATAATTTTCCTAAATTAATAATAAAGCTTTCCGAGTAAACATAAAACCTTAGATAATATTCTAGTTAATTGAATCTAAGGCGGATCCGAACGTGATGTGGACTATCTACGGAGGGGCGACATTTGGAGTCCTAAACTTGTTCTTGTTCGGTTCTGGAGCAGCTAGGGAAGGCACGCTTCACATTGTATGTATCCTAATTATGCTAGTTGACTATGTGGCAATTTACTTGGATTCCTCGCTTTATGGTTTTTCCGCATGAAATATATTGTTATATTTGTCATAACCTAACGGTGGTATCACGACCCTCTAATTAATTCCATAATCAATTATGGTTAACATGGTTGAATTTTATAAATTTGCAATGAATTAAAGGGGTGATTAATTTCGTTTATATAATTAATTGCAAATTCGTGCGATTTTTTGATTATATGTTCGCAGGATTTTTCGGCAGTTTTGTCAATAATAGTTGGAATCTTATAATTTTATAGTGAATTTCGCATGTAAACGACGTTTAAAATTTTGACAAAAATCATAGATTTGTCGCCGAACCCAGAATTCTAAAATTCGAAGCCTAACTATGACAAAAATCACTATTTGCTTTATATTGCTGCAGTACAAATCAGCGTTTAGGAGCATGACAAATCAGCCGAATTTATCAAAAGCTATAAAAAAAAACATTGCTGAAAGTCTGAAACAACCATCGCCCCACTCGATATAAGTCTTGTAGATGCAGGGTCTAGAGGACTTGAGACATAAAATAATGCACAGACTCACCTTAATTAGTGTAAGACTTGTACAAATGTCTCCAAAAGATTACCCACTTGAAAAAAATTTAAGTTTAAGGGAAAATGGTGGCATGGAGCTCTTGCTTGGCTTCTACTCCTTGTGAGAATTTTCTTATAAAAGGGGAGGGGGGAAATATTATGGGTTTTGCATTTTTGCTCAAAGGGACAAATTTATAGTAACAAAGCACAAAGCATTCCAAAGATCCCCAAGTCGAAACATTAACGAAGAAACAAATCAGCAACTACTGGAAAAAAGAAGAAGAGAAAAGCTTGATAAAGGACTCAAATAGTTATAGGTAGTCCAACTGAATTTTTTTATGAACCCAAGTAACAAGAGGTTCCTTCTGTACACCATTGGCAAGGCCATTCCAGCTACATTACAGAAGGGAGAAGCTGCAGCATTTGCATTTTATTGATAACTAGCAGACAAATAAACTAATTTATCCAACACAACTTCTTACTAGGCTTACATTAAACATCCAACTTTCATTTCAATTGATTTCAGTGATTGTTAGGTTATGACACATATAATTGAATATAAATCATGCGGAAAAAACCATAAAGCCAGGAATCCAAATTAATTGCCACATAACAATTAGCATAATTTAGGACACATACACTTTGTAGCGTGCCCTCCCTAGCTGCGCCCGAACCGAACAAGAACAAGTCTAGGACTCCAAATGTCGTCCCTCCGTAGATAGTCCACAGCACGTTCGGATCCGCCTTAGATTTAATTAACTAGAATTGCACCTAAGGTTCTATGTAAAATTTGAATATTATGGCAAATAAAAATCTTAGTTTTAAGCTTAAAACATATATGAATACTTGAGTTAGATCGTAATAAATTTGTGAATATCATCACCTATTTATAGAGTAGGGAAATCGGATTTTAGAAACCTACTAGGATTCTATTTAGCTAATCTGAATTAGACTTAAATTCAATCATCTAATTCCTAGTAGCTTTAGGAAATTAATCTAAACGAATCCTAATCGATCAAGGCTTCGTACACAAACACAAACACACGCACAGCCCACGAATGGGCGCCGTGCACGCACACTGAGCTCGGCCTAGCAGCTGCTCGCAGCCGAAGAAGGGCGCGCCAGCTTGCTGGCCTCGCTCGCTGGGCCTGGCCTTGCTTCGTGCTTGGCTGGGCCTGCTTTCTTGGCGCAGCGGGCTGCGCCTATGTGTTTCATTGTGCGCGCGGGCTTCGCTAGGAGTGGGCCTAGCTTCATGCTGGGCCTTGCGTCTAGCAAGCTCGTCCGATGTTTATTTCGTACGTCGCGCTTCCGATTAATTTTTCGATTCCGGAATTCATTTTCGATTCGAACAATATTTAATATTTCTGATTCCGGAATAAATTTTCCGTTTTGAACAAATATTTAATATATCCGTTTCCGGAATTATTTTCCGATTTCGATAATATTTCCGATTCCGACAATATTTCCGTTTCCGGCAATATTTCAGATTCCGGCTATATTTCCATTCCCGATAATATTTTCCGATACGTACAATGTTTCCGTTTTCGGCAACATCTACGACTTGGATAATATTTATATTTCCGATACGATCCATATTTCCGTTTCCGGCAATATCATTGTTTCCGGAGTATTCATAATTTTGCCTTTGACGATTTCAGCTCCCACTGGAACAAAGATCCGTCGATTCCGAATATCCATAGATGGAGTATTTAATTCCTTTAAATACTTGATCCGTTCACGTACTATTTGTGTGATCCTACGGGTTCAGTCAAGAGTAAGCTGTGGATTAATTTTATTAATTCCACTTGAACTGAAGCGGCCTCTAGCTAGGCATACAGTTCACTTGATCTCACTGAATTATTAACTTGTATAATTAATACTGAACCGCATTTATTAGATTTAGCATTAAATGCATACTTGAACCAAGGGCATTATTTCCTTCAGTGATAATGTACTCCGTATTTCATAACAAACTCAGTAAAAGTGTATCTCAGAGCATACTACCCTTCAGGGCCCAATGAAGTAGTGAGCATTCTATATTCAGTTGATAGCAGAGTGTATGAGAAACAGATGGAAAAACTAACAAAAATCTTAGCTTAGAATGAAATAGATGGAAAAACTAACATAAATAAGACTATCAGGCTTATGCTCTGTATTCTGTAACTTGAAAAGGCCAGGCAAAGCAAAGAGATCTATAAAAAGGAAGTTTCAACTATCTTCAACCAGTGATGCAAAGCAGAATTATATCAATATTCAAGATGTCCATTGAACTTGCTAAGGAAATAATGAACAAACAAAATTACATTAAGAACAAACTCATAGAACACAAAATTCTAGTTCGTGCATTATCCCAGCGCTAAACAGTTATTCGTAGTATATAGACATCATCTCCATCATTGTAGACATTCAAAAGGAAGCTTCTAAGTTAGATTATGTAGTTTGTATGAAATTTAGTAGAGACATGGTTTCAAAGGCCCATAATCTTGCCCAGCAAGAGAGAAAGGCTCTGTAAGTTCTTTATGTTTTAACTGTAAAAAAAAAATAATTAAAGATTATAAGCAGTGTTGTTACTCAGATCTATTTATATAAACATCAAATACCCATGTGCAAAGTTGGATGCTTTGATGTGGATATGAAATACATTTATACATTGCATAAAACATCAATATATGCTGCATCAAAATAACTGTGCGTCAAGTCAGCCTAGAATTGGTCAGAAACACTAGTGCATACTTGTCTATTAAGGATCTTGACACAAAGGCAGAAAAACACTAGTATTACTTTGAGATTAAATAGTGACAATAGTGCAGGAGTTGGGAAGTCTTGGCATGCACATATACTATCATATGGGTTAAATCCAGTTTCGCTACTGATATTATGCAAAGCAGAATATGATAACAAACTACTATGCAAAGAATAAAGCTAATCATGCAACAAGAAAAGGAAAACAAAAGATAAATTGGTGGATACTAGAGCACCAGTGGACCGGATAACAAAGTCAAACACGCTGCATAATTTTAAGCTACCAATTTCCCTCGATTTGCTAGAGAGTTTTTTTTTTTTTTTTGGGGGGGGAGGGGGCATATGGGGGATCAGCTGGATTTCTAGCCAGAAAACATAGAGGCTAACATAGGTTGCCAAGTTCTAGTGCATGATGGAAGACCAAATTTATTGACTCTTTTAGTGGGTGACTATAAGAGGAGGAGAGGTTTGCTATGAGAAGTTACAAATGATTCTTTTTTGTTCTGATGTAGTTCAGATTCAGCCGACTATTAGGTTTTAATATTTTATGCAGGTTATAGGTATCACATTAGTTAGTTTCTATGGTGTTAGTTGTGCGAAGTTTTTAAGGTTTTAATTGTATGAAATTCTCCTGGATTTTACAATATGTGGAACTTCCCTTACTACATTTAATCAAACAGTCTGGACACATCTAAGAAAAGGGTACCTGCCAATCTAGAAGGAGAGAGAAGCAGGAAGAATAATCTTAGCAGAAAAAACACAGAACAGCAGGAAGAATCCCAAATAGGAGAGGAAACAGCAGAAGGCAAACAAAGAGACAATATTCATTTAAACGATACCTGGTCCGGAATAACTTGTCGTCTTTTCTATAGCCTCAAGTTTACAACCAAATTTCGTAACACTATTTACTAACTTACAACCAAATTTTAGCCATTTTTATTTCTTAGTTTTTTCCCTTGGAAATAATATTAAAGTTATAATAGACCAGTAACATGCACCAGTTATGCTATGCAGAACATGATCACTTATTACCAATTAAAAAGTGAATTTAATCGTTCTTGCAATCAATAATTAATTTCTAGAGTGACACGTTTGTGAACTAAGCCATCAAATCTAAATGGTCTAAGGTTCAAGCAACTAATTGAAATCGGACAAACCTCCTCTCATCTTACATTTTAGCACCTGAAGTGTTGGCTCAATCAATTCCGATCCTTTAGGGTATTTCACTCCATTTGTCTTCACTTTCGGCATCTTTCAACTGCAAATTTAATGACCATGCACGATAGTAAATACTAATATGATGTGAAATTCTAGTGTTAACCATAAATTGAGTTCCACTATCAGAAAATGTAACCTAATCCCCAAATCTTAATATATTGAATTCGAAAAAGTTAAGCAAGAAATTAAAGGAATTGACTTATTTACCCAAGAGAAATATAACATCTATAGAAAGAAGGGGAGATTAAAGAACAAATAAATTGTCACAAAAAGTACCAGAATTCAGAATAAAATCATCCAAAATAACCCAAATGATCAACCACACAATTGATTAATATTGTGGAATCAACAAAAACAATTTGTAAATAAATCATACGCAGATGAATAATTAACATAATTCTCCAATTAAGAACCCTAATTTAGGCCTTAAAACCACACAAAAAAATGCTATTGTAACTGGTTGATTAAACAGCGTACATAATTGCAAATTTAAGACCAAATTCGATGAGAAATGTACCGATTAACCTTGTCCTTCTCACCAATTAAGAATCGCAATTTGTCAATTTCTCCTTTATCTCCAATTCAAAAACTAAATTGCGAATTCAGATTCACCTTGCTTGAAGAAACGAAAATGAAGAGGATTGACAAGAACGAAGAACGAAGCAGATGAAAGAGAAGAACATAGAAGAAGAACGAAGAAGATGAAAGTAGGGGACAAGGAAGAAGAACGTGAAAAGGGTTTGGGGTGTAAACATAAGGGTTTGGAAGGAGGGAAACCATATAAATTCTCTCTCTACGAAAATTTTCAATAACCTTATTTTTTAGTAAATAGAATTTCAGTAACTTTTGATGTTTTAAGTTTTAAGTTTTAAGTTTTAATTATTTTTTTTAGATACTTGACAAAAAAAAACCGTTGCAATATTTCGTTTGAGTATTAATAAATATCAACTGTTGCAATAAAATAATCAAATTATAAAATTGTTGCCATAGTTTTTATTTAGCAACGCTTTTCTAAAGTCAAAGTTTACTCAAGTTAATAATTATTTAACTATTGCAATAACTATGATATAGCAACGCCAGTGAAACTGTTGCAAAAAATGGCGTTGCTATAACCCTTTTTTGTTGTAGTGAATGTACGTTTCTTTTAGCAACTTTTATGGTTGTTTTTGAATATCAAAGTCGAATGGCAAACCCATTGGTGCTTGTGAATTAAAAATACGATGTAGTTTTGAGATCGTAAAGCATTGAGTTTAAACTCTCAGCTTTACCAATGGTTAACAACCAAATATCTTTGTCCATTTAATTCTCGAATGAGTCTAGCTCCTAGACATTCGAATAGATGGATAGAGAACTTTAGAAGCTTCTAGTAAGTTCATCTAGTTGAAGAAAAATATTCAACATAAATTAAATGGTAAGAACCTTGTTGGAGTGACATTGGACATGTTTAACAAAGTATAAAAGTCAACACTAAAGAAGTCAATTCTTAAGACTATAAGAAAGGGTACAAGAAATAGGAAAACAAGGAACAAGTGAAAGGAACTTAAAATTCCGTTTCTACCTATAAGTTTATGTTTAAAGAAAAAGTAACCTAGCAATCAAACTTCCTTGGTATCATATACCGCTTGAGGTTCTTACTTCGGTAATCACTCAAATAATGGAAGCTAGGATACACTAATGACCTACAAGTGGGAAATGAAGCATGTCAATTCTACATTAGTTGTAGGGTCATCTAATTTGTTTTAAGTCCTTTCAAGGCTGGAACTTAATGGCTATTTTGTTCTATAATCAGCGTACCTAAATTTCTGCTTCAAACACAGAAAGACTCACATTCAAGAAAAACAAAAACTATGTTTGTTTGTTTATTTGAATGAAATGGTCATTTACGGGTTGAGTCATGTGTGCTTGATTAGAAGAAACAACTCTTTAACAATAAGAACTTTACTAGGTTCAAATCAATCTCTTGATTTGAGTTCCACTAACCTTTAGCATTGTTTCTTAGACCATGTCAACAAGTTAACATTCAAAAGCTCTATATTAATGGAATTTTGAAAGTTGATTGATTTCTAGATCATTCAAGACAAAGCAAGTCTTACTTGTTGAAAGTAACAAAAGATATGAACTATTGTTAGAACACCTAGACAATAGAGTTCAAAGCTAAAGAAAGATTTTATGACTTTATTATTCACCTAGATTTGAGTGAATATTGGTTTATTTACTCAAAGTGATATAAGTTTGAATCTGTTTGGCGAGTTCAAAGATTCAGAAGTATAAAATCCACATGGCAAGAAATCATAAAGATCTATGTTAGATCATGACGATGATTACTTTAAGACCAAAAATGATCATCAATGATTGTGTGTTACAATTTCACGATCTAGCTCCATAAGATATGGCATATCTACGTTGGAATGATCGAAGTCAATTAGTACTTGATTCGATCAATGCTGAATCATAAAGACTTTTCCCATAATTTCTAAAACAAAATGCTCAACCTAACTAAACCAAATTCGTCAAAGATATTTAAAAGTAATTTCAGAATATATTTTCATAATATATATCTAAAAGAGTTCCTAATCTCAGTGGGAACTTAGTGTTTGTTATTCGATAAACTAAGGCCCAAGTATAGATATATGTTTCATTGTGATTTATTCAAATGAGACACAAGGGTATTGTTTCTACCACGAATTTTGAGAACATAATGTTTGTTTGCTCGAAATAGTGTCCTTTTGGAGATTCGTTTCCAAAATGACAAGTGGGAGAAAATAGACCTCGAAAGTCTTCGAGGATAACAACAAACATAAACGGACATTCTGGAGGATTTTAGAAGTTCCTTAGAAAATCCAAACACTTATTCTTTAAGGACTTTAGAAGTGGCTTTAAAGAATAGACATCTCTTAGAAGACTTTACAAGTGCTTCAAGGAGAACAGAATATTCAAAGGACTTTCAAGTGGCTATTGATATTCTATTGTTTGATGTTCTATACCCATGTAGGCATAGAGTTCAGGTCACTGAAACTATGAGATTCTTCTATTAGATAGTGAAGAAACGTACAACTTGCAGTCAAACTATTATCATGTAGATCAATGAGTATGTGACTTGTAAGTAACCTATGAAGAAACCCTGATTCCCTAAAATGGTTAGAGACCATATATAGACTCAAATATTTTAGATGGTCAAAGGCCATAAAACATAATCAATGTTTTGATGACAAAATTGAAAATTTGTTTTGCAAGAATGGTTTACACCTATTGGTTGCAAATTGGTTTTAAGGATAAAAACTATCAAACATGGAAGTGTGTCTTCACACAAAGCTAGATTAGTTGCTAAAGGTATCAATCAAATTCATGGCGTGGATTGTGTTGAAACCTCATGCAAAATCGTAATGCACCAGTCTATAAATCAAGCAATGATTGCATATTGGTACATATGGAAGTTGGATGACAAAACGTATTCTTCAATCAAATGTTGGAAGAAACTATGTACATGGCATGTCATAGGATTTGTGGATCCAAATAAATACTTAAAAAGGAAAGCTAGCGTATGAAATCTAAGTACATATTTAATCAAGCAATTGGGAATTGGAACTATATTTTAGTGAAGCTAATAAGTATTTTAGTTTCATAAAATGTACATGCTTCTTATAGATGTATAAGAAGTTTAGTGGGAGTACATAAAACTTAATTGGTCCTATGTGTATCACACACATATCTCTCTATTGTGAAATAACATTCAAATGCTAATAACTTAGATTTGAAATTATTCATCAATGATGGACCAAGGTGGAACTTAGTACATACTGGGTATTAAGATCTATTTACAAAGATCTTATGATTAAGTAATGCCATTTACTAAATCAAACACGAAAGACTCCATTGGAGATATTCGACCCATATGAATAAATCTAATTAATAGATGTTTGAACTATGTATAAGCACTTACTAAGTTAGACATCAAAGGATCTAAGTGAGATTCTTAACCTATATTATATGTCAAAGAATTTAGTTGGATTCAGTATCTACTGAAACTGAATGAGCTAAAGTAACATGAATAGAATTCAATTGGGAATTATCTGCAAAAGAATTTATCATGTATGATATAATATGAGGATCGCCAAAAACATATCGTATGACTTTAGGAATGACGAACATATACCAATCTCTATTGATCTAAGTGAAGATCAACTAGATTGAGATAAAGAAAAACTTATGGTACTTGAAAGGTACACAGGAATAGTTCTTGATTTAAGGAAATACAGATATACTAAATATTGATGCTACACGCAGAAACACTGGCAAAGGATTAAGCAAGATCCCTTTGGAGTTAACCATTGGCAAGAACGAGCTATATGCATCGTGGTTTGAAATGGCAACATGGATTGAAGACCATGAGTTGTTGCGTGGGAAATTAAGTATTAATTTCTATGTTCTAAGATACAGCTGGAATGTCTTCCACATATCCATGAACTGCTTGGATAAGAAAATCCAAACAAAGAGTCACTAGCAACCTATACAGTTGAAGTAAAAGTACTTATTGCCTAAGAAGCAATAAAACAGAGATATTTACATTAAAAAGTTCTTCACTGAACTTGGGTGGATCACATGTTTGCTGACTTGATGGTTCTTCATTGCAAAATGCGTAGAACCACTATTGTAGCAAGAAAGACTAGATCACAAAATAAAGATACTCAAAAGATATTATCATCTATCTCGAAGAACATTCGATGAAATGATATTAAGATTGGCAAAGCATGATAACTAAACCTATGCAACAAGTGAAATACAACACTCACATTGTGGCACTGGAAGTCAACATAGTTTTGAATTCCATTAATTGTTTTAAAGATGGTTCGAGGCCCATGGTTGTAAAACATCGGGAATGAACATTTATCATATATGAAATGTATTTTCATATTCCATTTAATCTTGGTTTAATATTAAATGATGAGTCCCTTCAATTTGACGATATATTCAAGATCGACTGTCAGGACCAGACCCGTGACTAAGAAATGTCTATCAAGTGATTTTGAATTTCAAAAGTTGAAAAAGGTCCCTGGTCGGAAGTTTTCTATAAAGGTGGACGCATAGAAAACGCTAGACGACTAGAATGCAAGATGACTAGTAGTTCCGTTTCTTGAACTATGTGGACATGGCAATGTCGCAATCATTTGAATAGATACATACTTTGAGAAGATTAGTATCGGACAGACCTATGAAACTTTACTGTAAGAAATAAAAATCTGTCATCAGTAAATTTCATTATATTATTAGACACTAATCCTCAATACCTGAGTGATTTGAGATTACTTGTTTGTGAACTGGTTACTTTGACGTTGTCAAACGTCGCACCGTAAAAGGAGACTATAACGGCAACGCTCAGGTAATCACCTATCAAACGAGGTCTAACCTCAAGATCACAAGATTGGGATTGTCCTCCCATAAATCGGGATGACATGCTGAAAGTTGTACAAGGCCACTCGGAGAGCTAGAAACTGAAAAATGCATGTCCGTGCTCAGATGAATCATAGGTTATGATTATCTGTTTATTTGATCAGTTGAACTCTGAAACCGAGAAATACCTCTGGATATAATAAGGATGACTACTCTTACCTTATGTTCATGAGAAAGCATCAAGCGACAAAGGAATTAGGCAATGCACACTTGTCCCTAAGGACAAGTGGGAGACTGAAGGAAATAATGCCCTTGGTCCAAGTATGCATTCAATGCTAAAGTCTAATAAATGCGGTTCAGTATTAATTAATTATGCAAGTTAATAATTCAGTGAGATCAAGTGAGCTGTATGCCTAGCTAGAGGCCGCTTCAGTTCAAGTGGAATTAATAATATTAATTCACAACTTACTCTTGACTGAACCCGTAGGGTCACACAAATAGTACGTGAACAGATCAAGTATTTAAGTGAATTAAATACTCTATTTATGAACATTCGGAAACGACGGATCTCGGTTCCAGTAAGAGCTGAAATCGTCAAAAGGCAAAATAAAGAATACTCTGGAAATGATGATATTGCCGGAAACGGAAATATGGATCGTGACGGAAATATAAATATTGTCCAAATCGTAGATGTTGCGGAAACGGAAAAATGGTACATATCGGAAAATATTATTGGAAATAGAAATATTGCCGGAATCGAAAATATTGCCGGAAACGGAAATATTACCAGCATCGGAAATATTGTCGGAATCGAAAATAAATTCCGGAATCGGAAATATTAAATATTTGTTCGAATCGGAAATAAATTCCGGAATCGGAAATATTAAATATTTGTTCGAATCGGAAATGAATTCCGGAATTGGAAAACGAATCGGAAGCGCGACGTACGAAACGATCGACGGAGGAGCTTGGAAGATGCAAGGCCCAACATGAAGCCAGGCCCAGCAAGCCCGCGTGCGCGCCGAGCAAGAAGGCCGAGCAGCAGCAGCGCCCAGTGGGCCGCGTGCTTGCTGCCAGCGCCTTTGTGGAAGCGAGCAAGCAGCAGCGCCCTTGGGCGTACGTGGTGCGGGCTATGCAAAGGGGTAGGCTATACGGTGCCATGGCCATTCCCTTGGCCGGTTAGGATTACTTCCTTGTGAAGTAATCTCGTTTTCCTAATTCTACTCAAATTGGATATTTTGTTAAATCTGAAATACTTAGGTGTTTGATTAAACATTAAATTCTAATGATATAATTTAACTAGAATCCTAATGGATTTAGTTATTGGAATCCTAGTAGAATTCTAATTCTTTTATTTCCACCCATAAATATGTGGTTCATAACAATTTATAACGCAATTCAATAAGTATTCACATACATTAAATTCAAGAGAGAATTTAATAATTTTCCTAAAATAATATTAAAGCTATCCGAGTAAACATAAAACCTTAGGTAATATTCTAGTTAATTGAATCTAAGGCGGATCCGAACGTGCTGTGGACTTGTTAGGTTATGATACATATGACAATTCATAAATCATGCGGAAAAACCATAAAGCCAGGAAAGCATATTATATTCACATAATCATTTAGCATATTATTGATGCATACATGTTGTAGCGTGCCTTCCCTAGCTGCGCCCGAACCGAACAAGAACAAGTCTTTAGGACTCCAAATGTCGTCCCTCCGTAGATAGTCCACAGTACGTCCGGATCCGCCTCAAGTTAGACCAACTAGAATCGCCCTTAAGGTTGCTAGGATTTTCGGCTAGTGTTTGCAAGTGTATGGTTAATTTTATTTCAAAAACTTACCCTTTGAATACTTCAATCGTTCCTGCAAATAATGACCCTAGGCCCTTATTTATAGAGGTATGGAAAAGGAACTGGAATCCTATTAGGATACTAATTAATTAAACTAGAATCCTAGTAGGACTCTAATTAATTAATTTTATCCTTTTAGGATTAGGAATTTAATCATCAAACAAATCCTATACAATTTAGGTTTCGTATGTGAACACAAACTCTACACGAGCATGACCCACGAGCGTGCAGGCCATGCCCGCGCACAGCCCACACGGCCGCTCGGCCCACGCGAGCTGCAAGCCCACGCGAGCAGCAGTACAGCTCGCAGCCCATTGCTGCGCGCGCTGCGCGCGCTGCCATGGCCTGCTGGGCCTGGCCTTGCGCTGGGCCTGGCGTGGCCTTGGCTGTTCATGTGGCGCGCTTGGCTTGCTGGGCGATGGCCTGGCTTCGTGCTGGGCCCTCGTCCGGCAGGCCTCGTCCGATGCTTATTCGTACGATACGCTTCCGATTAAATTCCCGGTTACGGAATTCATTTCCGATACGAACAATATTTAATATTTCCGATTCCGGAATTAATTTCCGTTTCGAACAAATATTTAATATTTTCGTTTCCGGAATTATTTTCCGATTCCGATAATATTTCTGATTCTGACAATATTTCCGTTTCCGGCAATATTTCCGATTCCGGCAATATTTCCATTTCCGATAATATTTTCCGATACGTACCATGTTTCCGTTTCCGGCAACATCTACGACTTGGATAATATTTATATTTCCGATACGATCCATATTTCCGTTTCCGGCAATATCATCGTTTCCGGAGTATTCATTTCTTGCTTGTGACGATCTCAGCTCCCACTGAAACCAAGATCCGTCGATTCCGAATATCCATAGATAGTGTATTTAATGCCATTAAATACTTGATCCGTTTACGTACTATTTGTGTGACCCTACGGGTTCAGTCAAGAGTAAGCTATGGATTAATATCATTAATTCCACTTGAACTGAAGCGGCCTCTAGCTAGGCATTCAGCTCACTTGATCTCACTGAATTATTAACTTGTTAATTAATACTGAACCGCATTGATTAGACTTAACATAGAATGCATACTTGGACCAAGGGCATTATTTCCTTCAGTCTCCCACTTGTCCTTAGGGACAAGTGTGCATTTCTTAATTCCTTTGTCGCTCGATGCTTGCTCTTGAACATAAGGTAAGAGTTGTCATCCTTATTATGTCCAGAGGTGTTTCTCGGTTTCAGAGTTCAACTGATCAAATAAACAGATAATCATAGCCTATGATTCATCCGAGCACGGCCATGCATTTCACAGTTTCTAGCTCTCTGAGTGGCCTTGTACAACTTTTAAGCATCTCATCCCGATTTATGGGAGGACAATCCCAATCTTGCGATCTTGAGATTAGACTTCGTTTGATAGGTGATTACCTGAGCGTTGCCTTTATAGCCTCCTTTTACGGTGCGACGGTTGGTCAACGTCAAAGCAACCAGTTCTCAAACAAGTAATCTCAAATCACTCAGGTATTGAGGATTTAGTGTCTAATAATTTTAATGAAATTTACTTATGACAGATTTTCATCTCTTATAGTAAAGTTTCATAGGTCTTGTCCGATACTAGTCTTCCCAAAGTAAGTATCTATGCAAATGATTATGACATTGCCATGTCCACATAGTTCAAGAAACAGAACTACTAGTCATCTTGCATTCTAGTCGTCTAACGTTTTCTATGCGTCCAATTTTATAGAAAACTCCGACTAGGGACCATTTTCAACCTTTGACATTCAAGTTCACTTGATAGACATTTCTTAGTCACAGGACTGGTCCTGACAGTCTATCTTGAATATATCGTCAAATCGAAGGGACTCATCATTTAATACTAAACCAAGATTAAATGGAATATGAAAATTCATTTCATATATGATAAATGTTCAACCCCAATGTTTTACAACCATGGGCCTCAAACCCATCTTTAAAATAGTTCATGGAATTCAAAGCTATGCTTGATTTCCAGTGCCACAATGTGAGTGTTGTTTGTCACTTGTTGCATAGGTTTAGTTATCATGCTTTGCCAATCTTAATATCCCTTTCATCGAATGTTCTTTGAGATAGGATGATAAGATCTTTTGAGTTTGTTTATTATGTGAACTAGTCTTTCTTACTTAAATAGTGGTTCTACGCATTTTGCAATGAAGAACTATTAAGTCAACAGACATGTGATCTACCCAAGTTCAATGAAGAACTCTTTAACATAAACAACCTTGTTTTATTGCTTCTTAGGCAATAAGTACTTTTACTTCAATTGTATAGGTTGCTAGTGATGCTTTGTTTGGATTTACCTATCCAAGCAGTTCATAGATATGTGGAAGACTTTCCAGCAATATCTTAGAACATAGAAATTAATATTTTAATTTCCCACGCAACAACTCATGGTCTCCAATCCATGTTGCCATTTCAAAACACGATGCTCTATAGCTCGTCTTTGTCAATGGTTAACTCCAAAGGAACCTTGCTTGATCCTTTGCTAGTGTTTATGCGTGTAGCATCAATATTTAGCATATCTTTATTTCCTTGAATCAAGAACTATTCCTATGTACCTTTTCAAGTACCATAAGTATTCTTGATTTCAATCTAGTTGATCTTCACTTAGATCAATAGAGATTGGTATATGTTCGTCATGCCTAAAGTCATACGATACGTTTTTGGCGATCCTCATATTATATCATACATGATAAATTCTTTTGCAGAATAATTCCCAATTGAATTCTAGTCATGTAACTTTAGCTCATCTAGTTTCAGTAGATACTAAATCCAGCTAAATTCTTTGACATATAATATAGGTTAAGAATCTTACTTAGATTCTTTGATGTTTAACTTAGTAAATGCTTATACATAGTTCAAACATCCTTTACTCAGATTTATTCATATGGGTCGAATATCTCCAATGGAGTCTTTCGTGTTTGATTTAGTAAATGCCATTACTTAATCCAAAACATTAATATAAGATCTTTGTAAATAGATCTTAATACCCAGTATGTACTAAGTTTCGCCTTGGTCCATCATTGATGAATAATTTCAAACCTAAGTTTTTAGCATTTGAATGTTATTTCACAATAGAGAGATATGTGTGTGATACACATAGGACCAATTAAGTTTTATGTACTCCCACTAAACTTCTTATATATCTATAAGAATCATGTATATTTTATGAAACTAAAATGCTTATTAGCTTCACTTAAAATACAGTTCCAATTCCCAATTGCTTGCTTAAATATGTACTTAGATTTTATAAGCTAGCTTTCCTTTTCAAGCATTTATTTGGATCCACAAATCCTATGACATACCATGTACATAGTTTATTCCAACATTTGATTGAGGAATACGTTTTGTCATCCAATTGCTATATGTACCAATATGCAATCATTGCTTGAATATATACTTGAGCATTACGATTATGCATGGGGTTTCAACACAATCCACACCGTGAATTTGCTTGTAACTTTTAGCAACTAATCTAGCTTTGTGTGTGAACACAATTCAATGTTTGATGGTTTTTATCCTTTAAAACAAACTTGCAACCAATAGGTGTGAAACTATTCTTGCAAATCAACAAAATTTCAATTTTGTCATCAAAACATTGGTTATGTTTTATGGCCTTTAACCATCTAAAACATTTGAGTCTATATATGGCCTCTAACCATTTTAGGGAATCTGGGTTTCGTCATAGCTTTCTTACAGGTCACAAACTCATTAATAGTTTGACTGCAAGTTGTAGGTTTCTTCACTATCTAATAGAAGAATCTCATAGTTTCATTGACCTGAACTCTATGCCTACTTGGGTATAGAACATCAAACAATAGAATATCAACAGGCACTTTGAGAGTCCTTTGAATATTCTGTTCTCCTTGAAGCACTTGTAAATTCTTCTAAGAGATGTCTATTCTTTAAAGCCACTTCTAAAGTCCTTAAAGAATACGTGTTCGGATTTTCTAAAGAACTTCAAAAAGCCTCTGGAATGTCCGTTTATGTTTGTTGTTCGTCTCGAAGACTTTCGAGGTCTATTTTCTCCCACTTGTCATTTTGGAAACGAATCTCCAAAAGGACATTATTTCGAGCAAACAAATATTATGTTCTCAAAAATTCGTGGTAGAAACAATACCCTTGTGTCTCATTTGAATAAATCATAATGAAACATATATCTATACTTGGGCCTTAGTTTGTCGAATGACAAACACTAAGCTCCCACTGAGTTTTGCAACTCTCTAGATATATTTTATGAAAAGTTATTCTGAAATTACTTTTCAATAGCTTTGACGAATTTTGTTTAGTTTGGTGGTAGTTGAGCATTTTGTTTTAGAAATTATAGGTAAAGTCTTTATGATTCATCATTAATCGAATCAAGTACTAATTAACTTCGATTATTCCAACTAAGATATGCCATATCTTATGGACCTAGATTGTGAAATTACAACACACAATCATTGATGATCATATTTGGTCTCAAGTAATCATCAACATGATCTAACCTAGATCTTTATGATTTCTTGCCATGTGGATTTTATACTTCTGAATCTTTGAACTAGCCAAACAGATTCAACTTATATCACATTTGAGTAAATAAACCTATATTCACTCAAATCCATGTGAAATAATAAAGTCATAAAATCTTTCTTTAGCTTTGAACTCTATTGTCTAGGCGTTCTAACAATAGTTCATATCTTTTGTTACTTTCAACAAGTACGACTAGTTGTCTTAAAATGATCTAGAAATCAATCAACTTTCAAAAGTCCATCAAAATAGAGCTTTTTTTTTGAATGTTAACTTGTTGATATGGTCTAAGCAACAATGCCAAAGATTAGTGGAACTCAAATCAAGGGGTTGATTTGAACCTAGTAAAGTTCTTTAAAGAGTTGTTTGTTTTAATCAAGCATATTGACTCAACCTGTAATTGACCATTTCATTCAAATAAACGAACAAACATTGTTTTTGTTTTTCTTGAAAGTGAGTCTTTCTGTGTTTGAAAACAGAAATTTAGGTATGTTGATTATGGAACAAAATAGCCATTAAGTTCCAGCCTTTGAAAGGACTTAAAACAAACTAGATGACCCTACAACTAATGTAGCATTGCCATGCTTCATTTCCCACTTGTAGGTCATTAGTGTATCCTAGCTTCCATTGTTTGAGTTATTACCGAAGTAAGAACCTCAAGCGGTATATGATACCAAGGAAGTTTGATTGCTAGGTCACTTCTCTTTAAACATAAACTTTTAGGTAGAAACGGAATCGTAAATTCCTTTCATTTGTTCCTCGTTTTCCTATTTCTTGTACCCTTTCTTATAGTCTTAAGAATTGAATTCTTTAGTGTTGACTTTTATACTTTGTTAGACATGTCCAATGTCACCCCAACAAGGATCTTACCATTTAAGATATGTTGAATATTAAGTTTCAACTAGATGATCTTACCAGAAGCTTCTAAAGTTCTCTAAGCATTGATCTATTCGAATGTCTAGGGACTAGACTCATTCGAGAATTAAATGGACAAAGATATTAGGTTGTTAACCATTGGTAAAGCTGAGCGTATTAAACTCAATGCTTTATGATCTCAAAACTACAGTGTATTTTGAATTCACAAGCACCAATTGGTTTGCAATTCGACTTTGATGTTCGAAAACAACCATAAAAGTCGCTATAAGAAACGTACATTTTAAATTGCTCACTTTCTCTCATTTCCGTGAATCGTTCTTGGATTCACTACCAATCGAGGAAATTTACTGTTACCTTTCTACAAGGATTTATTGCAGTGCAAGATATTTAATTATAAACAATAATTAAAACATACATTGAAGCATGCAAAGTCTAAACATTTATCATGAATAATAACTTGAAAATGAAAGCAATCATGCAATTTAAACAAGTCATTAGCATTTTATTCGAATTATGTGTTCCGGCAGGTGTGAATAAAATGATTCCAAGACCCTAAAATCATTGAAGAACTAAGCACAGTTTGTCGACTTAATCCTAAAACATCTTAGGTAAGCAAAAAGCCTTTTGCTAATAGTCTAGAAACTATTCTTGGTTGATAGGTACGTCTAAGAACTTATTAGGTGAACCTATCGATTTTGCCACGACATAAAAGGACTCCTTACTTATATCGTTGAGTTTCACCAAAACTAACATGTACTCACAATTATTTGTGTATCTTGCCCCTTTAGGACCAATAAGTAACACCTCGCTGAGCGAAAACTATTACTAGATTGATGTAAAGGATATCCAAGCAAGTGTATATTTTGGGATGGCACCTTTTAACTCAATTTTTAAGTTTGGAACTTAAGGCTCTTACTATGTTGGTTAGATTTTAAGTGAACTAAAATCCTTAATCATGCAACATAATCAAGCCACAATCTCATGCATAATTAAGACATATTTAAAGCAATAAATAACTTAAAGCATGTATAAGATAAATGTGATCTAGTATGGCCCGACTTCATCTTGAAGCTTCAACTTCAAAGTCCGTCTTGAAAATCTCCGTGGGAGGCACCATTTTCTTCAAATAGGATAAGCTATAATTAAAACTAATTACAACTATTTGATGGTACGCAGACCATATTTGAATTGAAAAACAACTTTGGTACTTTAGACCAATTACATTCAAATTAATGGTACGCAGACCATATTTTCTATCCTATTTGGGCCATACTAGTCACTTCATAACCTGCAAAATAGTACATATACAATATATACCATTCACCCATTCATTATCATGAATGGCCCACATAGCTGGTTAGTAAAACACATTATGCATCACATAAACATTTGTAGCAATTAATCAAGGGCACCAATAATCTACAAATTATTCAGTCCTTATTAATTCTAATCAAGTTGTTTTAACCTTAAGGATTTGTAGACCTAATCAAGAGTTTATGACTAAAAAGGGCTCCCACTTAAACCAATAAATTCATATGCTTTACTAATTTTAAACATAAAAATGTATTTCTAGTCTAACCGGAAACATACAAATTTAATTAAAATTTAAAGCTCATAAAAATTTATAATTGAATCCAAAAAGTTTAATTTAATTTCAGTCGTATTTAAATTAATTCATGATTTTAATTTTAGTAAAATAATTAGAATAAATAAAATTTATTATAATTACATTATTCAAAATTAAAATCCAAGAAATTAATTTAAATTATTAATTTTAAAATTAATTAAAATTACGTAAACTGAAAATTTCAAATTGAAATTTCAAAACGATCTAATCGCAACGCAACAATCCCACGCAACGCACGCCCATGGGCCGCACGCACACAACCATCGCTGGCCATGAGCGCGCAGCCCATGCGCTGCGTCGCATCGCTGCTGCTCACCATCGCAAGACATCAATCGATGCACGCGAGCCATCGCTCGCTGCGCTCGCTTGCCAGCGCTCGATCCATACGAGCCATCGCTCGCTGCACGCTTGCCTTTCCCGCATGCGAGCTTGCGCTTATCGCACGAGGCAGCAGTATGCGAGCTGGCGCTCGCTGCGCGCGAGCCATCGACGCTGTGCGTAGCGCTCCTGGCACGCGAGCTTGCGCTCGCTGCGAGCGAGGCTCCGCATGCTTGCGCGAGGCAGTGCGCGCTGTGGCGCAGCACGCTTGCTGCCCACACGCGACTGCTCGTGCCTTGCTCTCGCCCCTGCCCACACGCCCATTGCTCACAGCCCACGACACAAGGCAGGGCTGCTGCCTTGTGCTCGTGCACCATGCCCTTGCTCGCTGCATTCGTACCGCATGGGCGACGAGCTCCCTTGCTCGTCGTCGCATGCCCGCACTATACAACACCCCTTAAGGGTAACACGTAGCGTCCATTGCTTTGTGCGTGCAAGTTATATGAGCGAGTCGCATAAAAAATTAAAATTTATATTCAAAATTAATGAAAAATTAATAAATAATATTAATTTCATAATTTTAGGGCGAAAAAACGAAAATTTATTATTTAATTGATTTCCGATTAACATGGATTCAAGTCTAGGTCATAAAAATTTAAAATTTAACATAAATTTACAATTTTTATGGTGGTTTTTAATCATAGGTTTCTAATTAAATTATAACTAATTATGAAAATCAAATTAATTCTAAATTATTTCAATTTTCAACAAATTAATCATAATTACAAATTAGATTGCATAATTAACAAGGCTAGGCATTCAAACTTGTTAAACATATACAGTAGGTCAATCAAAATTCAAGATTTATCAACAAGAATCGCAAATATTTAATTTAACATCTTAAATTTACGAAATTTTGCATTCGAAAAACTAAAACCTCTGAAAAGTCATAGTTAGGCTTCGAATTTGAGAATTCGAGGTTCGGCCAAAAAAAAATGTTTTTGTCAAAATTTTAGAATGCCTTTACATGCGGAATTGACACAAAAATCACTCTTTTGTGATGAGTAACGAACAAACTGCCGAAAAACTGCGTACGTATAATTAAATAAACGCAATTTGCAATTAATTAACAATTACGAAAATTAATCACCCCTTTTAATTCTTTCAAATTTGTAATATTTAACCATGTTCATGCAATTTAGATTATGAAAATAATAAGAGGCTCGTGATACCACTGTTAGGTTATGATACATATCACAATTCATAAATCATGCGGAAAAACCATAAAGCCAGGAAAGCATATTATATTCACATAATCATTTAGCATAGTATTGATGCATACATGTTGTAGCGTGTCTTCCCTAGCTGCGCCCGAACCGAACAAGAACAAGTCTTTAGGATTCCAAATGTCGTCCCTCCGTAGATAGTCCACAGTACGTCCGGATCCGCCTCAAGTTAGACCAACTAGAATCGCCCTTAAGGTTGCTAGGATTTTCGGCTAGTGTTTGCAAGTGTACGATTAATTTTATTTCAAAAACTTACCCTTTGAATACTTCAATCGTTCCTGCAAATAATGACCCTAGGCCCTTATTTATAGAGGTATGGAAAAGGAACTGGAATCCTATTAGGATACTAATTAATTAAACTAGAATCCTAGTAGGACTCTAATTAATTAATTTTATCCTTTTAGGATTAGGAATTTAATCATCAAACAAATCCTATACAATTTAGGTTTCGTATGTGAACACAAACTCTACACGAGCATGACCCACGAGCGTGCAGGCCATGCCCGCGCACAGCCCACACGGCCGCTCGGCTCACGCGAGCTGCAAGCCCACGCGAGCAGCAGCACAGCTCGCAGCCCATTGCTGCGCGCGCTGCCATGGCCTGCTGGGCCTGGCGTGGCCTTGGCTGTTCGTGTGGCGCGCTTGGCTTCCTGGGCGATGGCCTGGCTTCGTGTTGGGCCCTCGTCCGGCAGGCCTCGTCCGATGCTTATTCGTACGATACGCTTCCGATTAAATTCCCGGTTCCGGAATTCATTTCCGATACGAACAATATTTAATATTTCCGATTCCGAAATTAATTTCCGTTTCGAACAAATATTTAATATTTCCGTTTCCGGAATTATTTTCCGATTCCGATAATATTTCTAATTCTGACAATATTTCCGTTTCCGGCAATATTTCCGATTCCGGCAATATTTCCATTTCCGATAATATTTTCCGATACGTACCATGTTTCCGTTTCCGGCAACATCTACGACTTGGATAATATTTATATTTCCGATACGATCCTTATTTCCGTTTCCGGCAATATCATCGTTTCCGGAGTATTCATTTCTTGCTTGTGACGATCTCAGCTCCCACTGAAACCAAGATCCGTCAATTCCGAATATCCATAGATAGTGTATTTAATGCCATTAAATACTTGATCCGTTTACGTACTATTTGTGTGACCCTACGGGTTCAGTCAAGAGTAAGCTATGGATTAATATCATTAATTCCACTTGAACTGAAGCGGCCTTTAGCTAGGCATTCAGCTCACTTGATCTCACTGAATTATTAACTTGTTAATTAATACTGAACCGCATTTATTAGACTTAACATAGAATGCATACTTGGACCAAGGGCATTATTTCCTTCAGGACTATCTACGGAGGGGCAGCATTTTGAGTCATAAACTTGTTCTTGTTCGGTTCGGGAGTAGCTAGGGAAGACACGCATCACATTGTATGTATCCTAATTATGCTAATTGACTATGTGGCAATTAATTTGGATTCCTGACTTTATGGTATTTCCGCATGAAATATATTGTTTATATTTGTCATAACCTAACATTCAAGGCCTCAAGTGCCATCAAGCACATAAATTTTGATTTAAAGAGTGTGGGGGAGAAGAGGCTCCTAGACTTGCATGAGCTAGAGGAAATTGCGCATGAACGCATATGATTCGGCAAGTATCTACAAGGCCAAGTCTAAGGAATATCATGACCGGAAAATCACAAAGAAGGACTTTCAAAAAGGTGAGAAAGTCCTATTCTTCAACTCAAAGTTGAAGCTTTTTCCCTGAAAACTCAAATCCCGGTGGAGCGACCCCTTTGAGGTAAAGAAAGTGTTGCCTTATGGTTCATTGGAGCTTTGGAACAAAGACAAATGCGACTTTTCCAAGGCAACGGTCATAGAGTGAAAAAGTATTTCGAAGGAGCCCACATTGGGACGGTTTGCACAACACATCTCCACGCAATCACTTGATCTTCGCCGTGAAGATGCGTCAAGCTAGTGACGTTAAAAGAGCGCTTTCCGGGAGGCAACCCGTGATCTCTAACCCTTGTCCTTTAAATTTTTCTTTCATTTCTCTACTTTATGGCATTATTGGTGTTTGGTGAGCTGTTGTTAGTCATCGGTTTTTGAGTATATGATGTATGGCATGAATTGAGAAGAGAAGGGAGAATTTGTTTTTTATGCAGGTCAGGTTCGGCCAAACCAAGGAGTAGTTCGGCCGAACCACTCAAAAAGTTCGGCCGGACCACCTCATGGTTTGACCGAACTAGGTGAGAATCTGGAACTCCAAAAATGTGGGTTCGGCCGAACTTTCCCTTAGGTTCGCACTACTAGAATTAGCATCTTTAACAACAAATTAATAACGACGAACTAAAATATTTGTCGTTAAAACTATTATTTTCTGCTTATTAACAAGAAGCATACTGTAGGTCGTTAATGAATAAGCCTAAAACTATAAACATATTGTTTTTTAATTCCAACGTCGTCGTTAATGCGTTCAACAAAAAATAAAATTTAATAAAAATATAACTTGTCGTCGTTATTCCTACAAACTGGGAAGCGGGATTTGATAGCGGGTGATTTTCACCAAAAACTCAAAAAAAACTCGGAAGATACCAAAACTCAAAAAGCCTCAGAAAGATACCAAAACTTAGAACCCTATTCGCAAGCGTCAATACCAAAACTCAGAAAAGTCGGACTATTTCTCCTTCTCAATTTCAATTCCTCCTAGAAATTGAATTGGCAAAACTGAATCTTCAATCCTTAACCAGATTTGACGATTATTGGATTCGAAGGTTGAAGAATTTTCTTGAATTCGATTGGTATGGTTTCCTTTTCTTTATTGTTTCTTGAGTATGGCTCCTTTTCCTTTTCGAAAATTCTGATTTTCAATTTTGGGTGAATTTTTTTTGCCATGAAATCCCCTATTTCTAAATTTACGGTTTCTTGATTTTTGGTTTTGTTATAGTTGATGACAATTCAATTCAAATAACGTGATTTTTTTTTGAATCGCATACTGTAATTTTCATTATTAGTTTGTTTGAGGATGATGATAATGTAAATTCAACTCTCCAGGTTACGCGTTTGGAATTTTGCTGCTCTTGTGTGCCTTCTGCCCGCGTGCCTTCTAGTTTGCTTCAGGTCAAAATTCTTTACTATCTCAAAAGTAATTTTATTTCTTCTTTTATCTGCCTCTTTTATCGGCAGGTAATCTTGTTTTTCCCGTCAAATTTGTTAACTTTCATTTAAATTTTCGTTCATAATTGCAGAAATTATGCAGATTATGTAATTAGGATGCTTAATTTGAGTTTAATTTCAGTTAGTACGAGAATCTGATTAATTTCTCTACAGTTCGTCAGGATTTTAAGTGTTTTGCTATCGATTTGAAGTGTTTTGAAGCTTAATTTTTTGTTGCTAATTGTAGAAAATATTGACACTTATCTTTTAGTGTTATTGAAATAGTTTCTTAATTCTATGCTAATGAAATGTGTTAATTATGCAATTATATGGCTGGGAAGATAAGAAATTACATTAGAAATTTCATGGAGAAGCTTAAAATTCTACTGATATTGGTTCTAAATCTGTAAAACCCATATTTCATGGAGTTTCGAATTTTGTTGATTGGTCTACTATTCCCTTTGGCCAAGGTTTGATGTTTCGGGGGGTCGTATTTCTCGGCTTTGAAGGGTGGGAAATAGGTCAAGGTTCCAGTTTACCGGGGTTTAACTTAAGAACTCTGACATATTATTGTCTCTGATCTCTGAGCCATGAATAATTGAATAGGATAGTTTGCAATAAAGCAGTAGAGCTTCTCCTGCCATCTTGAACATGCTTTGTCTCTGATCTCTTGAGAAATTGTGGTACCTCTATTTTTTCGGCTTACCAAAGTGTATGAGAATATTTGTTTTTTTTTTTGGCTAATTTCTATGGATGACGACTAACTTTGAACTAATTTATCTGTCTTTAGTCTTTACCCGTATGATTATAGGCGAGTTGGTGTGAGTCTGTTGTGTGTGTGCGCCTACGTTTATTTATCTTTGTTGGTGAAGTCTTTGGAAATCGTGTTTGCCATTTCGCTGTCTTTGCACTCTAAATATAGTCAAAACTGGTTTACTACTCGATCATTAGGCCAATTGTGTTATCTGAGTGACCAGTTAAGAAAAAACAACTGTGAATTGGTAATTTTTGTGTAAATGGTATCTTAAATTTTGTATTGAATTCTGCCTGCCTTAGTCTAAGACTCCTAGCCCTCTGCCCTCCTACGCTCAATTAACCAAGTAACAGCTGACCCGGCCCAAGTACGCAACACTTGAGCCAGTTGTTGTTGTTGCTGCTTCTCTGTTTTCATGCTGAATAGTTTTTGTACATTGAATAGTTTTCAAATCTCAGTATTTATTTGCTCGAATTCGTTATATGTCTCATTAATCTGCCCAATCAGAACTCTGTACATAGATGTTTAGACTAGAGTTTCATCAAATTCAATTTGTTCAGGAGGTGTTGTGAGGGGAGGGGGGCATTATATTGCCTGTTTTCTATTATTCTATATGGTATTTTTCATATTACCTCAAGTTTTTGCCATTTTACACAGAATGGCAGTGTTACAGCCAAAGACTTATTGCCTCTGGATATTATTATTTTGTGTTGGAGGTTCTTTATTTAAGCGAAATTCCAATCCCCCATTTTTGCACGAATGTAGGCATTGCCTCTGGATATTGGGGAATGGAAAAACCCTTGCTAAAATATGCTCGCCAACTCCTCAACAAGGTTAAAGTAATGTTCATGTTTCACATCGCATGCCCCATTCTCGTGTCCATATAGTCCCTTGTGTGCTTAACATGATGTGATTTCCATTTGTGTAAATATAGATATATAGTTCCCTTGGCTGCTTAGTTGTCTAGTTTAATGTCTTAAACTCAGTGTGGGAGGTTGGAAAAAGAGGCTTGTAGTTATGATTATTGACTTGGCAAAGGTCAGTCTTTAATTATTGACAAAGGTCAGTCTTTGATTATTGACTTTATAAATGACTACTGTAATTATGTAAATAATACTCCTACTATGATTATAGGTTTGTAGTTATGTCATTGATTAGGGTAATTTTCTGTGTAAGCATGATAAGACCTAGGTTATTTCTTTGCCATGTTCTTGAATTCAACTAAAATAAGTGCTCTCATGTTCAATTTACAACTAAAATAAGTTTATTTAAGTTCAGATAAGCAAAAATTAGTTGAATACTTCGTAAAACACACCCTTAACAAGTAAAATTGAGTTTTAGTCAGTAGAAACAAATTAGCTAATGGACAGGACCAATACAACATTGAATCAATAAATTAATTAATCTGTAAAAATTAAGCTCAATTAGTTTGAATTAGTAAAAAGCAGTAAGAGTTTTTGAAGTTAAGCTAAATTAAGTGAAAAGAACAAGACATGAGTATATTTGATTTTAAGATGATTATACTATTTGTTTCATACAAGTTTTAAAATCTCGAAACTACAACTGAAGATGACAATGATACCGAATAGCCCCGGTTTTGGCTTTTTGGTTATTCTGATTCATGTTTGTAATTGTGTAATATGTTGAAACAGGAGTGCAAGCAAGTTGAGAAAGGCCAAACCTTCTATGATTTTCAGTTCAAAACAAGACTTATCAAGTCCACAAATGTGCATTTTCAGGTAAATTTATGCCTTCTTTTTCTTTCTTGACATCAGGATAAAGCACATAAGTATTATGTAATCCTAGTTAGTGTTAGGGAAAACATGTACAATTGTAGCAGCACTGTGCCTCAACGATTTATGTTAAAGTAGCCCTTTTGTTTGAATCGTCTTTGGGGCCAGTTACAACCTGTTTTTTTTTTTTTTTGGTTTATTGGATTGATACACTACTAAAAGCTTATAAATGGAAATTTGGCGTCTAGTTTGCTCGTTGAGACATCTGGTTAATACATTCAGCAATCAACCTACTTTTGGTGTAATTGAATTGTTAGGCGGCAATGCACAAAATTAACCAACTTCATTTTGCATCACATGGTTATATAATTATTCAATGTTGTATCTGGTGGCAATAAACCACGGGGTTGTATTTACTCTATCTTTTTGTGCAGATAAGTGAAGATTTAATATACTGCTGCTTCAAACTAAATTTGCAACTGTTTGAACTTGGCCATTCTGGTTTTTAAGATTTTCTTTTATAAATAGTCTTGAATAACAAAGAAAACAGGTCCTGGTATAAGGGACTCCAGCTATTTTTTTTTATTTTTTTTGTTGGGTGTCAAGAGAAACCGTTAGATGGAATATATTGTTGTAGATATTTCAAGCTTTTGTATTGTAAGATTTATGAAGGTACTACCTTCATGTATTAAGTCTTACTGATTTGATTTGGTTCTATTTAATAATGTGAGTTGTCCATTTTACTATATAATAGGTTTCATTTTAATATATATATATATATATATATATATTAAAATGAAACCTATTTTTTTTTGTTGATTGTTGTGCAGTAAAACATTCATAACATTCTTGAATGATGAGAATGGGATACATGGTTTTGACAGTGATTATGAGATCTGGATAATGATTTTTTTTTATTCTTGGCCTTTTACTATCCCTCTGACTATATTTTATATTTTTTTTTCTGTATTAAGGTTTCTTGATCTTGTTCCTGATCTTGGCAGGTTGCTGTCTTTTCTGGGTTAAAAAGAACTCGTCGTTGTTCTGTTAGAAAGCTTAGCTGACCAAATTGGATCTCTAATTCTTGGAATAGAGAAGGCATTACTTGTAAGTGCCTTATTCAATTCATTCAAAGCTGGTCTTTTTGCAAGTGCCTTATTCAATTCATTTTAAGGATACTGTTGGATCATTCATGTGTTTCTCTACTTATTTCTAAATGGATATGTCTTTGCAATGTGTTCATCTATTTAGATTCTAGTAATAATGAATTAATTGCATTTTTGTCTCCATAATTCTCAGCTTACCAGTGTCTTACAATATTTCATATCACCATATTTCACAAAGTAAATGAAACTGCACCTGTAATGTCAGATAAATATGCTCAACATTAATGTAGTCCAAACCATACATCAGTTGGTTTGCAAGGTTCTGTTCACACGCCATTCACTTTGTAGAATTTCACAAACAACTGCAAACCATACATCTGAACTCTGAAGAAAGCATTTGCAAACAGCTGCAAAAAAATAGGTCTTACTTAAGCACCTTTACCTAAGAAACTAAGATGGGGAAATGAAAACAAAGCAATAGTATTAGTCTAGTGTAAAAGTCCACTACTTCATCCATTAAGAATATGTAGGGTAAAAAAAATCCATACTATAGGCTTATATATACCGACTAAGAAAACCAAAGGGTGTAAGCAAGGGTGACTTAAGTTGAACTATTAGCCGTAACTCCCAATAAAGACTACTCTTGGATCTTGATGCTAAATATATTTGTTAGATACATAGTACAAATGCCAAACTAAGTTAATTTTTCATGTACCATAATTTCTATATAAAGTGTTGAATAAAAGTACCGTTCGCGGCTCTATTTTAAATAGTGAAAAGCTAGTGAACCTGGAGCTTATATTTAAAACAAAATTAAATATTGCTTTACCATATTATGGATAATTACAAGCAGATACTTGTATATTGCTTTAGCATGAGTTAATAAGACACTAATTGAGAACACTATACACAACTAGCTTATGCCGAAAATCTATTATTCATTTCCTAATGCCCACTATCATTTTCCCAAACCTTTCCATTATGTTGTTATTTCCTAAACTTATTAAGTCAAAAAACAGCAGATTACCCAATAATTAGAAAGCTAGAACCAATATGTATGTCCTATAAGATGGAATCTGAATTAGAAAGTTTTATTTAGGCTAAGTGCATTATTGACTAACTAAAACTTAAGAACCTACATGTTTGATATTCCACTAACAGCCCACTAACACAACTAAACAAATAAACTGACTTCCTTATAACTTGCCACTAACTAATTTAATTGACAACAAATATCTATCCCTGAACTTTAGAAACTTTGAATAATAAAAAGAAAAATATATGTCTAGATTAATGGTGCTTGAATAACACTAGAGAACTAGGCAGGATCTACGCCTATTTCTCGAGATATGATTGTTGGGGTTTATGTGATTAGACTTTTGTGTATAAAAGAGCATAGAGCTCTTTTCTTTTATCTCCTTAAGAACCTATTATCTCCTTAAAAATCAATGTTTAATTCATTGTCGTGTCCTAATTCTAGTTTCTCTCAGTATTTATGTTAGTGTTCTTTGATCGGTTTTAAGTTAAAAGTTTCTAAGTTATTTCTTCTGTGTGTGAATAATGGGTAGTAGAGACTTGTGTGTTCTATAGTTTGTATTCTGGTGTCACTAATATTTTTTATGGCATTTGATATAGGTGTTTTATATAGATACTTGTGGTTTATCCCCACTTAAGGTTTACTTAATTAGTATTTTTTTTTCTTCTTTGCATCTGAGTTAGGTCCTTTAGCTTTTTTCCTTATTTTTTGTTTTCACTTTGGGAAAATGACTCCTAGTAAGGATTGGATGGCGATCGAAGATTACGTTAATGACCCATCATTTAAAGTGGGAGTTAATAGTTTTTTAGACTATGCATTTCAAAAGTTGGGAACCGATAATATTCGTTGTCCTTGTTGCGAATGTGTGAATGGTGAGTTTGGGGACCGAGAAAAAGTGAGACAACATCTTATAGTTTATGGAGTAGTCAAAAGGTACACCTTTTGGTTTCATCACGGGGAAAGGTTGGAGCAAAAGCCTCAACTTGTGTGTGATGGGGATGATGATGGGGATGATAATATCGCGGAAGAAAATGGAAACGAGTTAGATGAAATGCTTGGTATTATTCGGGATTTATATCCCGAATGCAATAATGTTGGTTCTTCCTCGAATGATAGTAATCTTGAGGAACCAAATGCAGATGCCAAAAGGTTTTATAACTTGTTGAAGGAATCTCAAGATCCGGTTTATGAAGGTTGCAAGAGTTCTAGAATGTCTGCCCTCTTAAAACTTCTTTATATTAAGACTTTGGGTCGTTGGACCAACGAATCATTTACCACGCTCTTAGATTTCTTAAAGGAGGATCTTCTTCCCAGGGGATCAACTTTGCCAAAGTCTTATAATAAGTCTAAGAAGGTAATGAAAGACCTTGGTTTGTCATATCAAAAAATTGATGCATGTGTCAATGATTGCATGCTTTATTGGAAGGAGAATGAGAAGTTGAATGCCTGTGACATATGTGGTGCATCAAGATGGAAGAGTAACAAACACAATGGGGAAGAGAAGTGTATATTGAATGGTAAGAGAATACCTCAGAAGACACTACGATACTTTCCATTAAAACCGAGGTTGCAAAGACTATTTATGTGCTCCAAGACTGCTTCTTTGATGACATGGCATCATGGGAAAAAGAAGAAAGATGGTACAATGAGACATCCAGTTGACGGAACGGCTTGGGAGTCATTTGACACAGAGCATCCTAATTTTGCATCAGACCCCCGAAATGTCAGGCTCGGGCTTGCTAGTGATGGTTTTCAACCCTTTGCAAATTCAAAACCATCATATAGTATATGGCCTGTTATCCTTATTCCGTATAATGTGCCTCCCGAACTTTGTATGAAGCAGTCTAATATGATTTTGTCAATGCTTATTCCTGGTCCTAAAGGTCCTGGTGATGCAATTGACGTATATTTTCAGCCTCTAATTGAGGAATTGAAAGATCTGTGGGAAGTTGGTGTGGAGACCTTTGATGCAGCAACGCAACGTCATTTTCAGCTACGTGCAGCTTTAATGTGGACCATTAATGATTTTGCAGCCTATACGATGTTATCTGGTTGGATCACTAAGGGGTATCTAGCATGCCCTTGTTGTCTTAGGGATACTCGGTCAATGAGGCTACCTCACGGAGGTAAGGAATGCTATATGCGTCATCGCTGCTATTTGCCTATGAATCATAGATGGAGAAAGGATAAGAAATCATTTGACGGAACAGTCGAGCGTGAAGGACCTCCACAACCTTCTTCAATAGATGATATTCTTAATGAACTTAAGGATCTCGAGAACATTATATTGTCTAAGGATCCAAGTGTGAAGACAAAAATATCTCATGAAGTTAGGGGGGACAATTAGAATAAGAAAAGTATTTTCTTTGAACTTCCATACTGAAAGACTAATCTCTTACGACACAATTTAGACGTGATGCACATTGAGAAGAACATATGTGATAGTGTTCTTGGGACAATAATGAATATTCAAGGGAAGACAAAAGACACTTTAAAATCACGTCATGACTTGAAAGAGTTGGGGTTGCGACCTACATTGTACCCTATCAAAGTAGGGGATAAATGGAAGATGCCTCCAGCTCCATATACTTTTCCTCCTCCGAAAAACAAACATTCTGTAACTCTTTGAAAGAGCTAAAAGTCCCTGATGGTTTTTCATCAAATATATCTTATTGTGTAAACTCGAAGGAAGCTAAGATTTCGGGTTTGAAGAGCCACGATTGTCATGTAATACTTGAGCATCTTCTTCCTTTAGCAATACGTGGTCGTCTCACTCCACTTGTACGTGAAGCATTAATTGAGTTGTCATTGTTCTTTACTTTATTATGTGCGAAAGTACTTAATGTGGATGATTTGAAGCAACTAGAGTCCCAAATTCCTATAACTCTCTGCAAATTGGAGAAGGTTTTTTGTCCTTCCTTCTTTGATGTGATGATGCATTTACCTATCAACTTAGCTAACGAAGCTATAATGGGAGGGCCAGTTCAGTTCAGATGGATGTATCCAATAGAACAATACATGTATATGCTGAAGTCTTACATAAGGAATAGGGCTCATCCGGAGGCTTCGATTGCAGAGGGCTATTTAGCAGAAGAGTGCATGAATCGTTGCTCTAGGTATATGCAGAGTATAGAGACCCGATTTAATCGACTTGATCGAAATTATGAAAATAGCCAAGGTCATGATGATACCCTGCCTATTTTTAGTCATTCTGGTCGAAGCCTAGGGGCTGCAAGTGTTAGAGATATTGAGAAGGGGGAATTGGATGAAGCTCACATTTATATTTTGAAGAATTGTGATGAGGTTCAGCCTTTTCTTAGGTAAGAGAACGAGTTTTATTAAGTTAATTTCACTTTTCTTAATAACTTCCTTTCCTTTTTTTATAAAGTTTGTCACTTCAAATGAATTTTTATTAATATATTCACATAGAGTATTCTGAAATACAAGCATTGACGAATCCTGGAATCTCTGAAGAGGAATGGTGCAAAAAATTTAAAAATTGGTTCAAGACGGAAGTAAGTACTGAACTGTTCAAGAACGGAACTGTTCTGTTCTGATCAGAACTGTTCAAGAACTGAACTGTTCTGATCTGATCAGAACTGTTCAGAACAGAACAGAACAGTTTTGATTAGTTCTGATCTGATCAGAACAGAAATGAACTAATCAAGAACTGAACTGTTCTGATCTGATCAGAACTGTTTAGAACAGAACAGAACAGTTCTAATTAGTTCTGATCTGATTAGAACAGAACTGATCAGTTCTGAACGAACAAAACTGAACTGTCTTTTTAAATTAATAAATTAATTCTTAAATATTTCTTTTTGGTAGGTTGCGCGGTTATATGAGAATAATAAAAGCATGGAAATGGAAAATTTGCTTGCATTATCACGTGGGCCAACACGATATGTTACTTCTTTTACTGGTTATATTGTTAATGGATATAGGTTTCACATAGAAAGTCGTGAAATGTCTTTGAGAACACAAAACAGTGGGGTGGTTGTTATAGGAAACACAGGGGATGGAGATGAGAACGTTGATTATTATGGAGTAGTAACAAATATAATAGAGATCCAGTATCTTGGGCGAAACCGAGTTGTGTTATTCCGTTGCAAATGGTGGGATGTTTATGATAAGGTAAAGGGAGTAAAAGTTGATGAATATGGAGTTGTTAGTGTTAATTGCAATAAGCAATTAAAAACTAATGAACCATTTATTTTGGCTAGTCAAGCCAGGCAAGCTTTCTATGTCGTTGACAACCTAAATAAGGGTTGGAAGCTCGTTTCAAAGACTCAACCGCGCAACTATGATGAAAATGATGATAATGAGGAAGGTGATGCGTATCAGCACGGTGAATTATTCAAACCTACATACGTAGCATCCTCTTTAACAAGCGCTAGTGCTGAAGTTTGTAGAAGCAGGGATGGTGTGGATCCAATTATTGTGACAGATAATATAATAAGTGGAGAGCAAGGACCCATGAAGAGGCTAAGAACAGAATAGTGCAATTACTTATTTTTTCTTTAAAGATTTTCTTTTAGGATTTGTTTTAAACGTACTTTTGAGTTATTTTTAATTCTTATTTTTTTGATTTTATAGTTTCTGAATTTTTTTCACATTTAAGCTTGGCCACGACTTTTTTCAACTGGTTATTGTTATTATGACTCTTATTGTTATATTTATTGTTATTTTGCTGCTCATTTCTAAATAGTCATGTTTTTTGCTTGGTGGTACTTACTGCTTCTTATTTGCCTTGGTACCTTGCTTCATTTGCACCTCATCTGATATTTCAAATGTCAGGGGTTTGTATAATATCATAAGTGAGGTTTTCTAGTTTGGTTACATAGTTGTTTTCAGCAAAGTATAGTGAAGAAGGGACAAAATTCATGCTCACACAACTGTCATGCATGCTCACATAGTCTGACATCAGATTATTAATATGCCTTTTGATCATTCTACCCTGTGTTCCTTTTCTTTAATGTGTGTTTTGAATGTTGTTCGTGCAGACTTGCACTTTCTGATATTCTTCCGGTTCGTGCACATAATGCAGAATGTTAGCGGTAAGATACTCGATTTGTCATTTCCTTTATACATTACTAGGTTTATTTATCATGCTATTTAGATAATACTATTGTTTATGAATACTTCAAATATTTATTCATTTATTGTAGGGAATATGGTTCGTTCAAAGGAGGAAGTAGTCCGTCCACATGAGAAAACGGTTCAGCCATCACATAAAACCTCTTTGCTGGGATCTAAAAGGAACTATGTCCCATCGCAATTGTTGGCTAGGGGACGTGGACAAAGGTTAGCGGATATGTATACTTTCAAAAAACAAGCTACAACCGCTTCTTTCATCGGAATTGGAGTTGGGGATAATACATCCACTAGAGTAGGCAGTGAGGTATTAAAGCCCATTCAAGGTCAAAAGAATAATTCCAAAGGGATTCTTACTGTGGATGATTCTGATGTTAACATTGATGGAGCTTTCTTCGATCCATTATTTACTTACCCTTCTGCCACAAGGAATAACATAGAAGGCTGGGAGTTATCACCTGAGCCAGTTCATGAGGAAAACATGGATGATGAGCTCTCATCAGAAGATGAGGATATGCACATTCAAAATGAAAACGAGAATTTTGATAACCATGATAACGAGGCTTGTGAAGACATACTTGAAAATGTTCATGTCGATGAGAGAGAGATATCTCAAACAATTCAAGATGTGAACGGTAATGGTTTATCTTTATAAACTTTCCTTGATTATCCTACATACTTAATACTTATATTGATTATTTGTTTTAGTTGAAGGTGGGGGCTCTTCTTTCGACGAGAAGAACATGAATCAGAAAAAGAGGGGAAGAAACAAATGCAAGGAAATTGCCAAGCTTAAACCCGATGAAAAGTTGGAGATTACTTTCTACAACAATAGAGCTATTGGAACAAATCATAAAGTATTTGCACGACATTTGGGGATCATAGTGCAAGATACAAACATCTGCCCGGTGAGAGTGCGCAAATGGGATGATATTGGAGATAAAGAAAAGGAACACATGTGGAGTGCCGTCACGGTAAGAATTTAATTAGATATGTAACTTTCAGTTTGGGCCTGCTTATAAATCATGTGAATTACTGTTCTTAACTTGTTGGCCTAGAGTGGTGTCAAATCTTTTGTTAGCGACTGAGAGTATTTATATCACTTGGTTCTTATATTAGATATTCCTATTCAGGTTTGAGATCAGACTTTGTTTTCTTCATTTGAAATAAGGTGTTCTGGTTTAAATTAAGGGTTTTGATGCTGTGTGTAAATGTAGTCCAAGTGAACTTCTGAAACCAGTCTTCTCTTCAAGCACTCGTCATCTCCATCCTCACAAATCTCAAATCCCATCAATTCTTGGTATTCATTAAAAAAGAATAACATGAATCAGTTTTTGTTTTTTGTTTTTTCCTGACAGAAATATATGTTTCAAAGCTGTAAACTATATGAAATTAAAAATAAAAAATGGCTTATATTAGAAGCTTACATCCATGGAGGTGTAACTTTGGTATCGGTTTTTGGTCATCTGTTGGTTTGTGTATAAAGACTTATAAGATAATGATATGGCATCTTTTCCCACCCGGTGATTCGAATCTCAAGGTCTTTAAGGGAATCTTCTGCTTTTTCAAGCATCCCTATCTTGACATAAACAGAAGCTACAGTGCTGAAACTAGTCCAATTAGGAACAATTGTTGGTTCTAACTTCATTTCTTCAAAAACTTGCTCCATATTTTCCGCAGAACCGTAAGAGCCTCGTGCAGATAGCCAAATATTGTAGGAGTATAAATCAAGCCGGATTCTTTTCTGCTTCTTTTCAGAAACCAGCTTCTCAACTTGGTCAGGTAAATATTCGGTTGTCTTTAAGTGTGTCAGGTAACCTCACAAAATAATCTTCCGCACTCGAAACTCCATGAACTTTGGAAATTAGGTCTAGTTGGATAGTTGTGTCAGTGCTGGTTATTCTGAACCTCTCTATTTTGTTACTCATCCATTCATAGACCTAGAGATACCAAAAATTCATTTAGTTACAATTAGCCTGTCAAAGTTTCTAAACATTTGAATAAATTTTATAATTTTTCAGTTACAGTACTTGTTGAAGGACATTCGTTACTGGATATGACTTGTAGTTTTCTAGATCTTACTCTATGACTTCGGCGTTGCTTTGTGCTTATTTTTGGTGGACAAAAAGATATGGTACAAAGAATTTTCTTGTATTTAAAGCAGGTTCAAAAGCCTTTGCGACTGGTGAAGTAGTTATGATATGTTGGATTTTTTTTGACATAAACTATCTACTCCGTATTAGATATGCACTTGGGGAAACAACTACCTTTTCTTTTTGTTTTATTTTTCCCAAAAAAGTAACCTAAAAACTCAGAAACTTTGAGTAGCACTACTTAACAGATTTTAGCTAACATTTCCATTTCGGTAAGAACCCTAAGTCTCCGATTTAGGTGGAATGCTAAAATTGCATTTGTTTAGATATGTAAGTGTAGGATGGTAGGATGATTTGACATGATTCAATTAAATTGTAAGCAACCTGAATCCCCAAAACAGAGTAGTATGCATGAACCTTAAACACGAAACCCTAATTCTAGCAATTAGGTAAATCTAAAATACGTCTAAACCCTAACTTCACAATCGCAATGCTTAACCAGTTGTCATAAGGTGTTAGAGTTATTTGACTTCTTTTTCCAATTCTTCTTTTTAGCATAGGGATCATTATCGTAAGAAAGATTTTTTATAGTACGACTTTATGTATTGTTTTGAGGGCATCTTGTCCACTAGTGATCTCTTCTCTCTCTCTGTTATGTTTTTTCACCTATCTGAGTTAATGGCGTTAAGGTTCTTGTTTTTTCACTAGTTCTCTCTTCTCTCTTTCTGTTCTGTTTTTCACCTATCTGAGTTAATGGCGTTAAGGTTCTTGTCTTTAATAAGTAAGACCTCCTATTTCATTCTGATCTTTACTCCATGCCATCAAAGTCACCAAACTCCCCCTCATGTCTACCTCCACCCAACTAGCAGTTCTTTCTCTCGAATATTCCCCTAACCTTTCACGGGCAGCATGCTGTCTAGTAGTGTCGATCGAACTTGAAGCAAAGTCTGGCCGAACTCCATCTTGTTCGGCCGAACATTCAGGAGAATCAGGAACTCCAAAAATGTGGGTTCGGCCGAACTTTCCCTTAGGTTCGACCGAACTTGAAGCAAAGTCTGGCCGTACTCCATCTTGTTCGGCCAAACATTCAAGATAATCAGGAACACCAAAAATATGAGTTCGTCCTAACTTTTCAATAGGTTCGACCGAACTTGAAGAAAAGTCCGACCGAACTCCTTCCTTTTCGGCCGAACATTCAAGAGAATCAGGAACTCAACAAATGTGGGTTCGGCCGAACTTTACCTAAGGTTCGACCGAACTTTAAGCAAAGTTCGACCGAACTATTGAAAATGTTCGGCCTAACCTGTCGGGAATCAGTAGCACCCAATCTTCCAGTTTGACCGAACTTCACAGAAGGTTCGACCGAACCTTAAGGAGTTCGGCCGAACCGACTGCAAATTTCAGCCTCATTAATCTTATGGTGCCCGATTCTCTCTCCTCTCTCACCATAATTTCGACCACCCCTTTTCTCTCCTCTCTCACTTGCTCTCATCCTCCTCCTCTATTACAATCTCAATCCAACTTTTCTCCACACTCCATCACAAATCCTTACTCCTTCCACTCACAAATCAACTCCACAACAACAAAATCTACATTCAAATACCCAAAAACTTCAAAAAATTCTGATTCTTTCTCAACATTGCAAGTTTGGGGGGATTCGTCAACGTGCTCAAATCCTTCAAATTGGTTGCAAGTAATGGTGTTTTATTGTCTTATTCATCTCCCTAATGGTCTTGAGTAGTCTAATTTGCATCGTATTACTTGTTCTCATGCTTTAATTTTTGAAATTCATATGTTAGGGTTTGAGAAATTGTTGATTATGAATTGAGAAATTATTGATTTTTACTTGCTTTATTGATGGATTATGTGTTGTTGGTGGTTTGTTTTTGTATAAATTGTGTTTCTACAGGTGTGGTTGTAGTATTTGGAGGTTGAGTTGAATTTTGTTATTGGTGTGTTCTTGGAGTTGATAGTTGACTCTCTCATTGGGGATTTGTTGTGTTTATTGGCAAACCATTGGGACCTTGTGGAGTGACCTTTGAAACCTCTACCAAACCCTTAAACACATTATGCCTCCAAAGCCATCAAAGAAGAGAAGGGGGGATATGTCGGTTCGACTTCACAAGTCACACCACCTACAAATGTTACAACCTATGACATCATATTTGAGTCCCAAAAGCATTGGGACAACTTTGAGCGGCTCTCCTCACGAAAAATCAGATGCTTGCATTGGCACACCGGATGACAAGTTTCTCAACATCTCGGCCCTCCAAAGTCAAAGGTTCATCAACTACACTTCAAGGAAGGATGCTAGAAGGATTGCCGTGGTGTACAAGGAGCAAGAATGGTATGTCCTTCCAAACCGCAACCTCACAAAGATGGACCGCAACAAGCCCCACCCATGGTCTATCAAGCAACAAGACATCCCAGATGGTCTAAGCTTGGTGGTAACTGACCCATCGCAACAAAGGGTGAGAGTACCCCACCAACAAGCTCCCCAAGTGGAGCAAGGTATGTCATCTCCCTCTTCCCCCTCCCCATTTAGTTTTGAGGGTATTCAAAGTGATATCCTTCACGGGCAAGATCACTGGGGGTACTATGCACGGGCGAACTATGATGTGAACGTGAGGAACAACCTCATTGGCCCGTACTTGAACTACCCTAACCACCTGCCCCAAGAAGGGTCGATTCCTCGATGGGGGGAGATGGCGCACCACTCTCCTATCCATACTATAGTGGCCATTTTCCCCCCGAGGAGAGAATTGCCCCTCCGCCTCCCTATGATTGGACTAGGCCGGGCGGTGCGGACTTTGCGTATGACCCGGCATGCCCCGATGTTTACCCTCCCCATTCTGAAAATCGTGGGGCATATTGGGGGACATACCAAGCACCATCCATGTCGGTTTGTCCCACCGCCCCTAGATATGATTGGCCACCCTACACCACCGCCTCCGGGCCCGATGTAGATGGCCAATACAATCTCACCCCAACCCAGTCCGATTATGTTAGTCCATATGATCCCTCGGGCATCTTTTATCCCTAACAACCTCCTACACAAGAGGAAGGTGATGATCATATGGATGATGTTTGAGCCATTTCCCCCGTATTTGTGCCTTGATTAGATTATGTTTCTCGAGGACGAGCAAAGGGTTAGCTTGGGGGTAGCTTTTAGCTAGCTTGGGGGATTGTTAATTGTGGAGCATGTGGTGGGCTGGAAGGGGTAGCTTTTGTGAGTTGGTGCTTGTTGGTGATGGTTGTTGGTTGATGTTGCTTGTTTATGGTTGGTTGTTGGTCGGTGTTGTTTGCTTGCTTGATTTTGCTTGTTATGAGTATGGTTGGTTCGTGTTTGTGGTGATTGGTTCATGTTTCATTGGTATCCATGGTGGATGATCGCTCCCAATTCTCAAAATCCAAATTGACTAACAAATTTTCTCCATTTGAGTTTTCTTTTCTTAATTTTTGTTCTTTTCTTTTCACTTTCTTTTCAAAAAAAAAATCTAAAAATTTTAAATTACAAAAAGATTTTCATTTATTATTTTTTGTTTTCCCTTTTTACTCAACTTTCGCAATTTCCTTTCTGTAAAAAAAAAAAAATCGTCTTTCTTCATTACTTAATAAACGGTCAAAATGCCCAAGGACGACGCCCAAATGATGAAATCTAATGTGGTTCCCTTTTTAGGCCTTTGTGGGAATTTGTAGGAGTTGTTCTCGGAGAAATGTATGCTAGAGTTAGGGTGTTTTAGGAGTTGCTTAATCTCTATTGCTCCTTGTACCACTAAAGTTAGTCTTCAACCGTGCAATTGCCATCTAGCTTGAAAATTTGTCTAATTCGCTCATCATTGAATAAAAGTAGCCCAATTTGTGGTCCCTTGAGCCCCTAAGTGTACCCTTGTTCCCTCCAAAGTGAAACTCTCCAAAAGACTTAGTTCTACCCTCGTATCATTCAATAAGTGGCATCATAAGCCCCAAGTGCATTCTTCATTTTCTTTGTTCAAATAAAGTTTATTCTTGTAAAGAGAAACTCCATAATAAGGGAAAAAGAAAAAGCCAAAAATAGTTAAAAAAGGCTTGAAAAAAGAAAAATAAAAGAAAAAGAAAGAAAGAAAGAAAAAAAAAAATCTAATAAGAGGTCAATTTGTGCATGCCTCCCACGCTTGGTTTTCAATCGTTCATGTCTTGAGTGGAGAGAAGCAAAAGGGGGTCTAATAGTGCATTTGTGGGAGGTGGACCATTTACCCCTAACCTTGGCATACATTTGGAAGAAGCTTTTCCGAGAAGTCACTCAATTGTCTTAATTTGTGGACCATTTTCGTGATGGGTTGACTTGGGCGTGACCGTGTAGTTTAATTTTCTTTATTTCTCTTTTCCTTTGAGTTATAGGTAAAACTCGAGGAAAACCCTTGCGAGATCTCACTCGCCCTCTAGAATGACTTAGGGGTTTAAAGAGCTTATTGCATGTGCTTAAATGCAATCGTGATTCCTACGACAGTGAGTTAGTGTATATTCTCACCCCCGTTTTTTCCTTTTTTGTTTTGTTTGAATAAAATCTCATCTTCCTTTCGTTCCTCTCTTGTTTTTCTTGAGCGAAAGCAAAATGCTAGCTTGGGGGAGTTTGATGAGTGACATTTATGTCACTCTTAGGATAGTACTTTGCCTTTTTTTATTCTTGTTTTTGTTCGTTTTCTTCCATTTTGTGCTTATTCTAGTCCCCTTTTTCTTAGTTGACTTGGTTTTTCCCAATTGCCGTCCTTTTCCCTTGTTTTTCTCATATTTTGTCAAGCTTTTGCTTTTCACGGGTTTGTGAATGTGTAGGAAAACAAGTAAAGCGGACGGAAAAGTCAATGGAAGTGAACGGCATCCCAAGGAAAGGTCGGAGTGGAAAAAGGGAGTCAAGGAATCAAGAACTCAATATGTTCGGCTGAACTTCCTAAGTGTTCGGCCGAACCAAAGCAGAAATGTCTGAAGCAAACAAGCCTAGAAGTTCGGCCGAATAATTCTGAAGGTTCGGCCGAACTTCCTTGTGTTCGGCCAAACTTCCCTAAAATTTCAGTCGAACCTTGCTGTGAGAAAAGTTCCTGATTCCCCTCAAGTTCGGACGAACCTGATGCTGGTTCGGCCGATCCTGCCTCTTGGTTCGGCCGAACTTCTTTGTTGTTCGACCGAACCTGTTACCAGCGCTGAACCTTTTTTTGGGACTATTTAAAGCTTTTTGGGAACTTTTAGAAAACCTAGTTTAGAACAAAAAGAGTCTGAAATTTATTATGGAGAGAAAAAGGAAGAGAACTTCATTCATTGCTTATTTTTATGCTTGGGATTCTCCCTAATATTGGAATTGAAGCTTCATTGTAAAAATTCTCAACTCTTATTTTCATTTTGTCATTAATTTCTGATTTTTTTTCTTACTTTTGTCTCTTGATTTCTCATTAATCAAAAACCCCAAAAATAGGCACTTTTATATTTCTCTCTTTTCTATTTCTCTTGTTTGCTTGGATTTGGCTAGAGATTTGCTTGATTAATTGGATATTAAATTTGTTTTTTCCCCTTCTTTTTACTTATTTTTTTTTCCTTTTCCCTTTGCAAGACGTTTTTTCCTTCATCGTTCCCCCTATAATGGTTCATTTTTTTTCTTTTACAAAAACACAAAAAATAGTAATATTAATTTTTCTTCAAAAAGATTTTGTAATTTTCATAAGATATATACTTCTAGTAATGTGTTTTTATACTCCAATTTTATAGGCTTATAAGTTGCATGTTTCTTAGACTTAGAGGCTTAATTAATTCCTTCGTATATAATAGCATAATGCCCTATAAGCGTTAAGATGATGTTCCTTTTGTTTATATTTAGTTTCTTTATGCTATTTGTTCAGTGGCAATTATTGAAATAAAATAAATCTCATTCAAAGTATGGAAAACTCGTTTTTTCCATTTTAAATTGAAATTGCGTTGAGTTATTGTTGCAATTTGGACTAGGTGTTGAATTTTATTGTTATGAAAAGCCAAAATTAAAGTAACTAAGATCCTCCCCATATTTATTATGACGTTTTAATATTTTGATTACTTACCTCTCACCTTTAACACCGACCTTAAAATGAGCAAATATAAGAAATTAGAAAGCAAATCATAAATTATTTTGGACCCCCATTTTAAAATTCCTGGGTCCGCCGCTGGTGAGTAGTCCTCATCTAGGGGTTTGGGTGTAGCCTAGGGTTTCCTTGTATGGGGTTTTAAGGTAGGATTTATTACTTCTTGCAATTAAACGCATAAGTTGGGGGGTTCCTCGTTGCTTGTTTGGTTAGACGTAACTTTGCTTGGCCAATGGAATACGATGCATTGATTTGGCAAGGGATTGTGAGTCCTTGCGTTGTATGATTTTGATCGGATTTATTTTGATTGATTCTTAGCCTTTTGGTTGATGCGGAAGCATGATTCATTGTTTTGAGAGTATTAAAGATCGATTCCCATTTTCAATTTGTCTTTGCAAGTCTAGTTAACGCCCAAAATCCTTAATCCCCTATTGCATGTACCCCTTGGTGAACCCCAATCCCCTAGTGTTTTTAATCCTTCTTTATTGTTCTAATCGTGTAGTTTTAATTTTCCTTTTCAACAACCAACCCCATTTCGAACTAGCTTATATTAGCATTTCTAGCTACGAAACTCGCAATTCTCTGTGGATATCGACCCTTTGCTTGCCACTCGACTTGGTTCTAGTGGTTAGTTTAGGTATTTGGATTGATTTAGGTGTAAGACTAGCAACGACCTAGTTTTTCCCCTATCACTATGATTTTAAGAATTGTTAGATCTTGAATTGGAATGATCGTATATATGGCTACAATATGTCATTTGGATATATTGTCATTGATTATTTAGTTACTGTCTTTGTTGAATTAAATTTAGTCATTGATTATTTAGTTACTGTCTTTGTTGTATTAAATTCCGTCATTGATTATTTGGTTATTGTTGGTTTGTTTTTCGTTTTCTAGATGTGTTCTAGAATAATTATGTTTTCTAGTATGAATAGTGTAATTATTTTTATAAATACTTTCATTGTTGTTATAAATACTGTCATTAAAGATAGGAGGAAGCATTGGTCAACTTGTCAACAAAAATACGTCAAGTGACCAAAATACCCCGGGTATGTGCAAATACACCCGCTGATTACCGGCGGTGTATCACGACTCTGCATTTAGACGTACACTTGCTTGTAAAAGTTTCCTTGGAATAGAAATGAAAAATTAACTTAGCCAAGTGAGACATAATCAAATATGGATAAAGTAATCATTGGGATACAAACTAGTTACTTGTCAATCTTGTCAACCAACCATCAACCATCAATGAAAAAATGGAGGAAATATAATATTTTTTTACCAAATTATAAGGTGCGTTAAGATAAAGGTTAGAACTAAACCTTCATATTTTCACCGTTATAGATCTATACCTTTTTTTCACCTTTTGTTACATCATTCTTATTTTTCGGCCACTTAACCCACCTTTAACTCACCGACAGTTAAGAAAAAGTAGGGTGCTTTAAAATTAGTTTAATAAATAATAATAATAATAATAAATGTTTTCCAATTCATCCACTTTCTTTGCATGCAACTTCAATATCTTCACTTCTAGCTCCATGGTTGAAATTAGAAGAAACATACTTTCATCTTATGTCATTACAAATCAAGGTTACCTAAATCACACCACTTTTCAATCAATTCTGTAAGAGTTATTTGCCGTGAATGATTCTCATCCTTCTTTGATTAATATACAACTTTACAATTATAACTATAGCTACAATTTAGGCTATAATAATTGGATTATTATGACTAAATTAATCTAACGCATGCTAACTTTGTAACGTATGCTAACCTTAAATAACATTGACTAACATATTTACCATATTTATATAGTTTATTACACTCCCGCAGTCGAAGCGGTAGGATGAAGAACGGTTAGACTGTCCCAAAAATCATCAAAAAGTACACACGGAAGTCCTTTGGTGAAGATGTCGGCAATCTGATAACGAGATGGAACATGTAGAACACGTACCTCACCACGTCTAACCTTTTCTCTAACAAAGTGAATGTCCATTTCAATGTGTTTGGTACGCTGGTGGTGAACCGGATTCCCAGATAAATGTATGGCACTCACGTTGTCGCAATAAATTAATGTTGATTTACGAATGGGACAACGTAATTCAAGCAACAAATTACGAATCCTACAAGATTCAGAGACAAAATTTGTCACCCCTCTATATTCATCTTCTGCACTAGATTTTGATAGAGTGAGTTGTCATTGGACGACCAAGAGATAAGATTGTCCCCAAAAAATACACAATATGCGGAAGTAGATCATCGAGTGTCTGGGCACCCTCCACAATCTGCATCTGTGTACGACAGGATTGAATGTAGAGAAGACTTGATTAAATGAGCACCATATTCAATCGTACCTCGAATGTAGAGCAAAATTCTCTTCAAAGCTTCTGTATGCTCAACCTTCTAAGCATGCATGAATAAGAAGACTTGTTGAACTACATAAGAAATGTCTGGCCGAGTGAAAGTCAAGTATTGTAAAGCGCCTGCAAGACGACGATACTTTGTAGGATCATCGTACGAAGCTCAAGAACTGGAGCTTAATTTACCCTTGGTGTCAACTGGAGTCGGGCAAGGTTTACAATGTGACATGCAGGCTCGATCAAGAATATCCTCTGCATATGAACTCTGAAACATGAACAGACTATCTTTGTCCCAAGTGATGCCAGTACCCAAAAAGTAGCTCAACGGACCCAAATCTTTCATTGCAAACTCCATAGCTAGCTTGGACATAATAGTTTGTCTGAGAGAGTCTGAAGATGCAGTTAGAATAATATCATCCACATATAAAAAAATGTATGCAATATTCGTTCCATGACATTAAATGAACAAAGAATTATTAGAATGACTGTGTAAAAAGCCAATAGTGGCCACATATTCAGCAAAACGTTGATACCAAGCCCGGGGTGCCTGTTTCAAGCCATAAAGAGAATTGCGAAGAATACAAACATGGTATGGACGAGCCGGATCCCGAAAACCCAAGTGTTGATACATATACACAGTTTCATTCAAATTACCTTGGAGAAAAGCATTCTTGACATCAAGCTGGTGAATGGGCCAAGACCGAGACAAAGCAATAATGAGAACCACCCTGATACTGGCTGGTTTGACAACCGGAATGAAAGTTTCATCACAGTCTTTTCCTTTCCGTTGAGACCTTCCATCACCTACAATACGAGCCTTATGCCTCTCAAAAGAACCACTAGATTTATTTTTATGCCGAAAAATCCACAAGGAATGAATAATATTAGCATTTGATGGACGTGGAACCAATTCCCAAGTCTTACTATCAATGAGAGCATTATATTCATCAAGCATAGCATTTTTCCAATTTGGGTTATTAAGAGCATTAACCAGGGTACAAGGAATTGGGGAAATGGATGCGGTTGTGGCATTCAAGGCATGATCTTTATACGTCAAGATTGGTTTCACAATACTATGTTGACTACGTGTTGTCATGGGGGTAGGAGGGGACAAAGTGGGTCGAGGTGAGGAGGATGGGGAGACAGGCTGATGCGCCAAGGGGGCATCTGGTGGCGTGCTAATGGGCCCAAGAGGAGTGGGCTGCATTAGTTGCACATATTGTATATATAAGAGGGGAACCTAATTCATTTAGAATATGAAAATGGAGTGGAGAAACATAATTACCCAAAAAATCATAAGAATTAGATGATGGAGTATGAATTTTTGAGGATGGAAAATGTGCTTCATCAAACCATACATGGCGAGCAACAATTAGTTTGCGACTCGATAAATCGTAGCATATATATCTCCGATATTATATGGATACCCTAGGAAGATACACAGAGTTGAACGAGGTTGGAGCTTATGTATTTGAGTGGAAGGGAAAAGAGGAAAAGACAAGCACCCAAAGACCCGTAAGTGAGAGTAGGATGGATTCTTCTGAAAAATAATGTGAGTTGGTGTCTTATATGCTAGGATTTTGGTGGGCAAAATATTGTGCAAATACGTTGCCTTGACCAAGGCGTGATGCCAAAAGGAAGGTGGCATGGAGGCATGGGGAAGCATCGTACGAACAATATTATTAATTGTTTTTATTTTACAAATTGCCATTTTGAGGGGAATTATGAGGACATAAAAACCTAAAAACCATCCCATGTTGTTCAAAGAATTTATGGAAAGGACCATTGTCAAATTCTTACCCATTGTCACATTAAAAAGCCTTGATTTCCCTTTCAAATTGAGTTCAGATATATGTGCAAAAAAGACAAGAAAACATTATGGACTTGACATTTATTTTTTATCGGAAAAGTCCATAGGAAATTTGTGTAATTATCTAAGAAAAACACATAATATCGATGTCCGGAGGAGCTAAGAACTGGTGATGTCCATAAGTCACTGTGAACAATATCAAAAGGCATAGTAGTAGTTGAAATTGAATCATAGAAAGACATTTTAATAAGTTTCCCCAAGGGACAAGAATGACAAACATTTGACTTAGCCTTATTACATTGAATTGAGTTGTTACTACATAAAGAGCGGAAAATTACATCGTCTGGATGACCTAAACGGGAAAGCCACACATCAGGTGAGATGACAATAAAAGCATAAGGAACGGAGGAAATGGCTTGGGATTTTATGGTGAACGGACGGGTAGAGGTTTCCCGTACTCTCTCATCTCATTAGATTGGCCCCCGTCCGCAAATCCTTCACAGAAAACCCAAAAGGATCAAATTCAACAGAAACCATATTATCGTAGTAAACTCACGAACATATATAAGGTTTTTGATGAGGGTGCATGTAAGACATTTTTCAAGTTTAATAATGAATTAGGGGATGTAAGAGATGTATGACCATATCCGTTAATTGGAATCATGCTACCATTACCAACAACAATGCCATTATTTTTGCTAAATTGAAAGTAAGATGAGAGAGCACCTTGGGAAGAGGTCATGTGGGACGTTGCTTCGGTATCCATATACCAACGGTTGTCGTCGACAGGAGCCAGTGACATGGTGTGTATGGCATGTGCCATATAAGTTGGCACATAGCTTGCATTCGGAGGAGTAGGAGCAGCATAATACACATGTGGAGGACGTGACCCCAGTATGCCTGCCTGCGTTAGATGAGCAGGCTGGTGTGGTGGCACCGAACGTGGTTGCTGCCAACCAACAGTAGGATAAGGACATGGCGGGGTGGCCCAAGGTTGTGCCCCCCATGCAGCCAAGGGAGGAAAGTACCACATTGTGGAGGTATCGCGTTGGCCTGCTGTCGAGGCAGCTGATTGCTGGTTGCTTGGTGGTTATTAGGGTTCCCGCCACCACCACCATTTCCACCGCCACCGCGGTTGTTGCGTTTACCTCCGCCACCACGATTGCGGTGATTTTTCTTCCCTTTATAACTCGAATTGCCGCGATTTTGTGTAGAATTATAAGAAGAGATCTTCCCGTTAACAGAAAAAGACTCATTAGCAACATGATGAGATAGAAGAGCGGTGGTCGAACCTGTGTCCGTAGTCAGTTCGTCGCTGTTGTTTTCTTCTTCAAGATCAAGCATGGAACGAACAACTTCAAAGCTGGGAAGAGGAACACGGTGTGGAACCGTGGTCTGGAAGTGTTTGTAGTCATCTGTGAGGCCGCGAAGCAGCCGAAGAACTAGACGCTCATCAGAAATTTTATGTCTGATATTAGCCATATTGTCAGAGAGTACTTTGAGGCGAGTACAATAGGCCTTCACGTTAGGAAAATCAATCAGCTTTGTGTTTGTAAACTTGGCATCTAGAGCAAGTGCCCTTGACGACTTATTGCCTTGGAGTAAGGTGATCAACCATTTCCAAGCGTCAGCGACGGTATCGTCCTGATCGATTATCTTATTGAGAAGATCATTTGTTATCGTTCCATAAATCCACTGTCGAACAATGTCATCTAGCCTCTACCACAAGGCTTTGGCATCAATCTTTTCAACATCGGTGGCAGTTTCAGAAGAGGAGGATACGGATGTCTCTGGGAGGACGTGCTCGATCACCAAATGAGCCCTGAAATGGAGCTTGAGAAGAGTGGACCAATAATTGAATTGATCACCTTCATAATCAAGGACGATAGGGATGCAAGTTTTGATATACAGCTTGCAGTGGACCAGTTATTGAATTGATCACCTTCATAGTCGTTGCGGGGTACAATTTTGTGACGTCATCCATGGTAGAAGAAGAGAAGAAGATGAAAGAGGAAGGAGAAAGACAAGTATGCGGCTTGGAGGTGGAAGGAAAATTTTAAATTCGTGATACCACGTAAGAGTTATTTGCCGTGAATGATTCTCATTCCTTCTTTGATTAATATACAACTTTACAATTATAATTGTAGCTACATTTTAGGCTATAATAATTGGATTATTATGACTAAATTAATCCAACATATTCTAACAGTATTTACATTAACTTTGTAACGTATGCTAACCTTAAATAACATGAACTAAAATATTTACCATATTTATATAGTCTATTAAATTCTCCAAATTTCCGCACTTGGGTCAATATCTAGATTTTCTGGGTATCATCATGTTAAGATAGATTAGGATTATAGTGTCCTACTATTAGTAATATCCTAGGGTGAGTAGAATAATAATGCGTAGACAATAGTCAAGTAGAATTGAAGTAGTAGTTAAATACTTTGTATTGTAAATTGCAGCTTATTCTAATGAGAATATCAATATGGTGAGACTAACATGTACAATATTTTTCACGTAACACGCACGATACAGAAAAATGAAAATACATTATCAAGTTCATCATCGACTTCGTCTTCCCCATTTACTCCTATCCTATAACATATTTTGTTAATTATGAACGATTTTCTGTGAAACACATGAATTTTATTGCAGCAATCACAAAAGTGAAAGGGCCTAAATCATTTAAAGAAGGAATAAAACATGAAGCATGGAGAGAGGAAATGAATGTAGAAATAAGTGCCCTTGAGGGAAAAGCAACGGATACTGGAAGATTTTCCTCTGGGGAGAAAGCACTCAAAAGAAAATGGACTTTTACTGAGAAAAGATATGAAGATGGCAACATGATTCTCAATAAGGAAAGATTGATTTTTCTTGTAAATCATCAGGTAGAAGGTATGGATTATAATGAAACAATTTTCACAGCTTCTAAAATGTCGACTGCTCGTACTTTCTTAGCAGTAACAACAATGAAAAAATTGGGAAGTGCATCAAAGGGATGTACATAATGCGTTTTTAGATGGTGACATGAAGGAGGGAATTTACATGAAAATTCCTCTCGACTTTCTTAAAAATAATGCTGATAAAGTTTGCAGAATGAAAAAAAATTATTGTATCTTGAAACAGGTTCATAGATGTTGGTTTGAAAATTGTCTATTTCTTTAAAGAAGTATGGTTTTAGACAATCATACTCGGGTATTATTTATTCACCCTTTCAAACGGAGATTTACAGTTTAGTGTTGATGACATAATAATTGCATGAAACAATGTTTTTGTGCTGAATAGTTTTATAGCATATTTTAGTCAATGCTTTAAAATGAAAGATCTAGGACATCTGAAATATTTTCTAGGGCTGGAAGGTGCATGCAGCAAGAGTGGATTTATGTCTGTCAGGATATTTGCGCTGGATATTATTTCTGAAACGGGTCTATTTGGTGCAAAGTCTGCGGATTTTTCGATGGAGCAGAATCATAAACTAGCACTTGCAGACGGAAAGGATATTGAAGATGGGGAAAGATACCTCCGCCTAGTAGGCCATCTAATACATTTATTCGTGGCAAGGCCAGATCTAGCATATATATTCAGTTCATATTTTATCCCAATTTATGCAGACACCAAATGAGGAGCATTGGGAAGCATGATTAAGGGTACGTAGTACGTTACTTGAAAAAGCGTTTGGGTCAAGGCATCTTTTACGTTCTGATAGTGCTTTGAGACTAGAGGGATGGTGTCACCCGGCTTGGGACAGTTGTATGTATATATATATCATAGTCTTCATTATCGTTTTTCCTTTTTATACTTTCCACCCTAAGTGATATGTTAGGAAATCTAATCACAAGCTATAATTATATTTTAGGAAATGGGACAATAGTTTGAGGACATCCCAAAGTAGTACTGTAGACGCCTACATTTGTCCCTAGGCCCGAAGCGGTGTGTTTGATGATGAAACTATAACCTACTTGTCAACAATGCACTTTGATTAGCTGAAGAATGGCCCTCGACTGACTGAAAAGTCAATCCGAAGTAGAACCTATTAAATATAGTAACTTCCATTAATCGAAAGGTTCCTAAAATAGACTGGACACATACTTAGTCGCATTCGCATCCCGATACGGCTTAATATGTGGTTGCATCGATAGAAAGATAGAGTACAACTATCCGCATTACAACACACCTGTATGCGCCACAATATTCTAATACTGGCCTTCAGGCTTTAGAATAACATGGCTCAAATAATAACACCTACCGCGTTCATACTTATTGGGCACAATACATGTAAATGTTAAACCAAGTTACTAAAACATGCTTACAAGTTCATAGAATACCCTAGTTAGCTCATTTAGCAAATGATACATCTGTAGGGGAATACAGTTAAATACATATTAACATAGCGGAACAATCCCAAAAGCCAGGAAGCATGTATAAAGTACAGATTTAGCAAACTTACATTCGAAGCGTGTTTTCCCTAGTTCAACGATTCACGTACATGCACGAACAAAGAACTCAAATTGTCGTTCCTCTATTCGGTTCACCGACACGTTCAGATCCGTCTTGAGATTCGTAGCTTAGACGTCACTCAAGATATTTTAGTTTTTAGGAAGCACACATCCATGGAGGCAAAGAGAGAATTAAGGTTTCTCTCTCCTCCTTAGGGTTTTTTGTGTAAACTAAATTGTGTACATTTGAAAACATGTTTGTAGGTTATTTAGAATAACCTAAACACTTAAGCTAGCTAACCGACCAAGGCCTAAGGCCATTGGCTGGCTAGCAAGCCCACGAGGGGCACTAGGCGCGCACAGCAAGATGGGCCGTGGGCCGCGAGTTGCTGCTTGCCTTGTGCCTTGTCCGCGCGCGCCACACAACAGCGAGGCCTATGGGCCAGCGCTGCATTGTCATGCACGTTGCGCCCATGGGCCTTGCGCTTGTGCGCTCCAGCTCGTGGGTTGCTTTCGTATTGCGACCTAAATGTCCATGAATTGATTCAATCAATGAAAGGGATATCTATCGTGGAAGCACGGAAGAAAGAGACCTAAATGTCCATGAATTGATTCAATCAATGAAAGGGCTAAAAGTTGATCTTCATAACAGATGTTTCAGGCAAGAGGTCTAAGAAAACATGCTCAAGTTCTTCACTCAAAACAAAGAGTTGGTAAACCACTTAGGGATCATGTGAACTACATGTTGTCATTGTTTGATCACTTGACTCTTCTAGGTTCACCAATAAGCGAAAGGATGTCAGTCTCAATCTTACTCAACTCACTTTATGATGGATTTAGGCGCTTCAAGTAATTCTATATGAGTGAACCAAGAGAAGAAACAGTCGGTGAGTTTATTCGGCTAGTCAAGAATGCCGAAATAGTACTCGACTGTGAAGCCAAAGATTTACTCAAGCCTAATATGAGACCATTCAAGAAAGGTGGAATGTCCAAGGGCAATGCTAAGTCAGTTCCCAAAAGGAAGACAACGCAGGACAAGTCCACATCAAAGTGTCTCTATTGTGATGGAATTGGCCATTATAAAAGGGATTGCCTCAGACTAAAGGAAGATCAGAAGAATTGAACAGTCGTTTCACCTTCGGGTATTTTCCTTTTAGATTGTAAACTTGCTAATTCACCATATTGGGTATTAGATATAGGTTGTGGCTCACACTTATGTTCCAATCCACAACCACTAAGAAGCTAGACGTAAAAGGCTTAGCAAGGGAGAAGTCGACCTACGAGTGGGAAATGGAGCAAGGATTGCTGCATTAGCTGTAGGCACTTATAATTTGTCGTTGCCCTCTGGGCTAGTTTTGGAACTGGAAGAGTGTTTCTATGTTCCAAGTATTACTAAAAACAATATTTCTGTTTCTTGCTTGGATGCTAAGGGCCTTAATTTTAAAATAAAAAGATAATAGTTGCTCGTTTTATTTTAAAGAAAAGTTTTATAGATCTGCAAAATTATTCAATTGACTTTATGTGCTAGATCACGACAAAGAAGTTTATAACATAAATACTAAAAGGGTCAAAACAAATGATTCAGATTTCACGTATCTGTGGCATTGTCGATTGGGCTCTATTAACATGAAGAGCATGGAACAACTTCACAAAGAAGGAATTCTAGAACCATTTGACTTAGGCCCTGTTCTTTAGAGCTGAACTGAACTGAACTGAACTGAACTGAACTTAACTTAATAAATAATAAATAATAAATAATAAATAATAAATAATAAATAATAAATAATAAATAATAAATAATAAATAATAAATAATAAATAATAAATAATAAATAATAAATAATAAATAATAATAATAAATAATAAATATAAATAATAATAATAAATAATAAATATAAATAATAAATAATAAATAATAAATAATAAATAATAAATAATAAATAATAAATAATAAATAATAAATAATAAATAATAAATAATAAATAATAAATAATAAATAATAAATAATAAATAATAAATAATAAATAATAAATAATAAATAATAAATAATAAATAATAATAATAATAAATAATAAATAATAAATAATAAATAATAAATACTAATAATAAATAATAAATAATAAATAATAAATAATAAATAATAATAATAAATAATAAATAATAAATAATAAATAATAATAATAAATAATAAATAATAAATAATAAATAATAAATAATAAATAATAAATAATAAATAATAAATAATAAATAATAAATAATAAATAATAAATAATAAATAATAATAATAATAAATAATAATAATATAAATATAATAATAAATAATAAATAATAAATAATAAATAATAAATAATAAATAATAAATAATAAATAATAAATAATAAATAATAAATAATAAATAATAAATAATAAATAATAAATAATAAATAATAAATATAAATGATAAATGATAATGATAAATGATAAATGATAAATGATAAATGATAAATAATAAATGATAAATGATAAATGATAAATAATAAATAATAAATAATAAATAATAAAAATAAATAATAATAATAAATAAAAATAATAAATAATAATAATAAATAATAAAATAATAAATAATAAATAATAATAATAAAATAATAAATAATAATAATATAATAAATGATAAATGATAAATGATAAATGATAAATGATAAATGATAAGATAAATGATAAATGATAAATAATAAATGATAAATGATAAATGATAAATGATAAATGATAAATGATAAATGATAAATGATAAAGATAAATGATAAATGATAATGATAAATAATAAATAATAAATATAAATAATAAATAATACATAATAAATAATAAATAATAAATAATAAATAATAAATAATAAATAATAAATAATAAATAATAAATAATAAATGATAATAATAAATGATAAATGATAATGATAAATGATAAATGATAAATGATAAATGATAAATGATAAATGATAAATGATAAATGATAAATGATAAATGATAAATGATAAATGATAAATAATAAATGATAAATAATAAATAATAAATAATAAATAATAAATAATCAATAATAAATAATAAATAATAACTAATAAATAATAAATAATAAATAATAAATAATAAATAATAAATAATAAATACTAAATAATAAATAATAAATAATAAATAATAAATAATAAATAATAAATAATAAATAATAACTAATAAATAATAAATAATAAATAATAAATAATAAATAATAAATAATAAATAATAAATAATAACTAATAAATAATAAATAATAAATAATAAATAATAAATAATAAATAATAATAATAACTAATAAATATAAATACATAATATACTAAATAATAAATAATAATAATAATAATAAATAATAATACTACATAATAAATAATAAACTACTAAATAATAAATAATAAATAATAATAATAAACTAATAAATAATAAATAATAAATAATAAATACTAAATAATCAATAATAAATAATAAATAATACTAATTAAAATAATAAATAATAAATAATAATACATAATAATAACTAATAACTAATAACTAATACAATAATAATAATACATAATCAATAATAATAATAATACTAAATGATAACTGCATAATGATAAATGATAACTGATAAGGATAAATGATAAATTGATAAATACAAACAAATAACAAATTAAACAAATAACAAATAACAACTAACAAATAACAAATAACAAATAACAAATAACAAATAACAAATAACAAATAACCAAATAACTAATCATAAATAATCAATTAATAATAACTAATAACTAATAATAATAAATAATAAATAATAAATAATAATAATAAATAATAAATAATAAATAATAAATAATAAATAATAAATAATAAATAATAATAATAAATAATAAATAATAAATAATAAATAATAAATAATAAATAATAAATAATAAATAATAAATAATAAATAATAAATAATAAATAATAAATAATAAATAATAAATAATAAATAATAAATAATAAATAATAAATAATAATAATAAATAATAAATAATAAATAATAAATAATAATAATAAATAATAAATAATAATAATAATAATAAATAATAAATAATAAATAATAAATAATAAATAATAAATAATAAATAATAAATAATAAATAATAAATAATAAATAATAAATAATAAATAATAAATATAAATAATAAATAATAAATAATAAATAATAAATAATAAATAATAAATAATAAATAATAAATAATAAATAATAAATAATAAATAATAAATAATAAATAATAAATAATAAAATAAATAATAAATAATAATAATAAATAATAAATAATAAATAATAAATAATAATAAATAATAAATAATAAATAATAAATAATAAATAATAAATTATAAATAATAAATAATAAATAATAATAATAAATAATAAATAATAAATATATAAAATAAAAAAATTAGAAATAAAAATAAAAAATAAAAATAAAATAAAAATAAAAATAAAAAATAAAAATAAAAAATAAAAATAAAAATAAAAAATAAAAAATAAAAAATAAAAAATAAAAAATAAAAAATAAAAATAAAAAATAACAAATAACAAATAAAAAATAAAAAATAAAAAACAAATAATAAATAATAAATAATTAATAATAAATAATTAATAAAAATTAATAATTAATAATTAATAAATAGTAAATAATAATAAAAAAATTTAATTAATAAATAAAGAATAATTATTAATTATGAACTAAATAACTATATACTACATAATAAATAATGATAATATCTCTAATTGATTACTCAATAATTACAATAAATGATAAACATTAATAATAATAATAATTCATATTTAATAATTAATAACTAAATAATTAATAACTAATAATCCGTAACTAATTAATAAATAATAATAAATTATATTATTAATAAATAATTAGTTATAAATAATAATGATAATAATAATAATAAGTAATATAATAATATAAATATAAATATAAATATAAATAATAAGTAATATAATAATATAATAATATAAATATAAATAATAACTAATACAATAATATATATAAGTAATATTAATTATAGTATAATAATAATAATATAATAATAGTATAATAAAAATAATATAATAATAATAATATAATAATATAAATAATAATATACTAATATTATTAGTTAACATTTATTATTATTATTATTATTATTATTATTATTATTATTATTAAATTAAATTAAATTGAATTAAACTGAATTAAACTGAACTGAACTTAATGCTCCTTAACTGAACTGAACTGCACTGAACTGAACTGAACTGAACTGAACTTAACTGAACTGAACTTAACTGAACTGAACTGAACTGAAATGAACTGAATGCTCCTGCACTGAACTGAACTGAACTGCCAAATAAGTCCTGAAACTGAAATTAAGCCAAAAAGAACAGGGCCTTAGAGGATTATGGTGAATGCGAATCATGCTTAATTTGAAAAATGACAAAGAAACCTTTCTCTAAAGTAGGAGAAAGAGCAAGTGAACTATTAGGTTTAATCCATACAGATGTATGTGGACCAATGAGCTCAAATGCTACGGATGGTTTTAGCTACTTTATCACTTTTACTGACGACTTCAGTAGATATGGCTATATCTACCTAATGAAACACAAGTCTGAATCCTATGCCAAATTCAAGGAATTTTAGAGTGAAGTAGAGAATCAACTAGGCAAGAAGATTAAAGCACTGTGGTCCAACAGAGGGGGTGAATATCTAAGCTATGAATTTGATGACCATCTGAAAGATTGTGGAATCTTGTCAGAATTGACTCTTCCTAGAACACCACAATGGAATGGTGTGTTGGAACGGATGAATATAATAGAACCTTGCTAGACATGGTTCGTTCAATAATGGGTCAGGCCGAACTTCCAATAGAATTTTTGGGACATGCAATAAATACAACTGCACTCACACTAAATAGAGCTCCGTCAAAAGCTGTCGAAAAGACTCCATATGAACTATGGACTAGAAAGCCTCCAAAAATATATTTTCTTAAGATTTGGGGTTGTGAAGCATACGTCAAACTATTAATTTCAGACAAACTTCAACCGAAATTTGACAAATTTATCCTTGTGGGCTATCCAAAGGAAACAAAGGGGTATTACTTCTACAATAAATCTGAGAACAAGGTGTTTGTTGCTCGAGATATTATCTTATTGGAAAGAAATCACATTTCCAAAATGACAAGTGGGAGAAAAGTAGACCTCGAAGAACTTCGAGTCGAACAACAAACTCTAGAGAATAATCAAGATGATATTCCGGTTGGAACTCAGATATCTTTAGAAGTATCTCGTGAGGTTCAAGAACCAACTAGAATTGTTGCCCTGCGTAGATCGCAAAGGTATAGGTCTCATCCAGAAAGATACCTAGGTATTTTAACGTTTGTGAGCCATGAAATTCTATTGCTTGAAAGCGATGAACCTGCGACCTATAAATAAGCTATGACGAGCCCTAGATCCAAGCAATGGCTAGAAGCCATGCAATCTGAATTAGACTCCATGTCTGAAAACCAAGTTTGGGATTTGGTCGATTTTCCAGATGGCTACCAAGCCATTGGAAGCAAATGGGTTTTCAAGTTGAAAAAGGACAAGGACGGGAAACTGGAAGTTTTTAAAGCTAGATTGGTTGCAAAAGGATACAGGCAAGTCCACGGTGTGTATTACAATGAAACCTTTTCACCAGTTGCAATGCTAAAGTCTATTCGGATAATGTTAGCAATAACTGCATGTTACGATTATGAAATATGGCAGATGGATGTCAAAACCGCTTTCTTAAACGGCATTTTAACAGAAACTTTGTTCATGACAAAGCTTGAGGGTTTTAAGGATCCAAAGAATGCTAAAAAGGTATGCAAGCTTAAGAAATCCATTTATGGATCAAAGCAAGCATCAAGGAGCTGGAATATACGTTTTGATGAAGCAGTCAGTGATTTTGGCTTCATCAAGAATGCATATGAATCTTGTGTATACAAGAAGGTAAGTGGGAGTAAGATTTCTTTCCTAGTATTATATGTCGATGACATATTACTTATCAGAAATGACATACCCATGTTGAACTCTGTAAGGAATTAGCTTAAGAAATGTTTTTCGATGAAGGATCTAGGAGAAGCACAGTACATAGTGGGCGTCAAGATCTACAGATATAGATCCAAGAAAATTATTGAGCTAAGTCAAAGTACTTATATCAATAAGGTACTTAACAGGTTCAATATGGCTGACTCCAAAAGAGGTCACGTACCCATGTCTCATGGAATGACTCTTAGCAAGACTTAGTGTCCAAAAACACTAGATGAGCGAAGACGAATGAGTGGGATATCATATGCATCATTGATTGGTTCAATAATGTATGCTATGTGTGAGGGGGTCGAAAAAGCGCGAGGCTAATGCGTGACCTGTCCCTCGTGGGTGTGACGATTCTTTTTATTCAATCAAGTGTAATTGGATTTCCTGTGAGTATACACCCAATTGACTAGTAATATAGGAGTCGCCATTCAGTTTTTAACGACAATGAGAAAAACTGACAAAACCCGGTTATCGTGACATAAAGGGAGTGCAATTATGTTTGACCACGATGGCCGTAGGTTCCCTTGTGATCCCTGGTGTGGGGATCTCTCAATATACACCCGCAAGGTAGAGATTGAGGGTTCGGGGGACTGTAACTACCGAGAGGAGTAATTCGCTCGTCGATAACTCCAGAGGCAGGATATCCTTACTAGCTCAGCATAAATAATTGAAGGGACATGCGTTAACTATTAAACTAATCTGAATTGATTTTAGCAATATGCAACATATAATATTAATTCGATCGTGATTATCTGATTTAAATAGCATTAAGGGACCTAGCATGATAATCCGATTTCCCAAAAATATTATATTTGTTAGGCGTGATAGAACAATCATATTAGGTTAGTTTAACAGTTCATAAAAAGGGCGAGGAAAGCGGTTAAATCATCGAAAAGGGACACATTACGACGCACCCTTGAGAGGTGCGTCAGGGTTCTCAGAAAACTAACCACTTTGACTTTGCTATTTCTCCTTTTTATTTAACGAATCTCGATTATGGGACATGATACGTTCTGTTCGATTTATGGATCGATTGCGACAGAACGCGTGAACAGTTTCGCAGCGAGAGGCTTAGGCTAAGGGGTTTAGAGTCAATACTCAGAATATATTATGTGTTGTTGTGTTGTTTCACGTCGAAACTAGGGGTCTATTTATAGAGAAGAGTTCGTGGAAAGATAGAATTGCAGAGTTCTAATCCACAAAGAATTAGGAAAATAGACGTACCCAGGTATTTTCAGCGCCCAGGCCTGGGCGCCGAAGATTTCGGCGCCCAGAGCCAGGCGTTGAAAATAGGGTCTGGGCAGTTTTTGTTTAGTCAGATTCGGATTCTAAAATCCGTAGAGTTTGAGATTAATTTGCGTCTTTTAGCGCGTATCAATTTGTGACGGAATGCGTCTGGGCCCGTTACAAACTCTAGGTTCGTTAGGATTTAAATTAATACGTAACTCTTTTTTCCGAATCCTATTAGGAATAGGATTCTCGCAGTTTTCTATCTCATTTAGGATTTATGTTGGAATGCAACACCTAATTCTGACAGGTTTCTATCTTTTATGATTTTGCCACTTTTAGAAGCTACCTTTTACGGCAGCTACTATTTTTAGCAGGTTTCCATAAATAGCAGGTTTCGGGTAAAATGGAATGGGGAATCGAGATTCGTTTATTTTATAGGAGATGCGTTGTCAAGTGGAGTTTTTATGCTTTCATCATCGAACCTTTCCCTTGCGGGAATGGGGACAAAAGTAGGTGTCTACAGTTAGCCCCCACTTTGACTGAGTCTTGGAGTAAGAAGATCGTCAAAGTATTAGACGGAGTGCGTCACACAAGCCATGACGTATGTGACCTGTTTTGCGAGGGTCTCACGAGCCCCCGAGTGATAACATTTGACTTAAGGGTCATCACTTGAAGTGTCGACATATCCCTCACGTGTCATTGGGATTTGTCAACTGATAGTATAGAAACTTCCTCACTTTGTCATTGGAAGGATCTAAAGGTGCGTAGAAACTCCCTCACTTTGTCATTGGGAGTAACTACATATGTTTTCGAAATTAAAGCTGTAAAGTGTAATTGGGCCTGGCCAAGCCCAATCACGAGGTAAAACGTTTTTAAAGATTCTCATTTTCAGGGCTGGCTAAACGAGAAAACCCCCTTGTTTTTATAGGATGTAAAACGAGGGAAAATCCAGTACCCTTGTTTTTATAGGAAGTAAAACGAAGGAAAATCCAGTAAAAGTTATCGCTGCAGCGACTAAGGACCTGCGCTGTTAGTGACGCAGACCCCGCCCGCTGAAGGTGGGCGAGCCTGTCCTCTGAGGGGGACCCCCCGTCCGATAGAAGTGGACGAATCTGTTTAATGTTTTTGAAAATAAGGACCTACGCGGTTTGTGACGTAGACCCCGCCCGCTGAAGGTAGCGAACCTTGTCCTCTGAGGGTGGACACCCCGTCCGCTGAAGTGGACGAATCTGTTTAAAATTTTTTGAAAATAAGGACCTACGCGGTTTGTGACGTAGACCCCGCCCGCTGAAGGTGGTGAACCTTGTCCGCTGAGGGTGGACACCCCGTCCGATAGAAGTGGACGAATCTGTTTTGAAATTTTATTTTGTTTGTTTTTTTTTGAAAATAAGGACCTACGTGGTTTGCGCCGTAGACCCCGCCGGCTGAAGATGGCGAGCCTATTTGAAGATTTTATTTCTTTCGAAACCTGAGGACCTGCGCGGCTAGTGACGCAGACCCCGCCTGCTGAGGGTGGGCGAGCCCAATTTGAATTTTTTGTGATTACAACCTGTTGGTGGGTCGTAATATTTCCTGATTAGATGTGTCCTATAAGTGGGTCCACACTGTGTATATTTTTGTTTAACAATATATTTTTTTGAGATATCCAAACACGGGACTTCGTACAGCGTAGTTTGGGAATATTGTTTTTAACTTTGCATAATATATTTCCTCTCGAGCCCCCAAGCACTCGTGCTTGACGGTCATTTCTTGTCAAAGAGGTTCTTTGGGGATACGCATTCTGTAATGTCTTTGATCGTGTTTGGGATTGTGCTCGTAAGTGCGAGCGACCTTTGTAGTGGTGTGCTACTCTTGACAAAGTCGTGAGGTGCGACTTTCAATAAGGAAATCGGCAATTTTTGAGTCAAATGGATGCGGCAGGGCCCAATAGAAGTTAGGGCCCTTTTGAGTCTGGAATCATCTTCGGCGCCCAGGCCTGGGCGTTGAAATAATTCACGACCAGGTGGGGCGTTGAAAGTGTTGTTTGGGCTGGTCTTTTGATGACACAGTTGGCTTCTTGTTCATTCGTTTATTTCACTTGGAAGTTCTATGTATTTTCTTTTCTTTTGTTTTTTTCTTCGTGATGATTTTCTTGAGAAGCCGTAGCCGATTGGTGGACTACGGTGCTTGTCGCTTTGGGGCGATTATTTTAAGGAACTGTTGTTCTTAAGGCGTACAGTTATTTGGGCGAGTCTATATGGCCTGAGGAACATACCTTGAGGCGTAAGACTTTGACCGCTCTTATATTTTTTGAACATGTTCGGGAATGATGATATGTATGTGCGAACGAGCGTTCATAGAATGGCCGTTGTGTGCGGTCCATTAATCAGTTTGCTTGAACCATTTTTTTTTTAGCAATGACTGGTTTTGAATAGTTTGCTTAGAAGCTTGATAGGGGTCAGGTCCATTCATGAAGTGGTCTCAAACATCGTGCCCTTTTGATTGTTCAAACATTTTCTTCGAGACTTTTTATTTTGCCATGGTTGTTTCGTAGCTTGGAGCCCCCAAGTATGCATGTTGGGATGCTTCCTTTTGGCGTACGATTTTGTACGTTCTTTCGAGAAAGGTGCCTTGGGGTTCCGCTCGTGTAGGTGCGAGCTATCCCTTTCGTGGTAGGTAATATTTTGCTACCTTTAATCCTTAATGTAGAAGTCGTGTGGCTTGCATTTTGAATTTGGGCGATAAGTAGTCTTTGCCTCTTTTACACGTGCTCTTGGTCGTGCCCGTGTTAGTGCAATATGCCTTACTTTTTTTAGACTTGTACTGTGGGATGGTTGAACTTATGGTGCAACGTAGGCTTGTGTGGCCTACGACGCGTCTTAGAACATTCCTCCATGTGTTGGGATATATTATTTTTTGCATTGGAGTGTTTTATCATGCCTTGTTCAGGTGCTTGAATAAGTGTGGCACCTTCTGCGTGGGTTTGCACGGCTTATTACTTCGTTCGATGCGATGATTCATAGGTGTTTCTTTCTTATTTTTGTATCTGGGCAAAACTTGGCTAGCAGAAAGATTCAGCGCCCAGGCTGGGGCGTTGAAAATGATTTCTGGGCAGAACTGTGACATTATTTTTTCTTTCGCTTTTGCTTTGGAACGATGTAGACTGTGTAACGGGCGTTTTATAGGGCGAGCGTTATGTGCAGTGGTTTGATCGGAGTTTTGGTGACTCGCGATTTTCAGTTACCCTTGTTAGTGGGGTGACTTTATATATTCTAAGTAGTGCTTTAGAATTTGGGAGTGGTTGTAGCCATTCTAAGGTTCGTTTTACACGATTAAAGCTTAGGGTTGTGCCCCTATGATGTATGTATAGTATTAGCGTCGAGAATTTGCGATAAAATCGTCATTTCGAGCATTTTAGAGTGTTTTTCTCAAGCTCCCAATTGTAGCTACGGGATTGTCTTGGTGCTATAATGCTTTGCATACGTCTTTATGCATTCATGGTGACACGGATCATGAATAGTTTGAACCAGACTCGTTTAGTGCGAGGTACGTTCGAGTAGTGATTTTGCTACTTCTCTTGTAAATGTCGTATTGTGCGACATTGCCATGGTCAAGGTAGTCACATGTCGAAGTGTGCCTTGACCAATAGCTAGGTGCCTTTCTTTACCCATAATCGTATTTAGAAATCTTTTGACTCATTTGCTGTTAGGTTATGATACATATGACAATTCATAAATCATGCGGAAAAACCATAAACCCAGGAAAACATATTATTTACACATAATCATTTAGCATAGATTAGATGCATACTCTTTGTTGCGTGCCTTCCCTAGCTGCGCCCGAACCGAACAAGAACAAGTCTTTAGGACTCCAAGTGTCGTCCCTCCGTAGATAGTCCACAGCACGTCCGGATCCGCCTTAAGATTGACCAACTAGAATCGCCCTTAAGGTACTATTATTTTCGGCACTTTATAGGCAAATGTGTGACTGAATTTTTCTCTCAAAAACTCACTTTGAATACTTTGAAACTTGTGTTATAAATTGTGAGCCCTAGCCTCATATTTATAGCGGTATGGAAAGGGAATCGAAATCCTATTCAGATACAAATTAATTAAACCTAGAATCCTATAAGAACTCTAATTTAATTAATTTATCAATTAGAATTAGGAATTTAATCATTAACCGAACTCTGCATGTTTTAGGAAACGTGCACGAACACAAACACTTGCACACACACGCACGGCAGCCACGATGGGCCCCATGCGTGCGCGCGAGCAGCAGCCCACTCAGCGCCCGCGCGCGTTGCGCGCCGCGCGTGCTGTGCGCGCAGCCTGCTGGGCCTGGCCTTGCGCTGGGCCTGGCGTGGCTGTTTGTGCGGCGCGCTTGGCTTGCTGGGCGATGGCCTGGCTTCGTGCTGGGCCTCGTCCGGCAGGCCTCGTCCGATGCTTATTCGTACGATGCGCTTCCGATTAAATTTTCCGATTCCGGAATTCATTTCCGATACGAACAATATTTAATATTTCCGATTCCGGAATTAATTTCCGTTTCGAACAAATATTTAATATTTCCGTTTCCGGAATTATTTTCCGATTCCGGTAATATTTCCGATTCTGACAATATTTCCGTTTCCGGCAATATTTCCGATTCTGGAAATATTTCCATTTCCGATAATATTTTCCGACACGTACCATGTTTCCGTTTCCGGCAACATCTATGACTTGGATAATATTTATATTTCCGATACGATCCATATTTCCGTTTCCGGCAATATCATCGTTTCCGGAGTATTCATTCCTTGCCTGTGACGATCTTAGCTCCCACTGAAACCAAGATCCGTCGGTTCCGAATATTCATAGATGGAGTATTTAATGCTATTAAATACTTGATCCGTTTACGTACTATTTGTGTGACCCTACGGGTTCAGTCAAGAGTAAGCTGTGGATTAATATCATTAATTCCACTTGAACTAAAGCGGCCTCTAGCTAGGCATTCAGCTCACTTGATCTCACTGAATTATTAACTTGTTAATTAATACTGAACCGCATTTATTAGACTTAACATAGAATGCATACTTGGACCAAGGGCATTATTTCCTTCAGTCTCCCACTTGTCCTTAGGGACAAGTGTGCATTTCCTAATTCCTTTGTCACTCGATGCTTGCTCTTGAACATAAGGTAAGAGTTGTCATCCTTATTATGTCCAGAGGTGTTCCTCGGTTTCAGAGTTCAACTGATCAAATAAACAGATAATCATAGCCTATGATTCATCCGAGCACGGCCATGCATTTCACAGTTTCTAGCTCTCCAAGTGGCCTTGTACAACTTTTAAGCATCTCATCCCGATTTATGGGAGGACAATCCCAATCTTGCGATCTTGAGATTAGACTTCGTTTGATAGGTGATTACCTGAGCGTTGCCTTTATAGCCTCCTTTTACGGTGCGACGGTTGGTCAACGTCAAAGCAACCAGTTCTCAAACAAGTAATCTTCAAATCACTCAGGTATTGAGGATTTAGTGTCTAATAATTTAATGAAATTTACTTATGACAGACTTTCATCTCTTACAGTAAAGTTTCATAGGTCTCGTCCGATACTAGTCTTCCCAAAGTAAGTATCTATGCAAATGATTATGACATTGCCATGTCCACATAGTTAAAGAAACAGAACTACTAGTCATCTTGCATTCTAATCGTCTAACGTTTTCTATGCGTCCAATTTTATAGAAAACTCCGATTAGGGACCATTTTCAACCTTTGACATTCAAGTTCACTTGATAGACATTTCTTAGTCACAGGACTGGTCCTGACAGTCTATCTTGAATATATCGTCAAATTGAAGGGACTTATCATTTAATAAACCACAAATTAAATGGAAAAATGAATTCTTTTCATTTATTGTGAATGATTAACCAACAATGTTTTACAAAGATTTAAACTCTAAAACTTTAAAACATTAAACAGAGACATCAAAGCCATTCTCCAATATGCTTGATTCCCATAGCTGCAGTGTGCGAGTTGTGCTTCGCCTGCGGCAGAGGTTTAGTTAATGGATCTGATATGTTGTCATCAGTTCCAATTTTGCTTATCTCGACTTCTTTTCTTTCAACGAACTCTCGTAGAAGGTGAAATCTACGAAGTACATGCTTGACTCTCTGGTGGTGTCTAGGCTCTTTTGCCTGTGCAATAGCTCCGTTATTATCACAATACAGGGCTATTGGTCCTTTAATGGAGGGGACTACACCAAGTTCTCCTATGAACTTCCTTAGCCATATAGCTTCCTTTGCTGCTTCATGTGCAGCAATGTACTCCGCTTCAGTTGTAGAATCCGCAATGGTGCTTTGCTTAGCACTTTTCCAGCTTACTGCTCCTCCGTTGAGGCAGAAGACAAACCCAGACTGTGATCTGAAATCATCTTTGTCGGTTTGGAAACTTGCGTCCGTATAGCCTTTAACAATTAATTCATCATCTCCACCATAGACCAGGAAGTCATCTTTGCGCCTTTTCAGGTACTTCAGAATATTCTTGGCAGCAGTCCAATGCGCCTCTCCTGGGTCTGACTGGTATCTGCTCGTAGCACTGAGTGCGTACGCAACATCCGGGCGTGTACATATCATAGCATACATTATTGAACCAATCAATGATGCATATGGAATCCCATTCATTCGTCTACGCTCATCAAGTGTTTTTGGGCACTGAGTCTTGCTTAGAGTCATTCCATGAGACATGGGTAGGTAGCCTCGCTTGGAGTCCGCCATCTTGAACCTATCAAGCACCTTATTGATATAAGTGCTTTGACTAAGTCCAATCATCTTTTTAGATCTATCTCTGTAAATCTTGATGCCCAATATGTACTGTGCTTCTCCTAGATCCTTCATCGAAAAACATTTCCCAAGCCAAATCTTGACAGAGTTCAACATAGGAATGTCATTTCCGATAAGCAATATGTCGTCGACATATAATACTAGGAAAGCAATTTTGCTCCCACTGACCTTCTTGTATACACAAGATTCGTCCGCGTTCTTGATGAAACCAAAGTCACTGACTGCTTCATCAAAACGTATATTCCAGCTCCTGGATGCCTGCTTCAATCCGTAGATTGACTTCTTTAGCTTGCATACCTTTTTAGCATTCTTTGGATCCTCAAAACCTTCAGGCTGTGTCATAAACACAGTTTCTGTTAAAACGCCGTTTAAGAAAGCAGTTTTGACATCCATCTGCCATATTTCGTAATCGTAATATGCAGCGATTGCTAACATTATTCGAATAGACTTTAGCATTGCAACTGGTGAAAAGGTTTCATCGTAATCCACACCGTGGACTTGCCTGTAACCTTTTGCAACCAATCTAGCTTTGAAAACTTCAAGTTTCCCATCCTTGTCCTTTTTCAGTTTGAAAACCCATTTGCTTCCAATGGCTTGGTAGCCATCTGGCAAATCGACCAAATCCCATACTTGGTTTTCAGACATGGAGTCTAATTCAGATTGCATGGCTTCTTGCCATTGCTTGGAGCTAGGGCTCGTCATAGCTTGCTTGTAAGTCGCAGGTTCATCACTTTCAAGTAATAGAACGTCATAGCTCTCGTTCGTCAAAATACCTAAGTACCTTTCCGGTTGAGATCTATATCTTTGCGATCTATGCGGGGTAACATTTCTAGATTGACCATGATTCTCACCAGATTCTTCTAAAGATCTCTGAGTTTCATCCTGAATGTCATCTTGAGCATTCTCTAGAGTTTGTTGTTCGACTCGAATTTCTTCGAGGTCTACTTTTCTCCCACTTGTCATTTTGGAAATGTGATCCTTCTCCAAAAAGACACCATCTCGAGCAACAAACACTTTGTTCTCAGATGTATTGTAGAAGTAATACCCCTTTGTTTCCTTTGGATAGCCCACAAGGATACATTTGTCAGATTTTGGATGAAGTTTGTCTGAAATTAATCGTTTGACGTATACTTCACATCCCCAAATCTTAAGAAAAGACACATTTGGAGGCTTTCCAAACCATAATTCGTATGGAGTCTTTTCGACAGCTTTAGACGGAGCTCTATTTATAGTGAGTGCAGCTGTATTTAGTGCATGTGCCCAAAATTCTAATGGAAGTTCGGCCTGACCCATCATTGACCTGACCATGTCTAGCAAGGTTCTGTTCCTCCGTTCTGACACACCGTTCCATTGTGGTGTTCCAGGAGGAGTCAATTCTGATAGAATTCCACATTCTTTCATATGGTCATCAAATTCATAGCTCAGATATTCACCGCCTCTATCAGACCGCAGTGCCTTAATCTTCTTGCCTAATTGATTCTCTACTTCACTCTGAAATTCCTTGAATTTGTCAAAGGATTCAGACTTATGCTTCATTAGGTAGACATAACCATACCTACTGAAGTCATCAGTGAAAGTGATAAAGTAGCTGAAACCACCTCTAGCATTTGTACTCATTGGTCCACATACATCTGTATGGATTAAACCCAATGGTTCATTTGCTCTTTCTCCAACTTTAGAGAAAGGTTGCTTCGTCATTTTGCCAAGTAAACATGATTCGCATTTACCATAATCCTCTAAGTCAAATGGTTCTAGAATTCCTTCTCTTTGAAGTCTTTCTAAGCGTTTCAAGTTTATATGGCCTAATCGACAATGCCACAGATAGGTGAGATCTGAATCATCCTTTTTGGCCTTTTTGGTATTTATGTTATATACTTGTTTGTCGTGATCTAATAAATAAAGTCCATTGACTAATCTAGCAGATCCATAAAACATCTCTTTAAAATAAAACGAACAACTATTGTCTTTTATTATAAAGGAAAATCCCTTAGCATCTAAGCAAGAAACTGAAATGATGTTTTTAGTAAGACTTGGAACATGGAAACATTCTTCCAGTTCCAAAACTAGCCCGGAGGGCAACGACAAATAGTAAGTTCCTACAGCTAATGCAGCAATCCGTGCTCCATTTCCCACTCGTAGGTCGACTTCACCCTTGCTAACTTTCTACTTCTTCTTAGTCCCTGTGGATTGGAACATAAGTGTGAGCCACAACCTGTATCTAATACCCAAGAAGTTGAATTAGCAAGTATACAGTCTATAACGAAAATACCTGAAGATGGAACGACTGTTCCGTTCTTCTGATCTTCCTTTAGCTTTGGACATTCTCTTTTGTAATGGCCTATTCCATCACAATAAAGACAGCTTGATGTAGACTTGTCCTGCTTTGATTTAGCATTGCCCTTGGACTTTCCACCTTTCTTGAATGGTCTCTTTCTAGCCTTGAGTAAATCTTTGGCTTCACAGTCCAGTACTATTTCAGCCTTTCTGACAAGGTGAATAAATTCTGCAACTGTTTCTTCTCTTGGTTCACTTAGGTATAGTTGCTTGAAGCGACCAAACCCACTGTGTAGTGAATTGAGCAAGACAGAGACTGCCATCCTTTCGCTTATTGGTGTTCCTAGTACACTTAGGCGATCAAAATATGAACACATAAGATCCACATGGAACCTCAGTGGGACGCCTACCCTTTGTTTAGTGCGAAGGAGCTGAACATGTGTTTCTTGGACCTCCATCCTATAACACCTGTTGGGAGAACTAACCTTTAGACCAGACATTGATTCAATCAACTCATGGACGTTCAGGTCCCTGTCCTCCGTACTTCCACGACAGATATCCCTCAGATTCTTGATGAGCGTAAAAGGTTCATAGGCTACAAACCTTCTAGCCCAATCATCAGGGATATTGTTCAGCATGAGACTCATAACCTTTTTGAGATCCGCATGCCAGGCGTAAAATCTCTCAGGGGTCATGTCTCTGGCATAGTAGCTTGGCATGGGATGTGACAGTACATACTCAAGTCCATTGAGTTTGACTATTTCAACTAGCTTAGCTTCCCATTCAAGAAAATTTGTCAGGTTCAGCTTGACCATAAGCTCAGAACCCATGATGATGTTTTGATTGTTGTTTGCCATATTAAAACTACAATTAAAAAGAATAAACAAATAAATAACCATTCACAGTTTCTCTTAATAAACTTAAATTCTAGCATACATGCATAATTCAATGTTTATTAAGCATTTTATTCAAATTATGTGTTCCGACAGGTGTGAATAAAATGATTCCAAGATCCTAAAATCATTGAAGAACTAAGCACAGTTTGTCGACTTAATCCTAGAACATCTTAGGTAAGCAAAAGCCTTTTGCTAATAGTCTAGAAACTATTCTTGGTTGATAGGTACGTCTAAGAACTTATTAGGTAAACCTATCGAATTTGCCACGACATAAAAGGACTCCTTACTTATATCGTTGAGTTTCACCAAAACTAACATGTACTCACAATTATTTGTGTACCTTGCCCCTTTAGGACCAATAAGTAACACCTCGCTGAGCGAAAACTATTACTAGATTGATGTAAAGGATATCCAAGCAAGTGTATATTTTGGCATGGCACCTTTTAACTCAATTTTTTAAGTTTGAAACTTAAGGCTCTTACTATGTTGGTTAGATTTTAAGTGAACTAAAATCCTTAATCATGCAACATAATCAAGCTTTTGATCTCATGCATTTTAAGACATATTTAAAACAATAAATAACTTAAAACATGCATAAGATATTTGTGATCTAGTATGGCCCGACTTCATCTTGAAGCTTTGACTTCAAAGTCCGTCTTGAAAATCTCCGTGGGAGGCACCATTTTCTTCAAATAGGATAAGCTATAACTAATTACAACTATTTGATGGTTCGCAGACCATATTTGAATTGAAAAATAACTTTGGTACTTTAGACCAATTACATTCAAATTAATGGTACGCAGACCATATTTTCTATCCTATTTGGGCCATACTAGTCACTTCATAACCTGCAAGACAGTACATATACAATATATACCATTCACCCATTCATTATCATGAATGGCCCACATAGCTGGTTAGTAAAACACATTATGCATCACGTAAACATTTGCAGCAATTAATCAAGGGCACCAATAATCTACCAATTATTCAGTCCTTATTAATTCTAATCAAGTTGTTTTAACCTTAAGGATTTGTAGACCTAATCAAGAGTTTATGACTAAAAAGCGCTCCCACTTAAACCAATAAATTCATATGTTTTACCAATTTTAAACATAAAAATGTATTTCTAGTCTAACCGGAAACATACAAATTTAATTAAAATTTAAAGCTCATATAAATTTATAATTGAATCCAAAAAGTTTAATTTAATTTCAGTCGCATTTAAATTAATTCATGATTTTAATTTTAGTAAAATAATTAGAATAAATAACATTTATTATAATTATAATATTCAAAATTAAAATCCAAGAAAATAATTTAAATTATTAATTTTAAAATTAATTAAAATTACGTGAACTGAAATTTTCAAATTAAACATTCAAAACGATCTAATCGTAACGCAAACACCCTACGCGTAGCACGCCCATGGGCCGCACGCACACAGCCATTGCTGGCCATGTGCGCGCAGCCCATGCGCTCGTCGCATAGCTGCTGCATCCCTATCGCAAGCCTCCGCACGCATTGGTGCTCGCTGCGCGCGCCAGCGCTCATCGCACGCAGGCTATCGCTCGCAGTGCGCGCGCGACATCGCTCGCTGGGCGCGCGAGCCATCGCTCGCTGGGCGCGCGACATCGCTCGCTGGGCGGGCGACATCGCTCGCTGTGCGCGCGAGCAATGCTAGGCGCAGCGCTCGTGGCACGCGAGCTTGCGCTCGCTGCGCGCGAGGCTGCGCGCTCTTGTGCGAGGCAGCGCGCGTTGTGGCGCAGCTCGCTTGCTGCCCACACGCGACTGCCTTGGCTCGCCTTACGCCCATGCCCATTCGTCCATTGGTCGTGGCACACGACACAAGGCAGGGCTGCTGCCTTGTGCTCGTGCACTACGCCCTTGCTCATTGCATTCGTGCCGCATGGGCGACGAGCTCCCTTGCTCGTCGTCGCATGCCCGCATTATACAACACCCCTTAAGGGTAACACGAAGCGTCCATTGCTTCGTGCGTGCAAGTTATATGAACGAATCGCATAAAAATTTAAAATTTATATTTAAAATTAATGACAAATTAATAAATAATATTAATTTCATAATTTTAGGGCGAAAAAATCGAAAATTTATTATCCAATTGATTTCCGATTGTTATGGATTCAAGTCTAGGTCATAAAAATTTAAAATTTATCGTAAATTTACAATTTTTATGGTGGTTTTTAATCATAGGTTTCTAATTAAATTACAATTAATTATGAAAATCAAATTAATTCTAAATTATTCTAATTTTCAACAAATTAATCATAATTACAAATTAGATTGCATAATTAACAAGACTAGGCATTCAAACTTGTTAAACATATGCAGTAGGTCAATCAAAAATTCAAGATTTATCAACAAGAATCGCAAATATTTAATTTAACATCTTAAATTTACGAAATTTTGCATTCGAAAAACTAAAACCTTCGAAAAGTCATAGTTAGGCTTCGAATTTGAGAATTCTGGGTTCGGAAGAAAATTTTAGAATGCCTTTTACATGCGGAATTGACACAAAAATCACTCAATTCGGATGAGTAACGAAGAAACTGCCGAAAAACTGCGTACGTATAATTAAATAAACGCAATTTGCAATTAATTAACAATTACGAAAATTAATCACCCCTTTTAATTCTTGCAAATTTGTAATATTTAACCATGTTCATGCAATTTAGATTATGAAAATAATAAGGGGCTCGTGATACCACTGTTAGGTTATGATACATATGACAATTCATAAATCATGCGGAAAAACCATAAACCCAGGAAAACATATTATTTACACATAATCATTTAGCATAGATTAGATGCATACTCTTTGTTGCGTGCCTTCCCTAGCTGCGCCCGAACCGAACAAGAACAAGTCTTTAGGACTCCAAGTGTCGTCCCTCCGTAGATAGTCCACAGCACGTCCGGATCCGCCTTAAGATTGACCAACTAGAATCGCCCTTAAGGTACTATTATTTTCGGCACTTTATAGGCAAATGTGTGACTGAATTTTTCTCTCAAAAACTCACTTTGAATACTTTGAAACTTGTGTTATAAATTGTGAGCCCTAGCCTCATATTTATAGCGGTATGGAAAGGGAATCGAAATCCTATTCAGATACAAATTAATTAAACCTAGAATCCTATAAGAACTCTAATTTAATTAATTTATCAATTAGAATTAGGAATTTAATCATTAACCGAACTCTGCATGTTTTAGGAAACGTGCACGAACACAAACACTTGCACATACACGCACGGCAGCCACGATGGGCCCCATGCGTGCGCGCGAGCAGCAGCCCACTCAGCGCCCGCGCGCGCTGCGCGCCGCGCGTGCTGTGCGCGCTGTGCGCGCTGCGCGCTGCGCGCAGCCTGCTGGGCCTGGCCTTGCGCTGGGCCTGGCGTGGCTGTTTGTGCGGCGCGCTTGGCTTGCTGGGCGATGGCCTGGCTTCGTGCTGGGCCTCGTCCGGCAGGCCTCGTCCGATGCTTATTCGTACGATGCGCTTCCGATTAAATTTTCCGATTCCGGAATTCATTTCCGATACGAACAATATTTAATATTTCCGATTCCGGAATTAATTTCCGTTTCGAACAAATATTTAATATTTCCGTTTCCGGAATTATTTTCCGATTCCGGTAATATTTCCGATTCTGACAATATTTCCGTTTCCGGCAATATTTCCGATTCTGGAAATATTTCCATTTCCGATAATATTTTCCGACACGTACCATGTTTCCGTTTCCGGCAACATCTACGACTTGGATAATATTTATATTTCCGATACGATCCATATTTCCGTTTCCGGCAATATCATCGTTTCCGGAGTATTCATTCCTTGCCTGTGACGATCTTAGCTCCCACTGAAACCAAGATCCGTCGGTTCCGAATATTCATAGATGGAGTATTTAATGCTATTAAATACTTGATCCGTTTACGTACTATTTGTGTGACCCTACGGGTTCAGTCAAGAGTAAGCTGTGGATTAATATCATTAATTCCACTTGAACTAAAGCGGCCTCTAGCTAGGCATTCAGCTCACTTGATCTCACTGAATTATTAACTTGTTAATTAATACTGAACCGCATTTATTAGACTTAACATAGAATGCATACTTGGACCAAGGGCATTATTTCCTTCATTTGCAACGTCGAGATAAACGCATACTTAGCTTAAACCAACGATACTTCATTATGTTCGAAGAAGTCTTTGAAAATTATTTGAAATCCGAGTCCTACTATGTACAATCCGAGGTGTCCCAAGTAAGTTTGACTTATAGAAGGGTTCGTACAAGATTACATGAGTGAATCAAAATACTGTTACGATTTTTGGAATGCTGTCTAAGGATTTGCTGGAAGCCAGGGTGCAGGCGTCAAGACATACTTGTGCCCGTTTGGCATATGCTTTAGGCTTTTAGGGCCATCTTTTCCAAAATTGCGGGAATATAAACCGTTTTCAAATTGACTTAGATTTACTTGGTGTATGTCTGTATAAAAGGTCGAGGTATACTTAGTTCCTTCCCTATCTCTTTCATTTCAATTTTTAGCCCCCAGTTACTGTTATGTCTTCCTATTAATAATGTTTTCAGATTTCGATTTTAGATGCCCGTGTCATATGTCTGAGTAGGGTGAGCCTTGGTTAAGTGCCAAGTCCTATTGACAATGTCTGATTTTTTTTTAAAAGGGGATTCGCGAACATTTGAGTTACCATGAACGGGTGCCCTGAGCTCGAAGGAACGATGGGGCGACGCCGTAGAACAATCTTCTTTATTGCAAGCTTACTGCCCTTATTACTTCTTGGCGATCATGACTGTGTCTAGTGGTGAAAGAAGGTCTTTAAGCGAACGACTATGTCTAGTGGTGAAAGAAAGTTTTTAGGTGAGTTAGTTCGCTTTAGGGAGGGTCAACTCGAGTATTTTAAGGGTCATGGAAGCTTGCGCTAGCCCCCATTCAATTGAGGAAAAGCGATCTTTTGAGTCTTGGCTAAGTGCCTAGGAGTGTGAGAGCTCCTTCTGGCAAGGGTACGTGCCTTTATTATTTTTCGATGTGTGCTCATTAATTTTGGCATTTTGATGACTTGGATTCTTCCTTTGATTTAAATTTTCCTTTCGACTTGGATTGCAAGTAATTAAATTTCAATAAGGGACTTCTATTTTTTATTCTTATTTTTCTATAGGCTTTAATATTTTTGCAAATTGGTTGGACCGAATCATGGATTGCCTACGTATCCGCCTTAAATAGATTTAATTTGGAATCAGGTCTTGCGTAGTTCTTAGCCTAGTAAATGGTTTCATAAAATGCCGATTTTAAACAAGTATGTTATGAGGTGGAAACATATTATTTGAAACGGTAGAATAAGTGAAGTTTCACTACTACAATTTCCGTGTTTTGGCGACGCAAATTGGGCTTATTAACGACGCCAAAAGGCGTCGAGAAAAATGGCCTCGACGCCAGCTGTTAGCGTCGAGGAATCTTTAGTCGAGAATTCTCGACGCCTTAAGGCGTCGAGGGTTGCGACGCCATCCGCTGTCCAGGTTATGAGTAAGGCGTCGTGAATCTCTACAGCTTCCTACGTCGCCAGTTTGAGGACTGTGTCGAGAATGGCAACGCCATTCATTGTCCAGAAAATGTGAGAGGCGTCGAGATTGGCGACGCCATTCGGTGTTCAGAAAATGTGAGAGGCGTCGAGATTGGCGACGCCTTCTGTAGTCCTCATTTTGTTCTAAGCCGTCGACAAACATCTAATTAAACCTGGATTCAAAAAGTTTGTCGACGCCTTTTTGATCCTTATTCTAGACATCATTTGCCGTCCACATTGTTCTCGACGCTTTTCCGCGACATCACAAAGAATTTTGGCGGGAAATTCAAATAAGGCATCCACATTTTTTTTCAGCTGTATGTATAAAATGCAATAGTTCATTCATATATATAATATATTATATTCAAATTAATTAAAACACTAATGAAACGTGAATTTTGATAACCGATAATTTTTTTTGGCAAATAATAATATTTTATTAATCACCAATAAGTACGTAGTTAAAATCCATGGTACGTACATACATGTTACTAATTAACTAGATTCTAATAATAAGTACGCGCGGTACAAATTCATATTATAGAAGATGGTTCGTAGTAGGTAAATGAAACTAAAGCCTAGAAAACTCAAAACCATAGTAATTTAAAAGAAACTAAAGCCTAGAAAACTAATTTCCATAGTAAAAAAAACTAAAGCCTATTAGAATAACCAACTATATAAATAGGATCTAGATGATTGTTTGTAGTAGCTAATATGAAGCTTGAGTGTCCCGGACTGCTTCATTCTTTCGTTGCACCTTCATCACGTTGGACGACCTTCAAAGAAAAAAGCAAAATGTAATAAGTACAAATAAAATGTAACAATTACACAAGGTAAAGAAAAGAGGTAGAATAATATAAGCAAAACAAAATGTAACAAGTACAAAGAGAAGTTGCAGTTTTCAGAACTGAATAAATTGACTAAATGAGTTGGCTGACAAGTGAGCAGCTCGTTGTGCCTCAGTAGTTTTCATACATGTGTCCACGAGTCGGGTCAGGCCGATCCGTGTACTAGCAGCCTGGAACATTCAATACTCTACGAATTGCAAGAAATAACAGAGATATATATATATATATCTGAAACCTGTCTCAAGAAGGAACCAAGTATATCAGCAGCAACATTCCAGTATTCTACTACTTCTGTTATCCATGAAAATGGAATGATAAACAGACCCAAAAAAATCAAACCCCAAAAATAACAGAGAACAACTTAAGTCAAGGAGTTTAATCAACACGATGACAGTTTCGTCCACTTTTCATCTTCATATTAGAACACCTGTCTAATATGACGGCACTCCGTATGTTAAAGGCTTTCTAGCAACAGATAATCAACAACAAGTACATTGCCAATTACATTGGCAGACTGACTAGCTGGGACAAGAAGGTTGCATTCTTCTTTATCTTTTTGCCTCTTGTCAGAGTCATTCAAGCTAACCAATGCATTTGCAATGGCAGCATGCACTCTAAGAAGAGCATCTTGAGCGGGGCAAAGTGGCGCATTGTTATTATACTCTCCGTCAACTTCAATGTCTATTTTATCCTTCACATAACAGTAGATAGTGATGACCCTTTCCTTAGAACCGGGAAATGGATCCACCACTTTCACCTTCGCTTTAGTTTCCTGTCTTATCAAGTTTATCACTTTTCCAGCTTTACCAATCACGCTACGAATAACCGTAGCAGGGCACAGTATTCTGTATGCAACTAATTCATCACCAGCTTTACCAATCACGCTACCAATAACAAGTAACAAGGACCAGAGAACCAAACTGTCAACCCCTAATCAAGAAATCTAATTCCTAAACATCCGAGAGGAAATTGTAAAACAAGCTGCAACTACAGATTCTGTGCAATGCTAAGTCTGTGAAATTGTGATTGAACTATCTGTGCAATGCTAAGTCTGTGTACTATTAGTTTGCAGGTGTAGCATGCGTGTGTTTAGGTCCTGCAACTACAGATCCAGCACATCAAGTACAAGGACAATAAGAAATCCAAATGACCACTGTTTGACATTATGTTAAAGGCTTCACAGTAGCTGTCAAAATTGCACAACCAAACATCTTACCTGTAAAATCATAATGAATCAGAATGCAGAGGGCTGAATCCCACAACCAAACATCACACCGATTACAAAATGCAGAAATATTCAAGGGAAGAAAAGCTCACAACTAAAATAATTTTATTCTGTAACATGTTCAGAGATACACATATGAAAAGCATACAAGGAAAGAAGAAAGAAGTTGATCAACACTGACAAGGATCGTAACAAGTTTTCATCAAGTATGAGCTTACTTTCAGTAATGTTTAAGATGCTATTTATTTAAGCACTAGACTACAAGTTCACACATTGTTATACACGGGAAAATGCCAAAAGGGACACACAGATTTAAACAGTTTTCCCTTCTCATTAAATAGCTGATTACAAGCCAATTGAAAACTGTTTCATGATAAAGTTACAGGAAAGACAAGTTCTTAAAGCCACAGAGTAACACGTAAATGCTAACAAGCTCACATACCACCTATAAATAAGTGTAAATATAGGGTTTTAATGCGAAACAAGAACAAAGCCAAAACTCATCAAACTCAGAAGTCAGAAATAAGAAGAAGAATAAAACCGCAAGGGAACTAACCAACTAATGACATCAAAACAAGTCCCTAGCTCTAGTTTAACATTCGGAAGAATGCCCATATATCATCCGACTTTACTAGCAAAACCACACTTCCCTAATGTATATCATACAAGACTGATTCAAAACAGACTAATTAACTATGGACAAAATTTCCTAATGTCAATCATATGGCGATAGCAAGTTAGAGGCAATTTAGTTAGGCTTGCATATTATCGTGAGAAAGAGTTGGAGAAATGTCATTGTTTGTGAATGTTTCGAATCCAGGGACCTGCTGCAGAGGATCCAAATAACGGTCTAGCCAAGCAACATATAACAACATGCAAAAAGAGTTCAAATGATAAGAAATTAGAATAATTACCCTACTGTGTGACATGGACAAGACTTCTTGTGCTAAACGTAGAGATTCTGTTGAAGCAGTTCCTGTACGAACTTGACCTACAAGTTGAGCAAATTGTCCAATTAGAGTTCTAAGCAGAAAACTATTCTCTTTAACTTGGGTTTGCAGCTTTCCATTTTCCTTCTCAAGTGTTTCATTTTTCTTGCTGAGAGCTGACACGTCTTCTTTCACACTTTCCATCACCACGTTCCTCTCTCGAACTTTCCCATACCCTTGCTTCCTTAGCATACCATGCACCCCGTAAACGTCGCTCTTTCGAACTCCAATTCCGTACCCTATAGGGCGTACGGGAATCTTTCCACCATGCATAGTGTCCTCAAAAGCTGCATTTTCAAGTTCTTGTTCTGGCTTGGTAGGGTCTACAGTCTTCAACATTTCAATCTTAGCCTGTGCATCATCCTACACAACAATTTAGGATAATAATATGAATTTCATAAACAAATTAAGAAGCAATCCCATACTGGTTTATCAAATTAAGTAGCTTAATAAATGTATTAAATTTGAACTCATACCACAAAATCTTCAGTGGATGTGCCTGGAAGAAAGGTCCCGTCCTTGCCGGAATGAGACTTTATCCAAAGGGCTAATAAGCTCATTTTTTTTCCATGCTCGTCTTCCTATATATGAATAGTAATGTCAGAAGTATTAAAGAAAATCTGAACCAGCGTTAATAAAATAAAAGAAGTAATGATTCATACATAATCAGCTTGTTGATTCGCATAGCTGTTACAACCAGATCTATGAAATTGATTTTGAGCGGCCCGTGCAGCCTTTCCATATTCTGAAAGTTTCTGCACTCATATTCAAAGAGATATATTAAGAAATAGTTAAGTCTTTTTGGTAAATAAATTGACGAAGATGAAACAAAAAAAAATCAGTTGGCATTATCTTTAAACTTACAGTAGTTTCTACAAAAATATCGTGTGCATCAAGGGTAGGGCAAGTAATTGCCTAGTAATAGTCACAATAGATGGCGCATGGAAGAAGATTAATAAGAAATCAAGCATTGAAGCGGCAATAGGCTTGAATATAGTTGCTGATGGGAGAGTAGTTGAAGAAGGAGCTGCTCGAGTTTTTAGCAATGTTGCAAGGAATCATAGAAGCTAAGCGAAGAGGCTTCATGGATGTGACTATGTGTACTGATAGTATTAATCTGGTTACAGAACTACGCAAATATCCTAATTGCTCCTTTGAAGTAGCTTCTATATGTAGTGACATATTTAAGACAGCAAGTTGTATGAATAATGTTGTGATAGTCAGGTGTGATAGAAATAGGATAGCTAGAGCTCATGATCTGGCCTCTGGGGCTAGAAGGAATTGGCTGTAATATTTTTACTCTATTTCGAAATCTGATTCGAAAAGAAACAATGAACATGTTAAACAAACTTATAGTTTAAGCCCAACTAAGCAACTTTCCAGATTATTCAAAGAGAATCCTAAGCTAGATGAACCGTGCAATCCTAATCTTGAGGCCGATCCATATCTTTGTTATGTGCTGATATGTTTTATAAATTCCGGAAACAGGTTTCACTCAGCTTAATAAAGAAAATAAATCAACTGAAGTTATATGCTCTGTAGTTCTTACTTCTTAGTATGCTAGCCCCCCTTTTAAGATTGGTAAGTATGACTTTTTTGACAAAAGATCTTTGTGTAAACTGATGAATTGCTGGGGAAAAATCGTTACTGAAGAGGAATTAGTAGATCCTTTTTCAGGCATGCCAGTATTTTAAGCTTCTGACATGCATGGAGCTATCCCATTCCCCTACATCAGAGGTTACTTTATGAACTTCTGATTCATAATGTCTGCATTGCATTAACTTTTCTCCCGTTTTTTGTTTTTTATTTTTTATACTGAAACAGGAAAGACTTACCGTGTATGAGTGTCAAATGTTGGTATCTCTACCAGCTTAAATTTCAGAATCCAGAATCACAATCTAATTCTTGTTGAGACTGAAACAGAAACAACAACACAGAGCTAATCATACGAGTGTCGATTACTACCCTCCAAGCTCCTACAAACCAGAACTACAATAAAACCAAACTAACTCAAACCCGTTTCCAAATGTCTGTGCAGCCGTTCTGTGCAGTCTGTGCAGATCAGTTCTGTGTAGTATGTTCTGTGAAGTCATGGCTTCTTAGTGCTTCCTCTAATTGCATTTATGTTCTTAGATCTTACTACGGTGTGTGATATACGTTATCTAATTGGTATTGATTTTTCAGATTAAGTATCAGATATAAGATTTCATTTATTAATTGAATCTTGAAAATTTGAGTTAACTGTGATTGAGCTTGAACTAAACACTTATACTTGGGAACTACTACACTGTCATTTGTGAAAAAAAAAAAAAACATTACTCAAAGTTCAATGAAGAACATGGTACTTACTTGCCCTTCATCCGAAGCCCAATACTTAACCAACATTCTCCATTGAGCACTGCTAATTCCATGTCGTGGCACAACATCGCACATCTGAGCGAGTGTTTTCTCATCTGGTTTGTAGTAAGTTTTCTTAAGAGAGTGTTTATACTGCGTCCAACTTTTATTGGCCCGCTTTAGGATTTGTTTGTTATATTCCGGATGATCAGGAATAACAAAGCGATCCTTCAGGAAAAGCATTTACTAACATCAGGAAAACAAGACATGCTTTGAATACAAAAAGGATTTCATATAAATCATATTTACTAAAATCAGATTTCTTTGTTCCTAGTTCATTGTATATTATTTATAAAACTGACTGAAGCGAAAAGAATAAAACATACTAAGTACTATGCACTCGTGAGGCAAAATAAAATAAACTTCTAGAAACGGGAATAAAGACTTGAACTTACTTTTATCTGTTCTATCATCTTAGCTTTTACATCTGCATCGATATCAGGCCACTCCCCTTCTCTAAGTGGACAGTATTCCTCTACCTTTGCAATACTACCGATGAATCTGACCAACATTTGGCCACCTTTCCTAAGCGGTTGGTAAAGATCATTGAATTCAACATAGTATTTGACGCCGTTGTTACTCCAGACGTCGATTGTTTGAATAGAACCACTCACCAGTTTAACATTACGCATTACGCTTCGCATCTGCATAAAAAAAGAATAAGTGAACATATATACATTATACATAAGATTACGAGAACAAGAAGACGTATATATTCAGCAACTCTACAATTTGGACAGAAGGGAAAAACAGAACAGATATAGAACAGAACATAACATAAGATTGCTTTATGCAGTAGCTTTCTAGTTGATTTATATTGGCCGGCAACTTTTTACAACTGAACAATCCTATATGCACTAACTTACCAATGGTCAAAACCACCTCCTTGTCATCAAAATCTATATCTACAGGCCAATCCGGATATGACTTCACCCTTAGGGACTTCGATTTTGTTGAGTTCTCTTTTGGTTTTTCATTATTGTTTTGTTGTTGATTGTTCTGAGAAGCTCTTGAGGATGGTTTAATATGAGTAGAAGGTGGGATAATAGGTGGCATATTGGGTGGCATATTAGGTGAGATATGACTAACAGGCGAGATACGAGGTGGGACATGACCAGAGGAAGTAGAAGGGTGTTTTTGTGATTTTGATGTATTAGAAGGTGGAATACTAGTCGGAACTTCAGGTGAGATTGTGGATGAAAGCTTAGGTAGGAATTTATCTTTAGTTGCTTCCATAAGTGAACTTGATGGTAAGGAAGTAGGTGGCCTTTTCCATATAGCTCCAAGTATGTCTTCGGTTTGCAATGCACTTTTTGAAGTACTCGAACATGGAGGTGCAACCACTGATGTAAGTGTACCTTGTGGAGAAAATGGTCCAAATTTGACAGTAGTAGTAATAGAAGAAACTTGAGATAATTGTGGTTCAGTAGCATGTTTTTTGGTGGGTTGTGATGCCTCTTCACTCAAAGATGAGGTATGTGCGGTATCTGGACCATGTGTACCATCTGTTTTAGCAGCAGATCTAACCCTCTTGCGATAAGTCATCTCGTACTATATAGCACTGCAAGACAAGTCACATAAAAAATGTAATCTGTATTATTCTAATATATAAATATTATATAACTGCAAAAGAGGTGAATGAATTACAGAATAAATTTAAAATATAATATAATCAATATACTGCAAAAGAGCTGACTGAATTACAGATTAAATATTATGTAATCAGAGTTCAGATTCTACATTAGCAGCAAGACTCAATCAGAGTTCAGATTCTAGATTAGCAGCAAGACACAACCGCAAAAAGAAAGGCACGCAACACAAGAATGCACACAGCATAGACGAAAACCACACTCCCTGTAACCTGACTGCAACACCTGGACTTCCTGCAGAGAAGACTGCACACAACAGGAGCACAAAACACAATCTTTAATATCTGTCCATCTTTCTTGTCTTATTAACACAACCAGTCTTTCAAGAGTTGGATTTAAATATCCATTTTAAACTTCTGCCAAGTATTAGCAATACGAACCTCTCTTGAATCAAATTTCATATAATAGATTAAACGCAATCTTCAAGCTTTGTCTTTCTTGTCCTATTAACACAACTACAGTCTATCAAGAAGAGTTGGATTTAAATCTCCTGTTTAAGAATTTTCTGGCATCCAATACATATACAAATATGCAACAAACTAATCTGCACAGAACAGACTGCACACACTGCACAGAACAGACTGCACACACTGCACAGAACAGACTGCACACACTGCACAACTAAACTGCACAGAACTGCACAGAACAGACTGCACACACTGCACAGAACAGACTGCACACACTGCACATAACTGCACAGAACAGACTGCACACACTACAACAAACTAATCTGCACAGAACTGCACAGAACAGACTGCACACACCGCACAACTAAACTGCACAGAACTGCACAGAACAGACTGTACACACTGCAACAAACTAATCTGCACAGAACAAACTAATTCGTACTTATTTCTTTTGTTTTTCAAGTACTTTTTCAAGTGTGACAAGATCATGCATTACAAAAGTGTGACAAGATCATGCATTACAAAAGTGCAGCAAGTGAGGAATTCATACTTATTTCTTTTCTTTTTCAAGTGTGACAAGATCATGCAGCAAGTACACGATTGGAACAAGTCTCAACTTCAAAATTTTGAAAGGTACAAAAAGATCAGTTGAATTGTACTTTAAATTTAAAATCATTATTCTGGTAATTCCTAGCATAGTCTCAACTCCATCAATTCCAACTCGCCTGACAGAAAATTAGAGTAACACAACTGAACTATATATAACTGATTATAACTTAGTAATTCCACCATCCTTGACAATTACAAATCAACAACTATGAAACTTAGCTAAAAAGGCTAGAAATCATTCAAAATCATTATATTCTAATACGCATAAACTTTGATAAAGAATTCAATAAAAACAAAACACTTTTATCCTAGAAGCTACTCATCATCATCATCGTCGTCGGGTATATCAAACAAGTCCCTAGGCTTAGTCTTAATAACATGAAACCATCCTTTTTGTATCTCATCCTCAATGTAAAAAACTTGTTTCGCTTGAGAAGAGAAAATAAATGGATCATCTTTCAAATTTTGACCAGTGTGCATCAACTTCGAGAAATTAACACGAACTCTGCCACTCGGGTATGTTTTGAAACCCCTTTGTACATCAACCCAATCACATCGGAACATTAGAACCTTGAAAGAACCATAATAATCAAATTCTAATATTTCTTTAAGCTTTCCATAATACTCTTGGCCGTCAACTTCTACCATAATTCCAGAATTTTGAGTCTTTCGAGATCGCTCACGATCCACCGTGTCAAATTTATAGCCATTGATAATAATGCTTTTCATCCTTTTCCCGCGATTGCTTAAACCACGTGCCAAGGCTTTTCTCAATTTTCCTTCTTTCGTGCTATCATTTAGGTTATTGGCCTATAATTCCAAAAAACTAAGTTAAACTCAGATTGATGTATAAAATAAAGAAGGAAACTCCAGATTTTGAAGCATATAACCTGGTTATGCAACCAATCGGGAAATTCATAGATGGTCCACTGATTTTCTTGACCTCCTCCGACTTGATTCTCTTGTCGTTTTGTTGTATGAAGGCACTTAAGAGATTGAGAAAATTGAGTTATTAACATTGTAAGTATTAATACGCTCAAGAAAATAATTCATAAAGGTACTTACTCAAGCACCGGTTTCATCTCATCTGAATGAAGCAAAACATAGCGATGTGCTTGCTTTAAACTATTGTCACCAAGACGGACATTTTCTTTCATCCCAACTACACGACCACCAGAGTAGTATAAATAGTTATTGATGTTTGGAATACTATCTTCATTCCTCTTCGGTCTGTTGAATATGGTCTCAACACTTTCTAGATATCTCGAACAAAATGCAATTGTCTCCCATAAAAGGTACCCTTCTGCTATGGATCCTTCTGGTTGCGCTTTATTACTTACATGAGATTTCAAAAAGGCTAAGTACCTTGAAATATAATGAAAGAGATTGTGAACGTGAAAGAATAAGACAAATATTTTTTGATGTATTCTTATTTAAAAATTATTGAAAAGATGTTGAAGTTTAAGATATTGACCTCTCAATGGGATACATCCACCTATAATGAACAGGTCCACCGAGTTTGACCTCATCCACTAAATGAATTAGTAGATGCACCATGATTGTGAAAAATGTTGGCAGAAACTCTTGCTCCATCTTACAAAGAGTCAACACAAGCCTCGACTGAATGTTATCTAATTCACTTCTTTCAATAGCAGTTGAACATATCTTCTTGAAAAAGTCCGACAATTCATCAAGCAAATCAATTACTTTTGTGGCATTTGATGCTCTTAAAGCAACAGGAAGGATATCCTGCATGAGGACATGATTGTCGTGGCTTTTCAGATTAATAAGTTTACGCTGCTTCAAATTCACACACCTTTGCAAATTAGATCCATATCCATCAGGAACTTTAAGTTTTTGTAGGACATTCAAAAATCGTTCTTTCTCTTCTTTAGACATGGTGTATGAAGCCGGAGGCAAATAGTCCTTAGCACGATTTGGATGAGATTCGGGCCAAAGATGAGATTTTATGTTCCGTTCTTTAAGGGCCAATCTAGCATTCTTATCATCTCTACTCTTCTCCATACCTAAAAGTGTTCCTAGGAAATTGTCACATACATTCTTCTCAATGTGCATAACATCTAGATTATGTCTAAGAGGATTATGTTCCCAATATTCTAATTCAAAAAGTATACTTTTCTTTTTCCACAGAACAACGTCATCTTGTTCATCATCAACATCGTCATCAATTTCATCATCTTCTTGTCTCCCTCTTTTTTTAGGAACATTTTTTGACTTTCCATAAACATACTTAACTTTTTCTTGTTGCTTCAAAACTTCTGTCCCGCTTGGGGGAACCGGAGCAAGACCATATTCCTCTTTCCCATCGAATAAGTTTGCTTGCAAATGATAAGGATGATCAATTGGTAACCATTTTCGAGCTCCAGAGTAGACAATTTTACCACCAAAACTATACGCACAACCAGAATCAACACAAGAAGGGCAAGCTTTATAACCTCTCGTACTCCAACCCGACAACATAGCATATGCCGGAAAGTCATTTATAGTGGAGTGTAAGGCTGCTCGCATTTTAAAACTTTTTCCACTATGAGCATCAAAGGCATCTACACCTTCCCACAACAATTTTAACTCATGGATTAGTGGTTGCAAATACACATCAATATCCATACCAGGACCAAACTTACCAGGAATGATCAAAGACAAAATGAATGACGTTGACTTCATACAAAGCCATGGTGGCAAATTATAAGGAATCAGGATCACTGGCCATGTACTGTAACTAATATTCATCAAACGATATGGATTAAAACCATCACTTGCTAGACCCAATCTAACACTACGAGGGTCTTTGGCGAATTCCTCATATTTTTTATCAAATTTTTTCCAAGCTTCACCATCTGCTGGGTGACTTATGATCTTTTCATCCTTGCGGTCAAAATGCCATCTCATGTCCTCTGCTGTTTTAGAAGACATGTAAAGCCTCTTTAGTCTAGGGATGAGAGGAAAATACCGCATTACTTTAGCTGGAACGCCCTTCTTACGTGTTTCTTTAACATTCTCAGTTATATCGCCCTCATTTTCTTTCACATTTTTCCACCTTGATGTGTGACAGATATGACACTCACTTTTTTCTGCAAATTCGCCCCAATATAACATGCAATCATTTGGACATGCATGGATTTTCTCGTAACCCAAACCCAAATCCTTCATTATCTTCATGCCTTCATAATACGACGAAGGAAACTCCTTAATATTAGGAAATGCGTCTAATAGAAGTTCAAGCAACTTATTAAATGATGCGGCAGACCAATGGAACATACACTTCAGGTGAAACAAGTGCAATAGAAACGGCAACTTTGAGAAAGTTGTACACCCCTCGTATAAACCCTCACCAGAAGCTTCCCTTAATCGTTTATACTTCGCTTCTTCCTCATTGGTGTTGGTTGATGGAAATTCATCATCTTCCTCACAATCAAAATTTAGCTCTTCGTACATGTTATACGAATCTTCATCTTCAAAATTTGCTTCACTTAATGATGGGTCTTGGGGTTCGTTGGTGGTTTGTGCACTATTGTCAACCCTGAAAGCTGCTCCTAGTAACCCATCAATATCATCTCGACCTACTACCTTTGCTTGATCACTAGGGATCTCTATGGTATTACTCTCTTCATCTTTACAATGGAAAACCCATTGTCTATAGTTCTTAAAAAAACGGTAAAATAAAATGTGTCCTCCTACCTCTTCTAAGGGATATGAGTTATTCAACTTGCATTTATTACATGGGCATCAAGTCATTCCCTCTAAAAGAGTCTCCTTAGCAACCTCTAAAAATTTCATGCAACCATTATAATAATCGGCATCCCCTTTTCGTAAGTCAATCCAACTAGTATCCATGTCTACAAAAAAAAAACATAATAAAAAAGGACCCTTGTAGGGAAAAAAAACCTTTCAACCGGATTATATTGTTGGAAGTTAGTAAGCTCGCAATAAATCCTATAAACCTTTCAACAGACTCCTATACTTTGGTTCGACTTACACCGGGGCACAAATCCAGTGATATCCAACCCAAATGGACAATTGGTTATATATAATTTGTTGCCGGGTTTTTCTCTCGGTGTAATGTTTACAAGGTTGCCAAGACTTCTCAAATTGCTAACATGTGTGTGGCTTCAATGTAATCTTACTATTGCAATACATTTTACATGAAATCATTATTTTCATTAGTTGTGTGATTTTGTTGCATAACGAATTTATGATTGAACTTAAAATTTGTAGTTTGGCTATTTGATTATCTCTCTACGTGATATGTCATGCAAAATTTAAGTATTTAACCATACCAAGTTTTTTTTTTTTATCAAAATAATGACCAGTAGCATCTAATATGAATGTAAGTTTTTATCCTTGAGGAAATTCACAGAGATTTTTTTTGCTTAAATGGACTACTGAAAGAATATACTCCAAAATAGGTAAAAAGAAAATATTGTTACTCTATTACTATGTACTGTAAGCTAAACTTATTATAACTATTGAAAATTAAAATAAAATATATTTCTTTTGACCCAATAAGTCAAACCTCAAGAGCTCAAGATTAAGCAATATTCAACCCCTAAAACCAATGTAACCTACCCATAATACCAAAGCTTGTAATCCAACCAGAGCGATTGACATGTCTAATCCGAATTCATTCCTCACTATAACATTGGTAGATTTGGTTGAAATAGATATATCAGGGACACTTATACACTTTTTTACACAGCAGCAGCTGAGATCAATAAGAAACACAAACAGTTGCAAGTGACAGCACACCATATCTACACATACATCTGCAACAGATAACAAAAGTGATTTTCAATACCTTGGATCAGTTGAATCGTTATTCTTTTCGAAACACACAAAGCTACTATAAAAACCTGCAAAAAGAAAATGCAAAAGATCTTACAACATTTGGTGAAAACCAAACACAGTTTCTGATTTATACAATAGACAGAGCCACAGGCACGCTCAAGAATGAAACTACAAACACCTCTAACCACCACCTCACCCCTCAGAACACATGCAAAGCTGACACAACCCTGAAATTTGATACATATATGCATAAGTACAGTGCCGAGCACCAATCCCCAGTAAATTAAAGGTACCTACATTTGTAATGAAACTTGTATCACGGCTAAGAAAAACTTTTTGCAAAAGACTATATGAGTAGACCGAGTAGCCCAACCAGAATAAAGAGAACATCTCGTGATCTAATGACGTGTCTATGTCTACCGCGAAATATAAGTTTCAGATACATACTGAGTATTATGTTAGTATAATTCATGCAGGATGACAGCACAAGCAGATGAAGGCATCCAGATAAGCCAGAGCTAATATTTCATTCATGTAAAGTATTGTTGGTAATAAGCATGTTTTTGTTCTTCATGAGATGAACTTACAGGGGTCACATCTGTAAATTTCAGACCTCTGAATCCACACAATACACAATTCAGAATGAAAACCCAAATTGCGAAAAAAAACCATAAAAGAGCAACAATTAATAATGTTTGCAATATAATTCTCACGTTTTACCTAATTTACAGGATTCTACAATTAACATAACATCAAACTGAAAATATCAAATTGAGAATTGCAAGGATTGGATTCAATGGAGAAAAGAGAACATGTGCAATGAATACCTCGAAAATTTTGCACCAAATTGAGCCGTATACCTTCGAAGTTTCAGCACAAGAAGCAAAATTCAGTCGGATTTTTCCCACTGTGACTTGTTAGGATGATGAAAGGAAGAAGAAGAAACGAAATTCAGATAAATAAGAAAAAGAACAAGAAAATAATTTGCAGAGAAATAGAAAAACGTAGACAAACCTGCAGATCGAATATCAATGGCGAAGATGAGTGAGATAATCGGATTTGCGCGTACGTTGGAGAAGTTCTTTAATTTGGGAGTTTTAGATAATTAATTAGGGTTTTTGCGATGGAACAGGCGGTTAGCTAGTACGTGGTTTTGGGCTTTTAGCGCTCAGAATAATTAATTTTTAATGGGAAGCGCTTAATTTTAATTTTCACAAAATATCAAGCGCGTAAATCTTTCTTTCAACTCAGGGTACCATGTGCGAGGCACGTGTATTGGCGACGCCATAAGGTGTCTTCCGAAGTTTAGACAACATAAGGCGTCCACAAAACGGCGTCGTTGATTTCTTCGACGTGTTTGGGCGTCGACAAAATGGTGTCGTCAGATCCTTCGACGCGTTTTGGCGTCGACAAAACACGGAAAAAAATACGCGGCCCAACGCAACCCCCTTAGCGTCGAAGCCATGGCGTCTACAAACATGCTGTTTTGTAGTAGTGTTTATTTAAATCTGTTGCCTTGCCGTAAGCCAAAAAATTTGTTTTATATTTTTTTTGATTGAGTACATGTATTATATATTTTTTTGATTGAGAGTACATGTATTATATATATTTTTTGATTGAGTACATGTATTTCTTTGGTGGTACGTATATCTGAATACGTGCTATACCCCCCAAGTGTTCGTTATTTTTCCGTGCATGTGCAGATAAAATGACGAGCACTTCTGGACAAATTTTTCAACAAGCAGAGAGATTCGGCGCCCAGGCTTGGGCGCTAAAGATTTCGGCGCCCAGCTCTGGGCGCTGGAAATGGTTTCTGGGCGGATATTTTTTGGTGCGCTAAATGCTTCTTCATTTTTCTTTTTAGACTAACTTTAGAGGCGCTTTGCAAAGTTTGCTTTTGTATTATTTACATTTATTGTACTTTTCATTTGTCTCTTTTTTTTATGTTCGTGACTCAAGACGGTTTGAAAGGGGGGTTGAATGAGATAGGATAACTTGTATAGGTATTGGTCAAGCATGAGGATTGTATTAGCTAGGGCTCACAATTTGCAGCCTCGAACTAGTGTCGCGAGTTTAAATTAACCAAGGTCAATGAGTAGTATGGGGACGGCTTAAGGGTATATCAACAGTATGTATCCACACAAGTTATATGGTCATTATGCTAATGGTGGTGTAAGAACAGGTTTTGGGCTTTGGAAATAATGGGTATGACGCACGTGTCAATGGCCGTGCGTGGTTTGCGGTTGACAACAAGTTCAAGAACAAGAGTCGAGGTAATGGTTTCTTGGGTTATGGCAATGAGAACATGGATGGGTTAGATGAGCTGAACAGGGACCCCAGAGCGAATGCGTCTGAGAGCATAAGGATTGGAAAGGGTAGACATCGTAGAATTTTATGATTTGGATTGGTTGACTCAATTCTCTTCCTTCGTTTACTTGGGTAAATTTCGTACTTTGGGAGGTACGGGCTAAGTATTTCATGGCTCGTTCTTTTCGCTCTTCTTTTCTCTTTCTATTTTTTTCTTTTTTTGCACTTTGGGATTCCCCCCTTTTTATTTGGGCTAAAAGGTAGATGGTTGTGGTCTTTGAGTCACGAGGCGAGACTGAGTGATCCTCGTTTGGTGGGCCTATAGTGGACCTTTTAATTTTCGTAGGCCTAGGGTGGACCTTTTAAATTGTCTTACTTTGCAAGCGTATTTAGTCGTTTCTTAAAATGTGCAAATAGCGTAGATTTAAAATGTTATTTTTACCCTATTGAAATTTAACGAAAGAATTACATCGAACATAATTTTTTGTTTCATTTCATATTCCAGTTTCTGGGATTTAATTGGAAGTCGTGATTTAGACTCGAACTTTCATTAATTTTCTGATTATAACCCGTGTATGAATACAAGGAGGTGGCCTAGACTCAAAATAATGACGCGGCGTAAGCCTATAATACTTGACCAAGCAACTCTCAGACTTAGGCTAATTGGACCATAACTTTCGTTGGTTGACACTTTAGATTTTAACCCTTGGGTGTTCATTTGTCATGCGCCATTTTGCTTAATGTTGGCAAGGTAGTTAGTTGGGGAGATCGAATTTCCATTTTTACAAGGCTAGAATCATTAGTGAGGCTTCTCTCTTAGTGTGTATTGCTTTTACCCCAATGGTAGCCTTATGGTATGCCGATCTGGGTATTTTCATGGTTGGTCATGTTGCATTCATGGAAAATCTTTTAGTCCGTACTTAATAGTATTTCAAGGAGTGAGTGACTCGAGAGGACTATGATAGTCGTGACCCAATGTGATTATAAGCCTTGAGGCCATTAATTTTTTCTTTGCCAATGGTATTAACACCTTAGGTTCACTTCGGGGGTTGTGCGACTATGGGGGAATGATTTCCGGAATGTGACCGTTTCCATTTTGCAAATACTATAATATATTCTTTTTATTGGTGAGAGAGTATTGAGGCCGTAGACTTTTAGCAAGGGATGACAATTACATAGGGGTGCTTGTTGATTTAAATGTTAGGAAGGGAGACTCAATATGGTTTAACCCTTTAACTTGCAGAACGACACCAAGCATTAGGACCGATTCTATGGATAAGACAACTAAGACTTAGGATTTGGATTGTACTTTGGCATAGCCTAGTCTAGACTCGGATTTATTCAATTTCTATTTGAACATTTTTTTTTTTTGAAGACTTTATTCGAACATTTATTTTTTGAATACTTTGCCCATGTGAGATTCAAGGTTATTTCAATTAGCTGGCTCGGTTTTGGTGCCGAGCATTATCGTCGTAGGAGGCCTAACAACGACACAAAGAGTTATTTATTTTTTTGATTTTTTAGTCGCTTTTAGAATCGAGTGCCTTTTCATACGCCCTCGCAGCAATTTTTTTTCCAAAAGTTTTTTTTTGCTACCACTAGTGGAAAAAACCCCTGTTGAGGGGGGCATTTCGGGCTTGTTGAGGCGAACATGGCCCGCTTCAACAGAGGGGGCTTCAACAGGTCAGAGATCTGTTGAGGCGGGCCAAGCCCGCCTCAAAAAGATATTTGTTGAGGCGGGCATTTGAAAGCCCCCCTCAACAGACAAGTCTGTTGAGGCGAACAACTAATTGCCCCCCTCAACAGACAAGCCTGTTGAGGCGAACATTAAATTGCCCCCCTCAACAGACAAGCCTATTGAGGCAAACATTGTGTTGCCCGCCCCAACTAGCAGTCTTAAATCTTAATCAACATCACATAAGCTGGGCTACCACCACTAATATTCTGCTTTAATTTTCTTTGTTAGGTAATAGAAGAACCATAATACTCATAAAATAGACAATTGTAAACAATAAATATTCACATTAATATTGAAATAATACTGTTTAATGTAATTTTACAATATAAATTCACACAAAAATAATCTTTGAATCTACAATTCTATTTTTACAAAAGGGAGGGACAACACTTAAGCGGCAACATTTTGTTCCTTGACGCTCTTCCTCTCTTACTACTCGTGAAAAAAAGGGTCATCCTCTCTACATCTTCTTTCGCCTGCAAGGAAAAATGAATGACTACAATACCCACAACTTTCCCAGGACATTGACAATTAATAAACATTTTAGATTGAGACTCCAACATGAAGAAAGTAAATCATGCACCGAATCAACATATGAAGATTTTAAACTTGTCACTTTATGATACACCTTAACGTGTATCGAAGGTCAAACCACGTCACGTGACAAGTTGGCCTCAATGGGACACAGCACATAAGACATACTTACAAGTCTTTTCTATGAAATCTATTAAAAACGGTTGGTTTACATTTACGTGGCCATATTACAGTAACAAGGTACAGTTCTCAGCCATCAAATAGAAGAAGATCGAAAAATTTCACAAAAACGAAAAGACAACTCACTTGCCGTAGTTGTGCATTGACTTCTGAAAGGAGACCTTCATCTAAAGAGTCTTCTTGCTCTCTTTGATTTAACTCTTGGTGAAACGTACAAAGCAAGTTAAGCAACTCAATATCTTCATACTAATCCTTTGAAAAATGCAAATAGTGGAATAAAAAACATAAAACCTCAAGAAACAAGAATAGCTAGATGAACCAGTCAAAAACATACTATAGATAATGCATAGAGTAAAATAAAGAATAAACCCCAAACTCCCAGAGAAGATCTATGCATTATGTACATTTGATTGCAGATACTATGTAAATAAGTTCCTAAATTTGAACAATTGAAAAATAAATTTTAGTCATTTACGCAGCTGTCAACCACACAATTCTATAAGAATACATCTGTTATATATAAGGATACTGTGATTTACAGTTGTGACACAGCCACACAATTCTATAAGAAATGAAGGAGCCTCAAGCAACTGGTTGGTCAAGTATTTGCAACGAAGAACATAGATAAGAAAAAGAGTACAGTGACAGTTGAGCCATTCCTGTGTATCAATTTAGTTACATATGCAGGACTATATATCAGCTGAATTAGTTTATTACGGGAAAAAGAGAGTTTTGAAATGAACTTTTAATTTCTGCTTAAGCTCACGGATAACCTATAGTGCCTACAATTTATACACATTAAGCTAAGAACACAATTACATAAGCAAAAAGCACAAGACCATTCAAGACTAAGATAAAGCTGCAGTTCAGACTTCGGTAATCAAAAGGAAAAACTAAGGTACAGAACTTAACTAAAAGTTTGACAACAGAACAAGTCAAATTCATAAAACAAGAAAATGAAGCTTGTTCAGAGAGCATAAAATTGGGGCGGGCAAAATCTGAGGACAAAATAACCAAAGTAAATTTACGTAATGAGTACATGAAATTCGACTAGATTTGGTCGTTACATGTTAAAAGGGTAAAAAAAACAAAAAAAAACGAAGACAAACACTGATCTATATCTGATATACTATCACTCGCTCTCTCATTTTTAGTGCACTGATAAAAACTATCTCGAATGAACGTTATGAGTATATCCTGCATTCTAATTTTACAGCTCAACCCAATACCAAGAACCTAACTTCGAAGGGAAGAAAATCAAGGGGGAAAAAGTTCAAGGCTCAAACCTTATCCGGAAAAAACCCATCTTAACTGAATTTGTATAAGGAGATGAAATCCCTGTTATTACCGTGTGCTGAATTTCCATATATGCCGAGATATATAAACGGGGCAATGTATAACTCACAATCTTATCACTTGTTTGGCTGGACCTTTCTGGATATTTCTAGCAATTATCATCTGTTGTTCAAATGACGTTTTCTATGCAGCAATACCAAAAAGAAGAACACCATAAGATTCATGTTTAATGTTGCATGTTTAAATTCAGCCAAAAAGGATCAACTTAGGAACATCAGGCAACTGTCACAATATCAAAATATAACCATGTCAATCACAAACAAGTTCTAATACAAGTTCACAATATCAAACCAACATTTGTTCAAGTGTTTTTAAGGTCTAACATCCAACAATTCACGAAATACTAGTGGAAAAAACATATCTTGCCCATTCAAAATCCTACATCAGCAAGGCCACACTATTTCGTGGTTTGGTGTTGAGAACATTATATACTGTAAAATGTTGGAGGCTAGGAGCTCTAATTCCTAGCTGCGGGACTTTAAGAATGTAATCAAAATTGGAAAGACTGTAAATAACAAAATTTGCATTATCCAAACCCAAAGTCTTTAATCATTAAGAAGTTTTTCCCATGATAAAGTAAGCGAATGTGTGATACATTAGACTTAGGGTCTAGCCTATTAACAAGAGAATAAACATGCATGATACAACACCAGCACTTATATGGTGACCGGTCCCCAGAACAGTTTCACCATGACACAATCCAGAGTTAAGTTTTCTAAGTTAGAAATGCTAGCAACTAAAGACCAAAACACAGACAAACAGGACCAAACCAGAAGTAGTTACAAATTTTGTTTCACCACATCAATATATCCAGTACACTCTGACTTGAAATGTTCTTGTTGAGATTGAGTGAAGATTCTTAAATTGATTAACTCTAAGTACAGCAATCAACTTGGATTTTCTAATCCACCATAAAATGACTAGCATAGAACTCGGAATGTGTTGTTATATTGCCACTAGACATTGTCAAGATCTCCATCTATTGCTAGCTTTTTAACACACACCAGACAAAGCGTAAGGAGAGAATAATCAAAGTACTAATAAGTTTAAAACCAACCCTGACAGCCTCAGAAAACATAATACCAAGTTGGCATTTGAATGATAATTAACTACAACAAGATTACAATATATAAGCTACGCTACTATATAATTTCTCAATACAGCTGAATAGCAGGATTTATCTTATAGGGTACACTAGTTGCAGGAACATCTATATGATAACGGCAAAAATTTCAATGCAATAATTTAAACACACATATGTTATACATGACTGACAACTTACAGCCACAAGCAATCATATACGTTTTTTCCAAATATATTGGGGCCCAGTCCCCCGCCCACCCCCCTTAATTAGTTATTTTACTATAGTACTGGTAATTAACTAATTATCACATTGGGGCCAAATTGTTGGGAAAAATGAGGTAAGCCCCACTTCCGTCAGGACAAAATTCCCGATTGGGCGATTACTGCTATTTCTCTATCACTGTTCCTATATGACTCACATCTATAGCGCTTCAACTTCTCATTTGGGATTTAACATCATTCTTCATTGTGGACACAAAGAACACGTCTTGATAAGTATTGAACGCGGTAAGGGGCACAGAGGCTGTCATAGTCTACTAACGTGGGTATGTACGTGTGAGGTGTTTGCTGCAGTACATGAGCTAAGGATGGTTCATTTTACCTATGCAAGAAAACAGATGTCACCAAAGTAGTTTTAGCTTCCTTAAGATGCCTCGTCCACCATATTATCCCTTGTCATGGCATGTTAGTTCACCTTATTTTAGGTCTTTATTACACAGATAGCTAACAGAGACAGCAGATGTTTACAGCTTCTGGGTGCTTGCTTCTGTTAAAGATAGTCAAGGAATGCAAAATAACACGCAAAGAACTGAAGATTACTCTAAAAGTTTAATAGCAAGCGTGAGTTACTGAGTCCCTACTTCTCCTTACAGTCCTAAGCCTGAAAGTACCCAATTCAATTTCAAATACTAAGATGTCGACTTATTATATTAATATGAATAACGAAGAAATTCAGTATGCAAATTAGAAGCGTAAAAGAGGAAAATTATTGAAATAAACCTTAATTGCGATTATTGCAAATATCGAAACCCCTAACTTAATAAATTTCAAATACAGATCTTCACATTATGCATCGAGGCATCAAAAATTATATTTAACCTAAAAACAACATAACATCATATATCTACACTATATACCGAAATGCGGCATCAAAAGTTCAAATTGAACGAATTCAACACTCATAACATCAATTTTTCGCAATAACAACATAAAATTAAGAAAAAAGAAAGCAGAAACGATAGATCTAGAGAGATGAAAAGAGGTTATACCTGAATACCATGTCGAGACAGTAAAGCTACCAGCAAGAATGTTCGACCTGGATATCAGCTTGACCGGTGTGGATTTAAATTCCTTCATTTTCGCTTGAACTTTTTAGATCTAACACGAAGATAAAATGTTGAAAGAGGAGAGAAAAAAGAACGAAATCGAGGGCGTTTATGAAGACACCTTCTTTGAAATTGTAGAGAATGAGGGAGAGGGAGAGGGAGAGAAGATATACCTCCCATGGAAAGGGGCGGATGGTTTGAGGAGTTTTGAACCGGGAGAGAGGAGAGGAGAGGAGAGGAGAGGAGAGAGAGAAATGACTCTTTCACGCTAACAGAAGAAATGAGGAGGAGAGAGAATTAAAAGTTGGAGTATATGCGATTATTATCTGTTGAAGCGAACATTTAATGCCCCCTTCAACAATTGCTATTGAATCGAACAAAATAAATGTTCGCTTCAACAACCCTTTATGATGTTTGACCCGCGTTGACCGATTGGTTATTGAAGCGTATTTCTCTATGCCCCCTTCAACAAGGGGGCTGCAATAAAGGTTTTTTCTACTAGTGTACGTATATTTTTTATGCGCGGGCACCGAGGCTGCTGTGCCTGACCAAAAGGCCAGGCAGCAACTTCAGCGCCCAGCAGTGGGCGTGAGAAATATCGGCGCCCAGCCAGGGGCGTTGAAAATGCTTCCCTGGCTGGTTCTCGTCTTCTGTTTGCGTCTACTTTTGTTTAGGCGACTTCGATTTTGCGTGCTTGCCTAATAACGTCCTTACGCGTTGTGCAGCGTTTGTGGGATTCGTTACAGGCCATCCCGAGTGTCGCTTATTTTTGTGGCGATCGTTCGGGTTTGTGGAACACGTATGTTGGTATAACTCTTTGGCCAATTGGTCCATGAATGTTTGGGCAACTTTTAAGGTCGTTGGTTTTCTAGCATTATTCGTCTAGCATTATTCGTACGCACAATCATAACATAGTCACATAGTTCGCTACACATAACTACATTACAAGCATGGATTTGAAAATTAAATATGTCACGTAGTTTATGATAGGCTTCTATGGGTAGTATTTGCGCCTGGCTTGGTACCGCTTCTATCGTAGATCCAACACATGCCCCGGTCGAGGTAGTGTCTTCAACAGACGAATTTCGCTCAAGAGGCCAACCCGCAAGTGCAAGCCAAGGGGGCATGCAGGCGAGAGGGACCTAATGAGCGAGCGATTGGGTTCGGGATAGGTGTACTACCTGCACAAGTACCGAGTGGGAAACATGCGCGGCGTATGCACCCCCCTATTGGCGAAAAAGGTATCCTTAGTCCCAACTCCCGAGGGAGCCGAGATTCGTTATGCGGTTCTGCCCGTTCACATTAATATGCTGATTTTCAGGTTGTCCCAACTTGATGGGGAAATAAACGCGGGGTAGGATCGTTTCACCCTTCGGCTATTTTGATTACCTACAAGCACGAGTATTTCCTTCACTATCCCCAGTGGAGTCGCCACAGTGAGGGGGTCGAAAAAGCGCGAGGCTAATGCGTGACCTGTCCCTCGTGGGTGTGACGATTCTTTTTATTCAATCAAGTGTAATTGGATTTCCTGTGAGTATACACCCAATTGACTAGTAATATAGGAGTCGCCATTCAGTTTTTAACGACAATGAGAAAAACTGACAAAACCCGGTTATCGTGACATAAAGGGAGTGCAATTATGTTTGACCACGATGGCCGTAGGTTCCCTTGTGATCCCTGGTGTGGGGATCTCTCAATATACACCCGCAAGGTAGAGATTGAGGGTTCGGGAGACTGTAACTACTGAGAGGAGTAATTCGCTCGTCGATAACTCCAGAGGCAGGATATCCTTACTAGCTCAGCATAAATAATTGAAGGGACATGCGTTAACTATTAAACTAATCTGAATTGATTTTAGCAATATGCAACATATAATACTAATTCGATCGTGATTATCTGATTTAAATAGCATTAAGGGACCTAGCATGATAATCCGATTTCCCAAAAATATTATATTTGTTAGGCGTGATAGAACAATCATATTAGGTTAGTTTAACAGTTCGTAAAAAGGGCGAGGAAAGCGGTTAAATCATCGAAAATGGACACATTACGACGCACCCTTGAGAGGTGCGTCAGGGTTCTTAGAAAACTAACCACTTTGACTTTGCTATTTCTCCTTTTTATTTAACGAATCTCGATTATGGGACAGGATACGTTCTGTTCGATTTATGGATCGATTGCGACAGAACGCGTGAACAGTTTCGCAGCGAGAGGCTTAGGCTAAGGGGTTTAGAGTCAATACTCAGAATATATTATGTGTTGTTGCATTGTTTCACGTCGAAACTAGGGGTCTATTTATAGGGAAGAGTTCGTGGAAAGATAGAATTGCAGAGTTCTAATCCACAAAGAATTAGGAAAATAGACGTACCCAGGTATTTTCAGCGCCCAGGCCTGGGCGCCGAAGATTTCGGCGCCCAGAGCCAGGCGTTGAAAATAGGGTCTGGGCAGTTTTTGTTTAGTCAGATTCGGATTCTAAAATCCGTAGAGTTTGAGATTAATTTGAGTCTTTTAGCGCGTATCAATTTGTGACGGAATGCGTCTGGGCCCGTTACGAACTCTAGGTTCGTTAGGATTTAAATTAATACGTAACTCTTTTTTCCGAATCCTATTAGGAATAGGATTCTCGCAGTTTTCTATCTCATTTAGGATTTATGTTGGAATGCAACACCTAATTCTGACAGGTTTCTATCTTTTATGATTTTGCCACTTTTAGAAGCTACCTTTTATGGCAGCTACTATTTTTAGCAGGTTTCCATAAATAGCAGGTTTCGGGTAAAATGGAATGGGGAATCGAGATTCGTTTATTTTATAGGAGATGCGTTGTCAAGTGGAGTTTTTATGCTTTCATCATCGAACCTTTCCCTTGCGGGAATGGGGACAAAAGTAGGTGTCTACACTATGATATGTACACGGCCGGATGTTTCGTATGCACTCAGTGCTACGAGTAGATACCAGTCAGGCCCATGAGAGGCACATTGGACTGTTGCCAAGAACATCCTAAAGTACCTGAAAAGACACACAGATGATTTCCTGGTCTATGGTGGAAATGATGAATTCATTACTAAAGGCTATACGGACGCAAGCTTCCAACCGACAAAGATGATTTTAGATCACAGTACGGGTTTGTCTTTTGCCTCAACGGAGGAGCAGTAAGCTGGAAAAGTGCCAAGAAAAGCACTATTGCGGATTCTACAACTGAAGCGGAGTATATTGCTGCACATGAAGCAGCAAAGGAAACAATTTGGCTAAGGAAGTTCATTGGTGAGCTTGGTGTAGTCCCCTCCATTAAAGGACCCGTAGCTCTATATTGTAACAATAATGGAGCTTTTCCACAGGCAAAGGAGCCTAAACACCACCAAAGAGTCAAACATGTACTTCGTAGATATCTCAGATCCATTGACAAAACCCCTGCCACAAGCGAAGCATACTCTCACAAAGAAGCTATGGGACTCAAGCATTTTGGAGAATGGATTTGATGTCCTCTAATGTTTTAAAGTTTTTAAGTTTTTAGTACTTTGTAAAACATTATCGTTAACCATTCATAGAAATGAATTAAGCTTCATTCTTCCATTTAATTTTTATGGTTTTATTAAATGATGACTCCTTTCAATTTGACAATATATTCAAGATAGACTGTCAGGTGCAGTCCTGTGACTAAGAAATGTCTATCAAGTGAACTTGAATGTCAAAAGTTGAAAATGGTCCCTGGTCGGAAGTTTTCTATAAAGGTGGACGCATAGAAAACGTTAGACGACTAGAATGCAAGCTAACTAGTAGTTTTGTTTCTTGAACTATGTGGACATGGAAATGTCATAATCATTTCCATAGATACTTACTTGACAAGACTAGTATCGGACAAGACCTATGAAACTTTACTGTAAGAGATGAATATCTGTCATAAGTGATGAGCGACATTTATGTCGCTCTTAGCTTAGGATTTTAGTTCATTTTATTAGCATTTTATTATTATTTTTGCTTAGTTTATAATGTGTCACTATGCTTGACGATGTTTAAAATGATTTTACGATTTAGAAAATTGCGATACGAATTAATAATACGATTTTCAATTTTTAATAACGTGCTTTGCGATTTGATAATATGCTCTACAATTTCTCTTTGCAGCAACGAGCTTCTAATGTGCAGCAATACGCGAGCAGCCACAGCTCAGCAACCTCACGAGCAGCAACAACAACTACACGAATCAATCTACTTAGCTGCTGTTGATTAAGCTTCGCTGCTGCTCACAAAGTGCACGAACAGCAGCCCTACAACATCACAGTACAGCAGCCTTGCAGCATCCTAAGAACAACAACAATGAGAAAGCAAAATAGAAGCTACGCTCGAGCATGAATAGCGCAGCAGATCAGCCACAGCAGCACGCAAACATAACACATCAAAGCTGGCAGCTACATCTCTGTTCGGTCGCACAAGCAGGCTGTGCGGTCCAACAGGCCCTGCTATGCGATCGTGGTACAGAGCTCGAGCGCACAGATGGGCAGATTATTCACAGAAGCTTCTGATTTTTGTTGTGCGACCGAACAGTATTTGTGGCGACTGAACAAGAACTTTGTGCGACAGAACATACCCTCTATTCGATCGCACAGCTACGCAGGATTACTATTATAAAAGTAAATCGCAGCATTGTTCGAAAAGGGGAGATTTTCACGTAATTAGTTAGTTTCATTTTTTGGATTTCATAATTAGAATTCTAGAGAGAGAATTAGATTAGGGCTTAGATTAGAGGTTAGGATTAGGATTCTTAGCTTCAAATTCTTCAATTCTTAGTTAATTCAAACATTAAATTTCAAATTTCTTTTCTCTTTTATTTGAGTTTTGTTCTTCAATTTTGTTCTTCAATTTTGATGCAATTTCAACAATTCAAGGTATAATTCTACTTTTCTCTTTAATTTTCTCTTTCATTCTTTAATTGCTTCATTAATTTTGTTTAAGCTTTGATTTCATTGTTGAATCTTAGAATTAGTTTCATATTTTGAATTTTCTTGATTTTTCCCCCAATTTTGATATTTGAATTTTCTGATTTTTGTTTATTCAATTAGTTTCATGATTAGGATTAGTTTTAGTTTAATCTTGATAATAATCATGCTTATTGAGTAGTTCATAATCTAGAGATTTAGGTTGAAGCCTTGGGAATGAATTTGGGGAAATTGTAGGGAAATTCATATTGATGTTGTAATTAAATTTGATTTGACGACAAGATTTCCATGACTAATGAATTAGTAGTTTCAAATGCTAGTTAATTAGGATTGAATGGAGTGTGTCATCTTGATTTGGCAAGAGATTGTGAGTCTCCATGATGCATGTGAAAAGCAGGTCTCAATTGCAAGTCGTCTAGTCCTAGGATCATGCGAGAGCTTTTCTTAGATTAGATGATTTAGCGCGCTCTATCCGAGAGGTGGCGAGCTCGTCAATAGTAATTTTTCCCCTATATGTCAAGTCATTGCATAATCATTGTGTGTTGACCTTTGTCTCTCTCCTAATTCAATGTCCTTTGCCGATTCCGAAATCTCTAGAATTTCTTTACTTGTTCATTATTTCATACTTTTCTTGCTTTCATTAGATTCATACAAAAAGTCATTTTCCATTCGAACTAGCTTTTGAACACATTAGATTTAAAAGTCAAACATATTCATTCTCCTGGGACGATCCCTATGCTTGCCGCTATAGTCAATATAGCCGGTTAGTTAGGTGTTTACAAATTTTGTTTGATAAAGGTGTATTCATTCAAGAACGTAAAATACCTCTATCAAAATGGCGCCGTTGCCGGGGAATGGCATCATTGTTTGATTTTTCTTTCTAGTTCTCTAGTCTAGTTCATTTTTCATTTTCTTTTTTTTGAAAACCAAAAAAAATGGCAAATTCCTTTGTTTCTCAAAATGATGAATCGATTACACTTGATGATCTTCTCTATCTCCATGATAATTTCCTAAGCTCTTTGAAAGTGGAATCTCCCAAATCATTGTTTGAGATGCTCCTTTACATGAAGTATCTTGAAATTCAAGATGAGCAAAGAATAGATTCTAGTTTGAATTTATTTGAGGTCATGTCCCAGCGAGTTGTAAAAGGCTTTTTGGGAATCTTTAACCTAATGCAAGAACCTATTAAGGATGTTTCGCAGAGAAGAGATGAGTTTGAGGCTGTATTGCCACCTATGATGCATGACATTGAGGAGTTGAGTATCGGAGAGTTTATTCCTACTCGTTCCTCTTTGAGTGAATGCCTTGATGATGGTGATGAAAATCTATTTGCTCCTTTTTGCCTTGAAGTGCTTAAGTCGATTCAAATTGAGGATAAAAGTGAATGTGCCAACCAAAAACTTTTAAAAGTGAATGAAGGATCCTATGTTGAGATTTCTTGTGCTCTTTGTGATGTGAGCGAAGTTGTTTGTGAAACTTTGGTTCCCACTCCCTTCCCTCATTCCCCATTCCGAAAGAAGAAACTCAACATTTATCCTTCTTTTCCCATCTCTTTTCCCTTTTTATCTCAACTCCCACCGCTTAAGGATTCTTTTTCCTCTATTGATCCTAATGATTCTCCTTCCCCAAAGGAGCATGAAGAAGGGAGTATTTCTTTTGTTTTTCCTTTTGATTTTTCTTATTTTTGGCTCCCCACACCCCGTAGGCATAGAGTTGCGTTCTACTTTGTGCTTGCTTCTCATTCGACTCTTGTCTACTTGATGTTCTTAGACATGTTTGCCATTGCATATGACAAACTATTGCGATCATTGTTGGGGTACTTACTAGAGGTAAAAGGCGTCAAGCTAATGACGTAAAAAGAGCGCTACTCGGGAGGCAACCCGCGGGTTTTGGCCATTTGGCCCATGTATACTAATTTTTCTTGATTTTTGAAGTTTTTTTGCCTCAAGCTTTCTTGATGTGGAAATCTTTTCATTCACCTTTTCCATGCCCGGTTATTCTTATTGGTGAGTTCGTTCGTTATTACGGTTCTTTGCTCCCACGACATCTCTGGTAATATCCTTCTAACTCACATGCATTCTTTGGGACGGGCATATTTCTCGTGGGGCATTTGGTTGGATGGGTAGCTGTGCCCCTCCTAGTTTCGTTTTAGGCCTTGAGGACATGGCCTAATTCAACCTTGGGGGGATATTCTATTGTTTGGTTGTTACTTTGATCTCCATGTGATGGATTGCTTGATTTTGTGAATATTTTGCGATTTTGTGCATATTTCTTGATTAGTTTAATTGATTTTCTTTATTTTCTTTTTCTTTTTTTTATTTCCTTTTCTTTTCCTTATTTTCTTTTTCTTTCCTTTTTCTTTGTTTTCCTTTCCTTTTGTCAAGGCAAGTTTTTCTAGCTTTTAGGCATTGTTCTTGATTTAGGCATAATAAAAATGGAACTTGTAGGTTAGAATGCTTTTATTCTTAATTGGTAGATGTGTTCACGGTTTTCAATGTCTTGGTTCGAGTCTAGGATTTAGGTGTTAAGAAAGTCGGTTAAAACTTTGGGTAGCATGAGTCTTGAACCCTTGGTTTGTGGTAAGACGGTGTCGATCTCTCTAGTGACTTGAAACCGGAGAGGGTAGTATTTGCTCCCATTTGTGAGGATCATGTTCATTTTAGCTCAAACACATGTATACATATATTGAGTGGCATGGATCCTTGGCATTGACTTTCTCATATCCCGAATTTGACTTTTTCCTTCCCGAGACCGCGACCAAACTACTTTAGGGGAAGATAGAGGCATTTCTTTCGGTGACTATTTTTCTTTTTAGTTTAGGACTTTCTTTTCTATTTTTATTTCTCATATATTTTTGTTTGCACTTGCCCCCTTGGTAGCCATTTGAGCCTTGCCCCTTCATTTCTTATAAGCTCATTACAAGCCTATTATCCTTTGTTTTATTTTCACCCTTAGAAGTGATAGTGAAGATTTGAATTATTGTGCTTGATGGTTTTGAATGATTATGCAATGATGAGGAATTATTGATATATACATGGCCTATGGACATGTACAAAACACATCAAATGAAACACAATTCAATTCTCTTTTCTCATCACACAATAGTGAGATCCCGAAATCATAAACCTTATATTATATCTATTGGGGAATACAGTTAAACATAATAACATGTGCGGAAACAATCCCCAAAGCCAGGAAGCATGTATAAAGCACAAATTAAGCATACTTACGTCTGAAGCCTGTTTTCCACAAATCTGTCAACGAACACGAACTTAGAACTCCACTTGTCGTTCCTCTACTTGGTTCACCGACATGATCAGATCCGTCTTGATTATCGTAGCTTAGACAATCGATCAAGATAGTTTGCTTTTGGGAAGAGGCATAGAGAGAATTAGGGTTCTTTGAGTCTCTAGGGTTTTGGGTGTGTCTGAATTGTTATGTTGGAAAATAGGGTTAGAAGGTTATTAACATAACCTTACTAACCGACCAAGCCACAAGGGGCAAGGCCGGCCAGCAAGCCCGCGCACACGAGCACAGCGCGCTGGGTCGTGGGCCGCGCTGCTGTTGCTGTGTCGCTGCTTTGGCCCGCGCGCACACACGCGCAGCTCGCTCGGCCATAGGCCAGCGCTGCCGTGTTGTTGCGGCCTTGCTTGCGTGCCCAGCGCCCATGGGCCTTGAGTGCTTCGCGCACTCTGCTCGTGGGTTGCTCCTCGTAGTCACAACTTAATATCGTTCCGGATATTATTTATCGTTTCGTATACGACGAATCACCGTCGTACGATACGATTTATTCGTGTCGCCCAACTTACGAATATTCGCGATACGATATATGATTTCGATGCAAGGTCGTATCGTATAATACGTTTTCCAACTAATTCCCGAAAAGCTATTAAATGAATTTCCGATTCATTTAATCCGGTGATCTGTTACGTGTCATTGGTGTGACCTTGTAGGTTCAGTCAAGAGTAAGATGTGAGCTTAATATTCATTAGAACTCACTGATCGGAAGCATTGCTCCAGCTAGCTGTTCCGATCACTTGATCTCACTGAATTAATTGTTCGCAACTAATCTGAACCTTGGTATTAGATTTAATGCACCTTGGGTGAAGGACATATTTCCTTCAGTCTCCCACTTGTCATTCAGACAAGTGTGCATTCACATTCCTTTGTCACTTAGTGTTACTTACTGAACATAAGGTAAGATCCAAGCCATCCTTATTAGGTCCAGAACTGTTTCTCGGATTACAGAGCTCAACTGTTAAACTTTTACAGAAGGTTAAGCCTTAACCATTCTGAGCACAACCATGCATTTTATTGTATCTAACTCTCCGAGAGGCCTTGTTACACAACAACACCATATCCTATCAAAGATAGGAGGACAATCCATTCTTGCAATCTATGAACACTCACTTTGATTCATAGTACGCCCAATAACTGCTTTTATAGCCTCCTTTTATGGTGCGACGTTTAGCGAGCATCAAAGCGAACTTATTCTCAAACGAGCAGACATAATCGCTCATGTTCTGAGGAATGGTTCTAATCACCATTAATGAGAACTACTTATGACATGACTTTAATCTCTTAAAGTGTTCTCATGGTCAATCCGATACAAGATCCAATAAGTATCTATGTAAATGATTTCTGACATCCAGTCCATCTAGTTCAAGAAACAGAACTATAAATCAACTTGCAATATAATCTTCATTAGTCATTGGTCGTCCACCTTTCAATGACCTGGATTAGGGATCCTTTGTGAATTCAATATTCAAGTTCACTTATGGATGTTTCTTTGTCGAAGAATCCATCTTGACATCCCATTTGAATGATTTGAATCACATGGACTTATCATTTAATACTAAACCAAGATTAAATGAACTATGAAATATAATTTCATGAATGATAAATGTTTAAACCAAATGCTTACCAATTTGTGGGCCTCAAACCCAAAATCAAGCATTTAATATTTTACAGATATAGGCCTTTCACCCCAATACTTAAAACATTCATGGAACTCAAACTTGATTCCATATCTGCATATGAATGTTGTGTATCATTCAATGCAGAGGTTTAGTTTATCATACTTTGCTATCCTTAGCATCTTTTCTATCGAAAGCCTTTCGATGTAAGATGAAAAGATCTTTGAATATGTTTCTAGAATAATCTAGTCTTTTGTTGCTGTTTAGAATGATAATCATATCTACAATAGAAAATCATCCAGGTAGCAGACTTGTGATCAACCTGAGTTCATTGAAGAACTCCCACTAAAAACAATTCCCTTTTATTGCTTCTTAGGCAATAACGAATTCATTTTAATTATGTAGAATTTCAAATGATGCTTCCCTTTTGGAATGCTCCAACCAGTTCACATAGATGTGGGAGATACATCTCTCAATGAGAACTTGGAAAGTAATCATTGATTCAATTCCCCATGCATCACATATGGTTTAGAACCTATGTAACCACCTTTTAATCACGACGCCTAATTGCCCGTGTTTGTTTGTGGTTTGCCTAACAACAAGATTCAATTTTTTCTTAGGCAAATGCATGTAGCATCAAAACTTTGGTTATCTTCACTTTCTCTTATCAAGTGCTCATCCTACATATCCAAATGTATTGGATGTTCTTGATACTGTTTCAATGATCTTTGATCCAGATCAATAGAGATTGGTATAAACTCGTCACGATCCAATGTTCACGAGTTATCTTGGCGATCTATATATCACATTATACATGATTGATTGTAATGCAAAAACCATTCGCATTTTGAAATCCATCCATGTAACTTTTAGCTTCATTCTGTTTCAAGAGACACTGAATCTTGCTAAAATCTTGGCATTGCCATGTGATATAAGGTGAAGGCACCTCTTCAAGGTTCTTCATGCTTAATTCTAGTGATAACAGACTAGCTTTATACTTAGTTAAAGCATTCATAACTTAGACTTACTCATATGGGTTGAGAGTCTCTTTTGAGTCTCTCCATTGTGTTTGATTTAGTAATTACTTTTACAGAATCCAATACAACGCTTTAGATCCTATCTAATAGATCTTTAACCCAATATGTTCTAAGTTTCGCCCTGGTTCTAATATTGACAAATACTTTCAAATCTAACCATTTAAATGTCATTTTCAATAGAGAGATATGTATCTCATATATAGAACCAATAAACTTGACTTAGCTCCCACTAAACTCCTCATCTACAAGATGATCCATATTTTCATAAAGCCATGATTGCTCAATAGACTTAAAAATATGTTCCAATTCCCACTTGCATGCTTTAATCTAAGAATAGACATTTAAGCTTGCTCTTTTATCTAGCATCCAAATTTTTTTCATTGTGTGATGTACACAATTCCTTTCTAAAAGTCCAATTGAGGAAGGTGTTTCGTTTTCCAATTGCCATATTTCCATATGAAATGATTGCTAGATTTATCCAAAATATTTCAAGCATTCCTACTTGGTGAAAAAGATTTCAACATTATCAACGCCGTGAAGTTGTTTGCAATCTTTAACCACAATCTAGCTTTTCTTTTGTATGTGTATACAATATCATCTTTGTATGTTTTGAAAACATGTTTGCAACCAGTGGGAGTAAACCCTTTATGCAAATAAACGTTGTATGTTTAGAAAACATGTTTGCAACCCATGGGAGTGAATCCTTTATGCAAATCAACATTCTATGTTTAGAAAACATGTTTGCAACTAATGGGAGTGAACCCTTTATGAAAATCAACCAAATCATAGATTTCATTCTTTAAGATGAAGGTACTTTGGATGAAATGGCCTCAAACCATTTTGTATGGCCTCGAACCATACTTATGTTTTTGATGGCCTCAAACCATACTTGGGAATTTTTAATTCGTCGTAGGTAACCTGTAAGTCGTATGTTTTTGAAGCACTTTCCAAAGTCTTCATAGTTTTCATTCCTCAAGATATCTATGTATCTATCTTGGTTGAATTCTATTCCTTATACGATTTACCTAGGTATTGAACATCAAACGTTAGTGTCTATAAAGACATTACTCAAGTCCTTTGAGTATTAGGATTCTCTTGAAGCACTTCTAAAGTCTTCCTGAAGCTCTTCCAAAGGCTTCTAAGTGCGGAGCTTTTCCAAAGACTCCTAAGTCTCCTACATTTGTTTGTTGCTTGACTCGAAGTTCATTCGAGGTCATTTTTCTCCCACTTGCCTTTTTGGAAATATGATGGTTTCCTAAAAGACATTATCTAGAGCAACAACCATATGTTCTCAGATTTGTGGTAGAATCAATACCTTTTGTTTCTATGAGTCGCTCATAAAGAAACATATATCTATTCTTGAGTTTGTTTGATATAAACACTAGCTCCCACTGGGTTTGACAACCCTAGATATATATGTACTAAAAAGATGTACTGAACCGAAGTTCAATCCTTATGACATCTTATCCTTAGCTTTGAAAACTTTGTTTAATGTGAAAGTCACTTGAGAGTGTAATTAGAAACTATATGGGAAAATAGTCGTGATTATCGTTAATCGAAATAGATTTCGATTTCTCCATTTGGACATACCATATTCTTATGGAGCTTCAATTGTTATAATGCCATATAAACAATCTAGATAATGTTTCTTGGCTCATGCAAACATCACCTTGACCCAGCTTAGATGTTCCAAAATTCTCGCCAAGTTGATTTTATACCCTTTTGTGAATCGCATTGAAGCATTTCACATATTTCACGTTGAGTAAATATAGCCATATTTTCTCAAATTCTTGTGAAATAGGTAAGCCATAAAATCCATGTTTGGCCCATGAACTTCATTGTCTAGAAACTTCTAACAATAGTCCATTTCTATGTCATGTTCAACAAGCAAGACCCACGTGTCTTAAATTAACCAACTTTCTGAAATCCATGCCATGGAATCTTAGAATGTTGACTTGTTGATATTGTCGTATGACATGGCCAAAGATATGTGGAACACAAATCAAAATGTTTGATTTGAACCTTTTGAAGTTTGAGTGTGAAGAGATTCGTTTGTTTATTAATCAATAATATGACTCAACCCTTAAATGACCATTTCATTCAAATAAACACTTAACGAAGGTTTTTGTTTATTTTGAATGTGAGTCTTTCCGTTGTCCAAACAGAAATTGATTATGATGATTAATGGAACATAACACCATTAAGTTCCAGCCTTTAGAAGGACTTTAAAACAAACATGATGACCCTACAATTAATGTAGCACAACTTTGTTTCATTTCCCACTTGTAGGTCAATAACCAGACTTAGCTCCCGGAATTTGACTTCTTAACAAGAGTTAGAACCTCAAGCGGTAATCTAATACCATAGGAGTTTATTTGCTAAGTCGTTTCTCTTTAACACAAAATTTTAGGTAGAAATTGAATATTGAATTCATTTCTTTTGTTCCCCTTTCCTATCCTTTCTAGCACGTTTTCTTATAGTCCTAAAGATTTTTCTCTTTGCTTGATCTTCTTACTTTGTTACGCTTACAAAGTCCCTTTCTTTTGTTCACTTTGAATGACAACATCCAATGAGTCTAATTCATCATCGAATCAAAAGAAAATTGGTTGTTAACCATTGGTTATACATGAGTCTTTAACTCAATACTTCATTATTCCAAAAATACCCAGTATTCTGAATATATGAGGTCCAATTGGTCTACCATTCAAATTCTAGTTTGATAACAACCATGAAGATCACTATAAGAAAATAGCATTCAAGATACGCTCTCACTCTCCTTTTCTTTGAGAATCGCTCTCAAAAATAGTTACCAATCGATCGAGGAAATATCGCAGTTCTATTGTCCGAACGCAATAAGGTTGAAGATTTACTATTCTACAAAATGAACTAGCAAAGAAAACATTTATCATACTTTAATAACTTGAAATAAAAGCATTCACGCAATCATCAAAGCTATTAAACATTTCATTCATGCAAAAATAAAACATGGTCCAAAAATGAATGAAACGATTCCAAGACCCCAAAAGTCCTAAATCCTTAAGCAGCTTTGGCATGTCTTAAGTAGTTTAAGATTCTAGGTAAGAAAAACCTATTGCTAGTAATCTCCAAATTACTCTTGGTTAATAAATTAATACCATAATTTATCCCATTGCCACAACATAATGCCATTGTTGTTTGAGTTGAAACCACAATCAACGTGCTCCTTTGGGACACCTTACCACCTAAGTCAACTAAAATATCACCTCGCTTTGGCGGAAAACTACTATCTTAGATCCCTAGATTTTTGTAAGTGCTTGATTTGGAAGGCAATTTTTAAACTCAATATTACTTTGGACCTAGTTGTTTCTATGTTGGTTCGATTATTTAGTGAACTTAATCTAATCGAGTCATATGAAACAACCTATTCATGCAAATCATACATACATTCATACATTCAAGCATAATATATATATATATATATATATATATATATATATATATATATATATATATATATATATATATATATATATATATATATATATATCAAATTGCATAAATATTTGGTGAACTAGTATGGCCCAAAACATCTTGTCTTGAAGCATCCAATCTTCATCACCACCTTGTTAGCTTGGCATCGTCTTGAATCTTCGTTCAAATGCTAACTTAAAGTTCTAAACTTAGAAATACTTGAAAATAATAAGATTACATCAAAATTTCCATGGTACGTAGACCATATTTAAAACTTTACATTCAAAGATAGAACGGTTCGCATACCGTATTTAACTATCCTAAATGGTCATACTAGTCACTTGGAGTACCTACATTACCTAAAATATACATTCTATGCATTCACCCATTCGTATGCTAAAACGAATGGCCTATATAAATATGCAAGTATTTACGTGAATTAATTAAAATTCACGTTCACATAAACGCGTCCTAAAAGATTAATCAATTTCAAATTATTAATCCTTAGACATTATTCTAATTAAAATTGAATTTAATTAAAATAATGCGACCTACGAAAATAATTAAAAAATAATTATTTCATTTTAATTTCATTTAGTGGCTCCCACTCAAACCAATAATTATTCCGGATAATTAATTATGAAATATTAAATTAAAACTCGCGGTCCGGCCCAAGCAAATAAAATATTAAACTAAATATCCCGTTAGCCCAAATTAATGCAAATATGCGAAGCCCAGCGAAATAAAAAATTTTCAACGAAAAAATTCCAAGTGCATAGTGAGCTAGGCTTGCGCCCAGCCCATTTCCCTTGCGTGTGGCCTACGAGGCGCACGAGCAAGCTCGCACACCCCACAGCCTGGCGCGCGTGCGTGCCCACAGCTCGTCGCTGCCCTGCGCGCTCGTCGTCGTGCCATCGCTGCGCTGGACGTCGCAAGCCTTGCGCCTTGCTTCGTCGCAGCACCCGCAAGCATTGCTTGCCCTTTCCTCGCCCAGCGCGCACGAGGCACGCAGCTCGCTTGCTGCTGCCTGTGTCGCTGCGGCTCGGCTCTCGTACAACAGTCTGCATGGCTTGTCGAACCATACGTCCACCACACATCGTTTTCGTGCCTTTGGTTCGTTCCTACGGACCAACTCAATTATAAAATAAATTTAATTTCACGAACTTGCATTAATATTATTTTTCAAAAAGTTACGATTTTTATTTTCGAAAAACAACGATTTTTAACGATTTAATAAACTTTAACGACAATCCAATTTCGTAAAATATAAAATCAAAGGCTAACATTATTCAAATTTTTAAGAACGAACGAATCAACTTGAAAATTTTGAACTTTTTAAATAATAAAACCTAAAACTATAAATCGTTCTTTAACATTTAAATTTAAGATTTTAATAATTAGGTTTAAGTGCGATCAAAATTAACGAAATCATTCAAAATTTTAATCCAATAATTTTTAAAATTAGCCACTGACCCATGAAATTATATTCCCATTCCCAATTAACCAAATTATTAAACCAAAATTATTTAAAAATCAATTATGGTTCTAAATTTTACGAAGTGGGGAAAAATTAGGGTTTATAATTATCAGAAAAATATGAAATTTTTATCATTGGTCAAGAATATAATCAGAAACATTGTGTCAAAATTTCAAGCAATTCCGAGTAGCTTAGGTCGACCTTTTAATTGAATTACTGTCCGACACTTTTAATTTTTATTAAAAAATTAACAAAAACGCCTAAAAAACTACACTCCGAGGCCTGTTTTTGCAATTCCGTTCTCATGAGTTGATCTTAGAAAATCGTTTTCAATCAGATTAAAGTTTTAAAAATCGAAAGAACGAATCTTTTTGATTTCGGAACAGCTTATTACGCAATTCATCCAATAATTCATAATAATTCCAAAAATTCAACAAAAAATCCCAAATTTTCGACAGATGCAAAAAAAAAATCATGCTAAAATATGCTTTGAATACATAAGGCTCATGATATCACTGTTGAGGAATACAGTTAAACATAATAACATGTGCGGAAACAATCTCCAAAGCTAGGAAGCATGTATAAAGCACAGATTAAGCATACTTACGTCTGAAGCGTGTTTTCCACAAATCTGTCAACGAACACGAACTTAGAACTCCACTTGTCGTTCCTCTGCTTGGTTCACCGACACGATCAGGTCCGTCTTGATTATCGTAGCTTAGACAATCGATCAAGATAGTTTGCTTTTGGGAAGAACTCGCTTTGGAGGCACAGAGAGAATTAGGGTTCTCTGAGTCTCTAGGGTTTATAGTGTGTCTGAATTGTTATGTTGGAAAATAGGGTTAGAAGGTTATTAACATAACCTTACTAACCGACCAAGCCACAAGGGGCAAGGCCGGCCAGCAAGCCCGCGCACACGAGCACAGCGCGCTGGGCCGTGGGCCGCGTTGCTGTTGCTGTGTCGCTGCTTTGGCCCGCGCGCACACACACGCAGCTCGCTCGGCCATGGGCCAACGCTACCGTGTTGTTGCGGCCTTGCTCCCTTGCTCAGCGCCCATGGGCCTTGAGTGCTTCGCGCACTCTGCTCGTGGGATGTTCCTCGTAGTCGCGACTTAATATCGTTCCTGATATTATTTATCGTTTCGTATACGACGAATCACCATCGTACGCTACGATTTATTCGTGTCGCCCTGCTTACGAATATTCGCGATATACGATATACGATTCCGATGCAAGGTCGTATCGTATAATACGTTTTCCAACTAATTCCCGAAAAGCTATTAAATGAATTTCCGATTCATTTAATCCGGTGATCAGTTACGTGTCATTGGTGTGACCTTGTAGGTTTAGTCAAGAGTAAGCTGTGAGCTTAATATTCATTAGAACTCACTAATCGGAAGCATTGCTCCAGCTAGCTGTTCCGATCACTTGATCTCACTGAATTAATTGTTCGCAATTAATCTGAACCTTGGTATTAGACTTAATGCACCTTGGGTGAAGGACATATTTCCTTCAATATCCTAGTTGGTACGATCTAAGTGAAGGAAATAATGCCCTTGGTCCAAGTATGCATTCTATGTTAAGTCTAATAAATGCGGTTCAGTATTAATTAACAAGTTAATAATTCAGTGAGATCAAGTGAGCTGAATGCCTAGCTAGAGGCCGCTTCAGTTCAAGTGGAATTAATGATATTAATCCACAGCTTACTCTTGACTGAACCCGTAGGGTCACACAAATAGTACGTAAACGGATCAAGTATTTAATAGCATTAAATACTCCATCTATGAATATTCGGAACCGACGGATCTTGGTTTCAGTGGGAGCTAAGATCGTCACAGGCAAGGAATGAATACTCCGGAAACGATGATATTGCCGGAAACGGAAATATGGATCGTATCGGAAATATAAATATTATCCAAGTCGTAGATGTTGCCGGAAACGGAAACATGGTACGTGTCGGAAAATATTATCGGAAATGGAAATATTTCCAGAATCGGAAATATTGCCGGAAACGGAAATATTGTCAGAATCGGAAATATTACCGGAATCGGAAAATAATTCCGGAAACGGAAATATTAAATATTTGTTCGAAACGGAAATTAATTCCGGAATCGGAAATATTAAATATTGTTCGTATCGGAAATGAATTCCGGAATCGGAAAATTTAATCGGAAGCGCATCGTACGAATAAGCATCGGACGAGGCCTGCCGGACGAGGCCCAGCACGAAGCCAGGCCATCGCCCAGCAAGCCAAGCGCGCCGCACAAACAGCCACGCCAGGCCCAGCGCAAGGCCAGGCCCAACAGGCTGCGCGCAGCGCGCAGCGCGCACAGCGCGCACAGCACGCGCAGCGCGCAGCGCGCGCGGGCGCTGAGTGGGCTGCTGCTCGCGCGCACGCATGGGGCCCATCGTGGCTGCCGTGCGTGTGTGTGCAAGTGTTTGTGTTCGTGCACGTTTCCTAAAACATGCAGAGTTCGGTTAATGATTAAATTCCTAATTCTATTTGATAAATTAATTAAATTAGAGTTCTTATAGGATTCTAGGTTTAATTAATTTGTATCTGAATAGGATTTCGATTCCCTTTCCATACCGCTATAAATATGAGGCTAGGGCTCACAATTTATAACACAAGTTTCAAAGTATTCAAAGTGAGTTTTTGAGAGAAAAATTCAGTCACACATTTGCCTATAAAGTGCCGAAAATAATAGTACCTTAAGGGCGATTCTAGTTGGTCAATCTTAAGGCGGATCCGGACGTGCTGTGGACTATCTACGGAGGGACGACACTTGGAGTCCTAAAGACTTGTTCTTGTTCAGTTCGGGCGCAGCTAGGGAAGGCACGCAACAAAGAGTATGCATCTAATCTATGCTAAATGATTATGTGTAAATAATATGTTTTCCTGGGTTTATTGTTTTTCCGCATGATTTATGAATTGTCATATGTATCATAACCTAACACTAAGGCGGATCCGAACGTACTGTGGACTTTCTACGGAGGGATGATGTTTGGCGTTCTAACTTGTTCTTGTTCGGTTCCAGAGCAGCTAGGGAAGGCACGCATCACAAAGTGTGTTCACTAAATTATGCTAAATGATTATGTGCATTTAATTTGGATTCTGGCATTTATGGTTTTTTCGCATGACATTAGATTGTTCATAAACTAACACAAATTCGATTTAAAACGAATAAGTTATAAGGATTTTACTTGGGCTCTGCCAAAACGGACCAACCTCCATTCTTTGGGCCATAACTTGAGATTTTCATAGTCCATTGATGGGAAACCGGCTGCATTGGAAAGCTGGATTCCGTAGATTTCCAACAAGATATTATTCGCAAGAATCCGAGTTTGTAAGAAGAAGTTATGAGTTTTTAAAGAACGCATTTTCTGGAAATCCGCAGATCTGCTTGCGCTCGAATTTTCTAGCGCTGGCGTAGCATGCGCTGGAAATTTCCAGCGCTCGCATGGCCAACGCCATTTTTCTAGCGCTGCTATTTGATTTTGACTAAAACTCGAACTCCTTGAAATTCTATATGGGTTGCGCTAGAAATTAATAGCACACACATGGCCAGCGCCACTTTTATCTAGCGCTGCCATTTGATTTTCACCGAAACTCGAATTCTTTAAATGTCTATCTTATTTCGACTACCTACACTATAAATACAGCCCTTTTGCACCCCAATTTTGATCATCAATTCAGTCTCACTCCCTTGATATTCTAAATTCTCTCTTCCCTCTCTGGTACACTAAATCTCTGTTGAAGTCCCGTCCCGTATTCGTAATAGTTCTGTCGTATTAACTCTTGTTAAAAAGAACTATGTCCGTATAAGTGTTCAAACCGTCCTAATTGCTACCAAAGTTCTAACCAATCCTTAAGCCAAAACCAAAGAATCTAAAAGGAAACTCTGCCAGAATTGAAGGAAGGATAAGGATCTGAAAGTCAATATAAGGTGTTTCTAAAGCTAAAAGGAGGCTCTGCTAAGGCAAGTGGTACATCCTACACTATACTATAACATGAAATCTACCTTTTTATCCCTTAACTCAACATATAAATCTGTTCACATAAATCTACTTTATTAATAACGCCTAAATCAGATAATCTCTGGACAAACCGGTTTATTGCTAGGTACCTTGAATTAATCTAAATCATTCTTTGACGTTGTTTAGTTAATTATCTATGCATTAAAATCAACTTAGATTAGTAATAAAAGTCTAACGCGTGCCTCTTTCGTCGTCGCATTGAACTAGTAAGGACCGCCGCGTGGGCTAATACTGGACACTCTCCGTATTAGTAAACGTCCCCCGGACACTCAATCTGTACTCCGCTGGATGTACGTTGAGCGATCTCCATAACAGGGATCACAAGGGAACCTATGGCCGTTGTGATACAAATATGTTTTCACTCTAGGAATATCACGATAACCGGGTTTTGTCAATTTTCTTTAATGTTGTTGTAAAACTGAATGGTGACTCCTACAGACTAGTAAAAAGAGGCTAATTCCCACGGCTAGTCCCTGTTTTACTTAATATGATTGCCACATTCAGTGGGGAAAGTCGTCCGGGCCATATTCTTTAAAGGCCCGTCGTTTTTTTTTCGACCCCCTCACAAGTACGCCCAGCTAGGAGTAAATTTATTTTGCTCATTTTCACAAATGAGTAAATTTATTTTGCTCATTTGCATAAATGAGTAAGTTTATTTTGCTCATTTGCATAAATTAGTAAATTTATTTTTCTTATTTTCATATATGAGTAAATTTATTTTGAAAGATTGAATCAAGTATTTAGGTTAAATGTCCAAAAAATATGCAATGCCTGCAATTTCTTAATTTGAGGGTTTACTCTTACATGGTTTGCATCAAGATCATTGCTACAAATCATAGTTGCATTGAATGATGTTTTAGATTTTATGCAGTCTATCTATCAGCAGGAACATGTATAGCCTTTCTGGCTGCAAACTCCCTTCTCTTAATTTGTTTTGGTTTGCGGAAAAAACATTATCTTGCCAGTTTACAAGTTGTTTGTTGCCTGCATTTTTTGTTTCAACTTGAAGCGATTGTTATCTTTACCTTTTATGCTTTATTGTGCGATGAAAGAGTTATCCCTTTGGTCGCTGCCTTAGCTTGAAAGAAAAGGGGAAAAACTCATATCCAGAGAGTGAATAGTTTTGAGGTTTGATTTGTGTAGGTTTGCGGCAATAACTTAATTATCCCTTAACCCCTTAGCAGTGCTTCATACAAATGAGCTAGTTATTCTTCTCAAGATATGAGAATATATATATTTTGGTGAACCTACTAGAATATATTGATAGTGCCATGAGAACTTGTTTTAGGATGGTGCAAATAGTTAATGTTTGCTGTCAATAGTTATTACAGTTAAGCTGGTAAAATGCCCTTTTAATTGATACTTGATTAAAATGAGTGATTAAATTGCCTTTCATCAGTAGCTTCAATGTTTTATATATGAAAGAGTCAGTGAGGAAAGTATTTCTTTGAAGTGAGTGATTATGCAAGTCAGTCATGTAGTGAAAGTTACTAGGCGACTAAAGTAAGGGTGTGATGCAATGATATTCAGATTTTCACCATAGTTGTTAGAATTTGTCTGGAGCTCCCTGCTGGACGGATCCCTAGGACACGCCGCTTGTCAATTTTTGAGTACTTTAGTAATTTTGATTCACTCTATTAGCTCAAGTGATGCCCATTAGCTCAAGTTTTTGAATAATTTTGATTTACTCTTTTTTGGTTTGTTGCTTTACTTTTCTTGATTCTATTTAAAAACACTAGCCTACTAGCTCAATAGGTAGAGCATTGTGCAAATGCACAAAAGTTGTGGGTTCAAATCCCACGTAGGTTAATCTTTACTTTTTGTATTGTTTTATTTATTTTTGGGTTAATATTATTTACTTCTCAGTTCATGTTTTTTGAGCTATTATGTTTCAAGAAATAAAGAACCAACTTCAAAGAAATAAATTTATTTTTCTCATTTTCACAGATGAGTAAATTTAGTTTGCACTTTTTTTTGGTAAAATAGAGAAAATTTATTATCAAAAGGAAGTAATACACGTAATATCCTAAACAAAGAAGCAAAGACCTCAAAGGGAGCACATCCCGCTTCCCTAACTAACATAAACATAAAGAATGCAGGAGCAACAAGCTAAACAAAACACAAGCAGCACCAGCAGGCCAGAAGAAAGCATCAAAACCAAATGAAGCACCAAAACCCCAACAATAGAAAGCCACATATATAACATAAGCACACAGATGCACCAGCAGCAACATTGCAGCAAAACACTTGTGTAACAGAAGCAACAACTTCACCAGAATTATCCTGTCACACCTGCAAGAACAGCTTGCAAAAAACAAGTAGTAGCAACATCACCTAAAGAAAAAACCAGGCCATAGCCACAAACAACCAAGCCTAAGAAACAACTCACTAGTCATGCCACAGGCAAGAATAAGAACCAAGGCACAACCCAAAACAGAACAAAAACCTGATCACCTAAATACCAACAGTCGCCTAATTCAACGATACTAAAACTTTCTACTTGCTTGCACAAATGAGTGAATTTAGTTTTGAAATTCCAGATTACTCATTTTTTATAGTTACAAACGAATGAGAGAATTTCAAAGGTTTGGTTTTCTTAATATTCAATACTTTTGCTCATTGTACCTAAATTTTAAAGTTTACACAAACGAGCAATGTTTTTAAAATTCTGATTGCTAATTTTTTTAGTTACAAACAAATGAGCGAATAATTTTTCTCATTCTTTATTTTTTACAGAAATGAGAAAATATATTTGCTCATTTTTAAAATTTTAAAGTTATGGTTTGTTAATATTCAAAAATTTTGCTCATTGTGTCTAAATGAGCAAATATTTTAAAATCTCAGATTACTTTAACATTCAAAAAAATTTGCTCATTTTTTATAGTTTACACAAATGAGCAAATTGAAGGAAATAGTGCCCTTGGTCCAAGTATGCATATAATATTAAGTCTAATAAATGCGGTTCAGTATTAATTAACAAGTTAATAATTCAGTGAGATCAAGTGAGATGAATGCCTGACTAGAGGCCGCTTCAGTTCAAGTGGAATTAATTATATTAATCCACAGCTTACTCTTGACTGAACCCGTAGGGTCACACAAATAGTAAGTAAACGGATAAAGTATTTAATGGCATTAAATACTCCATCTATGTATATTCGGAATCGACGGATCTTGGTTTCAGTGGGAGCTGAGATCGTCACAGGCAAGAAATGAATACTCCGGAAACGATGATATTGCCGGAAACGGAAATATGGATCGTATCGGAAATATAAATATTATCCAAGTCGTAGATGTTGCCGGAAACGGAAACATGGTACGTATCGGAAAATATTATCGGAAATGGAAATATTGCCGGAATCGGAAATATTGCCGGAAACGGAAATATTGTCAGAATCGGAAATATTATCAGAATCGGAAAAGAATTCCGGAAACGGAAATATTAAATATTTGTTCGAAACGGAAATTAATTCCGGAATCGGAAATATTAAATGTTGTTCGTATCGGAAATGAATCGGGAATTTAATCGGAAGCGTATCGTACGAATTAGCATCGGACGAGGCCCGCTAGACGAAGGCCCAGCACGAAGCCAGGCCATCGCCCAGCGAGCCGCACGCAGCAACGCACGCCTCGACCAGGCCCAGCGCAAGGCCAGGCCCAGCCAAGGGCGCGCGCGCGCAGCACCGCACATGGGATGTGCGCTTGTCGTGGGCCGCAAGGCCTGCGCGGGTGCACGGCTTGTACGATGCGTGTGCGGGAAATCCTAATCCTATTAGGATTCGTGCGAAGATTAAAATCCTAATTCTATTAGATTTGCTTTGTTGTTTAGAGTCCTAATAAAGTTCTAATTAACAAATCCACATCCTAGTAGGATTACAATTCCTTTTCCATACCTCTATAAATAAGGGCCTTGGGTCATTATTTGAAAACACGATTCAAGTATTCAAAGTGATTTTTGAGAGCAAAAATTCAGTCATATAATTGCCTACAATAGCCGAAAATTCTAAATACCTTAAGGGCGATTCTAGTTGGTCAAGCTTAAGGCGGATCCGGACGTGCTGTGGACTATCTACGGAGGGACGACATTTGGAGTCCTAAAGACTTGTTCTTGTTCGGTTCGGGCGCAGCTAGGGAAGGCACGCAACAAAGTGTATGCATCTAAACTATGCTAAATGATTATGTGTAAATAATATGCTTTTTTGGCTTTATGTTTTTTCCGCATGATTTATGAATTGTCATATGTATCATAACCTAACACAAATATTTTTGCTCATTTTACAAATTTAAAAGCTGGTTTGTTAATATTCAAAACTTTTGCTCATTGTGTCTAAATGAGCAAATATTTTAAAATTTTATATTACTTAATATTCAAAAAATTTGCTCATTTTTTATAGTTTACCCAAATGAGCAAATATTTTTGCTCATTTTTTATAATTTACACAATTGAGCAAATATTTTTGCTCGTTTTTAAAATTTTAAAGTTCGGGTTTGTTAATATTCAAAACTTTTCTTATTGCGTCTAAATGAGAAAATATTTTAAAATCTCAGATTACTCAACATTCAAAAAATTTGCTCATTTTTTATAATTTACAAAAATGAACAAATATTTTTAAAATTCTAATTGCTTAACTTAAATTTTTTTTGCTCATTTTGATATTTTACACAAATGAGCAAATATTTTTTAATTTTATTGCTTAACTTAAAAAATAGAATATCGTGGGGGCGTCCGCTTCTTAGCGACGTGCTACACCTCTTAAGCCCAGGTGTAGTGAAAAATATATGTGGGCTGCTAGGTCATCGCCCAGAAGCAGTGCGCCACCCCTACACATGGGGGTGGTATCAAATATGCAAGGGTTCACTACACTTCCTAGGCACGAGTGTAGTGGAAAATATGCAAGGTTGCTAGGTCGTCGCCCGGAAGCGGCGCGCCACCCGAGGGTGGTGTTAACTATTCAAGGCATCGTGGTAAGGGTAGGGGTACGGGTAAGGGTTGTAGGATGCGTTTTGGGACTTGGAAATTTGGCTCTTTGACAGGGAGATCAGTCGAATTAGTAGAGGTTATGTGAAGGATGAGAATTAAAATATTATTTTTTGCAGGAGACCAAGTGGGTTGGAAACAAGATAAGAGAAATAACTCCATGGGGTTATAAGCTTTGATATTCGGGAAAAACTATAGGGGTAGGAATGGGGTAGGTATCCTTATTAACCAAGAATATTTGATGATGTAGTGGACGTGTCTCGAAAGAGTGATAGAATTATGAGTATTTATCTTGTGATAGGGGATGAAGTTGTAACCATTGTGAGTGCCTATGCACCACAAGAGGGACTAGATGCTTCAAATAGACAAGAATTTTTTTAGGATTTGTAAGAAGTGGTGCAACACGTCCCTAGAAGTGAGAAGCTGATCATTGGTGGGGATCTCAACGGACATGTAGGATCGAGTCGCGATGGATTTGAAAGCATTCATGGTGGTTTTGGGTATGGGGATCGGAATGAAGCGGGAAATGTTATCTTGTATTTTTTATTAGCATATGACTTGTGTATAATGAACACTTGGTTTGAGAAAAGACATTCTCGCCTAGTAACCAATAGGAGTGGATGTAATACGGGACATATCGACTTCTTTTTAGTAAGGATTGATTTGAGAGAGTGCTACACCTATTTTAAGGTGATTCCAGGTGAGAGTAAATCAACCCAACATAGACTTGTGGTACTTGATTTTAGAGGTAGAGGTTATATAAGGAGGAGAAGGCCACTAGTGGAGCCTAGGATCATATGGTGGAAACTTCAAGGGGAGCAACAACAAAAATTCGTGGACATGTTGGCAAGTAAAGGTATTTTGGCGGGTGATACGGATTTGGATATAGAATCATTATGGATAAGAATGGGGCACACAAAAAGGGAGTAGCGAAAGAGGTCCTAGGGCAATATAAAAGAATCTTGCCACCATGTAAGGACACATCTTGGTGGAACGAAGTCGTGCAACAAGCTATAAAGAGAAAACAAGAATGCTATAAAGAGTTGGGAAAATTTAGAAGTGATGAGAACTACGAGAAGTACAAGGAGGCTAAGAGGGAATTAAAGAAGGTCGTAAGAGAGACTAGAGCAAAGGTGAATCAGGATCTTTACGCAAGATTGGATACAAAAGAAGGAGAAAATGACATCTATAGACTTGCTCGAATAAGAGATAGAAAGACGCGAGGCATCGGGAGGATTAAATGTGTGAAATATGTTCATCAAAAAGTTTTGGTGGGAGATAAGGAAATCAAGGATAGATGGAGGTTGTACTTTGATAACTTGTTCGACGGGGATCATGGGCGCGATATTAGAGACACAAATATCCCTTGAGATATGGTTAACCTAGACTTTATGCGAAGAATTCAAAAGAGAGAAGTCGGAAAGGCATTGAAAAATATGGGACTCAAGAGGGAGTGGGGCCTGATGGCATACATATCGTAGTCTTGAGATGCTTGGGAGAGAGAGGGGTGGTATTGTAATACCTCGTATTTTTCAATTATTATAAATATATTTTATTATATTTATAAAGCATTTCGTTGTATTTTTATAAAGTAATTTCATTTAATGAGAATTAAATGCGCTTTTTATTTATAATTAATTTAAATATTAATTATTTCAAAAACCGTATTTTTATTAAATAAGTTCAAGGAATTTATTTAATCGGGAATTGTTGGGTCGTATTTCGAAAACGAATTTAATAAACTTAAAGCCCGGTCGTTTTGTTTTAATTAAACCCAACAAAGCTTGCAAGGAAATTAATGAACTAAGCCCGAAAGCAAGCCCAACTCAAAATTACCCTAACCTAGCCCACAAGGGAGAGAAAACCTATAAATATACCTCATATCAAACCCCCAAGATCAAAAATTCAGGAATCTCTCTCTCTCCTCTTTTTCTCTCCTTGCGGCACACTCCACCCACGCCCCTCTCTTCTTCGTGCACCCTTGCTTGCGGCGCAAGGGAACTCGCCTCGCCGTCTTGCCCAGCTCACCCGCCTCACAGCCGCAGCGTAGCACGAGTGTGCCTGCGCGCTGTGTGTGGTCGTGCTCGCCAGCGCCCACTCGTCCCTCGTCCCGTCTCGCGTCGCGTCGCAGCACAGCACCCCTGCTGTGTGTGCGCGTCTCGCCTGTTCCCAGCGCCCACTCGTCGCCTGTCCCTAGCGCGCGCGCACCCTGCTGTGGTGCGTTGCGCTGCTGCGTGTTGTTGTTGCTTGTTGTGTTGGGTTGGTCGGCACACACACACACGAGCAATTAATCGTTGTGTGTGTGTGTTGATCAATTGTTTAAATCAAATTTTGTTTTCAAAATTATTAATTTTCAGTTTTAAATTGATTTAATTATTGTGATTAGTTTTAATATTTGGGTTGTTTAAATTAATTAAAACGGTTATGAACACCGTATTGGGTTAGTATTGTGTTTTAATTAAAGAGATTGGTTTTGATGATTTAAATTATGATTTTCAGATTTTATATGTTATAAAGTGTGGATTTTTGAAGTCAAAACATGTTTTCGGATTAAACTATTGCTAGGGTTTTGGTTTCAAATTGATTAAGCAATTGATTTACATAATTTAATGTCAATTTAAATTATGGGAATCAATCAAAATTTTCAGATTGGTTATAAGCTTTAAAAAGTTGGTTTTTAAGGGTTTTAAAGCGAAAAAGTCAATGTTTTTATGCTAGGACTTGAGTTGACTATTTGAGACTATTAAATTACCAATTAATGAATGATTTTTAATTAAACTAAGGGTTTTAGTTTCTTAAATAGTTGCTGGAAATTTAGTAAACATGGATAATAATTTAGTTCTCTTATTTTGTTTTCTAGGAGTTGATTTCTAGGGAGTCGTGATTCGAACAGTGGCCCCCGTACTTAGGTATTCTAGGTACGTACAAGACTAGGGTGACCACCCATCCCTTGAGGACTTTGTGAAGTGTATTGAATGCGAATCATGTGAACTTATATGATATGAATTCATGTTTGATGATTGGGAATGATTATGTTATTATGAATTCATGTTTAATGTTGAGAACGAGCATGTTATTATTATTGTTGAATCTATATGAACGAGCATGTTATGAATTGAATTATGCCTTATAGATTTTGTTGAACTATCATGTTATGGACTTTTATAATCGTTGAATTATGTCAAGCATGTTGTTCAAGTTGGTTTGCATGTATGAGTATTGCGCATGCAAGTTGTTATTATTATTATGCTATAGTACAGGATATCTAGCATAATCATTGAGCCAGTCGAATATTGCCAGTGAGCAATATATATTCTACCAAAGGGGTAGAATATGTTAGAGAGTCTATGTGAATTGAATTAAGGACAATTCGTGCTAAGGGCACATCCCGCTTGTTAATAGGCAATGTCGGGTTATCTCAAACAGTGTTTTTGAGAAGGAACAATGGGAGTAATTTCACTTGAGTCTTGTTTGATCACAAGTCCTAAAGAAATAAAATAATGAAGTGTCATTGTTGAATTGTTTAATTGTTCAATTGTTTGTATGTTGTGTCTTGAGTCGCCTTGAACATAATATACTAATTAACGTAAAGTGTAACCCAAAGAGCTTCAAAACTCTTGGAACGTATATACCTTGAGTATGAACAATGGGGTGAGTATTTCCGGAAAATTGTACTCCTAGAATGATACAAGACGTTGTTTCATTCTCTTTTATGCCGTTGTGCATTGTAATTCCTGTCGGTATGGCCCGACTGTCGGTAGTAGCCCGACTTATTTTGGTGTATGGTTGGCTCCCATCACCCTTTCTTTCCTTTTGAGGATACTTTACCTTACCCGTTTGAAGCTAATTTTTATTAATCTGTGAGTCAAGAGTCGTGTTTCGTGTCGAGTCTTGTCTCCATGATTATCTGTTTATTACATGGCTTTTGCATGTTGATTATTTAATTTGTCGAGTGAAGCATGTTAGGATAGAATGTTATTCTAGCTTGTTCGTACTCAGCTTTTGCTGACTTCGTGCTTCATGTCTTCTGGTCATGGCCTTCGCCTTAATGACCCTCTGATGATCCATCAATTGCATTTGCGTTGTTGCGGAGTAGATTTTCAATAAAGCAGGTTTGTAGAGATAACTTGCGGGAGAAGTTATCATGGAATTCGAGTTGAGAGTTTATGCTTCCGTAATTTATAAACTCTATTTTTATTTAAAGTCACGACTACTATTTTCAGTTAATGGATTTCAAACGGTTTGTTTTAGTTTGGGCCTCAACGGTTCCAACTTGTTTTAATGACCATTAACTATTTATTTAATGTGTTTTGAAAGTTAGTTATTTCCGCTGCGTAATTCTGGTAAATAGCCTTATCCGTTATCACGGTGGCGGTAATATCTTCGTAATTCTTGTGTTTTAAGTTGGAAAATGTTTTATAAAAAGAAAGGAATTATTAGGGCGTTACAAAGTCGTATACTAAGAGCTTAGTTTCAGTCCTTCTTTGTAGTAAGTAATACTACAAAGTGGTATTTGCAGAGCTCTAGTTTGAGAGCTGCTTTGCATTAATTAATAGTGCAAAGTGGTAACTCCTTAAACTACGATTGCAGAACTTTAGGATTTTCGAAAACTATTTTCCTTAAGTCAAAACGTTATTTATGAGTGCTCAAAATTTTGAAAAGCCAAATACCAATTATTTCTAGTGTCTGAAAATTATTTTAAGTTTCTAATTATTTTTTCGAATTCCCGAAATATTTTCGGATTTTTAAAAAAAAAAAAAAAAAAAAAAAATTTCGGATTTTTCCGCATTTTCAAAAAAAATAATAATATTAATATATTCTTTCAAAAATTCCGAATTAATTATTTAATTCTTTATTTAATTCTTTTAAATTATTTTCGAAAATAATCGAATTAATTAAATTATTCGAGTAATTATTTAAAATTTTCGATTTTAATTTCTAATAATTTCGTGTATATTTGAAGTTATTTATTTAAATTAATTTCAAAAAATTTTCTTTCTTTCCTAAGTGAGGAATGGGTAGAATAAGAAGGGTTAATTAGTCTAAGTATGTTTTGTCTAAGTATGCCTTTCTAATCAAGTGTTTATGTGATTATGCCTTGATGTTGTGATCTTTTAAAGTTTGATCATGTTTTGTTTACTTTATGTGATTAATTGCATCACGAATCATGATTAAGCATGTACTTGTGCATTGAAAATTATATGGCTCAACGAACTTACTTTGTTTTGGAACACTTTTAGTAAGACTTTGTAGTTGTTAACTTTCAGGATTAAGATGTTGATTTCAAATTACGCAAATCTAGGAAACCTAGAGAAGCTAGACTGTGAGACCCTACACATTTATGTCAAGAAGATTGAGTTTGCCTGCAATTACTTTGCTTCAGTGAAGAACCTACCTGAGTTGAGAAAGAAAGATGTTATGGCAGAGATGGTTATTCATTGCTTACCTTCCAAGAACCACTAGTGGAAAAAGGGTCATTTGCATCGCACATTTAAGTGCATTTGCGTCGCACATTGTGCGTGGCAAAAGCTCTCGACGCAAATGACTAAAAGTCATTTGCGTCGCACAGGTCATTTGCGTCGCACTTTAAGCAAATGTGCGTGGCAAATGACTTTTCAGGCACCATGTTGAAAAGTCATTTGCCACGCACATTAGCTTAATGTGTGACGCAAATGACTTTTCAGGCGTCAAAAAAAAGTCTTTTGCCACGCACAATAGCTTAATATGCGACGCAAATGACAATTTGAGCGCCAAAAAATTAAGTCATTTGCCTCGCACAATAGCTTAATGTGCGACGCAAATGACATTTTTGGCGCCAAAAAATTAAGTCATTTGCCTCGCACATTAAGCTAACGTGCGTGGTAAATGACTTATTTTTTGTTTTTTTTTAAAATTTGTTTTTTAATATTTTAGTTGGAAATTCCGACATGATCGTCTTTGAAATTAGACGCTTCCCAATACCGGGAATACATTTATAAATAATACCTGTCACAAAAGTTTACAACGTAATTAACGTTCCCAATAAAAGGCAATTAAATTCGTCATAGATCAACCAACATGTTACAACAAACATAAAATTATTACAACAAAGGCAGCTAGCTAGAGATCGAGTTCATATTACAAATTAAGCTAAAAATTCGACATTGGTCATGAAGTAATCTGCCCAAAAATCTTTCACCTCATTAATCTTCTCCGGTGAATAAGGCAATGTTCTTGAAAAATCCTAAAAAAGTGTAAATAATTCAATTTATCAACCATCGATAAATATAATAGTTTTGTGTACTTCAATTTATTATATAAAGTACGTAGTTTATGAGAACATACCTTAGTAAGATCTTGACTATTACCATGATTCATTATTATGTCGTACATAAAACGCATGACGTAGTAGCCACAATCTAGTGATCCCGGTTGTTGAGCACACTACATTGCATTAAAATAAAAAACACAAGTAAAATTTCTATCACATTGTATGTTATAATTTTGAAAAACTTGATTCTTAGGTAAATAATAAACTAATTATACATGTGCTGGAATCCATGTTAATTTAGTTCCCTTAGATTGTCCACTTAGTCTCTTGTAACTCCGAAAAGCACTACACATTCGATAAAATATGCAATTATATATACTTTGTTTACACATGTAAATGCAAAGAATATTTTACATGTAAGTGCAATTATAAATCACTACTTTACTTGTTTCCTTGGGTCGTATTTAGCCAAAAATGACGTTTTCGAACCCAACTTTTAAATAAAGAACCTAAGGAATGTTTTCAAACTTATTACATGTTTAATATGCATATTTACAACTTTTTAAGGCTCTTCACAATCTATTATATCACATTTAAGGCTAATTGGGTCGTTCTAGGACATATTTGGGTAAAAATGACATTTTCGAACCCAACTTTGAACTAAAGAACCTAAGGAATGTTTTCAAACTTATTACACGTTTAATATGCATATTTACAACTTTCTAAGGCTCTTTACAATTTATTATTTCACATTTAAGGCTAATTGGGTCGTTCTAGGACATATTTGGGCAAAAATGAAGTTTTCGAACCCAACTTTTAACTAAAGAACCTAAGGAATGTTTTCAAACTTATTACACGTTTAATATGCATATTTACAACTTTCTAAGGCTCTTTACAATCTATTATATCACATTTAAGGCTAATTGGGTCGTTCTAGGACATATTTGGGTAAAAATGAAGTTTCGAACCCAACTTTGAACTAAAGAACCTAAGGAATGTTTTCAAACTTATTACACGGTTAATATGCATATTTACAACTTTCTAAGGATCTTTACAATCTATTATATCACATTTAAGGCTAATTGGGTCGTTCTAGGACATATTTGGGCAAAAATGACGTTTTCGAACCCAACTTTGAATTAAAGAACCTAAGGAATGTTTTCAAACTTATTACACGTTTAATATGTATATTTACAACTTTCTAAGGCTCTTTACAATCTATTATATCACATTTAAGGCTAATTGGGTCGTTCTAGGACATATTTGGGTAAAAATGAAGTTTTCGAACCCAACTTTGAACTAAAGAACCTACGGAATGTTTTCAAACATATTACACGTTTAATAGCATATTTACAACTATCTAAGGCTCTTTACAATCTATTATTTCACATTTAAGGCTAATTGGGTCGTTCTAGGTCATATTTGGGCAAAAATGGCGTTTTCAAACCCAACTTTGAACTAAAGAACCTAAGGAATGTTTTCAAACTTATTACAAGTTTAATATGCACATTTACAACTTTCTAAGGCTCTTTACAATCTATTATTTCACATTTAAGGCTAATTGGGTCGTTCTAAGTCATTTTTAGGCAAAAATGAAGTTTTCGAACCCAACTTTGTACTAAAGAACCTAAGGAATGTTTTCAAACTTATTACAAGTTTAATATGCATATTTACAACTTTTTAAGGCTCTTTACAATCTATTATTTCACATTTAAGGCTAATTGGGTCGTTCTAGGACATATTTGGGCAAAAATGACGTTTTCGAACCCAACTTTGAACTAAAGAACCTAAGGAATGTTTTCAAACTTATTACACGTTTAATATTGCATATTTACAACTTTCTAAGGCTTTTTACAATCTATTATTTCACATTTAAGGCTAATTGGGTCGTTCTAAGTCATTTTTAGGCAAAAATGAAGTTTTCGAACCCAACTTTGAACTAAAGAACCTAAGGAATGTGTTCAAACTTATTACACGTTTAATATGCATATTTACAACTTTCTAAGGCTCTTTACAATCTATTATTTCACATTTAAGGCTAATTGGGTCGTTCTAGGACATATTTGGGCTAAAATGACGTTTTCGAACCCAACTTTGAACTAAAGAACCTAAGGAATGTTTTCAAACTTATTACACGTTTAATATGCATATTTACAACTTTCTAAGTCTCTTTACAATATATTATTTCACATTTAAGGCTAATTGGGTCGTTCTAAGTCATTTTTAGGCAAAAATGAAGTTTTCGAACCCAACTTTGAACTAAAGAACCTAAGGAATGTTTTCAAACTTATTACACATTTAATATGCATATTTACAACTTTCTAAGGCTCTTTACAATCTATTATTTCACATTTAAGGCTAATTGGCTCGTTCTAGGTCATATTTGAGCAAAAATGGCGTTTTCGAACCCAACTTTGAACTAAAGAACCTAAGGAATGTTTTCAAACTTATTACACGTTTAATATGCATATTTACAACTTTCTAAGGCTCTTTACAATCTATTATATCACATTTAAGGCTAATTGGGTCGTTCTAGGACATATTTGGGTAAAAATGAAGTTTTCGAACCCAACTTTGAACTAAAGAACCTAAGGAATGTTTTCAAACTTATTACACGTTTAATATGCATATTTACAACTTTCTAAGACTCTTTACAATCTATTATTTCACATTTAAGGCTAATTGGGTCGTTATAGGACATATTTAGGCAAAAATGGCATTTTCATATGCATACTTTACTTACTTGTTTAGTGGCTCCTTAATCATCAAATTTCTCTTCTTCTGTTGAGAATCAAATATGTAGACCTCACGTTTAGACAAGCAAAGAACTAAAAGCATCCAGTGACTCCTACATACAAACAATAAACATATGTAGTTAGAAAAAAAAAGTTAAATTTATAACAATCAATTAAAAACGAAGTTCAAATTAATTTTCATACTTTTCGTAGTATGGACATAAGATGAATGTCTTAGAACTAAGTGCACTCTGGATGAAGACACTGAAGGAAGGGATTTTTTCCTTTCTCCGTAATCTGCAACATACCAATATGAGATTAAAAAAAACTATGTTGTTAAAACAAACACGAGAGCTCCATAGAGAGTATAGACCTTAAAGGATGTTTACTTGAGTGACTACCTTGGCCAGCTTGAATAGAATTTTCATTTTGCACACTGACCAATGCCTGCTCTTCAGCAACATAGGAAGTTGTCACATTGAGCAACGGGACATTGAACAATTTTAACACCAAGTTAAACACTGATACTGACACGCCAACAGCTGCTAATTCAAATGAACCTGTAGCATGACAAAGGAAAAAATTAACTCTCACAAAAACGACTTCGATATAATACTATGCGAACTCCTAAGCATGAAGTTCACTTGCACAAGAAAATGACTTAGTACTTTGTTCCCAAATGGCCAAATTGAAAGGAACAACAATACCATCAATTCACAAACCTGTCACTAGGTCGGTGATATAGAAGCTAATCTCTGGCATGACATGATAACTGAATCCAAACAAGAACCAAAAAATTTGAAAGAAAATACAAACATGAATTGACATTATGAGTTTTCATGTAACATCATTTATCATCCTCTCTATTGAATATTACAAAATACCAACAACAAAAAATGAACATGGATACCAATATAGAAGCACGACCAGTTCACTCTAATTTCTAACTTTAGTGGATGAGTTGATCACTAGCTTACATTTGTTGTTACTGATATCCCATTTTTTGGAAGCTGATTGATCATCATTGATCATGAATATGCCATCAACTTCCTTACAATTAAAATTACAATAATCCTTGTGCCTTAAAGCAAGACTCCTCCTAGCACCAACTAACCGGGTCAAAATTGCATATACATAAAATTAGACTTTTGGACTAACATTTTACAAAGAGAATGATTTCTTTAAGACCTTTACATCAAAATGCAAAAATCGCCATCATACATACAAAATAATGAGATAATTCAAACAAAAATGCAAAAGGGGGAACATTGTAAATACCCAAATGACCAACAAAAGCAGTGTCAACAAGAGAAGTGATGGGGTCAGCAGCTAAAGCCAAAAGAGCTGGCAACGCAATTGACAACATCTCCCGACCAAGATCATCCAATTTAACAGTATCTCTGCAATTTTCACAATAAACAAAAAAATTCAATTAAAAAACAAAAAGATTACAGAATTACTATATTTTTTGTCATGAAGTTTTGATATTGAGTAGCACCTGAAGCGGATAAGTGGCGGGGAGAAAAAATTAGAGGGAGAAGAAGAAGGAGAAAGTGGAGGAGTTGAGAACTTGGGGTCCTTGGATTTGGGGAGAGCTCGAAAACGAAAAGGGGAATTAGGGTTTCGTTTGGGAAAATAAGAATTAGGGCGTGGTCGGCGGCGTCAACAGGGACCAGCGCCGTGGTCTTTGTCGTGCGCTGCGTCGTCTGGAGAACGACGGCAGGGGCCTTGTGGTGGGCTGCGCTATCAGGACGAACAGCACGCTGAGGTTAAACAGAAGAACGACGCAGGGGCCAGAACGACGGGCCGGAACAGGAACGACGGTAGTGAAGGCGGTGGGAATGGCAGCGGCGGCAGTGAGGTGTGAAGTGAGACTTAGGTCACACCTAAGAGTAAAGCTTGAGGAGAGTAAAGCTTGAGGAGAGAAGACGCGGCCAAATCCAAAATGAAAAACTTAAATTTCCGAAATTATTTTACTCCCTTATGTCGCAGAATTACAAATCTGCGACATGTGTAATTCTGCGACGCAAAGGAGTGAATATTTTGCGTCACAGAATTACTATTCTGCGACGCATATGACTTTAAAAACATTTTTTAGTCATCTGCGTCGCAGATTAGTAATTCTGCGACGCAAATGACTAATTTTAATGCTAAAAACTGCCAATTGCGTCACATGTTTAAATGTGCGAGGCAAATGTGGTGATGCAAATGATTGTTTTTCCACTGTAACCCATACATAGAGCTTAAGAATCGATTTCGGGATATGCATATGGAAAATGGTATTCCTAATTACTACAAGTTTGGTACTCCAGATGGTAGATGGAGATATGATTTGGAGATTATGACTACGATTATAGAGCTCTCAGAGGAATGTTTTGATGATGGTAAGACGGTAGAGAACATCAACCTTACAGGATTAGATCATGATACAGAGACTCAGATGGATGAGGACAGTGATGATGACGTTGTTGAGATTGAGAACCCTAACCCTATCATTCCTGAACCCACTATTGAGATCTCCAGTGACACATAAATTGAGCCTGAAGTCGACAATGATGAGGTAAACAGTGTGTTACAGCAAAACAATGAGGATATGGAGTATGAGTCTGATCCAGAGGAAGACTTTGATGATTTTGAAGACCATGAGCCCTCTTCACCTGTTTGTAAGGGTGGCTGGATAGTTGAGTAGCATTTGAAGCTTTTGTAATAGCTAGTGCCTAGATTTAGTGAAGCAATAAAGTAGTACACTACTATTTATGGTTTTAGTAGTTCAGTTTTGTGGTTTTCCGAATAAAGTAAGATCCAAAGTATGTATCATTTTTTCCATTGAAGTAATAAATCTAGAATTCCTTCTTATATCCTTAATTCTAAGTCTATACTATTTTTGAGCGATTATCGCAAAAGGAATTTTATGCATTTCTTCAATGAAATTGTACTTGCAAGGTGGTTCAATCTTTCACCACTTGAACTTTATGATGCGGACTAAGGGGAAAAGCGGCCCATAAAAAGGCACCTATCCGGCTTAGGGTCCGAATTTTTTTTGTGTATGTGCACCAATTGAATGACTAGCTAGTGCAATGTGCAATAAGGCAGTGTCCAACCTCAGTTGTTAAAGTTAGTCTTTTGTTTTATTCAGGAGAAGGGAAATGACTACCCAAGGAATAGCTGACGTGGTCAGGAAACTGGCTGAAGTAGTGCAGAACTTAGCACAGAATAGGAATAACCAGGGAGTTGATCCAGCTGGTGAGATGTTTGAGAAGGTGGCCCAGAGTAAGCCTCCTTTGTACCAAGGGGAGATAGACCCGACTGTACTTGAGAACTGGCTAAGGGAATTCGATAAGCTTATCGTAGCTGTCAATTTCCCAGAGAACCTTAGGGTTAATAGTGATGTTTATTACCTTAGGGGAGAAGCCGATCTATGGTGGCAAAGATGTGAGAATGCTTTGAGAGCTAAACCTGGATTTGGATGGGAACCATTCAAGGTAGCCTTAAGAAACAAGTTTTACCCACCATATCTAAAGAAGCAGAAAGCTCAAGAGTTCATCAAGTTGAAAATGGATGGTATGTCTGTGACAGAGTATTATTCGAAGTTCATCGAGTTGTCTAGGTTTGCACCGGAAGTGGTGGCAACGGAGGAGCTTAGAGCCCAGAGATTTGAGAGTGGATTGACTATGGACTTGCAACTAATGCTTGCTGAAGAGACCTTTACATCTCTTGACACCCTATATGGAAAAGCTGCCCATCTGTATGGCCTGCAACAAAGAAAGAATGGGATTGGTGAAAAGAGGAAGGATGTTGGCAACCAGAACCAAGGTGGTGGTCAGCAGAATCAGGGGAATTTTAAGAAAAACAAGGGAAACAACCATTTCCAGTTCAAGGGAAACCATGGTGGAAATAGGAACAACTTCCACAATAACAACGGAGATAAGAATCAGTCTGCAGGGAATGGAACGAGAGTCTATGAGTGTAGACGTTGTCATACTAATCACCTAGGTCGAGACTGTAATGGAAACCAAGTTGTCTGTAGGTTTTGTGAGAAGCTAGGCCATAGAGAATTTGAGTGTTGGGCCAAGAATGGGAAACCCAACCAAGGTAACTAAGGCAACCGCCAGAACAACAACCGGAATAACCAAAACCGAAATGGAGGAAATAATGGTGGAAACCAAAGGGGTAACCAGAATGGAAACAATAGCAATAGTGGCCAGGGTAATGGAAAGCCCAGAGGGAACTATCAACCAAATGGGAACCGAAATGCCAATGGAAGTGGCTATAACAAGGGAGTTGCCCAAGGGAAGCTGAATGTGATCACTAGGCAGGAAGGCGAAAACTCGTCTGACGTCATAGCTGGTACTTTTTCTATTAACTCCGTTTTAGTTAAAGTACTATTTGATTCTGGTGCGACTTACTCGTTTATATCAAAGGGTATCTTAGAGAAGTTAGAACTGAAGGAACCCGAAGAAATAGAAGTACCCATAGTGATACCAACATGTGAGATCGTGAAATGCACTAAGATCCATAGGAATGTACCTCTAACCATAGCCAAGACCATATTCTTGTCTAGCCTAATTGTGTTTGAGTTAGGAGATTTAGATGTAATTTTGGGAATGGACTGGTTGGCCGTGTTTAAAGCTAAGATTGACTGTGAGAAGCAGAAGATTCACTTGAAGTCTAGTCTAGGAAAGGTGGTATCGTATCGCCGTTTTGGAAAGCCTAGGAGTGTAGGAATCGTCACGGCAATGGAGCTCGTGAAATTAATACACAAAGGGAACCCTGTCTTCTTATTCAATGTGAGAGACCTAGACCAAAGAGAAACCAGGGGATATTGCAGTGGTGAGTGAATTCTTGGACGTGTTTCCGGAGGAGATCCCGGGAATGGCGCCCAGTTGACCAATCGATTTTACCATAGATTTAGCACCCGGAACTGCACCTATTTCGAAAGCCCCATACCGAATGGCTCCAGCAGAAATGAGTGAGTTGAAAGGTCAACTTGAGGAATTGCTAGAGAAAGGTTATATTAGACCAAGTGCATCGCCTTGGGGAGCGCCAGTCTTGTTTGTGAAGAAGAAGGACGGTAGCATGAGACTCTGTATAGACTACGGGGAGCTCAATAAGGTCACAATCAAGAATAAATATCCTTTGCCTAGGATAGATGATCTATTTGACCAGTTGAAAGGAGCAGGAATGTTTTCGAAGATTGACTTGAGGTCAGGTTATCATCAATTGAGAATCGCAGAGCACGATATACCAAAGACTGCATTTAGGACTAGATACGGTCATTATGAGTTCACTGTTATGCCTTTTGGGTTAACTAATGAACCTGCAATCTTTATGGACTTAATGAACCGAGTATTCCATGCATTCTTGGACAAGTTTGTAGTGGTTTTCATAGATGATATTCTGGTCTACTCTAAGAATGAGGAGGATCATGCGGAACACTTAAGGTCAGTGTTGAGTACCCTTAGAGACAATGGGTTGTATGCCAAATTCTCGAAGTGTGAGTTCTGGCTAGAAAGAGTTGCGTTCTTAGGACATTTTGTATCTAAGGAAGGAGTTGCAGTGGACCCTGCAAAGATAAAAGCTGCCAGTGAGTGGCCTACACCTAAGAGTGTCACCGATATTCGAAGTTTTCTTGGTTTAGCGGGTTATTATAGACGCTTTGTGCAAGACTTTTCTAGAATCGCCAAACCAATGACAACCTTGATGAAGAAAGAAGCGAAGTTTGAATGGAATGACCAGTGTGAGGAAGCGTTTCAAGCCTTAAAGACGCGATTGACAACCGCGCCAGTGTTAACTTTTCCAGATGAGAACGGTACTTATGATGTGTATAGTGATGCCTCTAAGAATGATTTAGGGTGTGTGTTGATGCAGAACGGGAAAGTGATTGTGTATGCATCGAGGCAGTTGAAGCCATATGAATCCAATTACCCTACCCATGATTTAGAGTTAGCTGCCATAGTGTTTGCATTGAAGATATGGAAACACTATCTGTATGGTGTGAAATATAGGATATTTACGGATCATAAGAGTTTGAAGTACATTTTCACACAGAAGGACTTAAATATGCGCCAACGAAGGTGGTTGGAATTGATCAAGGACTATGATCTGGATATTCAGTACCATGAGGGAAAGGCCAATGTAGTCGCAGATGCCTTGAGTAGTAAAATCAAGTCATGGTGTGAATACGTTAGTAGTTGCTAACGAGCTATGTAAGGACATGCAGCGATTGAATCTAGAAATAGTGAGTGGAGAATGCCTTGAGGGTATGATGAATGCCTTAACCATCCAGTCGTCAGTATTTGATGAAATCAGGGAGAATCAGGCTGATGATGTTAAGCTAGAGCGGATCATGGAAAAGATTTCGCAAGGAAAGGAGGTTGATTTTAAGATCCACGAGGATGGAAGTTTGAGGTATAAAGGACGATGGTGCGTACCTCAAAAGTGTGATGAACTAAAGGAGAAGTTGATGAGAAAAGGTCACAATACGCCATATTCTGTTCACCCGGGAGGTGACAAGCTGTATAAGGATCTGAAAAAGGTCTATTGGTGGCCAAGGATGAAGAACGAAGTGGCTGAATTCGTGGCAAGGTGTTTGACTTGTCAGAAGGTTAAAATTGAGCATAGGAGACCTCAGGGAAAGGTCCAACCTTTAGAAATTCCGAGTTGGAAGTGGGACTGTATCTCAATGGACTTTGTCACTTGTTTACCCAAGTCAAAAAGTGGAAATGACACCATTTGGGTAGTGGTCGATAGGTTGGTTAAGTCAGCAGTGTTCATACCAATGAAAGAAACCTGGAAAATGGAACAACTTGCCGAAGCTTACATCAAACATGTAGTGAGATTACATGGAGTTCCTAAGGATATCGTATCAGATAGAGATTCTAGGTTCCTTTCGAATTTCTGGAAAAGTGTGCAGAAGAATTTTGGTACCACATTGAAAATGAGTACAGCATTCCACCCAGCCACGGATGGACAAACCGAAAGGAATATTCAAACCCTAGAAGATATGCTAAGAGCTTGTGTGATTGATTTCCAAGGAGGATGGGAAGATAGCCTAGATCTAATTGAGTTTTCATACAACAATAGCTATCATGCCAGTATTGGAATGGCACCATTCGAAGCCCTGTATGGACGAAAATGTAGAAGTCCACTATGTTGGAATGACATTAGTGAAACCGTTGTACTAGGTCCCCAATTGATAGCGGACACTATGAATCAGGTTAGGACTATTCAATCCAAAATCCAAGCCGCGCAAGATCGCCAAAAGAGCTACGCAGATTTAAAGCGTATGGATGAAGAGTTCCAAGTAGGTGACAAAGTGTTGTTAAAGGTTTCACCAATGAAAGGAGTGATGAGATTTGGGAAGAAGGGAAATCTTAGCCCAAAATATATAGGCCCATATGAGATCTTAGAACGGATAGGGAAGGTAGCGTATAGACTAGCCTTGCCCATGGATTTGCATATAGTGCATAATGTGTTTCATGTGTCCCAATTGAGGAAGTATGTCCCGGATAAGTCTCATGTACTGCAACCGGAGACCATAGAGTTAGACCAAAGTTTGACCTTTGAGGAAAGACCTGTCAAGATACTTGATAGCAAAGTGCGTAGCACTCGAACTAAGGATGTTAAGATCGTAAAAGTGTTGTGGTCTAACCAAGAGTCTGAGGAAGCTACCTAAGAAGCGGAGGAGGAAATGAGAAAGAAATATCCCGAGCTTTTTCCCGAGGTTAGTTGAGTTACGGGGCCGTAACTCGTTTTCTTTAAGGGGGGAAGAGTGCGGTAGAATTTCGCGCTTTTTACCTTATTTACCCAATTTACCCTTAAGGATATGCTCGAATGGTTGTTTCCAGTGAAGTTTCACTGTTTATTGTCATGTTGAATTACTTAAAGAGTACAACAACTAAAAATTTTTGCAAAGAAAACGCACTAAAGTCTCAAAATAGTCTAAAGTTTAGTTTTAAAATTGTGATTTCCGTGCCCAAGTTTCGGGACGAAACTTCTTTTAAGGAGGGTAGACTGTAATACCTCGTATTTTTCTATTATTATAAATATATTTTATTATATTTATAAAGCATTTCGTTGTATTTTTATAAATTAATTTCATTTAATGAGAATTAAATGCGCTTTTTATTTTTAATTAATTTAAATATTAATTATTTCAAAAACCGTATTTTTATTAAATAAGTTCAAGGAATTTATTTAATCGGGAATTGTTGGGTCGTATTTTGAAAACGAATTTAATTAACTTAAAGCGTGGTCGTTTTGTTTTAATTAAACCCAACAAAGCTTGCAAGGAAATTAATGAACTAAGCCCGAAAGCAAGCCCAACTCAAAATTACCCTAACCTAGCCCACAAGGGAGAGAAAACCTATAAATAGACCTCATATCAAACCCCCAAGATAAAAAATTTAGGAATCTCTCTCTCTCCTCTTTTTCTCTCCTTGCGGCACACTCCACCCACGCCCCTCTCTTCTTCGTGAGCCCTTGCTTGCGGCGCAAGGCAACCCGCCTCGCCGTCTCGCCCAGCTCGCCCGCCTCACAGCCGCAGCATAGCACGAGTGTGTCTGCGCGCTGTGTGTGGTCGTGCTCGCCAGCGCCCACTCGTCCCTCGTCCCGTCTCGCGTCGCGTCGCAGCACAACACCCCTGCTGTGTTTGCGGGTCTCGCCCGTGCCCAGCGCCCACTCGTCGCCTGTCCCTCGCGCGCGCGCGCCCTGCTGTGGTGCGTTGCGCTGCTGCATGTTGTTGTTGCTTGTTGTGTTGCGTTGGTCGGCACACACACACACACACGAGCAATTAATCGTTGTGTGTGTGTGTGTTGATCAATTGTTTAAATCAAATTTTGTTTTCAAAATTATTAATTTTCAGTTTTAAATTGATTTAATTATTGTGATTTGTTTAAATATTTGGGTTGTTTAAATTAATTAAAACGGTTATGAACACCGTATTGGGTTAGTATTGTGTTTTAATTAAAGAGATTGGTTTTGATGATTTAAATTATGATTTTCAGATTTTATATGTTATAAAGTGTGGATTTTTGAAGTCAAAACATGTTTTCGGATTAAACTATTGCTAGGGTCTTGGTTTCAAATTGATTAAGCAATTGATTTACATAATTTTATGTCAATTTAAATTATGGGAATCAATCAAAATTTTCAGATTGGTTATAAGCTTTAAAAAGTTGGTTTTTAAGGGTTTTAAAGCGAAAAAGTCAATGTTTTTATGCTAGGACTTGAGTTGACTATTTGAGACTATTAAATTACCAATTAATGAATGATTTTTAATTAAACTAAGGGTTTTAGTTTCTTAAATTGTTGCTGGAAATTTAGTAAACATGGATAATAATTTAGTTCCCTTATTTTGTTTTATAGGAGTTGATTGCTAGGGAGTCGTGATTCGCACAGTGGCCCCCGTACTTAGGTATTCCAGGTACGTACAAGACTAGGGTGACCACCCATCCCTTGAGGACTTTGTGAAGTGTATTGAATGCGAATCATGTGAACTTATATGCTATGAATTCATGTTTGATGATTGGAAATGATTATGTTATTTTGAATTCATGTTTAATGTTGAGAACGAGCATGTTATTATTATTGTTGAATCTATATGAACGAGCATGTTATGAATTGAATTATGCATTATAGATTTTGTTGAACTATCATGTTATGGACTTTTATAATCGTTGGATTATGTCAAGCATGTTGTTCAAATTGGTTTGCATGTATGAGTATTGCGCATGCAAGTTGTTATTATTATTATGCTATAGTACAGGATGTCTAGCATAATCATTGACCAAGTCGAATATTGCCAGTGAGCAATATATACTCTACCAAAGGGGTAGAATATGTTAGAGAGTCGATGTGAATTGAATTAAGGACAATTCGTGCTAAGGGCACACCCCGCTTTTTAATAGGCAATGTCGGGTTATCTCAAACAGTGTTTTTGAGAAGGAACAATGGGAGTAATTTCACTTGAGTCTTGTTTGATCACAAGTCCTAAAGAATTAAAATAATGAAGTGTCATTGTTGAATTGTTTAATTGTTCAATTGTTTGTATGTTGTGTCTTGAGTCGCCTTGAACATATTATACTAATTGACGTAAAGTGTAACCCAAAGAGCTTCAAAACTCTTGGAACGTATATACCTTGAGTATGAACAATGGGGGGAGTCTTGCCGGAAAACTTGTACTCCTAGAATGATACAAGACGTTGTTTCATGCTCTTTTATGCCGTTGTGCATTGGAATTCCTGTCGGTATGGCCCGACTGTCGGTAGTAGCCCGACTTATTTTGGTGTATGGTTGGCTCCCATCACCCTTTCTTTCCTTTCGAGGATACTTTACCTTACCCGTTCGAAGCTACTTTTTATTAATCTGTGAGTCAAGAGTCGTGTTTCGTGTCGAGTCTTGTCTCCATGATTATCTGTTTATTACATGGCTTTTGCATGTTGATTATTTAATTTTTTGAGTGAAGCATGTTAGGATAGAATGTTATTCTAGCTTGTTCGTACTCAGCTTTTGCTGACTTCGTGCTTCATGTCTTCTGGTCATGGCCTTCGCCTTAATGACCCTATGATGATCCATCAATTGCATTTGCGTTGTTGGGGAGTAGATTTTCAATAAAGTAGGTTTGTAGAGATAACTTGCGGGAGAAGTTATCATGGGATTCGAGTTGAGAGTTTATGCTTCCGTAATTTATAAACTCTATTTTTATTTAAAGTCACGACTACTATTTTCAGTTAATGGATTTCAAACGGTTTGTTTTAGTTTGGGCCTCAACTGTTCCAACTTGTTTTAATAACCATTAACTATTTATTTAATGTGTTTTGAAAGTTAGTTATTTCCGCTGCGTAATTCTGGTAAATAGCCTTAGCCGTTATCACGGTGGCGGTAATATCTTGGTAATTCCTGTGTTTTAAGTTGGAAAATGTTTTATAAAAAGCAAGGAATTATTAGGGTGTTACAGGTATGGTTAACAACTCTTTTCAACAAGATTTGGGAAAGTAATAGGATTCTTTTAGAGTGGAGGAAAAGTACTATCATCCCCTTGTACAACAATAAGGGTGATGTCCAGGATTGTGTCAACTATTGAGGAATCAAACGAATGAGCCATACTATGAACCTTTGGGAGCGGATTATTGAGCAAAGATTAAGGAGAAATGTGAATATTACGGAGAACTAATTTGGATTTATGCCTGGGAAATCGACTATGGAGGCCATTCACCATACAAGGATACTAATGGAGAATTATCGGGAAAAGAAGAAGGATTTACATATGGTTTTCATTGATCTGGAGAAGGATTATGATAAGGTACCCAGGGAAATTCTTTGGTGGCCATTAAGTAGGAAAGGAATTCCGAGGAAGTATATTGATATCATCAAGGACATATATGAGGGATTTAGCACGAGTGTGAGAACTACTGTTGGTAAGACCGAAGAATTCCCCATTACGATTGGAGTGAATGAAGGTTCTACACTTAGCCCGTTTCTTTTTTCTATAGTCGTGGACGAATTGACGAGGTCAAATTAAGATGGTATACCCTGGTGCATGATGTTTGCAGATGATATTCTATTGATTAATGAAACAAAAGAAGTAGAGGATTTTAAGTTGGATTTATGGAGAAAACTTTGGAATCTCGGGGTTTTAGGCTTAGTAGAAACAAGATGGAATATGTGGAGTGTAATTTTAGTGGAGTCCAAGACAGAGAGACAGGGGGATTACCTTAGATGGAAAAATTGTCCAAGGCTCTGAAATGTTCCGTTATTTAGGATCTATTACCCAGAAGGATGGGGAATTGGATGGCGATGTGGCTCATAGAATCAAAGTAGGTTGGTTGAAGTGGAAAAGTGCCACAAGATTCCTATGTGATCCAGGCATCCCCCAAAGATTCAAGGAAAATTTTACCGCACGACAATTCGACCGGCGTTGTTACATGGCACGGAATGCTGGGTAGTGAAACATTTTCATGTGTATAAGAGGAATGTAGCGGAGATGTGCATGTTACGTTGGATGTGTGGGCATACAAGAAAGGATCGTTTGAGGAATGAGATTATTAGGAAGAAAGTAGGGGTTGCACCGATTGAACTTAAGATGATGGAAAATCGTTTAAGATAGTTTGGGCATGTAAGCAGAAGATCAAGTGATGCCCCGGTTAGGAGGCTAGAAGGGAGGCAAAGTGATAGAATTGCAAAGGGGTAGGGGAAGACCTAAGAAAACTTGGAGGAAGGTGATTGAGCATGATATGAGCTTTCTTGGGATTGAGGAAAATATGGCGTTGGATAGGACAGAGTGGAGGGAGAGAATATACATTGATGACTTCATTTGACTATACAACTTCTATTTTGACTATGCTTACTTTTACTTATTTATTTATGTTATTTTTTTATTTATTTACTGTTTTTTTTGGAGTGTACGTACTTATTTTATTTATTTATTTATTTTAAACTTTATTTATTTTTATTATCCCTTATAATATTTTTTCTGTAGTATATATATTCCTTTATCTTACTTTCATTCGTTCCACTTTCTCCCTCTTCCTTGTTTATTCTTTTAACTTTCCGCTCCTTTCTGGTTTGATTGGTGACAATGACGATCTCCTACGACGAGTCATGTTAGAGGACCCCAAAACATTTTGGGACTAAGGAGTTTTTGTTGTTGTTGTTGTTGTTGTTGTTGTTGTTTCAAAAGTAAAGAATAATCAAGTAGGAGAACTAATATCATAAAAAAATACAAAGAGTTGCCTATGTAGGAATGGAACCTACATCATTGTGCAATGATGAGCGGCATTTATGTCGCTCTTAGCTTAGGATTTCTTGCCATTGCTATTGCATGTTTTTATGATTTTTTTATAGTTTATAGGCCATTTATATGCTTTATCCACTTTGATCTTTTATAGGTAAAATGTTGAGAAAACAATGAAATCCTAGGTAGAAAGTGCAGGAAACAGACTTGTGAGGGTGCACAAGTCAGTTGTGCGTGCGCACGGTGAAGAAAAAGTGTTATGGAGGAATTTTCCAATTTGTGCGCCCACACAAAAAATCTACGCGCCCGCACAGATTTGAGTCCCAAATTCAAGAGTTCTTGCCAAAATTGTGCACCCACACGAGTTTCAACAGTGTGCCCGCAGATATTGCCTTGTGCGCCCACACACCCTGTCATGCGCCCACACAAGAGTTGGAACAAGCCCAAGCATCAATTTCTAATGTGCGCCCGCACAGTGCGCGTATTCTAACTCTTCGCTCCCTGTGAGCGCAAGAAATTTCTGTGCGCCCACACAAACTTCTTTGTGCGCCCGCACGACGACACGGGCTGACACTTTTTCGTAATTTAAACTTCTATTTTGGGGAAGCATATAAATAGGATTTCATTTCTTATTTTGAGAAGTTAATTTTCATTTTAGTTTCGATTTAGTTTTTCAGCTTTTTCTCTAAACACTTTGTAATTTCCCCAAATTTCTAGAGAGAGAAACTCAAATAAATTCAAGTTTGGTCTTCAATTCTCAAGTTTTTTTCAAGATTTCTGAAACTTCATAGTAATTCTTTCTTCCTTAATCTCTTTTGCTCTTTCATTGCTTTTATTAATTGCTTGATTTCTACACTTTCTATTGGTTGTGATTTGCATTGAATTTTAGGATTTCAATTTCAAATTGCTTGTTTGATTCTTAATTTTGCTTTCAATTATATCAACATGTTCAATTGCATAATTCTAAACCTTAACTTAATTTCTCTTCCAATGCGTAGTGAGTAGTTTCCATGCTAGGGTTAGGGATGATGTTTGAGAAGTAGTTGGGGATGTAAAAATGAATTATTGATTGCTAATGTGATATGCTAGATAGGAATTCCATGCTTAACATGTTTGGTAGTTGCAAATTAATTCCATTATTGTTATTGAAATTGGAGTGTTCATCGTGTGCATGTCAAGAGATTTAGAGTGCTTGATTTCATATGAGTAGCTACTTGATTTCATGAACCATTTTAGGACTTAGGTTACACGAGAGCGTGCCATAGGAACTAGAATTGGTAAGGCGTTCTAACCGAGAGGGGTGAATCGCTAAAATAGTTGGTTGCTCCCTAGAAAGTATGTCCTTGCATGATCTTGTATATTATTCGATTCGTTTTCCCCAATGAAACTCAAGTGGATCCCCAATCCCCCTAGCTTTTCCATAATTGATTGTTTGAAATATAAGTTTAGATTCGTTAGTTTCAAACCAATTCAACCATTCTTCTAAGCTAGCTTGTTCGTCATTAAACTCAAGTCGCTTCGTTCTCTTGGGACGATCCCTAACTTGCCACTTTAGTCCATATAGTGTGTCGGATTAGGTGTTTATAATTTTTTTTTGGTAGGCAGAGTTCGTTTCAACGACCAAAAAACGCCGTATCAAAATGGTACCGCTGCCGGGGAGCGGTAGTCGTATTTGAGTTTAGCTTAACATCGAGTCTTGTTTAATTAGTTTACTTCTTGCTTTTAGTGTAATAGTCATTGCTCACGTTTTCTTTGAGTTGTATACAAGATCGAGGGCGAAGCCGTCATCAACCTCTCTATTTTATTGATTTGGAGTTAGAGAGGACATTGCGGGGTCTAAGGAGAATTCGAACCCGATGTTCTAGCTACTACAGATTTGCTACCTTAAGCGAGATTCCGGTCGGACCAAGAGCCTACAAGTCCTATAATAGAGTGTATGGCTTTGCCGGTGAAGAATTTGGGAATTCCGGGCGCTTTTGAGGCCACTTGTGGAATTCAAGTACCAACCACAAATGCAAATAATTTCAAGATAAGGCCCGCTTTGATCACACTATTCCAAAGCCATCCATTTTGTGGGAAGACTAGTGAGGCGCCGCATGAGCATTTGAAGCGATTCGAGCATTATTGCGACACGATCAAGCATAATGGGGTTACTTCCGAGTATGTAGGACTCAAGTTGTTTCGGATTTCTCTTCTAGGGAGAGCAAGTGATTGGCTTGATAAGGAGGTCAAGCCAAAGTCACTAAGAACTTGGAACGAGGTCACTAGTGCTTTCCATAGCAAATTCTATTCACGTGGGAAAACCGCCAAATACCGGCGCAGGATATAATCATTTGAGAAGAAACGTGATGAGTCCTTATTCGAAGCTTGGGATAGATTCAAGGAGTATCAAAGGGAATTTCCACACCATGAGATTCCAAAGTTCCTCCTCCTCAAAACCTTTTATTTGCGACTTAGCCCGGCCTCCAAGACTAGCCTTGATGCGGGGCGGGAGGTCCTATCATGAACAAAACGGAGGATTAAATCGAGGAGATCATTGAGGATGTGGTGCATAATTATCAAGATTGGCACGTAGGGATTAGGAATTATGAAGGAAAAAGTAGGTGTGAAGACGGGAAAGGATCGACTTTCGCATTGGAGCAAGCAAACATCATCGAAAAGCTTAGCTCACGCCTTAAAAAGCTTGAGAGTGCTCCTAGTCAACCACCATCTCCATCAATAATTCATCCACCGTCGGCCACCCTTCTCACCAAAGGGAAGTGCAAGGTTAGTTCCTACAACACCATGGCTCCAAATACTTTGTTTTGTGATATTTGTGGTGGACAAGATCATTTTCCTAACATGTGCCATCTATTACAAAATGTCTCCTATGTTGAACATGACTTATCTTTTTAGCAAGACTTTGATATTGAGTATGAAAATGCTTTAAATGAAAGATCTAGGTATGATGGGCCCCCAAACCCAATTTTAGTAGGCAACAAGCACCTAGAGGCCCTTCTGTGCATGCCTACCAAGGCGGTTCCTACCAAGGCCAAGCCCAAGGAGGGGGGTTTTATCACCAAGGTTGGGGTAACTACAGGGGTCAAGGCTATCAAGGCAAAACTCCATATGGTCAACCCCATGGCCTAGGTAATCAAGTTCCTTACCACCAAGCTAGTTATAAACCAAATCACCAAGTGGAATGGGCTATAACTACCAACATGGGCAAGGTAGAGGCGTTTCTAGTGGGTCTATCCATTGAATTCGAAAACCAATATGGCAATTCCCAATATCCTCCTCCCGGAATCAATGTACCTAGGACTTATGGCTCTCACTTTCCACCTAATCCTTCTGGATTCGGTAATGCTCCCCCCACCACTCCCGTCTCCTAAGTCTAATCTTGAGGCTCTCATGGAGTCGTTTGTGGGGACGCAAGACAAAAATAATGTGGAATTTGAGGATGGACTCAAGCAATCCAATACTCATCTCAAAATGATTGAAACTCAACTAGCTCAACTAGATAGCACCATCAAAGAGCATCAAGTGCACACAAGTATCCCACCCCAAGGTCAAGCACCACCTAAGCAAATGTATGTCGTTGTGACTAGGAGCGGAAGACTCTAGTTGATAGTGCTAGGCTAAGTGAAGCCTCCAGGTCTAGGGGGGGATGTTCAAAGGGAGTTGAGTCTAATGAAAATGATAAGGTCGAAGAGGAGCCTCACGTTGATGACGAGAGTGATGGTTCGATGCCAACGAAGGCTACTCTTCTACCTCTCCCTACTCCCAAAATCCCCTACCCTCAAAGGTTTTTAGGGAAAAGTTGGATATTCAGTTTTCCAAGTTCCTTGATGTGATTAGTAAGTTGCATGTCTCACTGTCCCTCACTGAGGCACTCAGACAAATGCCCCGCTATTCTAGGTTTATGTGAGACATTCTTAGTGGCAAGAGAGATTGTGAGCCCATGGAGACCGTGCGTCTCACCGAGAGTTTTAGTGCTCTAATCCAAAGCTCATTTCCCCCAAAACTCAAGGATTGGAGTTTTTCAATCCCTTGTAGCATTCAAAAGCTCAAATTTGATAGTGCTCTTTGTGATTTGGGGGCAAGTGTGAGCATCTTGCCATATAAGATCTATGATAAGCTCAATTTAGGTGATCTCTCTCCTACCGCCATGTCATTGCAACTAGCCAATCAATCGGTTATGTTTCCATTACGTAGGATTGAGAATGTTGCCCTTGTTGTTGGCAAGCTTACTGTTCTTGTTGACTTTGTAGTCTTGGACATCGATGAGGATGCCCATACCCCTATTATTTTAGGGACGCTGTTTTTGGCCACTGTGGACGCCCTTATTGATGTGAAAGGGGGGCTAATCACCTTGAAAGTGGGAGATTCTAAAGCTTGATTCAAGCTTCCTCTTTGTGAAGGGTGTTTTGCAAAAATGAAAAGTTGTATGAAGATTGATACTATTTCTTGTATTGAGAGCCATTTCTCACATGCTAACCCTTCTTACAACTTTTGTGCTTTAAAGTGTGACATTAAGTTTGCTAGGTCCATTTCAAGTGATATATAAGTTCTTGAGAAGCCCAAGGTGTTGGGTGAAAGTTTTGATGATGTGATCAACGTTCCTAAGATATTTGGGATGCATTTTGATGATAATGGCGCATGTGCCACGCCTCCTAACATTAAGCATGAACCGGTCAAGAGGGATAAGAAGCTCAAAAAGGCCAAGGATAAGCCTCATGGAGGTTGGTTGGCGTGCTTCGATATGAATGTTGGCCTCAACAAGGTGTTTGTGCCCATAGGGGCAAAGGAAAGTTTCTTGACTTGTGATGACCCGAAACTAGTTGCATATGACCCCCCATGAATTTGGGGGGCCCCGTCAAGCTAGTGACGTTAAAGAAAAGCGCTCCCTGGAGGCAACCCGTGGCTTTTTGAGTTGGCTTTTTGAAGTTTGTGCGCGTTCTTGGTGTGGAATCATTTCATCCACCTTTTCCATGCCCGGATATTCTTTTGGTGAGTTCGTTTGTTATTACGGTTCTTTGCGGGACTTGCTCCCACGTCATATCCGGTAATATCCTTCTAACTCTCTTGCATTCTTTGAGATCGGGCATTTGATGTGGGGCATTGGTTGGATGGGTATATGTGCCCCCCTTGTTTCGTTTTAGGCCTTGAGGACATGGCCTAATTCGAGCTTGGGGGGAGATTTTATTGTGTGGTTGACACTATTATCTCCATGTGTTAGATTGCGTACTTTTGTGTGTTTTCTGCATATTTCTTGATCAAGTTTCATTTATTTTCTTTTATTTTCCTTTTTCTTTATTTATTTTCTTGTCTTTCTTTTTCTTTCCTCTTTCCTTTTAGTCAAGGCAAGTTTTTTCTAGTTTTTAGGATTTATTCTTGATTCGGGTATAATAAAATTGGAACTTGTAGGTTAAAATGCTTTTATTCCTAATTGGTAGAGGTGTGCACGGTTTTGAATGTCTTTGTTCGAGTCTAGGATTTGAGTGTAAAGGTAGTCAGTAGAACTTTGGAGAGCACAATTCGATCTTGAACTCTTGGTTGTGGTAAGACGGTGTCGCTCTCTCTAGTGATTTGAAACCGGAGAGGATAATATTTGCTACCTATGTGTGAGGATTTTGTTCTTTCTAGCCTATTTAACAAACACATTGAATGAGTGGTATGGATCATTGGCATTGACTCTCTTATATCTAGAACTTGACAATTCTCCTTCCCGAGACCGCGACCGAGCTACTTTAGGGGACGATAGAGGCATTTCTTTCGGTGATTATTTTCTTTTTATAGATTAGGACATTATTTTTTATTTTTCTCTTGTATTTTGTTTGCATTTTCCCCCTTGCTATCCATTTGGGCCTTATCCCTTCATTTCTTTTAGCTCATTACAAGCCGATTAGCCTTTGTTTTGTTTTCACCTTCAGAAGTGATAGTGAAGCCTGGTGTTATTGTGCTTTGTGGTTTTGATTGAATATGCAAAATGGTGAGAAATGATGGATGTTGGTTTGAAAGGAAAGCTAGGAGAATTATGTTGTATATAATGAATAAGGGGCAAAAGCAAATGAAAATAAAGTTTAGAAAAAGCCAAAAACAGAGAAAAACAAGGATGGAAAAGTTTCCCCTGAAACACAAAAAAAATGAGAAAATGAAATAAGGAAATTCCAAAAAGAAGTATAGTTTGATTTTATTCGTTGAATAAGCTTGGGGGAGTTTCAAATAAGTGGTATGATTTGGTTTTCATCTTGTTTCTTGAGTTGAGTTCATTTTGTGCTTCACTTTAGGATTGAGCTCCAAATACCAAATTTATCCACGCCCTTACCCCTAGCCTAAACATTACACCATAAAAGACCTCTTGACCCTAGGGAGTTGAGTCATTGTCGGTGGAGGGAGGAAATTGTCAAGCTTATAGAGCGGGATTGTCGTGCCGAGATTGTCGAGTAGCTTTCTTTCCCCTCTTAAAATTCTTGTCTTTTACGGCGCCTTCGCGGCGTCACGATAAGCTATCTTTGAGGGTGGATTTGATCTAGAGAGTGGACGCGGTATGCTTGGTTGTATAGGGATAGAGGAGTGTAAACTCTATAGTTCTCTATGCTTTACTTTTGAATCTTTCACTCGACCTTAGACATTGATTAGCGTGCAGTCGTTTGTGGATTTAGGAATATTCGCATCCTCTTGTGCTCGTTCCATAATAAAAGCCCGGTTCTTGGATTTTTGTAGTTTTGTTTTGTTTTCTTTTCTTTTCCTTGTTTCTCTTTTCTTCGCTTGTTTTGGTTTGTTTTCATTTTTAGGTCTTTCCTTGGCCAATTTTTGGAAGAGTTATGGGGTAAACTCTTAGGAAACCCATGCGAGATCCCTATCTCCCTCATGAGAGATTGTGGGGTTCAAATAGCTTGTTGCATGCGCTTAAATGCAACCGTGATTCCGACGACAGTGAGTTAGTTTGTATATTCTTGTAGATCTTGTTTTCATAATTTCAGATTCTCAAGGATGAGCTCATTCTCTCCCTATTTTGTGCTTGGTTTGCTAGGGACTAGCAAACGCTTAGCTTGGGGGAGTTTGATGAGCGACATTTATGTCGCTCTTAGCTTAGGATTTCTTGTCCTTTTTATTGAATTTTGTGTGATTTTTGTATAGTTTATAGGCCATTTATATGCATTATCCACTTTGATCTTTTATAGGTAAAATGTTGAGAAAACATGGAAATCCAAGGTAGAAAGTGCAGGAAACAGGCTTGTGCGCGCGCACTGTGAAGAAAAGGAGTACTCCAGTTATGGAGGAATTTTCCAGTTCGTGCGCCCACACAAAAAATCTGTGCGCCCACACGAGTTTCAACGGTGCGCCCGCAGAGATTGCCTTGTGCCCCCACACACCCTGTCATGCGCCCACACAAGAGCTGGAACAAGCCCAAGCATCAATTTCTACTGTGCGCCCACACAGGAATCATGTGCGCCCGCACAGTACGCAAATTCTCACTCTTCGCTCTCTGTCACACAATTTCTGTGTGCCCACACAAACTTCTTTGTGCGCCGGCACACACCCTTTTGCGCCCGCACGACGACGCGGGCTGACTCTTTTTCGTAATTTAAACTTCTATTTTGGGTAAGCATATAAATAGGATTTCATTTCTTATTTTGAGAAGTTGGTTTTCATTTTAGCTTCATTTTAGTTTTTCAGCTTTTGCTCTAAACACTTTGTAACTCCCCCAAATTTCTAGAGAGAGAAACTCAATTAAATTCAAGTTTTCTCTTTAATTCTCAAGTTTTGTTCAGGATTTCTGAAGCTTCATAGTAATTCTTTCATCCTTAATCTCTTTTTCTCTTTCATTCCTTTCATTAATTGCTTGAGTTCTTGATTTCAACACTTTCTATTGGTTGTGATTTGCATTGAATTTTAGGATTCAATTTCAAATTGCTTGTTTGATTCTTAATTTTTCTTTGAATTATATCAACATGTTAAATTGCATAATTCTAAACCTTAGCTTAATTTCTCTTCCAATGTGTAGTGAGTAGTTTCCATGCTAGAGTTAGGGGTGATGTTTGAGAAGTAGTTGGGGATGTGGAATTGAATTATTGATTGGTAATGTGATTAAATTGTGAAATTCTAGATAGGAATTCCATGCTTAAATTGTTTGGTAGTTGCAAATTCCATTATTGTTATTGAAATTGGAGTGTTCATCATGTGCGTGTCAAGAGATTGAGAGTGCTTGATTGCATATGAGTAGCTGTAGACACCTACTTTTGTCCCCGTTCCCGCAAGGGAAAGGTTCGATGATGAAAGCATAAAAACTCCACTTGACAACGCATCTCCTATAAAATAAACGAATCTCGATTCCCCATTTCATTTCACCCGAAACCTGCTATTTTTGGAAACCTGCTAAAAATAGTAACTGCCGTAAAAGGTAGCTTCTAAAAGTGGCAAATCATAAAAGATAGAAACCTGTCAGAATTAGGTGTTGCACTCCAACATAAATCCTAAATGAGATAGAAAACCGCGAGAATCCTATTCCTAATAGGATTCGGAAATAAGAGTTACGTATTAATCAAAATCCTAACGAGCCTAGAGTTCGTAACGGGCCCAGACGCATTCCGTCAAGAAATTGATACGCGCTAAAAGACTCGAATTAATCTCAAACTCTACGGATTTTAGGAATCCGAATCTGACTAAACAAAACTGCCCATATCCTATTTTCAACGCCTGGCTCTGGGCGCCGAAATCTTCGGCGCCCAGGCCTGGGCGCTGAAAGTACCTGGGTACGTCTCTTTTCCTAATTCTTTGCGGATTAGAACTCTGCAATTCTATCTTTCCACGAACTCTTCCCTATAAATAGGCCCCTAGTTTCGACGTGAAACAACACACAACAACATATAATATATTCTGAGTATTGACTCTAAACCCCTTAGCCTAAGCCTCTCGCTGCGAAACTGTTCACGCGTTCTGTCGCAATCGATCCATAAATCGAACAGAACGTATCCTGTCCCATAATTGAGATTCGTTAAATAAAAAGGAGAAATAGCAAAGTCAAAGTGGTTAGTTTTGTGAGAACCGTGACGCACCTCTCAAGGGTGCGTCGTCACGTGTCCCTTTTCGATGATTTAACTGCTTTCCTCGCCCTTTTTATGAACTGTTAAACTAACCTAATATGATTGTTCTATCACGCCTAACAAATATAATATTTTTGGGAAATCGGATTATCATGCTAGGTCCCTTAATGTTATTTAAATCAGATAATCACGATCGAATTAGTATTATATGTTGCATATTGCTAAAATCAACTCAAATTAGTTTAATAGTTAACGCATGTCCCTTCAATTATTTATGCTGAGCTAGTAAGGATATCCTGCCTCTGGAGTTATGGACGAGCGAATTACTCCTCTCGGTAGTTACAGTCCCCCGAACCCTCAATCTCTACCTTGCGGGTGTATATTGAGAGATCCCCACACCAGGGATCACAAGGGAACCTACGGCCGTCGTGGTCAAACATAATTGCACTCCCTTTATGTCACGATAACCGGGTTTTGTCAGTTTTTCTCATTGTTGTTAAAAACTGAATGGCGACTCCTATATTACTAGTCAATTGGGTGTATACTCACAGGAAATCCAATTACACTTGATTGAATAAAAAGAATCGTCACACCCACGAGGGACAAGGTCACGCATTAGCCTCGCGCTTTTTTCGACCCCCTCACAGTGGCGACTCCACTGGGGACAGTGAAGGAAATACTCGTGCTTGTAGGTAATCAAAATAGCCGAAGTGCGAAACGATCCTACCCCGCGTTTATTTCCCCATCAAGTTGGGACGACCTGAAAATCAGCATATTAATGTGAACGGGCAGAACATCATAACGAATCTCGGCTCCCTCGGGAGTTGGGACTAAGGATACCTTTTTTCGCCAATAGGGGGGTGCATACGCCGCGCATGTTTCCCACTCGGTACTTGTGCAGGTAGTACACCTATCCCGAACCCTATCGCTCGCCCATTAGGTCCCTCTCGCCTGCATGCCCCCTTGGCTTGCACTTGCGAGTTGGCCTCTTGAGCGAAATTCGTCTGTTGAAGACACTACCTCGACCGGGGCATGTGTTGGATCTAGGATAGAAGCGGTACCAAGCCAGGCGCAAATACTACCCATAGAAACCTATCATTAACTACGTGGCATATTTAATTTTCAAATCCATGTTTGTAATGTAGTTATGTGTAGCGAAAAATGTGATTGTGTGTGACAAACTATCCTAGAAAACGAATGACCTTAAAAATTGCCCAAACATTCATAGACTAATTTGCCAAAGAGTTATACCGAAACACGTGTTCCGCAAACCCGAATGATCGCCACAAAATAAGCGACGCTCGGGATAGCCTGTAACGAATCCCACAAACGCTGTTACGCGTAAAGGACGTTATTAGGCAAGCACGCAAATCGAAGTCGCATAAACAGAAAACAGAAAACGAGAACCAGCCAGGGACGCATTTTCAACGCCCCTGGCTGGGCGCCAAAATTTCTCACGCCTAATGCTGGGCGCTGAAGTTGCTGCTTGGCTTTCTGGTCAGGCGCAGCAGCCTCGGTGCCCAAGCAAAAAGAAAGTACGTAGCACAAAAAATGTTCATCAAAAGAATTGCTACGAGGGCGTAAGAAAAGCACTCGATTTCAAAAGGCGACTCGCGAAAAATTAATAACTCTTTGTGTCGTCGTTAGGCCTCCTACGACGGCAATGCTCGGCACCAAAACCGAACATGCTAACAACTATGAATGTCACACGGGCGAGTGTTTCGAAAATCCAAAGAATGACCAAAATAAAAAAAAACCCCAATTTAGAGAGTCGAAGTCTAGACTAAGTAATGCTTGAAACTTTGGGAACCTAAACTTTAGCTTATCTTATGCCTAGGACTGGTCCTGCCACTTGGTGCCGATCAGGGAATCAACGGCTAGTGCGTCTCGAAGATACATCACCAACACCAGGTTTAGTAACTCCAAGCTCTGTCCTTCGTCCCTCATTTCAAGGATCTCCGCTTCCCCAACCTCGATTCGCACCTCCAAACATGTCCATCGAAGATTTGCGAGACCAGATGGTCCAAATGACCCAACTCATGGGCCAACTGAAAATGGAAAACGAATCCTTAGTGGCTGCGCAAGCAAAAAATGACCTCAAAAACGAGAAGAGGATTGAAAAAATGGTCCTACAGCAAACCATGGGGAGCAAATACTTCTCCCTCGAGCCTGAACCTTTTTCTAGCAAATTACCAGAAAAGTTCAGTTCATCTGACTTACCAAAGTTCAAGGCCACGGACAACCCCCGTGATCATCTACTGAGCTTTGTGAATACCATGAACTTGAAAGGCGTGGACAAGTCCATGTACCTACCTGCCTTTCCTTTGTCCTTGGAACCTGTGCCGCTCAAATGGTACTATCACCAGGACCCTAAGCTCTTCCCCACTTGGGAAGACTTTGTCAATGTCTTCATCAAGCGATACTCATCGAACATGGATTTCCAAGTCACCATGCGCGAGCTGGAAGTTCTCTTCCAAAAGAAAAATGAGGGTTTCACAACCTACTTTGCTAGATGGAGGGACCAGGCGGCCCAGCTAATCAATAGGCCTCCCGAAACAGAATTGGTCCAAAAATTCATTGACAACTTGGACCCGGCTTACAGACAACACCTTAGGTACCTGGGACTCGACACTTTAAAAAAGGTTTATGATGTGGGAATAAAAATCGAGGACGATCTCGCCAAAACCATACAGAGCAAACCTGCATATAAGACCAACACCTATAATCGGGGTAACACATCCCAAGCCCAAGAAGTCCATGCTGTAGAAGAGGCTCCCGCCCGAAGATACCCTATAAGATGGGTCCGAGACCGAAAGTTTGCCCCACTCGGGTCAACTTTGGTACAAGCCTTTGAAAGACTAACCAATCAAGGAAAGTTGAGACCTATAGGCCCCACCCGTGACCCTCCTGTCAAAAACAAATATTGGGTCGAAGGTACTTACTGCAAATTCCATCAAGGAAATGGGCATGACACTGAAAACTGCTGGAATCTAAAACATACGATCCAGGACATGATAGAGGATGAAGTAATACCTCTCCCTAACGTTGGCAAACCCAACAACAACAAGAGCCCACTCGGCTCTTGTCACATCTCTCTCGACCAACCAGAGAATTTCGACCCCACGGTGTATATTACACCTCAAGGTGCACCACTCGCTGTGGTACCTATGGATCGAATCGAGGGGGAAGTGTGCGGTGTGTGGAACGATGATGCTGAAGATATTTACCTATCTCAAGTCTCGGGCCAGGACCTCTTCACTGAAACTTGGCCCGGGAATGCTCTCATTGACACCACCCCTCAGGAGCCCGAGGTCGACAACCTCACCCGATCCGGAAGGATATACCAACCGGATATTCACCCACCTCCTATGGAAGACATCCCGGTTAGGCAAACTCTTGAGAACGGGGTCGCGGAAGTCATTGAAAATCCTCTCCTGAAACAATTGAAAAGAACCAAGGCTGAGATTACCATCTGGGATCTTATGTGTACTTCAAAGGAACATCGCGAAAAGCTTATTCGCTCACTTGACCTCATCTCAGTACCCACAGATATCACACCTGACTCATTGGTTAGCCATGTCACGAGAGATGCCGGAGAAAAGGCCATAGTTTTCACTGATAAAGACTTACCCAAAGAGGGGGGTGCTCACAATAAAGCCCTTTACTTAGTGGTTGGATGCAAAGGACAAAACATCCCCCTAGCGCTCGTAGATAATGGTTCGGCGGTTAATGTCTGCCCATTGCAAACCGCCCATTGCTTGGGGCTAGGAAGCGATGACGTCCAAACCTCCTCACAAGGAGTACGAGCTTATGATAACTCCCGAAGGCCTGTATTGGGAAAAATCAACCTTACCATACAAACTGGGCCTGTGGCACGCACCACGGAGTTTCAAATAATCAACATCAAGCCCACTTTCAACCTCCTCTTGGGGCGACCTTGGCTCCATGACTTAGGAGGTGTGGCTTCAACCTTGCACCAAATGGTTAAACTTAACCATAACGGGGTAATACTAGAAATCCGCGCCCCTCCTCTCGACGTCAGTTGTACTATGGTTGGAACGTCTGAAACTGTAGACGGCCTTTATGGGTTTCAAATGGAAGAAACAATCCAGTTCATCGAAGATTATGATCCAGCATTCCTAGACCCGCATGCATCCCGAGTCATCCCTAGGACGCTGTTAGCTCAAGGCTATTTTCCAGGAACCCCATTGGGCATAAGGAAGAAGGAATGCACATTCCATCCTTTTCCCAACAAATCTACTCCATTTGGCTTAGGTTATGAGCCAACGGAGGAAGATGTTGCTGACCGCCTATCCAGGCTACGCCTTAACAAAACTAAACAAACCACCCTCCTTCCCCCATATCAAAGGACCCTTAACGGAATGTTCATTCGGGAAGGAGAAGAACACCCATGCTGTGATTTCCCTGAACCCTTCGTTCAGGATGGCTTGCTAAAACCCGGATTTGAAAATTTCCATGACTGCCACACCTTGGATGAGGCACCCCACCTCACCAAGACTAAAACAGCTGAAATATTGGACAACCAGGCTCTGTGGACATTGTTTAACGAATCGAGGCCTATGGAGGACGAGACTGTGATGACTACCCTAGCTTTACAAGATAAAGGTTTCGATCCAACCCGGTTAATCTCTCCTGCATCAACACTAGAAGAGGTCGAGAACGGATGGGTGAAGACATATCAGTGGGTCAACGCAAAAGGAATAGGATTCAAAATGAGTACCGGTGAAGGACCGAAGTTTTATGAGACTAAACCCCAGGCTTGAGCCATATAGAGCACCATTAGTAAAAAACGCCTAGTAGTTCTTTAGATTGATAGAAAAAAATAATAGAGACTTTAGATGGTCCTAAGGCCCCTTAGAATATGGGTCAGTCTTATTTCAGTGTGTTTTCCTTACTTTCCAAATCAATAAAGGCGTAATATTTCTCCTAAAAATTTTATTCTAACACTAAATAAACACCAAATGTACTTGCAAAAAAAATAAGGAAGCGGCCCACTCTAGGCCCAACAAACAAAGCCCACTCGGTTTTGAAATAATGCCATGTGAACCAGTTCCCGAAACCCACAAAATAAACCACACTATCCCATCCTCAAAACCTAAAAAGCCAACCAATGTCATCATAAGAGCCAATCCATGCAACCCAAAATCAAAAGGAAATAAAAAATTTAAAACAAATGCAAATGTTACCAAAAAAATAAATTCATAAAACATAGATTCCATCATACCCTTCACTACCAACCTACCTCCAAAGCCTACACAAAGATCTTCATTAGTTCCGCACCCTAACTCCATTTTCAAAACTGTTTTGAGTCACCAATAGAAAAAATTAATCTGGACAAAAAATGCGTTTCACGCTAACAGTCAAAAAAGCCTCCAAAATAGCCTCAAAATCAACTTTAACTACAAAGCAAAATATGAAGGCACAAAAAAAACGAAATAAAGAATAAACGCAAGAACATGTGAAGCAAAGCGTCAAAATTGACCGCCCAAGTCATTTTCAGCGCCCAGGGTTGGGCGTCGAAATTTTTGACGCCCCAGCCTGGGCGTTGAAACTCTCTGCCTGCCAAAAGTTTTCTTTTTCGAAAGTGCTCGTCATTTTATCCGCACACAACGGAAAAACAACGAACACTTGGGGGGTACAGTACGTATCCAAATAGGTTTACCAACAAATTGGTCGAATTTTACGCAACCTACAAAAAAACGGCAGATGAAAATAAATGGCAAATACTTCACTCATTTGACCGATTAAGTAATATGTTTCCACTTCAGGACATATCTACCAAAATCCGGCATACTAGAACTTATTCTAAAGTTAGAACTACGCGCGACCTGATTCTGACAAGATACGTAGGCAATCCTTAGCAAGGATTCGGTCCAAATAATAATAAAAAAAAATTATATTCTTTGTGTAAAAAAGTGTTAGACATATAAACAAAATTGAATGGAAACTAAAAATACGCCTTTATTAAAATATAATAAGAAGGAAAACAAAGTGCTAGGAATAAAAAACAAACACAACTGAAATAAATAAAGGGCACCTACACCCTAGCAAGAACTACATTACTCTAGTTCTTCCGGATCATCAAATTAAGTCTTGTAGAGAGCAATGTTCGCAGGATCCACCCCCATAGTCTTTTGCGCTGCCCCAATATCAATCTCCATAAGAACCGGCTCCTGGACACTAACTTCCAAAGATGTCAAGGCTTCAGAAATATTCTCAATTATAGCCCGCTCAGCCTCGAAGGCACAGGCAATGGTGGGAGAAGGGTTATTATCATCAACTGGGCTAGCCACTGTTTCTACAGGCGGCTGAGCCTTCCTAACCCATACATTGTTCCGGCGACGATCTCCGCGAGAGCTTGCATTTCTTTTAACAACAGCAGGCCTCTTCATGTTAGGCATCTTTTTAGGCCTGACACTGGAACGGGGAGGAACTTCCTTTCGCTTTCGATCAGGACGAGCTTTCACAGTCTTAAAATTATAGGTACGAGGTCTGGCAGAATCAGGACCCTCATACTTAACACGAATACGAGGTATCAAAAGCTCAGCCGGCTCCCCATTTCGAGCCTCGGTCCTCACATCTTTGTCATCGGAACTCATCCACAACTTATAGTTTGCAGAAAGACCCACAAAGCCATTTGTAGCTACGGCCCAACGCGGGAGACCATCATAATACCTAGCCCACGCTAAGACCCGTGTTTGTGAAAAGGCCGCTACCTTAGGTGGTACCGTATCAGAAAATGGGATAGTCTGCCTTAAACCATATTGACGCATGACTCGGTAAGGGAAAATATAAATGGGACAAGATAGCCCCAACAAAGAAACATAAACCGATACATCAGACCCCCCTGTCATAGTAGTCAAACCCCACCATGGTACCACCCACTTATTAGAACAAATGCCATAGGTAAAAAAGGAGGTCCATTCGGCCTCGTCCTGGCCTTGGTGCAAGTATTTACGGTTACCCAAAGCTATAGGGCGATAATGTTTAGGATCGGCAGGAGCTTCTAAAAGTCTAAGCCGTTCCGCAAGCCAAATCTGCAAAAACAGGTACGATCGAATCAAAAGAATGAAAAGAAAGAAAAAAAAGGTTCATGGGGCGCAGTTTCAACGCCCAGGACTAGGCGCAGAATTTTCCAGCGCCCAGCCCTGGGCGCTGAAACTCAGCCCCAGGCAAAAAGAAATATATAAAAGTGGCGTATGTATGCGCAAAGAAAAAATAGATTACCTGCAGTAATAGGGGGCTTCCCTTAAAAATTTCGGATTTGGCATCCTTCTTCAGCTCATCCGCACTCAGCAAAGTCTCAGCAACAACCAACGGCATAATAGAATAGCAACTTTCCATCTGGCTAATCAAGGGGATCAGCCTTATGTCACCGAACTCACCATTATTATTCGGCAGCAAATAATGATTCAACAAGCAAAATACAAGGGCTCGAATGTTCAATTTTTTGTCATATTCTTACTAGGCCTAAAATGATGTTTTACGAGTTTTGCCAAGTTAACCTTATCGTCTACAACAAGTTCAGCAAACATGTTATCATCTAGCCCTAGGAAAGCCCTTATGGTTGTTTTACCCTCTTCAATAGTGCCAGGGGTAACAGGAGTAGCATTAGTAGGATAACCAAGAATCGCAGCAAATTCATCAGGCAAAGGACATATTTCATTGCCCCGAAAGGAAAAAACATGATGATCGGAGTCCCAAAAGTTTAGGGCAGCATGCAGAAAATTATAATCAATATTAATTTGTTGTAAGCCTAAAAGTGCCTCTAAGTGGTATTCTTTTAACAAAGCTTTTTCTGTGGGAGTAAGGGCTCGTAGCCAACGCCTAACAGTCCGTTGGAGTGAGAAAGTAGGAATCGACATGGCAAAAGCAGTAAATAATTAGAGCAGAGCAAAAAGAAAGAAAGAATTTGAGAGTGGTGGAAAATAAGGACGTATCTAGCCCCTATATATAGCTGAACGCACCCAATAACATCCTGATCCCATTCGGAAACGTGTTTAGAAATCCGAAAATCAAATATTACCAGGAAAGAACTTTCAGCGCCCACCTATGGGCGCCGAAATTTTTAACGCCTGAGCTTGGGCGCTGAAAATGCAGCCCAAGGCCCAGATTTCGCAAAACACGGAATAGGAAAGGACTTAAGACCGTGTTGCTAAAACACGAGGCCCTATTACAAGTAAGATCAAGCCCAAAGCACCTTTAGCTCCCAAAAAAGCAAAAAAATAATAATAACATTGAAACTTGGTCGAAACTTAGACTCGTCTCAGAAAACGCTCATGTACACTTTTCAAAAAAAAAGGAAGCAAGTTAAATATCATGGTCATTCTTCGAAACACCAAAAAAATGTGTCGTCAAGTCATTGGTTTTCCAAATAGAAAATGTCTGTCTGTCAAAGGGATAATCCAGGCCAAGCCAAAATTGGATGTCGCCTGAAAACTAAAGTCGCACTCCACGGCTTCACTAAAATAGCACACTACTGTAGGAGGTCGCTCGCACATACGAGCGTGACCCCAAACATGATTACAAGATGCGAAAAACAAGCGACGAGCCCTAACGTTTGGGGGCTCGCAAAAGGTGGACTCCAACAAGGAGCGCGCAATCAAAATCACATTCCCAGACTGCGCCACGCACCATATCATGTTTGGATATCTCAAAAAATATATTGTTAAATATACACAGTGTGGACCCACTTATAGGACACATCTAATCAGGAAATATTACGACCCACCAACAGGTTGTAATCACCAAAAGCTCTTCTACATAGGCAAAATAAGAAATTCAAATTGGGCTCGCCCACCCTCAGCGGGTGGGGTCTGCGTCATTAGCCGTGCAGGTCCTCAGTTTTCGAAAAATAAAGTCTTCAAATTTAAAATAGGCTCGCCATCTTCAGCCGGCGGGGTCTACGGCGCAAACCACGTAGATCCTTATTTTCAAAAAAAAAAAATAATAATAATAAAATTTCAAAACAGATTCGTCCACTTCTATCGGACGGGGCGTCCACCCTCAGCGGACAGGTTCGCCATCTTCAGCCGGCGGGGTCTACGTCACAAAACGCGTAGGTCCTTATTTTCAAAAACATCAAAACAAATTCGTCCACTTCTATCGGACGGGGGGTCCACCCTCAGCGGACAGGCTCGCCCACCTTCAGCGGGCGGGGTCTGCGTCAGTAACAGCGCAGGTCCTTAGTCGCTGCAGCGATAACTTTTATCGGTTTTCCCTTTTTCAGAAAATTAAAGGATCGGTTTCCCTTTTTCCGAAAATTAAAGGATCGGTTTTCCCTTTTTCCGAAAATTAAAGGATTGGTTTTCCCTTTTTCCAAAAATTAAAGGATTGGTTTTTCGTTTTTCCAAAAAAGAACGATGTGTTGGATTTTCCTTCGTTTTACGTCCTATAAAAACAAGGGGGTTTTCTCGTTTAGCTAGCCCTGAAAATTAGAATCTTTAAAAACGTTTTACCTCGTGGTTGGGCTTGGCCAGGCCCAATTACACTTTACAGCTTTAATTTCGAAAACATCTGTAGTTGCTCCCAATGACAAAGTGAGGGAGTTTCTACGCATCTTTAGATCCTTCCAATGACAAAGTGAGGAAGTTTCTATACTATCAGTTGACAAATCCCAATGACACGTGAGGGATATGTCGACACTTCAAGTGATGACCCTTAAGTCAAATGTTATCACTCGGGGGCTCGTGAGACCCTCGCAAAACAGGTCACATACACCATGGCTTGTGTGACGCACTCCGTCTAATACTTTGACCATCGTCTTACTCCAAGACTCAGCCAAAGTGGGGGCTAACTGTAGACACCTACTTTTGTCCCCGTTCCCGCAAGGGAAAGGTTCGATGATGAAAACATAAAGACTCCACTTGACAACGCATCTCCTATAAAATAAACGAATCTCGATTCCCCATTTCATTTCACCCGAAACCTGCTATTTATGGAAACCTGCTAAGAATAGTAACTGCCGTAAAAGGTAGCTTCTAAAAGTGGCAAATCATAAAAGATAGAAACCTGTCAGAATTAGGTGTTGCACTCCAACATAAATCCTAAATGAGATAGAAAACCGCGAGAATCCTATTCCTAATAGGATTCGGAAATAAGAGTTACGTATTATTCAAAATCCTAACGAGCCTAGAGTTCGTAACGGGCCCAGACGCATTCCGTCATGAAATTGATACGCGCTAAAAGACTCGAATTATCTCAAACTCCACGGATTTTAGGAATCCGAATCTGACTAAACAAAACTGCCCAGATCCTATTTTCAACGCCTGGCTCTGGGCGCCGAAATCTTCGGCGCCCAGGCCTGGGCGCTGAAAATACCTGGGTACGTCTCTTTTCCTAATTCTTTGCGGATTAGAACTCTGCAATTCTATCTTTTCACGAACTCTTCCCTATAAATAGGCCCCTAGTTTCAACGTGAAACAACACACAACAACACATAATATATTCTGAGTATTGACTCTAAACCCCTAGCCTAAGCCTCTCGCTGCGAAACTGCTCACGCGTTCTGTCGCAATCGATCCATAAATCGAACAGAACGTATCCTGTCCCATAATCGAGATTCGTTAAATAAAAAGGAGAAATAGCAAAGTCAAAGTGGTTAGTTTTCTGAGAACCGTGACGCACCTCTCAAGGGTGCGTCGTAATGTGTCCCTTTTCGATGATTTAACTGCTTTCCTCGCCCTTTTTATGAACTGTGAAACTAACCTAATTTGATTGTTCTATCACGCCTAACAAATATAATATTTTTGGGAAATCGGATTATCATGCTAGGTCCCTTAATGCTATTTAAAACAGATAATCACGATCGAATTAGTTTTATATGTTGCATATTGCTAAAATCAACTCAGATTAGTTTAATAGTTAATGCATGTTCCTTCAATTATTTATGCTGAGCTAGTAAGGATATCCTGCCTCTGGAGTTATCGACGAGCGAATTACTCCTCTCGGTAGTTACAGTCCCCCGAACCCTCAATCTCTACCTTGCGGGTGTATATTGAGAGATCCCCACACCACGGATCACAAGGGAACCTACGGCCGCCGTGGTCAAACATAATTGCACTCCCTTTATGTCACGATAACCGGGTTTTGTCAGTTTTTCTCATTGTCGTTAAAAACTGAATGGCGACTCCTATATTACTAGTCAATTGAGTGTATACTCACAGGAAATCCAATTACACTTGATTGAATAAAAAGAATCGTCACACCCACGAGGGACAAGGTCACGCATTAGCCTCGCGCTTTTTTCGACCCCCTCACAGTAGCTAGTTGATTTCATGAACCATATTAGGACTTAGGTGACGCGAGAGCGTGCGATAGGAACTAGAATTGGTAAGGCGTTCTAATCGAGAGGGGTGAATTGCAATATAAGTTGAGATTCGTTAGTTTCAAACCAATTCAACCATTCTTCTAAGCCAGCTTGTTCTTCATTAAACTCAAGTCGCTTCGTTCTCTTGGGACGATCCCTAACTTGCCACTAAAGTCCATATAGTGTGTCGGATTAGGTGTTTATAAATTTTGTTTGGTAGGCGGAGTTCGTTTCAACGACCGAAAAACGCCGTATCATGCAATCGCACAAATCTCTTCCAATTGAGCTAATAGGAATTACATGCATATTGGAACCAACACAATGTGAAACCATCTTTCCGAGTCACTATAGAACTCATTATATTGACCTTCCTATTTTGTTCTTCAATTCATTCATATCTAATTTATGTATTCAGGATTTTGATACCTCGATTGAGTTTTCTTGGGCACCCCTACTAGTAGAACTAAAACCAAGTCCTCGGCATAAATGACTTGGGCTAAATGTGTGGACTTAAACTTAGATTCCAAAACTCAGGTCATTTTTCGTACCATGTCACCCAGACATAACAGGTATATACCCATTCCCGAGATTTCTATAGATCGAAACTAAACTAGTACTAAAACAATAACTTTATTTTCTTCCTTTTTCAGTTCACAAGTCTTTTAAATTAAATGTTATGAGACTCCTCCTTCTGCAGAGAAAAGGGATGGAAATGATACAAACAAAAGGAGCATTTACTATATTTAAGCGTCCCTCATAGTTCAGAACCTACAATTGTGCTCAAAGGAGTTTTATGTAAGATGAGATTTCCAATATATTTAACATATATGTCCTTCGAAGGGAGGAACACCCCTCAATATACAACAGGGGTCTGACACAATACCTAAAAATTCAGAAGGATCTGATCGCACCAATCTGATGTTGGTGTTAGTTTAAAGAGGGTGGTAGGACCCTGTTGTAATTAAAAAAAATACACTGATTCTTCCTCGCTTACATTTTATTGATACCTGGTTCTGTCTTACAACAATAAGTGATAGGATCTTGCCTAGGAAACTTTTAGCATCAATTCAATTAGAGTAAAACCTAGTTAATTCCAGAAAATCAAAAGCAAAAACCTAATTCGAAAGATGTAATCCAATGAACATAACTACCAATTCAACGATATCAAATAAAATATAATAAATGAACCTAATACCAAATACTAATTCGAAAACCTAATTCGTAAATATCAGCCAAAAAAATCAATCAAGTAGGATAAGAAGCACGAATAAGAGGGAAAAAACTAGATGACCACAAATCAAATACATGAACAGAAAAATTGAAGAATAACAAAAAAGTCATCAGAAAAATAATCATAAAAAAATCAAAGAACAACTATAGAGTAATTAAACGAAGAAAGAGAATTTAAAGTAGCAAAAACTGAAGAAATAAAAAAAAAACAAATATGTACCTGAAGAATTGGAAGAGGATCACCAAAAACATAGAGATTTGCAAGGAGAATCAACAAAGTTGATGAACATGAAGATGCGTAGCAAAGGAGTTACAAGAAGAGGAAGAAAACTGAAACAAGAGAGAAAAAGAATTCTGAAAAATCACGTTGTCAGGGAGGTCATTCAACGTAGAGAAATGACTCATTTACCCTCAATGTTTTATTTAGTCGGGCAGATCGTGGGCCATTGGATTTAGTTTGTTTGGACGGTTTAGATTTCTTCTAATTTTTCACATTTTAGTGATCTTCTCATTGGAGTAGTATATATATATATATATATATATATATATATATATATATATATACACACACACACACACACCGGATGTAATTACTAAAATTTCTTATTAGTTGTGTCAATCAATTTATGACCCCTGAAAAAATACGGATGGATTACCCTTTATTGTCTGTAGTTTGACTCCTATCCAATTGCCGTATCAAGCAAAATTAAAAAATTTCCACGGAGGCAGTACATATGTGAAAAGTCAAAATCTGTGTGAGTTGTTAAATATAGAGTAGTGCTAGCTGATTATTGATCATGAATTATATCTATAAAACATATTAGGTACACCCGGGTGGACGGTGCACTCTCTCGCATTAGTCTACCCCCTCGAGCTAAACAGCAACAGAAACATGAGTCAGTGCAGTAGGCTTTTCCGTCCTTGATTTCCATCATTCCATGGGGTATTTTGTTAGTTGAAAACTTAAATATTTGCTTTTTAGTTTTTTCCTTACATGGGCTGGTTTCAGATCTTATTGGCTATTTATTAGGCTTCCTGTAAGTCATCTTAAACGGCCCATAAATAAAAAGTGGAAATTTTTTGCTTAAAAGTTATAACCAAGCTGCAACCCGTACAAGCCCACTACAAAGTGGAGTTTATGAAATCATTAAGTGTATAAACATAAACTTCAAAGAATATTTTAGGCTCTATCGAACACCACGATGATTCAAGCCCCATACCTAGTTGAGAAATGCAAAGAAAAGAGTGAAAAATATTGTATAGTGGGAATTGTGCCACATTGGTAGAAAACCGCCATTTTCCTTCGTTTATAGTAAAAATTGGTTTTAATAATCCTACCTTTGACCGGTTTTCTTTTATTAATCCCACATATGATTTTTTCTTTCAATAATCCAATATTTTGGACCTATTGTCTTTTAATTGTCATAATAAGTAACCAACCCGCTGTAGCAGGCAACCTTGACACGTGTCACTCTCTTATTGGTCTAATTTTTTTTTTAAAAAGTTCCTTTCCTCATTTTCTTTCCTTCAAGTAGATAGACCCCTTTCCTTTAATAATCCAAAAACTAGGTGAGGCAAAATTGTTCGAAGTGAGCTCTCAGGGGGAAATGAGTAATTAGAATAAAATAAAATAACCGGTTCTTCAGGTGGACGGTCATAAGAGACTATGAAAAAAGAATAGCTGCAAAAGGATAGATTATTAAAAAATATATCATATGTGGGATTAATAAAAGAGAAATTCCCAAATGGTGGATTCTTAGAATCAATCATTCCTTGTATATAAAGTGGACGGCGATGTATTACTTGTTTGCATGTTAAAGTGGGAGAATGGTCTTGGTGACACATACATACACACCCGTGCGCGTCGGCCGGGTGAGTTGAATTTGAGATCTTGAGGAATGTCGGTTTGTGGGTCGTACCTATTTTATTTGGTACTCATCCATTTTTGTTAAATTATTTACGGGAATCTCTTGATTACATAACTATTGGATTGATTAATCTTAATGACATACCTTAATCTACCTATTATATTTGGCACTCATCCTTTTTGGTTAAATTATGTACGGGAATCTCTTGATTACGCAACCATTAGATTGATTACTCTTAATGACTTAACTTTTTTTTTTAAAATGAGTCACTGCATTACTTAGTTAAACATCAGAATATACAACAACTATTTCATGCTGATCATCATCTTCCACTCCACGTGGAACAAAAATACATCCTACTATATGGCTTCATTACTTAATTAATGTACATCATTATGGCAGTATAATGACATACCTTAATGCCTATTCTATTTGGTACTCTCCGTTTTGTTAAATCATGTACTGAAATCTCTTGATTACGTAACCGTTGGATAGTCTTAATGACGTACATTATTGCCTTACTGCCTGTTTTTTACTGTTTCTTTTCCTAAGTTTGATTACATAATCAAATATTTCCTTTCATCCAAAAATACATTACACATAATTTCAAGAAAAAAACACATTGTTTTGTCTCAAAAACACTCACCGGCTTTGGGAAAATGTTTTGAATACAATCGTGCTTGTAAGTGCACACAAATTCGGAGCCGTTCTAATCCAAGAGGTTGACCGCTTCTGGACTGGGAGGTTGCGCTAAATTGTCTTTTAAGACAATGTTATTCCACGACGCAATAGTTTTTCAATTATTTCAGGCATCAACGTGATACGTATGTTATAATTTTATTTTAATCGCAACATGGCTCTGTTCGAGCTTGAAGCTCATCGAGTCTAGGAAATGGAGTTCAAGCTCAAATCATTAAAATTAAGCTCGATTCGGCTCGAACCTCCATAGGCTCATTCTAGGCTTGATATGCTCGTTCTATGTTTGATAAAAAAATGTTTAAGTAAGAAAAATGTTAGTAAAAGATTTACGTGTTTTATATGCTAATAATATGTCTATTAAAAATTACTTATCCAAGCCTGCTCAAGCCGAACTTTAATTAAATTTTTTCCGAGCCGAACATCAAGTAGTTTGCGAGCAGGCTCGATTCGTTAACCCCCTACTCATACCCTTACGTGAACATGTTCCTCCGCTCCCCAGCGCCACCCTAGAACCGCCTCTGTCTTTAAGCAAAAATTATAAAAAGTTGATAGTTTGAAAATGTTAAATCATCTAATCAAGCCCATTAGAGTTGTTCGGGGTAAGCCCAAATAATACAAGAAGAGATGCCATGTCATCTTTATGATTAGAGACTTTATTAGTAGAGTTAGTTAGAGAATTAGTATTTCATATAAGTTGTACTACTTCTTTTACATATTTCTCAACAAACATCTGTAATATTGAAAACTCTTTCTCTCTCCTATTTTCCCTCTAAGCTTGGACATCCTTCAAAGGCAGAGTAACATTGCATTCTTCTGCTTATTCTTACTTACTCTGATTAACATGCTATCGAAGTGGGTGGATAGAGTTCGTTGAGCTTTCGTGAAGTCCTTCAATGGCGATTTCAACAAATTTCCAGAAATCGATGATTTGTTAGTTTTTTTCTTATTTGTTGCAATTTATCGGTTTTTGTGCTGTGATAGTATCGGAGAAATTTGTGATCCAATTTATGATCGATATTTTTGGTGAATCAGAGAAATTTGTGCATATTATTTATTTGGTTATTGATTGTGTTACTGGTAAAGATTCATTATGGTGAATTAATTGAGCGATTAGTTGTTGTCCAAATTTGTGCAATTAGATAAATTTTCCTAAACCATCTCCAATCTTAACCTAATTCTTGAGTATAAACCACAATTTTTTTGTCCATTTTCAACATCCTAATACAAAATGGTAGCTGATGATCATGACGAGAACACATATACTAAGCGAAGAGTTCATGATCCTGCTCAAGATCTTAGCAACCCATATTATCTCCACTCATCTGATTGTACTAGAATTAAACTCGTTTCTATTAGTTTTGGTGGAACTGCCTGCGAAGTTTGAATAAGATCTATAATAATAGGCCTGACTGCAAAGAATAAGATGGATTTCATAAATGGTACACTAGCTAGACCACCTCATGAGCCAGCTACATCTAAAGCTTGGGATAGATGTAACAACATGATCATATGATGGATTATTTATGTGCTAGACCCTCATATTGCAGGTATCATTCTGTTTGTTGATACTGCAAGGAATATATATGGCTTGATTTATAAGAAAGGTTTGGCAATCCTTCTTCTACACAACTGTTTTCTCTTCAGCACGAGATTTCACAAGTGTCACAGGAAAAACTGTCACCATCGGATTACTACAATGGGTTGAAGAAACTTTGGGACGAATTGGATAACCTAAGGTCGTTGCCTGTTTTATATCTGTGGAAATTGCACTTGTACCTTGACTCAAAAGTATCTGAAGTTGCAACATGATCAAAGACTCATGAAGTTTCTAATGAAACTCACAAACCATTATCCACAAGTGAGGTCAAACATCCTCGTGATGAGTACACTACCAACATTGGCACAAGCATACAAAATTGTGTTCAAGAACAGAGGCACTAGGAGTTGAGCAACATGGCTTCTTCTTCGACAAGTGATTCATTGGATTTTGCAGCAGACAGAAGAAGATCCGATGAAAGGAATAATGGTTGTTCTTTTATTTAAAACAACAGGAACAAAAACTATCAACACAACACAACAAAATATTTCAAGGTTAATTGTCATCAAGAGGGTTTGGCACTAAGAGAAGAATCAACTATTATTATGACTATTGCAAAGTCCCAGGGAAAAATATGGAAATGTGCTATAAGATTCATGGATATCCACAAGGATTCAAAGGGAATAACACTCAACCATCGAGAAAATATACATATGTTGCTTATGAGGATGATAATGAAGCTTCTGAAGTTTCTGAGATGGTAAACATACTTGTTGATCAGTACAATAAGATGATGGGAATACATGAATCAAAATAGATCAACGACACAAGTGGTGCTGAGAAATCTGGTTTCTTTGGCAATGTCTTATTTGCGGGTAACTATTTCTTACTATCATCTTCTTTTCGCTCTAGATGGATAGTAGATGGCAGAGCTTCTGATCATATAAACTTGAATTGTTTGATGCATTTGAGAGCATAACATGAGACAATTATATCACTATCCCTGATGGTAGTAGGGTAAAAGTGACACATAAGGAGCATATAAAACTGAATGAACATATTACACTTAAGAATGTATTATTTGTTCCACAACTTTAGTTCAGTCTCATCTCGATACCAAATCTATGTATAGATGATGGTTTCTCAGTTAGTTTTCCTATGATGTATGCCTTTTCCAGAGCCATCAATGTGAAGCCCCTTGTTCTTGGTAAATTGTAGAACGGTCTATACTATGCTGAAATAAGTGAGCTCAGGGATGGGAGTTTGGAGTTGGATGATAATACAGTACTTGCTGGTGCATCTGTAAGTCTTAGGGCAGTAGATTTGGCAAAGTTGTTCCATTTAAGAATGGCTCACATGCCAGTTACTCAAAGAATAGTATTGATGTAAATAATGGCAATAATAGTTGCATATGTAGCATTTATCCGGCTTTTAGGAAACATAGAACTTATTTTTCTCATAGTAGTATAAAACCACTAGACCTTTTAAGTTGCTTCACGTGGATGTGTTCGGGCCATATAAAAAAACAACTTTTGATAGTTGTAGACTGTTTTTGACAATCGTTGATGACTACACAAGGACCACTTGGGTTCATTTCACGAAAAATTAAACTGATTTTGTTTCAATTCTAGAAAATTTAGTTGCACTAATTGAAAATTTTGATGCTACAATTTTTATTATTAGAACTGATAATTCCTAGAGCTTTGTGAGGGTAATATACTTCATTTTTACAATAGAAAAGGTATTGTTCATCAAACTAGTTGTGCTTATACTCCACAACTAAATGGAGTTGTGGAAGAAAACATAAGAACCTTGTCGAGACAAGGAGAGCTTTGTTTTTCCAGTATAAGTTGCCAATAAGATATTGCGGAGAATATATTCAATGTGCAACACATTTAAGAAATAGAATTCCCCATAGAAGTTTGGTATATGTGTCACCATATGAGAAATTATATGGTGAAAAACCTGATTATCAAAGACTGAGAGCTTTTGGGTGTTTGTGCTTTGCGTCCACAACAAAGAAAAATAGGTCTAAGATGGATCCTAGGGCAGTGGAGTGTGTCTTTATTGGGTATTCTCCTACTCAAAAAGGGGTATAAGGTTTTGCACCTTGATACCTTAAGATTTCAGTCACAAAAGATGTTCAATTCCATGAAAATCATTTCCCATTTCACTATAAAACAACCACTTCAAACACACAAAAACCTTTCTTCCTTCCAACCAGCACACCTCTTGATGTTTTTGCTGATCAACACCTTCCTATAGTGTTTATCAGGATGTTCCACAAACACATAACCTTCAAACATAAATTCCTCATTATCTCTTTAACACAACTTCTCACTCTCAAACAAATGTTCCTTTTTCATCTTCACAAACATCTGACATTTCTTCATCCACATCCACAAACCAGTCTCATATCCCTCCTTCCATTCATGACATCAGAAAAACTCCTAGGCCTCACAAACCGCCATCTAATCTCAACATTTACGATTGTTACACATCCATCTCTGATGCATCAGAAACATATCATTGGTGTAATTTGGTAAACTTTCAGTCTTTACCATCACCCCAAGCAGCTTTTGTGGCATAAATTGTTAGCTTATGAACAATATAATTCATGCGGAAAAACAATAAAGCCATAAATCTAAATTAATTGCCACATAATCAACTAGCATAATTTAGTATACATACAACGTGATGCGTGCCTTCTCTAACTGCTCATGAACTGAACAAGAACAAGTATCCCCTCCGTAGATAGTCCACATCACATTCGGATCCGCCTTAGGTTCAACCAACTAAGATATAATCTAAGGTTTTATGTGCACTCGGGAGCTCACAATAATTAATAGGAAAATTATTAAACTCGGTTGAATTCAATGTGTGTTTTATATTCAATATTTGTGATCATGGGTCACATATATATAGGGGAGGAAATAGAGTAGTCATATCCTACTAAAATTGGATTTACTAAATCTATTAGAATTAGGATTCTATTTAATCTTAAACTCTTAGTAATTTAGAAATAATCAAACACTATTAGTATTAGATTTATCCTAAAATTCTACTTTACGTAGGATTTGGAAAACGGTTAACATGAGGCCAAAGATACTTGCCGCGCAAGTAGACTTGGCTCCCAAGCCAACAAGTTCACGAGGCTGGGCCACGCGTGGCACCAAGCCCATGCTGCCGCTGCTTGTCGCCCACGCTACCCTCGCAACCAACGTTAGGCATTGCTGGCCCATCTTCACTGCTTGTGTGTTAGGTCTGCTGGGCGTTGGGCCTCGCGCCTTCAGCAATCGCTCGTCGTGTTAGGTTATGATACATATGACAATTCATAAATCATGCGAAAAAACCATAAAGCCAGGAAAACATATTATTTACACATAATCATTTAGCATAGTTTAGATGCATACTCTTTGTTGCGTGCCTTCCCTAGCTGCCCCCGAACCGAACAAGAACAAGTCTTTAGGACTCCAAGTGTCGTCCCTCCGTAGATAGTCCACAGCACGTCCGGATCCGCCTTAAGATTGACCAACTAGAATCGCCCTTAAGGTACTACTTATTTTCGGCTAAATGGGCAAGAGTTATGGCTGATTTTTCTGCTTAAAAATCCTAGCTTTGAATACTTGAAAACTTGTATATAAATTTATGACCCTAGGCATATATTTATAGAACCTTGGAAAGGATTTCGAATCCTGTTAGAATACTAATTAATTAATTAGAATCCTATTAGAACTCTAAATAATTAATTTAATGTTTTAGGATTAGGATTTAATCTATGCACGAATTCCAATAGCTTTAGGATTCGTATAGCACGTACACACGCACCGCACGAGCATCGAACGCCCATGCGCAAGCCTTGCGGCCCACGCTGTGCGCACGGCGCACAGGCCCACTGCGCGCAGCCCATTTGTGCGCGCGCGCCAGCCTTGGCTGGGACTGGCCTTGCGCTGGGCCTGGTCGAGGCATTGGCGTGTTGTTGGATGCGTGTGGCTTGCTGGGCGATGGCCTGGCTTCGTGCTGGGCCCTCGTCCGGCAGGCCTCGTCCGATGCTTATTCATACGATACGCTTCCGATTAAATTCCCGGTTCCGGAATTCATTTCTGATACGAACAATATTTTACATTTCCGATTCCGGAATCAATTTTCGTTTCGAACAAATATTTAATATTTCCGTTTCCGGAATTATTTTCCGATTCCGATAATATTTCCGATTCTGACAATATTTCCGTTTCCAGCAATATTTCCGATTCCGGCAATATTTCCATTTCCGATAATATTTTCCGATACGTACCATGTTTCCGTTTCCGGCAACATCTACGACTTGGATAATATTTATATTTCCGACACGATCCATATTTCCGTTTCCGGCAATATCATCGTTTTCGGAGTATTCATTTCTTGCCTGTGACGATCTCAGCTCCCACTGAAACCAAGATCCGTCGATTCCGAATATCCATAGATAGAGTATTTAATGCCATTAAATACTTGATCCGTTTACGTACTATTTGTGTGACCCTACGGGTTCAGTCAAGAGTAAGCTGTGGATTAATATCATTAATTCCACTTGAACTGAAGCGGCCTCTAGCTAGGCATTCAGCTCACTTGATCTCACTGAATTATTAACTTGTTAATTAATACTGAACCGCATTTATTAGACTTAACATAGAATGCATACTTGGACCAAGGGCATTATTTCCTTCAGTCTCCCACTTGTCCTTAGGGACAAGTGTGCATTTCCTAATTCCTTTGTCGCTCGATGCTTGCTCTTGAACATAAGGTAAGAGTTGTCATCCTTATTATGTCCAGAGGTGTTCCTCGGTTTCAGAGTTCAACTGATCAAATAAACAGATAATCATAGCCTCTGATTCATCCGAGCACGGCCATGCATTTTTTCACAGTTTCTAGCTCTCCGAGTGGCCTTGTACAACTTTTAAGCATCTCATCCCGATTTATGGGAGGACAATCCCAATCTTGCGATCTTGAGATTAGACTTCGTTTGATAGGTGATTACCTGAGCGTTGCCTTTATAGCCTCCTTTTACGGTGCGACGGTTGGTCAACGTCAAACCAACCAGTTCTCAAACAAGTAATCTCAAATCACTCAGGTATTGAGGATTTAGTGTCTAATAATTTTAATGAAATTTACTTATGACAGATTTTCATCTCTTGCAGTAAAGTTTCATAGGTCTTGTCCGATACTAGTCTTCCCAAAGTAAGTATCTATGCAAATGATTATGACATTGCCATGTCCACATAGTTCAAGAAACAGAACTACTAGTCATCTTGCATTCTAATCGTCTAACGTTTTCTATGCGTCCAATTTTATAGAAAACTCCGACTAGGGACCATTTTCAACCTTTGACATTCAAGTTCACTTGATAGACATTTCTTAGTCACAGGACTGGTCCTGACCGTCTATCTTGAATATATCGTCAAATTGAAGGGACTCATCATTTAATACTAAACCAAGATTAAATGGAATATGAAAATTCATTTCATATATGATAAATGTTCAACCCCAATGTTTTACCACCATGGGCCTCAAACCCATCTTCTAAAACAGTTCATGGAATTCAAAGCTATGCTTGATTCCCCGTGCTACAATGTGAGTGTTGTTTCTCACTTGTTGCATAGGTTTAGTTATCATGCTTTGCCAATCTTAATATCCTTTTCATCGAATGTTCTTCGAGATAGATGATAAGATCTTTTGAGTATGTTTATTTTGTGATCTAGTCTTTTCTTGCTTCGATAGTGGTTCTACGCATTTTGCAATGAAGAACCTGAAGGAAATAATGCCCTTGGTCCAAGTATGCATTCTATGTTAAGTCTAATAAATGCGGTTCAGTATTAATTAACAAGTTAATAATTCAGTGAGATCAAGTGAGCTGAATGCCTGACTAGAGGCCGCTTCTGTTCAAGTGGAATTAATTATATTAATCCACAGCTTACTCTTGACTGAACCCGTAGGGTCACACAAATAGTACGTAAACGGATCAAGTATTTAATGGCATTAAATACTCCATCTATGGATATTCGGAATCGACGGATCTAGGTTTCATTGGGAGCTGAGATCGTCACAGGCAAGAAATGAATACTCCGGAAACGATGATATTGCCGGAAACGGAAATATGGATCGTATCGGAAATATAAATATTATCCAAGTCGTAGATGTTGACGGAAACGGAAACATGGTACGTATCGGAAAATATTATCGGAAATGAAAATATTGCCGGAATCGGAAATATTGCCGGAAACGGAAATATTGTCAGAATCGGAAATATTATCGGAATCGGAAAATAATTCCGGAAACGGAAATATTAAATATTTGTTCGAAACGGAAATTAATTCCGGAATCGGAAATATTAAAAGTTGTTCGTATCGGAAATGAATTCCGGAATCGGGAATTTAATCGGAAGCGTATCGTACGAATTAGCATCGGACGAGGCCCGCTAGACGAAGGCCCAGCACGAAGCCAGGCCATCGCCCAGCGAGCCGCACGCAGCAACGCACGCCTCAACCAGGCCCAGCGCAAGGCCAGGCCCAGCCAAGGGCGCGCGCGCGCACGCAGCACCGCACATGGGCTGTGCGCTTGTCGTGGGCCGCAAGGCCTGCGCAGGTGCACGGCTTGTACGATGCGTGTGCGGGAAATCCTAATTCTATTGGGATTCATGCGAAGATTAAAATCCTAATCTTATTAGATTTGCTTTGTTATTTAGAGTCCTAATAAAGTTCTAATTAACAAATCCACATCCTAGTAGGATTGCAATTCCTTTTCCATACCTTTATAAATAAGGGCCTAGGGTCATTATTTATATACAAGTATTCAAGTATTCAAAGTGATTTTTGAGAGCAAAAATTCAGTCATACAATTGCCTATATGGGCCGAAAATTCTAAGTACCTTAAGGGCGATCCTAGTTGGTCAAGCTTAAGGCGGATCCGGACGTGCTGTGGACTATCTACGGAGGGACGACACTTGGAGTCCTAAAGACTTGTTCTTGTTCGGTTCGGGCGCAGCTAGGGAAGGCACGCAACAAAGTGTATGCATCTAAACTATGCTAAATGATTATGTGTAAATAATATGCTTTCCTGGCTTTATGGTTTTTCCGCATGATTTATGAATTGTCATATGTATCATAACCTCACAGTGGTATCAGAGCCTCTTATTCTTTTCATAATCTAAATTGCATGAACATGGTTAAATATTACAAATTTGCAAGAATTAAAAGGGGTGATTAATTTTCGTCATTGTTAAGTAATTGCAAATTGCGTTTATTTAATTATACGTACGCAGTTTTTCGGCAGTTTCTTCGTTACTCATCCAAATCGAGTGATTTTTGTGTCAATTCCGCATGTAAAAGGCATTCTAAAATAGTTTTTTTCGGCCGAACCCAGAATTCTCAAATTCAAAGCCTAACTATGACTTTTCGGAGGTTTTAGTTTTTCGAATGCAAAATTTTGTAAATTTAAGATGTTAAATTAAATATTTGCGATTCTTGTTGATATATCTTGAATTTTTGATTGACCTACTGTATATGTTTAACAAGTTTGAATGCCTAACCTTGTTAATTATGCAATCTAATTTGTAATTATGATTAATTTGTTGAAAATTGGAATAATTTAGAATTAATTTGATTTTCATAATTAGTTATAATTTAATTAGATACCTATGATTAAAAACCACCAAAAAAATTGTAAATTTATGTTAAATTTTAAATTTTTATGACCTAGACTTGAATCCATGTTAATCGGAAATCAATTGAATAATAAATTTTCGATTTTTCGCCCTAAAATTATGAAATTAATATTATTTATTAATTTGTCATTAATTTTGAATATAAATTTTAAATTTTTATGCGATTCGCTCATATAACTTGCACGCACAAAGCAATGGACGCTACGTGTTACCCTTAAGGGGTGTTGTATAGTGTGGGCATGTGACGACGAGCAAGGGAGCCCGTCGCCCATGCGGTACGAATGCAATGAGCAAGGCCATGGTGCACGAGCACAAGGCAGCAGCCCTGCCTTGTGTCGTGGGCTACGAGCACTGGACGAATGGGCATGGGCGAAGGCAAGGCACGGCAGTCGCGTGTGGGAAGCAAGGGAGCTGCGCCACAGCGTGCACTGCCTCGCGCAAGCGTGCGGAGCCTCGCGCGCAGCGAGCGCAAGCTCGCGTGCCACGAGTGCTACGCCCCAGCATCGATCGCTCGCGCGCAGCGAGCGCTATTGTGCGTGCGACAAGCGCTGCGCCCAGCGATGGCGTGCAGCTTTCTTGTTGCGACGTGCGACGAGCGCTGCGCCCAGCGATGGCAAGCAGCTTGCTTGTTGCGACGTGCGACGAGCGCTGCGCCCAGCGATGGGTTGCGGCAGCATGCTCGTGCGTCGAGCGCTGGCGCGCGCAGCGAGCACCAGCTCGCGTGATGCCTTGCGATGGTGAGCAGCAGCGATGCGATGCAGCGCATGGGCTGCGCGCACATGGCCAGCGATGGTTTTGTGCGTGTGGCCCATGGGCGTGCGATGCGTGGGATTGTTGCGTTGCGATTAGATCGTTTTGAAATTTTAATTTGAAATTTTCAGTTTACGTAATTTTAATTAATTTTAAAATTGATAATTTAAATTATTTTCTTGGATTTTAATTTTGAATATTGTAATTATAATAAATTTTATTTATTCTAAGTATTTTATAATTACTAAAATTAAAATCATGAATTAATTTAAATACGACTGAAATTAAATTAAACTTTTGGATTCAATTATAAATTTATATGAGCTTTAAATTTTAATTAAATTTGTATGTTTCCGGTTAGACTAGAAATACATTTTTATGTTTAAAATTAGTAAAGCATATGAATTTATTGGTTTAAGTGGGACCCCCTTTTAGTCATAAACTCTTGATTAGGTCTACAAATCCTTAAGGTTAAAACAACTTGATTAGAATTAATAAGGACTGAATAATTTGTAGATTATTGGTGCCCTTGATTAATTGCTGCAAATGTTTATGTGATGCATAATGTGTTTTACTAACCAGCTATGTGGGCCATTCATGATAATGAATGTGTGAATGGTATATATTGTATATGTACTGTTTTGCAGGTTATGAAGTGACTAGTATGGCCCAAATAGGATAGAAAATATGGTATGCGTACCATTAATTTGAATGTAATTGGTCTAAAGTACCAAAGTTGTTTTTCAATTCAAATATGGTCTGCGTACCATCAAATAGTTGTAATTAATTTTAATTATAGCTTATTCTATTTGAAGAAAATGGTGCCTCCCACGGAGATTTTCAAGACGGACTTTGAAGTTAAAGCTTCAAGATGAAGTCGGGCCATACTAGATCACATTATCTTATGCATGTTTTAAGTTATTTATTGCTTTTAAATATGTCTGAAAATGCATGAGATCAAAAGCTTGATTATGTTGCATGATTAAGGATTTTAGTTCACTTAAAATCTAACCAACATAGTAAGAGCCTTAAGTTCCAAACTTAAAAATTGAGTTAAAAGGTGCCATGCCAAAATATACACTTGCTTGGATATCCTTTACATCAATCTAGTAATAGTTTTCGCTCACCGAGGTGTTACTTATTGGTCCTAAAGGGGCAAGCTACACAAATAATTGTGAGTACATGTTAGTTTTGGTGAAACTCAACGATATAAGTAAGGAGTCCTTTTATGTCGTGGCAAAATCGATAGGTTTACCTAATAAGTTCTTAGACGTACCTATCAACCAAGAATAGTTTCTAAACTATTAGCAAAAGGCTTTTGCTTACCTAAGATGTTTTAGGACTAAGTCGACAAACTGTGCTTAGTTCTTCAATGATTTTAGGATCTTGGAATCATTTTATTCACACCTGCCGGAACACATAATTCGAATAAAATGCTAATGACTTGTTTAAATTGCATGATTGCTTTCATTTTCAAGTTATTATTCATGATAAATGTTTAGACTTTTCATGCTTCAATGAATGTTTTAATTATTGTTTATAATTAAATATCTTGCACTGCGGTAAATCCTTTTAGAAAGGTAACAGTAAATTTCCTCGATTGGTAATGAATCCAAGAACGATTCACGGAAATGAGAGAAAGTGAGCAATTTAAAATGTACGTTTCTTATATCGACTTTTATGGTTGTTTTCGAGTATCAAAGTCGAATGGCAAACCGATTGGTGCTTGTGAATTCAAAATACAATGTAGTTTTGAGATCATAAAGCATTGAGTTTAAACGCTCAGCCTTACCAATGGTTAACAACCTAATATCTCTGTCCATTTATTTCTCGAATGAGTCTAGTCCCTAGACATTCGAATAGATTGATGCTTAGAGAACTTTACAAGCTTCTGGTAAGATCATCTAGTTGAAACAAAATATTCAACATAAATTAAAATGGTAAAGAACCTTGTTGGTGACATTGGACATGTCTAACAAAGTATAAAAGTCAACACTAAAGAATTCAATTCTTAAGACTATAAGAAAGGGTACAAGAAATAGGAAAACAAGGAACAAATGAAAGGAATTTACGATTCCGTTTCTACCTATAAGTTTATGTTTAAAGAGAAGTGACCTAGCAATCAAACTTCCTTGGTATCATATACCGCTTGGGGTTCTTACTTCGGTAATAACTCAAACAATGGAAGCTAGGATACACTAATGACCTACAAGTGGGAAATGAAGCATGGCAATGCTACATTAGTTGTAGGGTCATCTAGTTTGTTTTAAGTCCTTTCAAAGGCTGGAACTTAATGGCTATTTTGTTCCATAATCAGCATACCTAAATTTCTGTTTTCAAACACAGAAAGACTCACATTCAAGAAAAACAAAAACAATGTTTGTTTATTTGAATGAAATGGTCAATTACAGGTTGAGTCAATATGCTTGATTAAAACAAACAACTCTTTAAAGAACTTTACTAGGTTCAAATCAACCCCTTGATTTGAGATCCACTAATCTTTGGCATTGTTGCTTAGACCATATCAACAAGTTAACATTCAAAAGCTCTATTTTGATGGACTTTTGAAAGTTGATTGATTTCTAGATCATTTTAAGACAACTAGTCTTACTTGTTGAAAGTAACAAAAGATATGAACTATTGTTAGAACGCCTAGACAATAGAGTTCAAAGCTAAAGAAAGATTTTATGACTTTATTATTTCACATGGATTTGAGTGAATATAGGTTTATTTACTCAAATGTGATATAAGTTGAATCTGTTTGGCTAGTTCAAAGATTCAGAAGTATAAAATCCACTTGGCAAGGAATCATAAAGATCTAGGTCAGATCATGTTGATGATTACTTGAGTCTAGAATGATCAGCAATGATTGTGTGTTGCAAATTCACGATCTAGCTCCATAAGATATTGCATATCTAAGTTGGAATGATCGAAGTCAATTAGTACTTGATTCGATCAATGATGAATCATAAAGACTTTTCCTATAATTTCTAAAAACAAAATGCTCAACTACCACCAAACTAAACCAAATTCGTCAAAGCTATTGAAAAGTAATTTCAAAATATCTTTTCATAATATATCTAAAGAGTTCCTAAACTCAGTGGGAGCTTAGTGTTTGTCATTCGACAAACTAAGGCCCAAGTATAGATATATGTTTCATTGTGATTTATTCAAATGAGACACAAGGGTATTGTTTCTACCACGAATTTTTGAGAACATAATGTTTGTTTGCTCGAAATAATGTCCTTTTGGAGATTCGTTTCCAAAATGACAAGTGGGAGAAAATAGACCTCGAAAGTCTTCGAGGCAAACAACAAACATAAACGGACATTCCGGAGGCTTTTCGAAGTTCTTTAGAAAATCCGAACACGTATTCTTTAAGGACTTTAGAAGTGGCTTTAAAGAATAGACATCTCTTAGAAGACTTTACAAGTGCTTCAAGGAGAACAGAATATTCAAAGGACTTTTAAGTGGCTATTGACATTCTGTTGTTTGATGTTCTATACCCTTGTAGGCATAGAGTTCAAGTCACTGAAACTATGAGATTCTTCTATTAGATAGTGAAGAAACATGGAGTTCAGGTCACTGAAACTATGCAATTCTTCTATTAGATAGTGAAGAAACCAACAACTTGCAGTCAAACTATTATCATGTAGATTAATGAGTTTGTGACTTGTAAGAAAGCTATGACGAAACCCAGATTCCCTAAAATGGTTAGAGGCCATATATAGACTCAAATGTTTTAAATGGTTAGAGGCCATAAAACATACTCAATGTTTTGATGACAAAATTGAAATTTTGTTGATTTGCAAGAATAGTTTCACACCTATTGGTTGCAAAGTTTGTTTTAAGGATAAAAACCATCAAACATGAAATTGTGTTCACACACAAAGCTAGATTAGTTGCTAAAGGTTACAAGCAAATTCACGATGTGGATTGTGTTGAAACCTCATGCAAAATCGTAATGCTTAAGTCTATAATTCAAGCAATGATTGCATATTGGTACATATGGCAATTGGATGACAAAACATCTTCCTCAGTCAAATGTTGGAAGAAACTATGTACATGCTATGTCATAGGATTTGTGGATCCAAATAAATGCTTGAAAAGAAAAGCTAGTTTATAAAATCTAAGTACATATTTAAGCAAGCAATTGGGAATTAGAACTATATTTTAGTGAAGCTAATAAGTATTTTAGTTTCATAAAATGTACATGATTCTTATAGATATATAAGAAGTTTAGTGGGAGTACATAAAACTTAATTGGTCCTATGTGTATCACACACATATCTCTCTATTGTGAAATAACATTCAAATGCTAATGACTTAGATTTGAAATTATTCATCAATGATGGACCAAGGCGAAACTTAGTACACATTGGGTTTTAAGATCTATTTACAAAGATCTTATAATATTGTTTTGGATTAAGTAATGGCATTTACTAAATCAAACACGAAATACTCCATTGGAGATATTCGACCCATATGAATAAATCTAAGTAAAGAATGTTTGAACTATGTATAAGCATTTACTAAGTTAAACATCAAAGGATCTAAGTAAGATTCTTAACCTATATTATATGTCAAAGAATTTAGCTGGATTTAGTATCTACTGAAACTAGATGAGCTAAAGTTACATGAATAGAATTCAATTGGGAATTATTCTGCAAAAGAATTTATCATGTATGATATAATCCGAGGATCGCCAAAACGTATCGTATGGCTTTAGGCATGACGAACATATACCAATCTCTATTGATCTAAGTGAAGATCAACTAGATTGAGATCAAGAACACTTATGGTACTTGAAAAGGTACATAGGAATAGTTCTTGATTCAAGGAAATAAAGATATGCTAAATATTGATGCTACACGCATAAACACTGGCAAAGGATCAAGCAAGACCCTTTGGAGTTAACCATTGACAAGGACGAGCTAAAGAGCATCGTGTTTTGAAATGGCAACATGGATTGAAGACCATGAGTTGGTGCGTGGGAAATTAAAATAATAATTTCTATGTTCTAAGATATAGTTGGAGAGTCTTCCACATATCTGTGAACTGCTTGGATAAGTAGATCCAAACAAAGCATCACTAGCAACCTATACAGTTGAAGTAAAAGTAATTATTGCCTAAGAAGCAATAAAATAGAGTTGTTTATATGAGTTCTTCATTGAACTTGGGAAGATCACATGTCTGTTGACTTAATGGTTCTTCATTGCAAAATGCGTAGAACCACTAATGTAGCAAGAAACACTAGATCACAAAATAAACATACTCAAAAGTTCTTATCATCATATCTCGAAGAACATTCGATGAAAAGGATATTAAGATTGGCAAAGCATGATAACTAAACCTATGCAACAAGTGAGAAGCAACACTCACATTGTAGCACTGGAAATCAAGCATAGCTTTGAAATCCATGAAATGTTTTAAAGATGGGTTAGAGGCCCATGGTTGTAAAACGTTGGGGTTGAACATTTATCATATATGAAATGTATTTTTCATATTCCATTTAATCTTGGTTTAGTATTAAATGATGAGTCCCTTCAATTTGACAAAATATTCAAGATAGACTGTCAGGACCAGTCCTGTGACTAAGAAATGTCTATCAAGTGAACTTGAATGTCAAAAGTTGAAAATGGTCCCTAGTCGGAGTTTTCTTTAATATTGGACGAATAGAAAACGTTAGACGACTAGAATGCAAGATGACTAGTAGTTCTGTTTCTTGAACTATGTGGACATGGCAATGTCATAATCATTTGCATAGATACTTACTTTGGGAAGACTAGTATCGGACTAGACCTATGAAACTTTACTGTAAGAGATGAAAATCTGTCATAAGTAAATTTCATTAAAATTATTAGACACTAAATCCTCAATACCTGAGTGATTTGAGATTACTTGTTTGAGAACTGGTTGCTTTGACGTTGACCAACCGTCGCACCGTAAAAGGAGGTTATAAAGGCAACGCTCAGGTAATCACCTATCAAACGAAGTCTAATCTCAAGATCGCAAGATTGGGATTGTCCTCCCATAAATCGGGATGAGATGCTTAAAAGTTGTACAAGGCCACTCGGAGAGCTAGAAACTGTGAAATGCATGGCCGTGCTCGGATGAATCATAGGCTATGATTATCTGTTTATTTGATCAGTTGAACTCTGAAACCGAGAAACACCTCTGGACATAATAAGGATGACAACTCTTACCTTATGTTCAAGAGCAAGCATCGAGCGACAAAGGAATTAGGAAATGCACACTTGTCCCTAAGGACAAGTGGGAGACTGAAGGAAATAATGCCCTTGGTCCAAGTATGCATTCTATGTTAAGTCTAATAAATGCGGTTCAGTATTAATTAACAAGTTAATAATTCAGTGAGATCAAGTGAGCTGAATGCCTGACTAGAGGCCGCTTCAGTTCAAGTGGAATTAATTATATTAATCCACAGCTTACTCTTGACTGAACCCGTAGGGTCACACAAATAGTATGTAAACGGATCAAGTATTTAATGGCATTAAATACTCCATCTATGGATATTCGGAATCGACGGATCTTGGTTTCAGTGGGAGCTGAGATCGTCACAGGCAAGAAATGAATACTCCGGAAACGATGATATTGCCGGAAACGGAAATATGGATCGTATCGGAAATATAAATATTATCCAAGTCGTAGATGTTGCCGGAAACGGAAACATGGTACGTATCGGAAAATATTATCGGAAATGGAAATATTGCCGGAATCGGAAATATTGCCGGAAACGGAAATATTGTCAGAATCGGAAATATTATCGGAATCGGAAAATAATTCCGGAAACGGAAATATTAAATATTTGTTCGAAACGGAAATTAATTCCGGAATCGGAAATATTAAATGTTGTTCGTATCGGAAATGAATTCCGGAATCGGGAATTTAATCGGAAGCGTATCGTACGAATTAGCATCGGACGAGGCCCGCTAGACGAAGTCCCAGCACGAAGCCAAGCTATCGCCCAACAAGCCAAGCGCGCCGCACGCAGCAACTTGCGCTGGGCCTGGCCTTGCGGTGGGCCTGGCGTTGCTGTTTGTGCGGCGCGCTTGGCTTGTTGGGCGATGGCCTGGCTTCGTGCTGGGCCTCGTCCGGCAGGCCTCGTCCGATGCTTATTCGTACGATGCGCTTCCGATTAAATTTTCCGATTCCGGAATTCATTTCCGATACGAACAATATTTAATATTTCCGATTCCGGAATTAATTTCCGTTTCGAACAAATATTTAATATTTCCGTTTCCGGAATTATTTTCCGATTCCGGTAATATTTCCGATTCTGACAATATTTCCGTTTCCGGCAATATTTCCGATTCTGGCAATATTTCCATTTCCGATAATATTTTCCGACACGTACCATGTTTCCGTTTCCGGCAATCATCTACGACTTGGATAATATTTATATTTCCGATACGATCCATATTTCCGTTTCCGGCAATATCATCGTTTCCGGAGTATTCATTCCTTGCCTGTGACGATCTTAGCTCCCACTGAAACCAAGATCCGTCGGTTCCGAATATTCATAGATGGAGTATTTAATGCTATTAAATACTTGATCCGTTTACGTACTATTTGTGTGACCCTACGGGTTCAGTCAAGAGTAAGCTGTGGATTAATATCATTAATTCCACTTGAACTGAAGCGGCCTCTAGCTAGGCATTCAGCTCACTTGATCTCACTGAATTATTAACTTGTTAATTAATACTGAACCGCATTTATTAGACTTAACATAGAATGCATACTTGGACCAAGGGCATTATTTCCTTCAGTCTCCCACTTGTCCTTAGGGACAAGTGTGCATTTCCTAATTCCTTTGTCGCTCGATGCTTGCTCTTGAACATAAGGTAAGAGTTGTCATCCTTATTATGTCCAGAGGTGTTCCTCGGTTTCAGAGTTCAACTGATCAAATAGACAGATAATCATAGCCTATGATTCATCCGAGCACGGCCATGCATTTCACAGTTTCTAGCTCTCCGAGTGGCCTTGTACAACTTTTAAGCATCTCATCCCGATTTATGGGAGGACAATCCCAATCTTGCGATCTTGAGATTAGACTTCGTTTGATAGGTGATTACCTGAGCGTTGCCTTTATAGCCTCCTTTTACGGTGCGACGGTTGGTCAACGTCAAAGCAACCAGTTCTCAAACAAGTAATCTCAAATCACTCAGGTATTGAGGATTTAGTGTCTAATAATTTAATGAAATTTACTTATGACAGACTTTCATCTCTTACAGTAAAGTTTCATAGGTCTCGTCCGATACTAGTCTTCCCAAAGTAAGTATCTATGCAAATGATTATGACATTGCCATGTCCACATAGTTCAAGAAACAGAACTACTAGTCATCTTGCATTCTAATCGTCTAACGTTTTCTATGCGTCCAATTTTATAGAAAACTCCGACTAGGGACCATTTTCAACTTTTGACATTCAAGTTCACTTGATAGACATTTCTTAGTCACAGGACTGGTCCTGACAGTCTATCTTGAATATATTGTCAAATTGAAGGGACTCATCATTTAATACTAAACCAAGATTAAATGGAATATGAAAATACATTTCATATATGATAAATGTTCAACCCCAATGTTTTACAACCATGGGCCTCAAACCCATCTTCTAAAACAGTTCATGGAATTTCAAAGCTATGCTTGATTTCCAGTGCTACAATGTAAGTGTTGCTTCTCACTTGTTGCATAGGTTTAGTTATCATGCTTTGCCAATCTTAATATCCTTTTCATCGAATGTTCTTCGAGATAGATGATAAGATCTTTTGAGTATGTTTATTTTGTGATCTAGTCTTTCTCGCTACAATGGTGGTTCTACGCATTTCTCAATGAAGAACCATCAAGTTAGCAGACCTTTTTCTTGCTTCAAGAGTGGTTCTACGCATTTTTCAATGAAGAACCAGCAAGCCAACAGATAGGTGATCTTCCCAAGTTCAGTGAAGAACTCTTTAAACAACCCTGTTTTATTGCTTCTTAGGCAATAATTACTTTTACTTCAACTGTATAGGTTGCTAGTGATGCTTTGTTTGGTTTTACCTATCCAAGCAGTTCATAGATATGTGGAAGACTCTCCAACTATATCTTAGAACATAGAAATTATTATTTTAATTTCCCACGCAACAACTCATGGTCTCCAATCCATGTTGCCATTTCAAAACACGATGCTCTATAGCTCGTCCTTATCAATGGTTAACTCCAAAGGGTCTTGCTTGATCCTTTGCCAGTGTTTATGCGTGTAGCATCAATATTTAGCATATCTTTATTTCCTTGAATTCAAGAACTATTCCTATGTACCTTTTCAAGTACCATAAGTATTCTTGATCTCAAACTAGTTGATCTTTACTTAGATCAATAGAGATTGGTATATGTTCGTCATGGCTAAAGTCATACAATACGTTTTTGGCGATCCTCATATTATATCATACATGATAAGTTCTTTTGCAGAATAATTCCCAATTGAATTCTATTCATGTAACTTTAGCTCATCTAGTTTCAGTAGATACTAAATCCAGCTAAATTCTTTGACATATAATATAGGTTTAAGAATCTTACTTAGATTCTTTGATGTTTAACTTAGTAAATGCTTATACATAGTTCAAACATCCTTTACTTAGATTTATTCATATGGGTCGAATATCTCCAATGGAGTCTTTCGTGTTTGATTTAGTAAATGCCATTACTTAATCCAAAACAATATCATAAGATCTTTGTAAATAGATCTTAATATCCAGTATGTACTAAGTTTCGCCATGGTCCATCATTGATGAATAATTTCAAATCTAAGTCATTAGTATTTGAATGTTGTTTCACAATAGAGAGATATGTGTGTGATACACATAGGACCAAATAAGTTTTTATGTACTCCCACTAAACTTCTTATATATATATAAGAATCATGTATATTTTATGAAACTAAAATACTTATTAGCTTCACTAAAATACATTTCTAATTCCCAATTGCTTGCTTTAAATCTGTACTTAGATTTTATAAACTAGCTTTCTCTTTCAAGCATTTATTTGGATCCACAAATCCTATGACATACCATGTACATAGTTTCTTCCAACATTTGATTGAGGAATACGTTTTGTCATCCAATTGCTATATGTACCAATATGCAATCATTGCTTGAATTATAGACTTGAGCATTACGATTATGCATGAGGTTTCAACACAATTCACACCATGAATTTGCTTGTAACCTTTAGCAACTAATCTAGCTTTGTGTGTGAACACAATTCCATGTTTGATGGTTTTTATCCTTAAAACAAACTTGCAACCAATAGGTGTGAACCTATTCTTGCAAATCAACAAAATTTTAATTTTGTCATCAAAACATTGAGTATGTTTTATGGCCTTTAACCAATTAAACATATAGTCTATATATGGCCTCTAACCATTTTAGGGAATCTGGGTTTCGTCATAGCTTTCTTACAAGTCACTTCTTTTAGTTTGACTGCAAGTTGTAGGTTTCTTTACTATCTAATAGAAGAATTGCATAGTTTCAGTGACCTGAACTCCATGTTTCTTCACTATCTAATAGAAGAATCTCATAGTTCCAGTGACTTGAACTCTATGCCTACTTGGGTATAGAACATCAAACATTAGAATATCAATAGCCACTTAAAGTCCTTTGAATATTCTGTTCTCCTTGAAGCACTTGTAAAGTCTTCTAAGAGATGTCTATTTTTTTAAAGCCACTTCTAAAGTCCTTAAAGAATAAGTTCGGATTTTCTGAAGCACTTCGAAAAGCCTCCGGAATTTCCGTTTATGTTTGTTGTTCGCCTCGAAGACTTTCGAGGTCTATTTTCTCCCACTTGTCATTTTGGAAACGAATCTCCAAAAGGACATTATTCCGAGCAAACAAACATTATGTTCTCAAAAATTCGTGGTAGAAACAATACCCTTGTGTCTCATTAGAATAAATCACAATGAAACATATATCTAGACTTGGGCCTTAGTTTGTCGAATGACAAACACTAAGCTCCCACTGAGTTTTGCAACTCTCTAGATATTTTATGAAAAGTTATTCTGAAATTACTTTTCAAAAGCTTTGACGAATTTGGTTTAGTTTGGTGGTAGTTGAGCATTTTGTTTTAGAAATTATAGGAAAAGTCTTTATGATTCATCATTGATCGAATCAAGTACTAATCGACTTCGATCATTCCAACTTAGATATGCCATATCTTATGGACCTAGATTGTGAAATTACAACACACAATCATTGATGATCATATTTGGTCTCAAGTAATCATCAACATGATCTAACCTAGATCTTTATGATTTCTTGCCAAGTGGATTTTATACTTCTGAATCTTTGAACTAGCCAAACAGATTCAACTTATATCACATTTGAGTAAATAAACCTATATTCACTCAAATCCATGTGAAATAATAAAGTCATAAAATCTTTCTTTAGCTTTGAACTCTATTGTCTAGGCGTTCTAACAATAGTTCATATCTTTTGTTACTTTCAACAAGTAAGACTAGTCGTCTTAAATTGATCTAGAAATCAATGAACTTTCAAAAGTCCATCAAAATAGAGCTTTTGAAGTTTAACTTATTGATATGGTCTAAGCAACAATGCCAAAGATTAGTGGAACTCAAATCAAGGGTTTGATTTGAACCTTAGTAAAGTTCTTTAAAGAGTTGTTTGTTTTAATCAAGCATATTGACTCAACCTGTAATTGACCATTTCATTCAAATAAACAAACAAACATTGTTTTTGTTCTTCTGAATGTGAGTCTTTCTGTGTTTGAAACAGAAATTTAGGTATGCTGATTATGGAACAAAGTAGCCATTAAGTTCCAGCCTTTGAAAGGACTTAAAACAAACTAGATGACCCTACAATTAATGTAGCAATGCCATGCTTCATTTCCCACTTGTAGGTCATTAGTGTATCCTAGCTTCCATTGTTTGAGTTATTACCGAAGTAAGAACCTCAAGCGGTATATGATACCAAGGAAGTTTGATTGCTAGGTCACTTCTCTTTAAACATAAACTTATAGGTAGAAACGGAATCGTAAATTCCTTTCATTTGTTCCTCGTTTTCCTATTTCTTGTACCCTTTCTTATAGTCTTAAGAATTGAATTCTTTAGTGTTGACTTTTATACTTTGTTAGACATGTCCAATGTCACCAACAAGGTTCTTTACCATTTTAATTTATGTTGAATATTTTGTTTCAACTAGATGATCTTACCAGAAGCTTCTAAAGTTCTCTAAGCATCGATCTATTCGAATGTCTAGGGACTAGACTCATTCGAGAATTAAATGGACAACGATATTAGGTTGTTAACCATTGGTAAGGCTGAGCGTTTAAACTCAATGCTTTACGATCTCAAAACTACATTGTATTTTGAATTCACAAGCACCAATTGGTTTGCCATTCGATTTTGATATTCGAAAACAACCATAAAAGTCGCTATAAGAAACGTACACTTTAAATTGCTCACTTTCTCTCATTTCCGTGAATCGTTCTTGGATTCACTACCAATCGAGGAAATTTACTGTTACCTTTCTAAAAGGATTTATTGCAGTGCAAGATATTTAATTATAAACAATAATTAAAACATTCATTGAAGCATGCAAAGTCTAAACATTTATCATGAGTAATAACTTGAAAATGAAAGCAATCATGCAATCTAAGCAAGTCATTAGCATTTTATTCGAATTATGTGTTCCGGCAGGTGTGAATAAAATGATTCCAAGATCCTAAAATCATTGAAGAACTAAGCACAGTTTGTCGACTTAATCCTAGAATATCTTAGGTAAGCAAAAGCCTTTTGCTAATAGTCTAGAAACTATTCTTGGTTGATAGGTACGTCTAAGAATTTATTAGGTAAACCTATCGAATTTGCCACAACATAAAAGGACTCCTTACTTATATCGTTGAGTTTCACCAAAACTAACATGTACTCACAATTATTTGTGTACCTTGCCCCTTTAGGACCAATAAGTAACACCTCGCTGAGCGAAAACTATTACTAGATTGATGTAAAGGATATCCAAGCAAGTGTATATTTTGGCATGGCACCTTTTAACTCAATTTTTAAGTTTGGAACTTAAGGCTCTTACTATGTTGGTTAGATTTTAAGTGAACTAAAATCCTTAATCATGCAACATAATCAAGCTTTTGATCTCATGCATTTTAAGACATATTTAAAAGCAATAAATAACTTAAAACATGCATAAGATATTTGTGATCTAGTATGGCCCGACTTCATCTTGAAGCTTTGACTTCAAAGTCCGTCTTGAAAATCTCCGTGGGAGGCACCATTTTCTTCAAATAGGATAAGCTATAACTAATTACAACTATTTGATGGTTCGCAGACCATATTTGAATTGAAAAATAACTTTGGTACTTTAGACCAATTACATTCAAATTAATGGTACGCAGACCATATTTTCTATCCTATTTGGGCCATACTAGTCACTTCATAACCTGCAAAACAGTACATATACAATATATACCATTCACCCATTCATTATCATGAATGGCCCACATAGCTGGTTAGTAAAACACATTATGCATCACGTAAACATTTGCAGCAATTAATCAAGGGCACCAATAATCTACCAATTATTCAGTCCTTATTAATTCTAATCAAGTTGTTTTAACCTTAAGGATTTGTAGACCTAATCAAGAGTTTATGACTAAAAAGCGCTCCCACTTAAACCAATAAATTCATATGCTTTACCAATTTTAAACATAAAAATGTATTTCTAGTCTAACCGGAAACATACAAATTTAATTAAAATTTAAAGCTCATATAAATTTATAATTGAATCCAAAAATTTTAATTTAATTTCAGTCGCATTTAAATTAATTCATGATTTTAATTTTAGTAAAATAATTAGAATAAATAACATTTATTATAATTATAATATTCAAAATTAAAATCCAAGAAAATAATTTAAATTATTAATTTTAAAATTAATTAAAATTACGTGAACTGAAATTTTCAAATTAAACATTCAAAACGATCTAATCGTAACGCAAACACCCTACGCGTTGCACGCCCATGGGCCGCACGCACACAGCCATTGCTGGCCATGCGCACGCAGCCCATGCGCTCGTCGCATAGCTGCTGCATCCCTATCGCAAGCCTCCGCACGCATTGGTGCTTGCTGCGCGCGCCAGCGCTCATCGCACGCGAGCTATCGCTCGCAGTGCGCGCGCGACATCGCTCGCTGGGCGGGCGAAATCGCTCGCTGGGCGGGCGACATCGCTCGCTGTGCGCGCGAGCAATGCTAGGCGCAGCGCTCGTGGCACGCGAGCTTGCGCTCGCTGCGCGCGAGGCTGCGCGCTCTTGTGCGAGGCAGCGCGCGTTGTGGCGCAGCTCGCTTGCTGCCCACACGCGACTGCCTTGGCTCGCCCTACGCCCATGCCCATTCGTCCATTGGTCGTGGCACACGACACAAGGCAGGGCTGCTGCCTTGTGCTCGTGCACTACGCCCTTGCTCATTGCATTCGTGTCGCATGGGCGACGAGCTCCCTTGCTCGTCGTCGCATGCCCGCATTATACAACACCCCTTAAGGGTAACACGAAGCGTCCATTGCTTCGTGCGTGCAAGTTATATGAACGAATCGCATAAAAATTTAAAATTTATATTTAAAATTAATGACAAATTAATAAATAATATTAATTTCATAATTTTAGGGCGAAAAATCGAAAATTTATTATCCAATTGATTTCCGATTGTTATGGATTCAAGTCTAGGTCATAAAAATTTAAAATTTATCGTAAATTTACAATTTTTATGGTGGTTTTTAATCATAGGTTTCTAATTAAATTACAATTAATTATGAAAATCAAATTAATTCTAAATTATTCTAATTTTCAACAAATTAATCATAATTACAAATTAGATTGCATAATTAACAAGACTAGGCATTCAAACTTGTTAAACATATGCAGTAGGTCAATCAAAAATTCAAGATTTATCAACAAGAATCGCAAATATTTAATTTAACATCTTAAATTTACGAAATTTTGCATTCGAAAAACTAAAACCTTCGAAAAGTCATAGTTAGGCTTCGAATTTGAGAATTCTGGGTTCGGCAGAAAAATATTATTTTTGTCAAAATTTTAGAATGCCTTTTACATGCGGAATTGACACAAAAATCACTCAATTCGGATGAGTAACGAAGAAACTGCCGAAAAACTGCGTACGTATAATTAAATAAACGCAATTTGCAATTAATTAACAATTACGAAAATTAATCACCCCTTTTAATTCTTGCAAATTTGTAATATTTAACCATGTTCATGCAATTTAGATTATGAAAATAATAAGGGGCTCGTGATACCACTGTTAGGTTATGATACATATGACAATTCATAAATCATGCGGAAAAACCATAAACCCAGGAAAACATATTATTTACACATAATCATTTAGCATAGATTAGATGCATACTCTTTGTTGCGTGCCTTCCCTAGCTGCGCCCGAACCGAACAAGAACAAGTCTTTAGGACTCCAAGTGTCGTCCCTCCGTAGATAGTCCACAGCACGTCCGGATCCGCCTTAAGATTGACCAACTAGAATCGCCCTTAAGGTACTATTATTTTCGGCACTTTATAGGCAAATGTGTGACTGAATTTTTCTCTCAAAAACTCACTTTGAATACTTTGAAACTTGTGTTATAAATTGTGAGCCCTAGCCTCATATTTATAGCGGTATGGAAAGGGAATCGAAATCCTATTCAGATACAAATTAATCAAACCTAGAATCCTACAAGAACTCTAATTTAATTAATTTATCAAATAGAATTAGGAATTTAATCATTAACCGAACTCTGCATGTTTTAGGAAACGTGCACGAACACAAACACTTGCACACATACGCACGGCAGCCACGATGGGCCTCATGCGTGCGCGCGAGCAGCAGCCCACTCAGCGCCCGCGCGCGCTGCGCGCTGCGCGCAGCCTGCTGGGCCTGGCCTTGCGCTGGGCCTGGCGTTGCTGTTTGTGCGGCGCGCTTGGCTTGTTGGGCGATGGCCTGGCTTCGTGCTGGGCCTCGTCCGGCAGGCCTCGTCCGATGCTTATTCGTACGATGCGCTTCCGATTAAATTTTCCGATTCCGGAATTCATTTCCGATACGAACAATATTTAATATTTCCGATTCCGGAATTAATTTCCGTTTCGAACAAATATTTAATATTTCCGTTTCCGGAATTATTTTCCGATTCCGGTAATATTTCCGATTCTGACAATATTTCCGTTTCCGGCAATATTTCCGATTCTGGCAATATTTCCATTTCCGATAATATTTTCCGACACGTACCATGTTTCCGTTTCCGGCAATCATCTACGACTTGGATAATATTTATATTTCCGATACGATACATATTTCCGTTTCCGGCAATATCATCGTTTCCGGAGTATTCATTCCTTGCCTGTGACGATCTTAGCTCCCACTGAAACCAAGATCCGTCGGTTCCGAATATTCATAGATGGAGTATTTAATGCTATTAAATACTTGATCCGTTTACGTACTATTTGTGTGACCCTACGGGTTCAGTCAAGAGTAAGCTGTGGATTAATATCATTAATTCCACTTGAACTGAAGCGGCCTCTAGCTAGGCATTCAGCTCACTTGATCTCACTGAATTATTAACTTGTTAATTAATACTGAACCGCATTTATTAGACTTAACATAGAATGCATACTTGGACCAAGGGCATTATTTCCTTCAACAAGCACCAATCGGTTTGCCATTCGACTTTGATACTCGAAAACAACCATAAAAGTCGCTAAAAGAAACGTACATTTTAAATCGCTCATTTTCTCTCATTTCCATGAATCGTTCTTGAATTCACTACCAATCGAGGAAATTTACTGTTACCTTTCTAGAAGGATTTTATTGCAGTGCAAGATATTTAATTATAAAAAATAATTAAAACATACATTGAAGCATGCAAAGTCTAAACATTTATCATGAATAATAACTTGAAAATGAAAGCAATCATGCAATTTAAACAAGTCATTAGCATTTTATTCGAATTATGTGTTCCGGCAGGTGTGAATAAAATGATTCCAAGACCCTAAAACCATTGAAGAATTGAGCACAGTTTGTCGACTCAATTCTAAAACATTTTAGGTAAGCAAAAGCCTTTTGCTAATAGTCTAGAAACTATTCTTGGTTGATAGGTACGTCTAAGAACTTATTAGGTAAACCTATCGATTTTTCCACGACATAAAAGGACTCCTTACTTATATCGTTGAGTTTCACCAAAACTAACATGTACTCCCAATTATTTGTGTACCTTGCCCCTTTAGGACCAATAAGTAACACCTCGCTGAGCGAAAACTATTACTAGATTGATGTAAAGGATATCCAAGCAAGTGTATATTTTGGCATGGCACCTTATAACTCAATTTTTAAGTTTGGAACTTAAGGCTCTTACTATGTTGGTTAGATTTTAAGTGAACTAAAATCCATAATCATGCAACATAATCAAGCCACAATCTCATGCATAATTATGACATATTTAAAGCAATAAATAACTTAAAGCACGCATAAGATAAATGTGATCTAGTATGGCCCGACTTCATCTTGAAGCTTTAACTTCAAAGTCCGTCTTGAAAATCTCCGTGGGAGGCACCATTTTCTTCAAATAGGATAAGCTATAATTAAAACTAATTACAACTATTTGATGGTACGCAGACCATATTTGAATTGAAAAACAACTTTGGTACTTTAGACCAATTACATTCCAATTAATGGTACGCAGACCATATTTTCTATCCTATTTGGGCCATACTAGTCACTTCATAACCTGCAAAACAGTACATATACAATATATACCATTCACCCATTCATTATCATGAATGGCCCACATAGCTGGTTAGTAAAACACATTATGCATCACATAAACATTTGCAGCAATTAATCAAGGGCACCAATAATCTACAAATTATTCAGTCCTTATTAATTCTAATCAAGTTGTTTTAACCTTAATGATTTGTAGACCTAATCAAGAGTTTATGACTAAAAGGGGCTCCCACTTAAACCAATAAATTCATATGCTTTACTAATTTTAAACATAAAAATGTATTTCTAGTCTAACCGGAAACATACAAATTTAATTAAAATTTAAAGCTCATATAAATTTATAATTGAATCCAAAAGTTTAATTTAATTTCAGTCGTATTTAAATTAATTCATGATTTTAATTTTAGTAAAATAATTAGAATAAATAAAATTTATTATAGTTACAATATTCAAAATTAAAATCCAAGAAAATAATTTAAATTATCAATTTTAAAATTAATAAAAATTACGTAAACTGAAAATTTCAAATTAAAATTTCAAGACGATCTAATCGCAACGCAACAATCCCACGCAACGCACGCCCATGGGCCACACGCACACAGCCATCGCTGGCCATGTGCGCGCAGCCCATGCGCTGCCTCGCATTGCTGCTGCTCACCATCGCAAGGCATCACGCGAGCTGGTGCTCGCTGCGCGCGCCAGTGCTCGACGCACGAGCATGCTGCCGCAGCCCATCGCTGGGCGCAGCACTCGTTGCACGTCGCAACACGCACTCGCACGCCATCGCTGGGCGCAGCGCTCGTCGCATGCACAACAAGCACTCGCACGCCATCGCTGGGCGCAGCGCTCGTCGCACGCACAATAGCACTCGCTGCGCGCGAGCGATCGATGCTTGGCGCAGCACTCGTGGAACGCGAGCTTACGCTCGCTGCGCGCGAGGCTCCTCACGCTTGCGCGAGGCAGTGCGCGCTGTGGCGCAGCTCGCTTGCTGCCCAGACGCGACTGCTCGTGCCTTGCTCTCGCCCTCGCCCATTCGCCCATTGCACACAGCCCACGACACAAGGCAGGGCTGCTGCCTTGTGCTTCGTGCACCATGGCCTTGCTCATTGCATTCGTACCGCATGGGCGACGAGCTCCCTTGCTCGTCGTCACATGCCCGCACTATACAACACCCCTTAAGGGTAACACGTAGCGTCCATTGCTTTGTGCGTGCAAGTTATATGAGCGAATCGCATAAAAATTTAAAATTTATATTCAAAATTAATGACAAATTAATAAATAATATTAATTTCATAATTTTAGGGCGAAAAATCGAAAATTTATTATTCAATTGATTTCCGATTTAAAATTTAACATAAATTTACAATTTTTATGGTGGTTTTTAATCATAGGTATCTAATTAAATTATAATTAATTATGAAAATCAAATTAATTCTAAATTATTCTAATTTTCAACAAATTAATCATAATTACAAATTAGATTGCATAATTAACAAGGCTAGGCATTCAAACTTGTTAAACATATACAGTAGGTCAATCAAAAATTCAAGATTTATCAACAAGAATCGCAAATATTTAATTTAACATCTTAAATTTACGAAATTTTGCATTCGAAAAACTAAAACCTCCGAAAAGTCATAGTTAGGCTTCGAATTTGAGAATTCTGGGTTCGGCCGAAAAAAATTCTTTTTGTCAAAATTTTAGAATGCCTTTTACATGCGGAATTGACACAAAAATCACTCGATTTGGATGAGTAACGAAGAAACTGCCGAAAAACTGCGTACGTATAATTAAATAAACGCAATTTGCAATTAATTAACAATTACGAAAATTAATCACCCCTTTTAATTCTTGCAAATTTGTAATATTTAACCATGTTCATGCAATTTAGATTATGAAAATAATAAGAGGCTCGTGATACCACTGTTAGGTTATGATACATATGACAATTCATAAATCATGCGGAAAAACCATAAAGCCAGGGAAACATATTATTTACACATAATCATTTAGCATAGTTTAGATGCATACTCTTTGTTGCGTGCCTTCCCTAGCTGCGGCCGAACCGAACAAGAACAAGTCTTTAGGACTCCAAGTGTCGTCCCTCCGTAGATAGTCCACAGCACGTCCGGATCCGCCTTAAGATTGACCAACTAGAATCGCCCTTAAGGTACTACTTATTTTCGGCTAAATGGGCAAGAGTTATGGCTGATTTTTCTGCTTAAAAATCCTAGCTTTGAATACTTGAAAACTTGTATATAAATATATTACCCTAGGCATATATTTATAGAACCTTGGAAAGGATTTCGAATCCTGTTAGAATACTAATTAATTAATTAGAATCCTATTAGAACTCTAAATAATTAATTTAATCTTTTAGGATTAGGATTTAATCTATGCACGAATTCCAATAGCTTTAGGATTCGTATAGCACGTACACACGCACCGTACGAGCATCGCACGCCCATGCGCAAGCCTTGCGGCCCACGCTGTGCGCACGGCGCACAGGCCCACTGCCCGCAGCCCATTTGTGCGCGCGCGCCAGCCTTGGCTGGGACTGGCCTTGCGCTGGGCCTGGTCGAGGCATTGGCGTGTTGTTGGATGCGTGTGGCTTGCTGGGCGATGGCCTGGCTTCGTGTTGGGCCCTCGTCCGGCAGGCCTCGTCCGATGCTTATTCGTACGATACGCTTCCGATTAAATTCCCGGTTCCGAAATTTCCGATACGAACAATATTTAACATTTCCGATTCCGGAATCAATTTCCGTTTCGAACAAATATTTAATATTTCCGTTTCCGGAATTATTTTCCGATTCCGATAATAATTCCGATTCTGACAATATTTCCGTTTCCGGCAATATTTCCGATTCCGGCAATATTTCCATTTCCGATAATATTTTCCGATACGTACCATGTTTCCGTTTCCGGCAACATCTACGACTTGGATAATATTTATATTTCCGACACGATCCATATTTCCGTTTCCGGCAATATCATCGTTTCCGGAGTATTCATTTCTTGCCTGTGACGATCTCAGCTCCCACTGAAACCAAGATCCGTCGATTCCGAATATCCATAGATAGAGTATTTAATGCCATTAAATACTTTATCCGTTTACGTACTATTTGTGTGACCCTACGGGTTCAGTCAAGAGTAAGTTGTGGATTAATATCATTAATTCCACTTGAACTGAAGCGGCCTCTAGCTAGGCATTCAGCTCACTTGATCTCACTGAATTATTAACTTGTTAATTAATACTGAACCGCATTTATTAGACTTAACATAGAATGCATACTTGGACCAAGGGCATTATTTCCTTCACGTCGTGCTTCCGTTTTTCCAGATTTGAACAATATTCTCGTTTCCAATAATATTTCCGATTCCGACAATATTTCCGATTCCGATAATATTTTCGTTTCCAGCAATATATCCGGTTCCGTTCAATATTTCTATTTCCATTTATATTTTACGAAACGAACCATATTTCCGTTTTCGGAAATACCTTCGACTTCGATAATATTTATATTTCCATCATGAACCATCTTTCCATTTCCGACAATATCTTCATTTCTGGCAAATATTCTTTCTTTTCCTTTTAATAATATCAGCTCCCATTGGAACCAAGATCCATCATTTTCCAAATGTCCATAAATAGAGTATTTGTTGAATATTATATTCACCTAAATACATGATCCGTTCACACACTATTTGTGTGACCCTGCGGGTTCAGTCTAGAGTAAGTTATGGATTAAAATTATTAATTCCACTTGAACTGAAGCGGCCTCTAGCTAGGCATTCAGATCACTTGATCTTACTGAACTATTAACTAGTTAATTAATATTGAACCGCATTTATTAGACTTAGCATTAAACGCATTAAATGCAAACTTGGACCAAGGACATTATTTCATTCAGTCTCCCACTTGTCCTTAGGGAAAAATGTGAATTTCCGAATTCCTTTCTCGCTTAGACCAAGGGAATTTTTTTTATATAGTCTCCCACTTGTCCTTAGGGAAAAGTAGTCATCTTTGTTATCTCCAAAGGTATTTCTCGGTGTATATTCCAGTTCCTCGGTGCTTGCTTCAATCGAGAAATGGATTTTTAAAGCTAGCATACCTTTTTAACATTGTTTGGATCCTCAAAACCCTAAAGTTGTGTCATAAACACAATTTCTGTTAACATGCCGTTTAAGAAAGACGTTTTGACATCCATTTGCCATATTTCGTAATCGTAATATGCAATCATTGCTAACATTATCCGAATAGACTTCAGCATTGCAACTGGTGAAAAGGTTTCATCGTAATCCACACCGTGGACTTGCCTGTATCCTTTTGCAACCAATCTAGATTTGAAAACTTATAGTTTCCCGTCCTTGTCCTTTTTCAACTTAAACACCCATTTTCTTCCTATGGCTTGGTAGCCATCTGGCAAATAGACCAAATCCCAAACTTGGTTTTCAGATATGTAGTCTAATTCATATTGCTTGGCTTTTAGCCATTGCTTGGAGCTAGGGCTCGTCATAGCTTGTTTGTAAGTCGCAGGCTCATTGCTTTGCGGTAATAGAATTTCATGGCTCTCATTCATAAAAATACCTACATATCTTTCTTGTTGAGACAAATACCTTTGCGATCTACGAGGGGTAACATTTCTAGTTGGTTCTTGATTCTCACCAGATACTTCTAACGATCTATGAGCTTCAACCTGAATGTAATACTGATCATTCTCTAGAGTTTGTTGTTCGACTCGAAATTCTCCGAGGTCTACTTTTCTCCCACTTGTCATTTTGGAAATGTGCTGTCTTTCCAGAAAGATATCATTTCGAGCAACAAACACCTTGTTCTCAGATGTATTGTAGAAGTAATACCCCTTTGTTTCCTTTGGGTATCCCACAAGGATACATTTTCAGATTTCTGTTGAAGTTTATCTGAAATCAATCGTTTGACGTATACTTCACAACCCCAAATCCCAAGAAAGGACATATTTGGAGACTTTCCAAACCATAACTCATATGGAGTCTTTTCGACAGCTTTAGACGAAGCTCTATTTAGTGTGAGTGCAGCTGTGCTTAGTGCATGTCCCCAAAATTCTATTGGAAGTTCGTCTTGACCCATCATTGATCTAACCATGTCTAGCAAGGTCCTATTCCTCCTTTCCGACACACCATTCCATTGTGGTGTTTCAGGAGGAGTCATTTCTGACAAGATTCCACAATCTTTCAGATGGTCATCAAATTCATAGCTCAGATACTCACCGCCTCTATCAGGCCGCAGTTCTTTAATGTTCTTTCCTAGTTTATTCTCTATTTCACTCTGAAATTCCTTCAATTCGTCAAAGGATTCAGACTTATACTTCATTAGGTAGACATAACCATATCTACCAAAGTCATTAGTAAAATTGACAAAGTAGCTGAAACTACCTCTAGCATTTGAACTCATTAGTCCACATACATCTTTATGGATTAATCCAAATAGATCACTTTCCCTTTCTCCAACTTTAGAGAAAGGTTTCTTTTTCATTTTGCCAAGTAAGCATGATTCGCATTTGCCAAAATTCTCAAAGTTAAATGGCTCTAGAATTCCTTATTTCTTAAGATTTTCCATGCGTTTCATGTTAATATGGCCTAATCGACAATGCCACAGATAGGTGAGATCTAAATCATTTATTTTGGCCTTTTTAGTATTTATGTTGTAAACCTTTTTGTCGTGATCTAGCACATAAAGTCCATTGACTAATTTAGCAGATCCATAAAACATCTCTTTAAAATAAAACGAGCAACTATTGTCTTTTATTTCAAAGTTAAATCCCTTAGCATCTAAGCAAGAAACAGAAATGATATTTTTTTAGTAATACTTGGAACATGGAAACATTCTTCCAGTTCCGAAACTCCAGATGGCAACGACAAATAATAAGTGCCTACATCTAATGCAACAATCCTTGCCCCATTTCCCACTCGTAGGTCGACTTCTCCCTTCCTCAGATTTCTACTTCTTATTAGTCCATGTGGATTGGAACATAAGTGTAAGCCACAACCTGTATCTAATACCCAAGAAGTTGAAAATGCAAGTTTACAGTCTATAACAAAAATATCTGAAGATGGAACGACAGTTCCGTTCTTCTAATCTTCCTCTAGCTTCAAGCAATGTCTCTTCCAATTCCCCTTCTTTTTACAATAGAAGCATTCAGATTCAGAAGTGGGTTGGCTCACTTTCTTCTTTTCAGAATTAGTGACGCCACTATGCTTAGGCGAGCTGGCTTTCTTGCCACCTTTCTTAGCGTTCCTCTTCTTACCAGATTTCTTGAACTTTCCCCCACGCACCAAAAGCACATCTTACTTATCACTTTTGAGCGTCTATACAGTGGTCTTCAGCATACCATGAAGTTTATTGAGCGTTTTGTCCAGACTATTCATGCTGTAATTCAGTTCGAAGTGATCATACCCGCTTTGAAGAGAATGGAGGATGGTGTCTACAACCATTTCTTGAGAGAATTGCTAATCCAGCCTACTCATATTCTCAATTAATCCAATAATCTTGAGAACATGTGGACTTACGGGCTCCCCCTTCTTGAGTTTGGTGTCAAGAATTTTCCTGTGAGTCTTAAATCTTTCGACTCGAGCCAGATCTTGGAACATGTTCTTCAACTCACTGATGATTGTGAAAGCATCTGAGTTAATGAACGTTTTTTGTACATCTGCACTCATGGTTGCAAGCATTAGGAATTTTACATCCTTGTTGGCATCAATGCAACGACTGAGGGCTGCCTGAGTGACCTCGTCGTCAGCGGCTTTGGGCATTGCCTCTTCCTACATTAGAACTATTTGCAAGTTCCTTTGCCAGTCAAGGAAGCTTTTCCCATTCAACTTCTCCTTTTCGAGAATAGGCCGAATGTTGAATGAATTATTGTTTTCCATAATTAAAACTACAGTTGAAAATGAATAAACAAATAAATAACCATTCATACATGCTCGTAATAAACTGAAATTCAAGCAATCATGCATAATTCAAAATTTATTAAGCAATTTCTTCAAGTTTATATGTTCCGTCGGGTGTGAATAAAATGAATCCAAGATCCTCAAAATCATTGAAGAATTAAGAACATTATTTTTCGACTTAATTCTAAAACATTTTAGGTAAGCAAATTCGTCGCTAATAGTCTAGAAACCATTCTTGGTTGATAGGTACGTCTAAGGACTTATTAAGGAAACCTATCCCATTTGCCACGACATAAAAGGACTCCTTACTTATATCGTTGAGTTCAACCAAAATATACATGTAATCACAACTCATGTGTCCTTTACCCCTTTGAAATCAATAAGTAACACCTCTCTATGGCGGAAAACTATTACTAGTTGATTTAAAGGTGAGAATAAGTGGTATTTTGGAATGACACCTTATAACTCAATTTTACATTTTGGAACTTAAAGCTTTTACTATGTTGGTAAGATTTTAAGTTAATTAAAATGCTTGATCATGAAACATAATCAGGCTTGAATCTCATGCATAATATCAAGACATATTTAAAGCAATAAATATCTTAAAACATGCATAAGATTTAAATGTGATCTAGTATGACCCGACTTCATCTTGAAGCTTCAACTTCAAACTCCATCTTGAAAATGGCTTGGAAACTCTGTTCTTGAATTTCACCATGGGAGGCGCCATTTTCATCAAACAGGACTTGCAATAAATAAACTAATTACAACAAATTGATGATACGCAGACCATATTTAAATAAAAACTATGGTGCATTAGACCATATTTTACATTCAAAATTAATGGTACGCATACCATATTTTCTATCCTATTTGGGTCATACTAGTTACTTTCCACAACCTACAAAACAATATATTTGTGATGTACCATTCACCCATTCATTTATAATTGAATGACCCACTTAGCAAGTTAGCAGAAAAAACGCATCTCATAAATATTTGCAACAACTAATTAAGCCTCGATAATCTACTTATTATTTGACCTTATTAGTTCTAATCAAGTTGTTAACCTTAAAGGAACAAGGACCTAATCAAAAACTTAATTGAAAAATGCTCCCACTCAAACCATAAATTAATTATATGCTTTACTAATTTTTAAACATAAAATGATTATCCAAGTCCAACCGCAAAAACGCATATTTAATTAAAAATTTAAAACTCATAAAATATTTATTTTAAATCCTTTAAATTAATTTTAGTTGATTAAAATGAATTAAATATAACTTATCAAGGTTTTAGTTTTATTAAAAAAAAATAGTATAAAATTAATTGTAATAATTAAACTAACAAAATTAAATTCCGAGAAAAACTATAAGCACGAAATTAAAATTAATTAAGTTCGTAGCTCAACGAAAAATTTAAAACGAACCCTTGGGATAAGGCAAGGCCATGGGCGTGGCCCATCCTTCGCCAAAGCCATCGCACCAGCAGCACCCATGGTCCGCGTGCACTAGTGCTGCGCCCATGGGCCTGCTCGTCGCTTGGTCGTTGCAGTGCATCGTATCACAAGCATCACAGTAAGCAGCGCAACAGCGAGGCACAAGCCATCGCTCGATGGCTCGCCCCTGCGCACGCTGGGCATGGAAGCTAGGCGCAGCGCTCACGGGAGCTCCCTAGTGTGTCGCATGCCTCTCGCCCTACAAGTCTGCTCCCCTTGCTTCACTCTCACAAGGAAGCACACACATCACCAATGTGTCGCGCGCTCCCCTACACACTTGCGTGCCACACCATGCAGCGCAAAACACGAGCATCCGTCGCTCGTATGTTGTGCACCCATGCTAGGCATTATCGCCCATTAAGGGTACTCGTACGTTCTTGGCCCTTGCGGCCTTGTCTGTACATGCAAGATCGTGAATGCTTTATAAAAATTAAAAAAACTTACACTTTCAATATTATGACAAACTATTAAACTATATTATAAAATTTTGCGAAAAATAAAATTTATTAATTAAAACAATTTCCGATTGCATGATTTCAAGGGATTAAAATCTAGGTTATAAATTTTAAAGATGCATATTTTAGGTGCTCAATTAAATTATCAATTAATTATGAAAATCAAAACAAATTATTTGAAATTCACAAAAATTAATTATAATTACAAATTATGTAGCACAATTAACGAATTTAAAACATAAAATTGTTAATCATATGCAGTAGGTCAATTATTAATCAAGATTTACATACAAGATTCGCAAATATTTAATTTAATATCATAAAAATTACAAATTTTGCGTTCGACTAAAACCTCCGAAAAGTCATAGATAGGCTTCGAATTTGGGAATTCTGGGTTCGGCTCGAAAATTACATTTTTATCAAAATTTTAAAACACCGTTTACATGCGGAATACACTATTAAAATATAAGATTCCGATCATTATTGACAAAACTGCTGAAAATCCCTGTGATCAAAGAAGCAATCCCCAATACGCCCTTAGAAAGATCAGAAGTGATCAGAGCTGTAATTGTACGTACTGGTAAAGAACTAAAACGCGACAACGGTATGATAATACGATATGATGACAATGCTGCAGAATTTGCAATTAATTACATCAAATTAATTCACCCCTTTAATTCATTGCAAATTTATAAAATTTAATCCATGTTAATTGATTATGAAATTAATTAGAGACTCGTGATACCACTGTTAGGTTATGAACAATATAATTCATGCGGAAAAACCATAAAGCCAGGCATCCAAATTAATTGCCACATAATCAACTAACATAATTTAGTATACATACTATGTGATGCGTGCTGTTGTGGGGTTTTTCCGGTGAGATACCTTGGAGGTTTCTTGGTAACTTTTAAAGATTAAACAAGATTGTATTTTTATAGAGAGAGAAAGTAGAGAGAAGGCAGAGCAGCAATTGCTCTAGAATGTATTGATTGTGACCCCTTTTTCTAGGGAAGTGGGAATATTTATAGTACTAGGTTTTTGTGGGAATGACCTAATATTCCCCTTACATGATTGGCTGGGGAATGGGAGAAGGACACGTGTCCTTTCTCCTTACAATTCTCTGATCCCCTGTAGCAATAGTGGGCTATTTGGGCCTATTGTGCTTAGTAATTCACTTGGGATACATACTAATTAAGCCCTTTTCCAGGTATAGGTCTTATACGTACATTTATACATACTTAAATACATACATTGTAGATACCTAGATTAATACTCATGCCCCGGAGTAGACTTTGCATGATTTCTGCTTAGGGGGCGCAATACGTGCCAGGTGTCACATCTTCATTGGTGCACGAAGGCATGGTAATTTTGCCCACAACATTTGCCCCTCAAGAAGGGCATTTCTGGAAACACTTTCCGGGTATCGCTTCTTGATCTTTGATTTGCATCTTCATCTTTGGGTCAGGTGTTGAGGGGGTGACACGTGTCACCTTTCTCTATTTTGCCCCTCCCTATATATAGAGGGGGGGTAAATTTCATATTTTTTACATTTCGTTTTCACAGAGCTCTCATAGGCGATTTCCGGCGTGTTCCTACCACCATCAGGCGATTTCCGGCCACCACGAGACTCATCCTTTTCCTCGTCAAACTCATCCTGTTCTTCGCGAAATTCATCCCGTTCTTCGCGATACTCATCCTGTTCTTCACCAAGTACTTCGCAGATCTTTCAAGGTTAGTTTTCGCCTTTCTTGTTTTTGTTATCCACTCGTCATTTTTCTCTTTGTTAGCGGCCGACCTCTTAGTACTAGGTAAGGGTTTAAAGGTTTTATTTAAGATTTTTGCGCCGTTCATCTTTTGTCGGGGCGGACGTCCAATCGCGTCTTTTTCTTCATTGTTGGTCACCCCTAAGCCGTGCTTCGTTCACTATGCAGAAGGCATGGCTAGAACCAAGCAAACGGCAGATCCTACGCGCCTGCGCTTGCGGGAAGGAGCATCGACACCTCCTAGGGAGAGATATTCTTCCACCGCCTCGGCAGTCGACGAAGAATTTGCCGAACTCTTTCAAGAGATCGACGAGTACGTCGAGGCGGGGGAGCAGGCGGCAAGCTCGTCGGAGGGTACAGCGAGCCAGGCAGTGGGGGAGCCAAGCGTCGCTCCATTGTCATCGGCCGCCGAGGAGCAAGAAGCTGCTCCCCAGCTTATTAGGCCCAGAGGACGGGAGGAGGCCCAATTGCTTCCGTCAGAAATTCACCCAGACGTGGGCTGGATGCGGTGGCTAGACAGGCACGGAGCCAAGATGAGGGATGACCTCTGCGTGGGGGAAGGGTACCAAATGCGCGTGCCGGCCGGTCTGGACTCGACCGTCAGCCTGCTTGCCGAGGGAGAATTCCCTGTGTATGCAGCGTCAATCAAACTCGGCATGAGATTCCCTCCACACCCATTCGTTGTGGAGGTGTTAGATGGTTTTAATATTGGGGTGGCCCAGCTGACCCCCAACTCATGGGCGGATATCTTCGGCTACATTGCCAAATGTGCGCTGAACGACGTGGAGCCGTCCTTCAACGCCTTTCTGCATCTGGTCTCCCTCTCTCGTTCCCCCAGTGCCGCCAAAGGGTGGTTTAATCTGAGCAGCCGTGGTACCTACCAGACAGTGGTCGGCAAGCTCAGCAAGTGGCATATGTGGAGGAAGAGGTGGGTCGTGTTTTACACGGACGACCAGGAGATGTATGAGCGAATGAGCCGTTGGAACTGCAACGCCAACTTCATGGATCGTGACGAGCCCCTTCCACCCCTTACTGCCGAAGAGTGGGATCAGATAATGGTCCTGTTCAGGGCCAACACTTACCACTTAACAGTGGATAAGAGTTTCCATGTGCCGGCCGAGTGGTTGCCGCACATTAGCCAGTTTCGGAACGAGGCTTTTCTAGCGGCCGTAGGCTTAGGATATTCCATGACTCGAGGTTGTATGCCAATTTATGTGCCGCTCTGCCTTGGTCTTATTCATTTTTCTAACTTTGGATTTCTTTTGTTCTCAGAGGAAGGAATGAGAAAGTTGTCGGCGGCGGATACCGGGAAAGGCGATATGACCGATTGGATGGCGGACATCTATGAGGCCAAGATGCAGAAAGCCAAGGCCGAGTTGGAGGAGAAGGTGAGTATTCTCTTAGGTTGTTTTTTGCAAGTTAAGCTTCCTCCGTCCATTGTCTATAGTGGACGTCTATTTAGTGACGAGCCGATATCCTGACATGTGACCCATGTTTGCTAATGTTGGCCTCGTCACTTTTTAATGACGGGCCCCTTTGTGAGTGTTTTTCCTGTGGTTGCCAAGGTGCGCCTCGTCACCTTTTAAGACGGGCCACCCCCACCCCTTTTTTACAAGTGACTCGTGGTTGATAGGGTACGCCTCGTCATTTTCGAGACGGGCGTCCTTTTTTATGACGAGCCATTTTTATATGAGTGTTGCACTTGATAAGGTACGCCTCGTCATTTTTAAGACGGGCGTCCTTTTTTAATGACGAGCCACTATTTAATGACTTGTGATTGATAAGGTACGCCCCGTCATTTTTAAGACGGGCGTCCTTTTTCAATGACGAGCCACTGTTCTGTGAGTGACTTGTGATTGAAAAGGTACGCCTCGTCATTTTTGAGACGGGCGTCCTTTTTAATGACGAGCCACTGTTCTGTGAGTGACTTGTGATTGATGAGGCACGCCTCGTCATTTTTGAGACGGGCGTCCTTTTTAATGACGAGCCACTGTTCTGTGAGTGACTGGTGATTGATGAGGTACGCCTCGTCATTTTTGAGATGGGCGTCCCTTTTTAATGACGAGCCACTGTTCTGTGAGTGACTTGTGATTGATGAGCTACGCCTCGTCATTTTTGAGACGGGCGTCCTTTTTAATGACGAGCCACTGTTCTGTGAGTGACTTGTGATTGATGAGGTACGCCTCGTCATTTTTGAGACGGGCGTCCTTTTTAATGACGAGCCACTGTTCTGTGAGTGACTTGTGATTGATGAGGTACGCCTCGTCATTTTGAGATGGGCGTCCTTTTTAATGACGAGCCACTACATGGTGAGTGACTTGTGATTGATCAGGTACGCCTCGTCATTTTTGAGATGGGCGTCGTTTTTAATGAAGAGCCACTATATGGTGAGTGACTTGCGATAGATGACGAGGCCTAATATTTGACTGTCCTTTCTTTTTTAGCAAGCTAAGGACGCGGCTAGGGCGTCAGGGAAGAAGAAGGGGACGACTCTGTCCCAGCTGAAGAAGAGAGCTGTGCCGGCTGGCTCGGAGACTCCGAGTACCTTCAAGAAGCCAAAACCCCTACCTCGCCGTCTCGTGAAGAAAGACGAGTCGAAGGTTGCTGAGGGGGGATGCCCTGATGACGAAGAGATGGGCGTGGACAAGCCGTCTCTGGTGGTGGACTTGGTGTCCAAATCGAGGTTCGGTGGGCATCCGGACGAGCTGGAGGACCCTCTTTCGGGAATCCCGGCCGACGTCCGCTCTCAGATACCGGCGGAGGTGGCCCGCCGAGCTAGGTCTTCGGGCGGTAAGTATTATTCGAACGTCGTTCAGACGTATCGAGCCTCCTCTGGCAGTTCTTCTTACTCTCCGCGTCATCCTAAGGCCGTTGTTTTTCCTATAGCCAAAGACAAAGGGAAGGATGCAGCTGCTGCCGAGGACGAGAACGTACCTGCTACTCCCCACTATTCGTCAAAGGATAGGGTGGCTATATGCCGCAAGGTTTTTAAGGCCGTCCCCGCAGAGTATGTTGCTTCTCTTCCTGGCCGCAAGACTGACGCCCAGTTTGGTGCGATCCAGGCCACTCTTCTCGACGTAAGTCTATTTCCAACTTGCTTGTACTTGTCTTCTCTTTTAGAGTCATTTACTAATATGTAGCTTCTTTTGCAGTTGTTCTGCCGCATGGAATTCTGCAAGAGTTGGAAGACCCGCACTGCTGAGGAGCTCAAAGCTCAGGTGGCTGAGTCCACCCACCATGGCGACTATGCGTTCAAGTCCATTGAAGAGGTCCGCCTGCAGATGCAGACGACCATAGACCTTCAAGCGAAGGAGGTGGCTGCGTTGAGATCTGACAAGGCCGAGCTGCTTAAGAAGATCTTGGCGCAGGACAAGGACATGGTGGCAATGGTCGAGGAGGCCAAGACAGCGGCGGCGGAAATACGGGCGCTTCAGGACCAGTTGCGGGAGTACCCTCAGGTCAAAGAGGCGGCTGAGGAAGCCGAGCATCTTCGTGGGGAGCTGGAGACGGCCAGATCGCAAGTTCGCACCTTGCGTGAGCGTCTTCTGGAATCCTATGATCAGGGGGAACAAGCGACCAAGGACGCTGTTAAGCACGCCTGGGAGAGCCACATGTCAGAGTATGATCTTGGGTGGTTCCAGCGGCGAATGGAGCACAGTGTCGCTGTGTTGGCTGCTGAACGTCTTGGTCAGCCGCCCCCTGAGTTTGTATCATCTGATGACGAGGATGATGCGGCCGCTCCCTGATTTGCTTCCTTTCCTGCTTTTTTTAAAATTTTATTCAAGCGTTCCCGTGCCTAAGGGCAAAAACAATTATGTTGTAAAGTTTTGGCGCTGATGGCGTCTGTATCATTGTGCCTGCTGAGCACACAACAATTTTCTTTCTTTTTTCTGGTCAAGAATTCTGAGCTACTTTTACACGCCTTTCTACGGGCGTTGTTTTATAAGTAAATAGGTTTTTTGATGCTTCTCTTATCTCGCATTTACTTGCTCTTCATAATTTGATTATTCCTTAATCAATAGGCTTAATCAATAGGTATGATTGCCAAGGTGCAACCGAGTGTACACTAAGCACGTTGATGCCGCAGGCAACTGAGTATGCGCTAGGCCCTACTTTGGTCGTCACTTTCTTTGGCGAGCGTGTCTATAACGATATTGATTGACGCAAGTCAATCAATAGGTATGATTGCCGCTAGACATGCTCGTCAAATGGACTGTACGGCCAAACGTTCGTGCCGCCTAACTTTGAGCAAACAACCTTTGTTTCGAAGTTAATCGTGCCGCTGAACTTTTGAGCGGACAACCTTTGTTTCCAAGTGGTTGGTGCCGCTGGCAACTGAGCATGTGCTAGGCCCCACTGTGGTCGTCGCCTTCTTTGGCGAGCATGTCTATAACGATATTGATTGGCGCAAGTCAATCAATAGGTATGATTGCCGCTAGACATGCTCGTCAAATGGACTGGCCGGCCAAACATGCGTGCCGCCGCGCTTTTTAGCAAACAACCTATGTTTCAAAGTTGTTCATGCCGCTGGGCTTTTGAGCGAACAACCTATGTTTCAAAGTTGTTCATGCCGCTGGGCTTTTGAACAAATAACTTACGATTTAAGTTTATTCGTGCCGCTGGCACTTATTATGCTGTACTGGTCGGCCAGCGGCTTGCTTATATTGGGAGGGGAGTTGGATAGGTGATCAGCCTACAACTTGGTGCTAATCTGGGCCACTTCTTAGGCTTCAAACAATTAGTCTTGCTGAGTTTTTGCTAATCTGGGCCACTTCTTAGGCCGTCATACAATTAGGCTTTGGTTATGCATTGGAGTGTATATTTTTATATTCATTGTGCAAGCAATAAATATTACGAGACAAATAGAGTAGTATTATTCATAACTTTGCAAGGCGAATTTAGCCGGTTACAAAAGTAATTACTACCCTACTATGACCATTAGAGGCCGCCCCTTGGGCAATGGATCGTGGTAAGTAAGACAAGGCTTAGCACATATCTAGAAGAAATATTTCTTGAGATTGTCGGCATTCCAAGTGCGCGAAATAGGGCGGCCTTGCATGTCTTGAATGCGGTAGGTTCCATCTCTAACTTCATCATAGATCTCGTAAGGTCCCTCCCAAGTGGGCGTCAGCTTACCTTGTTCATTTGCTCGTCCTGTGGACTCCATTTTTCTGAGGAAAAAATCTCCCACTTTGAGCACTCTATTAGAGACTCTCTTGTTGTATTCTCTTGCCATCCTTATCTTGTACAGCTGTTGTCTGAGCGCTGCATTTCCTCTAACCTCGGGCAGAAAGTCCAAGGCTGCTTTCATTGTCTCCCAGTTAGCATTTTCGTCATACAGCATGACTCTCAACGTTGGCTCACACATTTCTATGGGTAGGACAGCCTCGGCGCCATAGGCTAGCAAGAAGGGTGTTTCACCGGTTGAATTCTTAGCCGTGGTGCGGATGGACCATAAGACATTTGGCAGCTCATCAGCCCATAGACCTTTGGCTTCGTCAAGCTTCTTTTTCATTCCTTCAGAGATAATTTTGTTGAACGCCTCAACCTGACCATTGGCTTGGGGTCGTCCGACTGATGCAAAACAGGTGTGTATACCGTGATCTGCCAGCCACTCTTTCAGCTTAGGCGTCTCAAACTGGGGCCCATTATCGAAGACGATAGCCTGTGGAATCCCAAAGCGGGTCATGATGTTCTTCCAAATGAATGCTCTCACATCAGCAGTTTTTATGTTTTTGAGCGCTTCTGCCTCCTCCCATTTGGTGAAGTAATCTACAGCAACGATGACATAACGCCTTCCTCCTGGTGCGGTCGTGAATGGGCCTAGGAGATCCATCCCCCATTTAGCAAATGGAATTGGGCTTGTAATGGGCGTCAAAACTCGTGCCGGTTGATGTATTAGGTGAGAAAAGCGCTGACATTTGTCACACTTCTTGACCAGTGAGATTGCGTCCTCCTTAAGGGTCGGCCAGTAATAGCCAGTTCGAAGTGCCTTTTCAGCCAAAGCCCTTCCACCAATATGCGAGCTGCACAACCCCTGATGAAGGTCTTCTAGAATTTCCTGCCCCTTCTCAGGTGTTACACATCTTAACAAAGGACGGGAGTAGGCCTTTTTGTAGAGGGTGTCGTTCCACATTTCAAACCAAGAACATTTCTTTTGAAGTTTTGCCGCTTCCCTTGAGTCTTCGGGCAAGACTCCATTCATTTTGAAGTTTACTATGTCATCCATCCATGTGGACGTTCTGTCAAGAGTTTCCACTTCCATTTGCTCAACACTTTTGTGCTCTTTTACCTCCCAAAACACGTGCCGAGGGGTATCACAAGACGCGGAACTTGCCAACTTTGACAGGGCATCAGCTTGGTTATTTTTCGAGCGAGGGACTTGCCTTACTTCAAAACTTTTCAGTGGCTCTACTTCCTGATGGACGGCCTGCATGTATTTGACCATAGTCGGATCCCTAGCTTGGTAGGTCCCATTAACTTGGCTCACAATCAGTTGGGAGTCAGATAGTGCTACAATCTCCTCGGCGCCTGCCGCCTTACACATTTTAATGCCACAAAGCAGGGCTTCATATTCGGCTTCATTATTTGACGCCTGGAAGTTAAATCGCATAGCATATTCAAAAGTATCTCCTTCTGGGGAGTGACAGATTATCCCTGCTCCACATCCATTCTGTGTGGATGAGCCGTCTACATACACTGTCCACACTGTGCTTGTATTCTTGGCAAAGTCTGGCCTCGTCATTTCAACAATGAAGTCGGCACATGCCTGCCCCTTGACAGCTTTCCTCGGCTCATAGGTGATATCAAAGGCGTTCAGCTCTATTGCCCAATTCAGCATTCGTCCTGACGCCTCCAGCTTTGTGAAGGGCAGTTTGAGTGGCTGATCGGTGTAGATCACTATTTTGTGAGCTAAGAAATAAGGACGGAGCTTTTTGCTGGCCATGAACAGAGCTAAGCCAAACTTTTCCACTGTAGGATATCTAACTTCAGCATTTTGAAGAACATGACTGACAAAGTATACCGGCATCTGTATTCCCTCCAACTCTGTCAGTAGAACGGCACTCAACGAGTGCTCGGACACGGCGAGATACATGTACAAAGTCTCTCCTAGCAAGGGACTAACAAGACGAGGCAAGGTGTGTAAGTGCTCCTTTAATCTGACCAATGCCGCCTCGGCCTCGTCCGACCATTCAAACTTGGCCTTCTTTCTGACAGACCTAAAAAAGTAGTGGCACTTGTCTCCAGCCCTGGAAAGGAATCTGCCCAGGGCGGCCAAGCAACCTGTGAGCCGCTGGACCTCCTTCACTGTCTTTGGTGAGCTCATATCAATTACTGCCTGGATTTTGTCTGGGTTGGCTTCAATTCCTCTTTCATCAATCAAGAAACCTAAGAATTTGCCTGCCGTCACCCCGAACACACACTTCTTAGGATTCAACCTCATGTTGTAAGCTCGAATAGTCTCAAATGTCTCTCTGAGATCAGTTATGTGCGCCGCCCTCAGCTTACTTTTTACGATCATATCGTCAATGTAAGCTTCAATATTCCTGCCGAGCTGCTTAATGAACACAGTGTTAATAAGACGCTGAAAGGTGGCCGGTGCATTTTTTAACCCAAACGGCATCACCTTGTAGCAGTAAAGGCCTTGTTCAGTAACAAATGACGTTTTTTCCTGGTCGTCAGGCCACAACGGAATCTGGTGAAACCCTGAGTAGGCATCCATAAAGCTCATCATGGCATGCCCCGCTGTAGAGTCGACGAGCCGGTCAATCTTGGGCAATGGGAAACTGTCCTTTGGACATGCCTTATTGAGGTTGGTGTAATCAACACACATTCTCCAGGTACCATTAGGTTTTTTGACGAGGACCACGTTAGCAACCCAGTCGGGGTACTGACTAGGCCTGACGAACCCAGCCTCCATCAACTTCTGTATTTCCGCGGCTGCCGCCTGATTTCTATCTTCCCCATGGTTCCTTTTCTTCTGACGAACCGGTTTAAAGTTTGGGTCCACATTCAGCTTATGGACGGCCACAGCAGGGTCAATACCCGGCATTTCGTCCACCGTGAAAGCAAAGATATCTTCAAATTCTCTCAAAAGGTGGACCAACTCTGCCGCCAGCGGGTCGTCAGGAGAAATCCCGATGGGCACTACTCTGTCAGGTTTGTCTGTGTTTAAAACCACATTGAAATGGGCCCCAACAGGCTCTGGGCGTCTCTCTTCCATGTGCCCTGCTGAGATAGTTAATGTTTCTTTGACGACCTTGGGTTGCGTGTTACCACATTTTCGTTTGTTGCTCGACGTCCCTTTCTCTTCACCCGTCCCCCATGCTTCTGGACTCAAGGTGGTTAGGTAGCAACCTCTAGCTTGTTGCTGGTCACCATGTATAGTGCTGACGCTCCCATCGTCACAAATGAACTTAAGAAGCATCAGATGAGTCACAATGACAGCCTTTGCCCTGTTCAACGTGGGACGCCCCAAGATGATGTTATATGCCGTCAGATCTTTCACTATGAGAAAACGGACATCCATTTGCCGAGATTCCTTTTTATTTCCCATCCTCAGAGGAAGGGTAATTATGCCGACTGGGTGGATGACACTACCTCCGAAGCCTATAATGGGATAGTGGATTTTCTCAATTTTTGAGGGATCATGTTGCAGCCGATTCAAGCACTCTAGACTAATTATGTCCGACGAACTTCCTGTATCAACCAAAATACGCCTAACCCTTAGGTTAGCAACTTTTAACTCAATTACCAAAGGATCGTCATGCGGGGTGGAGATTTTCCCACGGTCGGCCTCGCCGATTTCAACTTTTGGAAACGGGTCAACTGTGGCCTTGCCGGACAGCATCACTTGCCCCAATCGCTTGGCATAATCCTTCTGGCCCCTCATGGTCGGCCCGCCGGCGGCCAATCCTCCTGAGATGACTGCCACGCACTCTGGGTCGGTACGATTCCCATCTTCCTCCGAGGGAGGGGATTTGTTTTTCTTGTAGAAGGGTTTGCCAGAACCTCCCGTGTTCCTGCTGATATAACTTTTTAAGAACCCCTTGGTGGCTAGGCCGTCCAATGCCCTTTTCAAGCTCTTACATTCATTGGTGTCATGCCCAATGTCACTGTGAAAGTGACAGTACAGTTTGGGGTCCCTACTTTCTGGTGGTGACTTCATGGGAAATGGACGATCAATGTCATATTTGGACCCGACGTCCATCAGGATTGTGTACATGTCTGTGTTATACTCGAATCGCTCCCGATCATAAGTTCTGGGCCGTTTCTGACCTGCCGCTCCGGGAGCCCTGTCTGATTCTTTTGAAATAGCCCACGTCCCGTTAGGCCGGTTCTTCTTTTCAAATTTCTCCTTTTTTGCCGCTAGCTCGGCGATATCACTTCCTCTGGGGTCTTTCGGGACGCTGCAAATCTCTGTTGCATGAATGAAGGCCTCCGCCTCATCCAGCACTTCTGCCATTGTTCGGACGCTTTTCTTTACCAGATCAAACTTGAAAGAGCCCTTTTTAAGCCCTCGAATGAAGTTATCGAATGCAACACCATCTGGCAAATCCGGAATTTGCCCTGCCTCTAGATTGAATCTCTTCACATAACTCCTCAGGGACTCGTCCTTCCCTTGCTGAATCCTACTCAGATGCATGCTCGTCTTCTTCTCTTCCTTGTGAGCCATGAACCGAGTAGAGAACAATAGCTCGAGCTCCGAAAAAGAGCGAATAGTTCTGGCTGGAAGTCTCTCGAACCACTTAGAGGCTACTCCTTTGAGTGTGCCCGGAAAATACTTACACCAGGTTGAGTCAGTTGTTCCTTGGACATACATGTGATGCCGGTAAACCAAGAGGTGCATGTCCGGATCTGTGGTACCATCGTAAGCATCAATGTTGGGCGGTTTGACTTTGGGTTCCCTCGGGGCTCTCATGATGGAGTCTGCAAAAGGGGTGGTGTGCCCTAGGGCCATGTTGGACACCCCCTCCTGAATGTGATATACAGGGTCTTGACGCCTGGAGTAGGGTAGCCGCAGGGAGGACTCGCGTCCGCGAGTTTGACGGGTTGGACGGGTGGCCCCTGGACGTGCCTGGCTCAGATGCGTATAAGTTGGATGAGGGAGAGGTCTATCCGGCATGACGGGGGTTGACCCAGTGTCAGAAAGTTCAGACTCAGAGTCGGGCAACTGCTCTGCGCGTGGCTGCTCACGTCCTCGGGACGTTTCTCCGATCAGCCGCCGTGGCATTCGGCGTGGTAGGTAAGACATTGCCTGATTGGGCTGACTTGTTGGCGGCTGTCTCCTTAGGTCCTCGCCTGTCAGCCTGGTCCAGACATTCGGGGGGCGCAAAGAAAGTGTTGGCCTATTGCTTGCCGGCCTCTCATGATTTGCAGCCACAGCAGTGGTGTAAATCAGCATACTCTTCTGTACCTCAGCATTAACTGTCTTCCCCACATCAGCTTGGAACTCAGCCAAAATAGCCCGAAGAGCACCCACAGAGACAGGCATATCAGGGTTCTCCTCTATTACCGTATCCACCCGAGGATCCAGGTGTCCTCCAGGAGGGGTGCGATTGGCCTGGTCGTCCTCCTCGCTGAGCACCTCTACCTCGGCAGTGTGACGAGGGGTGTGCCCGGCCGCAAATGTACGTGCGGCATCTTCAGTGATTCTTGTGGCCGGCGTATGATGTTCAGTCGGCATTTCTCTTTCGAGGGGTGGCCGCTCTACGTGCGTAGGCCGCCCAGCATCGTTGTCCAGTCGTTGATCTTCCATGTTACCGTACCTCCCCACAGACGGCGCCAAATGTTGTGGGGTTTTTCCGGTGAGATACCTTGGAGGTTTCTTGGTAACTTTTAAAGATTAAACAAGATTGTATTTTTATAGAGAGAGAAAGTAGAGAGAAGGCAGAGCAGCAATTGCTCTAGAATGTATTGATTGTGACCCCTTTTTCTAGGGAAGTGGGAATATTTATAGTACTAGGTTTTTGTGGGAATGACCTAATATTCCCCTTACATGATTGGCTGGGGAATGGGAGAAGGACACGTGTCCTTTCTCCTTACAATTCTCTGATCCCCTGTAGCAATAGTGGGCTATTTGGGCCTATTGTGCTTAGTAATTCACTTGGGATACATACTAATTAAGCCCTTTTCCATGTATAGGTCTTATACGTACATTTATACATACTTAAATACATACATTGTAGATACCTAGATTAATACTCATGCCCCGGAGTAGACTTTGCATGATTTCTGCTTAGGGGGCGCAATACGTGCCAGGTGTCACATCTTCATTGGTGCACGAAGGCATGGTAATTTTGCCCACAACACGTGCCTTCCCTAGTTGTTCCCGTACCAAACAAAAACAAGTATAGAGCTCCAAATATCGCCCCTCTGTAGATAGTCCACATCACGTTTAGATCCGCCTTAGGTTCAACCAACTAAGATATAATCTATGGTTTTATGTGCACTCAGAAACTCACAATAAGTGATAGGAAAAATATTAAACTCGGTTGAATTCAATGTGTGTTGTACATTCTATATATATTTGTGATCATGGATCACATATATATAGGGGAGGAAATAGAGTAGTAATATTCTACTAAGATTGGATTTACTAAATCCATTAGAATTAGGATTCTAGTTAATCTTAAAGTCTTAGTATTTTAGAAATAATCAAACATTATTAGTTTTAGATTTATCCTAAAATTCTGGTTTACGTAGGATTAGAAAAGCGGTTAGCTTGAGGCCCAAGCTACTTGCTGCGCAAGTAGACTTGGCGCCCAAGCCAACAAGTGCACGAGGCTGTGATACGCGTGGCACCAAACCCACGCTGCTGCTGCTTGTCACCCATGCTACCCTCGCATTCCACGCTAGGCGTTGCTGGCCCATCTTCGCTGCTTAGCGCCTTGCGGGCTTGCTCGTCGAGCAATCGCTCGTCGTGTTTCCGATTCGTTTTTCGATTCCGGAATTTATTTCCGATTCGAACAATATTCTCGTTTCCGATAATATTTCCGACACCGACAATATTTTCCGATTTCGAAAATATTTTCGATTCCGGTAATATTTCCCTTTCTGGCAATATATTCGATTCCGACAATATTTCTATTCCCGTTAATATTTTTAAAAACGAACCATATTTCCGTTTCCGGCAATATCTTCGACTTCGATAATATATATATTTCCTTCATGAACCATATTGTTTCCGTCATCTTCATTTCCAACAAATAATTTTTCTTTGCCTTTTGATGATTTCAGCTCCACTGGAACCAAGATCCATAATTTTCCAAATGTCCATAATAGAGTATTTACTGAATATTATATTCACCTAAATACTTGACCCGTTCACGCACTATTTGTATGACCCTACGGGTTCAGTGAAGAGTAAGCTGTGGATTAATATCATTAATTCCACTTGAACTGAAGCGGCCTCTAGCTAGGCATTCAGATTACTTAATTTCACTGAATTATTAACTTGTTAATTAATACTGAACCGCATTTATTAGAATTAGCATTAATGCAAACTTGGCCCAAGGGCATTATTTCCTTCACAAATCACACAGATTGTTGCACCAGTAACATATGCTGAAGCATGTAAGGAATAACTGGATTCCTGCAATGGAAAAGGAGTTATAAGCTTTGGATAAGAACAACACTTGGGATATTTTAGACTTACCAAAGGGCAAGAAATCAATTAGGCTTAAGTGGGTCTTTAAAGTGAAGTGGAAGGCTGACGGGTCAACAGAGGTTCAAAAAAGATTAGTTGGAAAGGGATACAACCAGAAGTATGAGTAAACTTTGAAGACACTTTTTCGCCTGTAGTTAAGATGACTATAACAAGGAGCATCATTACTTTAGCAGCAAGCACATGGTGGAAGTTGTACCAATTAGATGTTAACAATGCATTTCTCCATGGTGATTTACATGAGGAGGTATATATATGAAGATCCCTGATGGAATTCCGAATCTAGAAAATAAGGTTTGTAAGTTATAGAAATCCTTGTATGGACTCAAGCAAGCTAGCAGACAATGGTTCTCGAAGTTTGTATATGAGTTGAAGATGCAAGGGTTTGAGAAATCCAAGAATGACTACTCACTTTTAATCAAGAAATTCGGCTCTCACATTACCTTGGGATCGGTCTACGTGGAATCAGTTATTGTCCTTACATGCTTAAGCAATGTAAGGCTATGCTTAAGCAAGCTAGCAGTAACATATCCTTAAGCAATGTACTGGTGCAACAATAACCGGTACGGATCACAATGCTATTAACAACCTCAAGTGTCATCTTGATAAGGTTTTCAGTATTAAAGATCTAGGAATATTGCATTATTTTCTTTGGATAGAAGTAGTTCCTTAGACGGAATAACCTTAACTCAAGGAAAATTCACTAAAGAACTTCTACATGATAGTGGTTTAACTGATCTATGGCCCGTTGCAACCCCGTTACCACTGAACTTGAAGCTGTCAGCAGAGGAGGGTGAAGTATTTCAAGATGCAGAAACATATAGATATCTGGTTGGCAAGTTAAGTTTCTTGACCAACACTAGACCAAACTTGGCATTCAATGTGTAAACTCTGAGTCAATTCATGCATCAGCCTGGACAACCACATTATGAGCTGAGGCATTAATACATGGTCTAAGATATGTTGCTGCAACAGCAGGATATGGTATAAACAGAAGGCAAGCGATGAGTTAAAATTATAAGTACTTTCTGATTCCAATTGCTCCTGTTGTTGTGATACTAGAAGATCAATACCTGGTTATCTAATGCTGCTGGGAAATTCACCAATAAGTTGGAAGTCAAAGAAGCAAACGACTGTGAGTAAATCTACCTCTGAGGTTGTGTATAGGGCAATGACATATGTAATCTCTCAAGTTAGTTGGTTAGTTCGATTACTTGAAGAACTTGGTATCAAATATTTACGACCAATCACTTTTCATTGTGATAACCAATCAACATTGTAAATTGCCAAGAATCCTATCTATCACGAGCGTACAAAACATATTGAGATAGATTATCATTTCACTCATGAGAAAGTACTAGAACGTTTGCTTCAGTTATCCTATTTGCCAACAAAGTTACAACTTGTTGATATTCACAAAGGTCCTGCCTTCACCACAATTATGCTTGCTCAAGTCCAAGCTAGGCATGTCTGAAACAAGCCTTAGCTTGAGGGGGATGTTGAATCATCTAGTCAAGCCCATTAGAGTTGTTAGGGGTCAGCCCAAATAATACAAAGAAGAGATGCCAACTCATCTTTGCGGTTAGAGAGTTTGTTAGTAGAGTTTGTTAGAGAATTAGTATTTAATATAAGGTGTACTATTCCTTTTACATAACTCGTAATATACATTTGTAATATTGAAAACTCTTTCTCTCTCCTCTTTTCCCTCTGAGCTTGGACCTCCTTCAGTGGAAGGCTAATAAAAATACAAAAGGTATTGCATGCACTAGGCATACAATAAATTTATTATACACCAACCTAATTTTTACCCAGTTTTCTCTAACCTTTACCCAATTTTCTCTAATTTTTATATTATTAAAAAATAAGTTGATAGATAAACATTTTAAAGGGCTAAATGATAAATTTATACATTATTAGTGATTTTGAAGAAATATTTTTTATTAAAATGAAAAAATTTATCAGTAAAAAATAGATAACTTTTACGTATATAAGGGTAACATTTAAGCATTTTACATTAACTTTAACTTCGGTATACCGTATTTATCGTACAACCCATGTAAATAAGAATTTGGGATAACAATAAGCTTAAGTGAATATTTAACGTTAGCTGTTTTTAGTTTTTCACTCATTGTCGACTGTAAATTTATAATACGAAGTTTCAATTGGCCAAATAGTTCGTGGAGTTCAAAGCAAATAGGAGTATGCATAGTTCGGTTTCTATTTACCGACACATATTACTAATAATTAATCGGTATCATTGTATTTACCAAAATTATCTGTTTTTCTAGAAAAATAAAGGAAACAATAGATAAGATACCAATAACAAAGGTCAATTAGAATTTGATTCTACGTTAGTGGGTTGATAAAGTTGGCTAGCCAATAAATTTGGCACAAATAATGTATCAATATAATTGTTTTTATTGTTTTGGCTTTAGTTATGAACGTGTATAATTGAACAAAGTTGAATAGTTTAGTTTTTTTTATCTATAACAGGATTGGATTCGATTTGATCGAATTTAGTTCCTCTACCAAATTGATCTTGGGACCCGGATATTAATTGCATCTATGATTTCAATTTTTATCTTCCGAACCATGATTTCAGTGGTTATAAGTTATAACATACTCCCACCATCTCTTTTTGTTCTTTACATTTTCCGCTTTTGGTATTTTATCTTTACATTTTCTTTTATATCATCACATAAATGACTTAGTATTCTATTAAAATTTGTGTCCTATTATTATTTTAACCAATTAAATTCATTAAAATTTTCTCATTTCCCAATATCATAATTTTGATAACAGTGAAAAACTGAAAACATTATAAATAAACGTAATTTATCTTGTTTAAATAAAAAAATTGAGGAATCTAGATGCAAATTAATATCGTTAAAACGCGTGAAAAATGCCAAACGTAAAGAACAAAAGAGACGGAGGGAGTACTTCGTATTAGCTAATCTCCTTTCCTTTTTAATTGTCGCTTTAACTAACTTTCTCCGTTATTTTTAATTGCCACTTTTTTATTATCGATTTAACTTTCACTTTGATAACATAATTTGTTGTTATAAATTATTGGTTGTTATTATAAAATCATGCGAGGAATATAAAACATGCTTAAGAATACGAGAAAGTTAAATTATTTCCAAGAGGAATAATATTTTTAAGAGAGTTTCAACAATTAAAATGTATTCGAGTTGATATTTTCAAGTTAAATATATGGAGTAAATGTTTCTATTTACAAGACAAATAAAACATCTAGTCCCGCCTCTCCCTCATACTGCACAAGTGGTCAATGACAATTACTCATTTAGGAACGGAGGGAGTAGTTAATAACTCAACATTTTTCTCTATATGTGTGATTAGTAATTATTGTCTACGAGTAATTAATTTTCTTAAATACTCCCTCCGTCCCTTAATACTCGCACCGCTTTCCTTTTCGGGTCGTCCCTTAATACTTGCACCGCTCCTATAAATGGAAATTTATACCAATATTATATTATTTCTCACACTTACTTACTAACCCCACCTACACCCCTATTCCCTACAAAAAATCATTTAAAAATTCACACCCCACTCACTACTCTCCACCTCTTACCCATTTTCCACTAACTATATTAAAAAAATACCCCACTATAAACTAACACCCATTAAATTAATAAGTCAATTTAAATGTCTTAAACTCCGCACCGGTCAAACCGGTGCGAGTATTAAGGGACGGAGGGAGTAATAAAATTTTTAAAAAAACAAATTTTTTTGGGATAGAATCTTTGCTTTGGTATCAACATTAATGTGATTGGATTCGAGGAACTAGAATATGAATATCTGAGCATACACTTAAAAAGTTGCATATTCGTGCACCACTCACAAATTAAATCCCACATGTACCAGTAGTATTTTTTTGGGTACATTCATATAATATTTTAAAATATTCCCCCCCTTTGCTTATTTATAGAGATGAATGAGCAAAAATAAGAATTCAAAACAAATCAAAACGAGTAATAATACATTTGTGTTGATCAAGTTCCAAAATGGGAAGAGTACCAATTGTGAATGAAAACTATCGGAGGGTAATTGAGGCAGCTCGTCGAGACCTCCACCGTTCTCTCGTCCAGGACAACAACAACTCTGCTCCTATCCTCCTCCGCCTCTCGTAACTTCTCTCTCTTTATTTAACATACCACGATATTTCTTTATTTATCTCTTAAACTGACTAATTTTACAAGTCTTTGGTAGTTTAGTACCATATTATTGACAAAGTGTGTTGGACTTATTTCAGACAAAATAAGTTCATGAAAAAAAAAAATCATATATTATGTTTATTATATACAAAAATAACTTCTTCTTTTTTTTCAGTTTAGATAAACCAGATAATTTCACATAAATTTAGATAATATAAATTCACTCAAAATAAGTCGAATATACCAAAAAAAATATCGAATATAATGGAGTCTAACTGTACTAATGAAATCTTAACCTTTTGGTTAAGACCGAGGGCATGTGTACAAATCTACAATAAATGACAGGTTCAAATTTTTCCAAACCCATTTGTAATTTGTATTGCCGTTATACCTCATTCGTACCAAAAAATAATATTATTGACTGCATGCTACTCCGTATTTGTATTCCGACTCCGTAGTATTTTACAATATCAATTTAATTTTCACAGATACTAACCCAACTATTTAAACGTATGTGACAAAATCGATGTGTTTTTTATTTAAGGAAACGGCTCCGGCCACTAGCTTTCATTTTTTCATGATTAAGTAAATAAAAATCAGATGCAGTTACATCCTCTACTAAGGTTGGACAATCCCCTATCCACACTTGTGTAGGGAACCCGAGTGGGCTATTATATTTCCAAAGAGTAACTTGGTTTTGGTGTTGTAGATTTCACGATGCAGTGGACTATGATGCAGCAACAAAACGAGGTGGTGCAAATGGTTCAGTTAGGTTAGCTCAGGAGTTGAACCGCACCCCAAACAAGGGCATAGAAACTGCTGTTAGATTTTGTGGTGAGCTTATCAATTTTACTACATTTTTTGATGGAAAATTCTCTACTTATTAAGCACAAATACATTTTCTGGGTAATAATTATTTCGTGCAAAGTCTACACTAGCTATTTGGTACTAAACGTCTATCTATTTCACCAGCAAGTCTACAACTACTATTTGGAGGATAACTTATTGTTTTTTTTTATTTTCCCCCTTTGTGCAGAGCCGATCAAGCGTAGACACCCTGATATTACATATGCTGACCTTTATCAGGTAAACTATGCATCTTTAAGGATGCATCTAAGCTAGGGAGAAGCCATATTTTGATTGTTAAGACGAGTCTACCAAGTGGGCTTAGAGGGGCAGACGAGTAAAAAACTAGGAAATTTGTTGAAATATTATCTTTAAGTGTAGAGGTTTTGTGAATTGCTATATTTTAAAAAACAATATTAAATTTTGCCGTTTAACTATCTTATAAGTTTAGTTATTTGACTAACAATGCCATTTGACGTATGTCGTTAATGTTTTTTGTCTGTGAACAAATCTATTTGACAAATCTATTTAATATACAAATGAACAAATATATTTAAAGAAATAGAAGAAATACTCGATGAAAAATATTACTCCCTTTGAATCTAAATGTTTTTCCATTTAGAAACTTGACACTATTCACAATGGAAGATAATCTTATGAATTACGTTCAATATATAAGAAAAAACATAGTCATGTGGGATCTTGTTTGATTCTCTCCACGAGTACTTTAACAATATGAAAATTTAATAATTTTTAATAATACGTTACTAGAGATATTAACGATGTAAAATGTGCATTGACATGTGTGTCAAAGAAAAATGGGAAAAACATTTAGATTCGGAGGGAGTATCGGAAAACAATTTACGAAATCACCAAACTTGAAGGTATTGTTTCACAAAATTATTTTAATTTTCCGGGATAACTCGGCCTTTTAAATTCAACTGCAGTCCAAAAAGAGATACAATAAGATTTACTTTTTGAAACTAGAGATAAAATAAGGGATATTAAATTATAAAAAGTTGATATTTTGAGAACACGCATTGAAACAAATCTAACAAAATCTCACATTATTATGTTTTATCTAACATATAAATCATCAACAATTGTTAAAGTAAAATATGTGAATAGTGTAAAAAGTTTAAACGTTGTGAGTATTTCTAAACGAGGAATTACGAGTAGGTTTTTTCCAACACAAAATATATTTTGAACTTTCCAACAAAAAAAATTGATTTTTGTTGTTCATTACTGGTTTTCTCAGCTAGCTGGAATTGTTGCAGTAGAAGTAACCGGAGGTCCTGCTATTGATTTTGTTCCAGGTCGAGCTGTGAGTATTGCTAACTTTGTAATGCTCATGCACAATATTTTAGGCTTTTTGTGACAAATATATAAACAGCATATATATACGGAGTATGTGCGATGTGCCTAATAATTGTCATCTTTCAAATAGGATGCTGATGTTGCAGACCAAGACAATATCCCAAACCCTAGAAGAGGTATCCACTAGTTAATATTCTTACACAATAGGATAATATTAGCAATATCTAACCCATGTGATTTTATGGGTTTTAGGAGCGGATCATCTGAGAACCGTATTTTATCGAATGGGCCTCAATGACAAGGATATCGTTGTACTTTCTGGGGCCCACGCACTGGTGAGATTGACTTTGCTTTGAATTTTAATTTGGTTGCACTGAAGCTGTGCAATAATAAAAAGTAAACTAGTGGAAGTATAAATTTTAAAAAAAATACTTATAGGTTTGCGTTTTGATATGCATATATGTTTGGAATGTGAAGGGTGGAGCACACAAGGACAGATCAGGGTTTGACGGCGATTTCACTCGAAACCCTTTGACGTTTGATAACTCCTACTTTGTGTAAGAATATTAATTAGATATTTGTATGTAAGAATAAGTTGTGTATAATATGGTTCACAGTAAGATCGATAATATAACGAGTCTAAAACAAAGTTTCATATCTATTGTAAATTTGTAATAGCTATCTTATCGTGTACTGTGTGTATTTGTATGATCAGAGAGCTACTGAGGGGTGATACTCCAGGGTTGGTGAAATTTCCAACAGATAAGGCTCTCTTAACTGACCCTCGTTTCCGTCCCTTTGTTGATCTCTACGCTAGGGTATGTCCTCTTACTTAATATATATATGCACAAATTAATGACCTTAATTTAATTAAACTATATTAGCTAGCTTACCAAGCTTACTTGGTGGAGATGGTGACATATGGTACTTACCTACCTTGTGTCTTGAAAGTCACAATTAACAAGACAATATATACTTGATAATAACTAACAAGTGTAGTAGTAATGTTTAAACTAACAAGCAGCAAATGACGTACAGGATCAAAGAGCATTCTTCAGAGATTATGCAGAATCACACAAGAAGATGTCCCTGCTAGGGCTTAATCATCCGGAATCCAACCTATATGAAAGTAACAGCTGCAGCGACGAGGTTGAGTGTGGTGCTCAATCCTACGTTGTCCAAAACGGAGGCTGTCCAATGCAATACGGATATGCTCGACCCTATGCAGTTGGAAATGGTTGCTGCCCAGGCGGCTACTGATACATATAATATGCCCATATATACGGCTGTTAACTGTAACAGTCTACGTGACTGAGTGAGTACGTGATGGGAATTAATATCTTTGAGTTCATGTGATGGCCTCAAGAATAATTAAGTTGTAACGTTTTACTTTGTTATATATACTCGTTTATTATGTAATTAAAGTTGTAGTAGTAACGGGGAAACTGTACGTGACAGGAACTTGCTTGGAGAAAATCAGCCTTCCTGCCCTCCCTGCATGCTATAAATAAATAACAAACACTAATATATTTTTAGTTTTATATTTGCTTCACTTTGTTTTTCCATGCATCTTTTTGCATGCCTAATTGATATCGTTAATCATGTAAAGTCTTTTATTTTGATTATTAGTTAAGCTTCGATCTTTAGTAGAAAATTTGTTATAGTCCTATAGATGGGTATACGTACCTCCTACGGAGTAATATGATTTTTAATACTTCAGTCTACGAGCTAAGGGGGTTTGGTTATGAGAGGTTTGAAGGAAAGTAAATCTTTGATGAGAATTTGAGGTTTGACAATTTCAAACATCTAATGGGACTGTTTCGTTAGGAGAGGTTTGGAAGATCGGGAGTTTTGGGATGAAAAAGTTACTGTGAGATTTTCAATTAGAGGTTTGGAGAAATGGATGTGGAATGACATCTTGTGTTGGAAGTGCTAATGAGAAAAGTAAGAAAATAGTGAAAGAGTGAAAGAGTGTGTTGTGGGAATTGTCCCACATTGGTAGAAAACCTCCTTTTTTGCCTTGTTTATAAAGTAGGAGGTTTGTCGTACTCTATCATATGAAAATGGGAGAGTGGCATGGGTGGACACATAACACATGCGCGCATCAGCCGACCAGGTTGGGTCGTCCTCCGGGCCTTGTGGGGTGGGTTTTGTGGGTGTTACCTATTCTTTTTTATACGTACCAAGCTGTTTTAGTTAAGTCCTTGGTACAGGGAGCTATTTTTGTCCGTTGGCATTTTTGGAGATTTATTATTTAATCAATGTCTTGTTCTTTCGTTCAATACACAAAAATTTACGCAAATTGCTTTCCCTCAAAAAACACTTTGCTTCCTCTCAAATTGCTCTCGGTTTTGGGCATATATTCTGATTTCATTCGAGTTTGTGAGTGCACACAAATTCGGAGTTGCACTAATCCTAAAGGGCGGCCGCTTTCTGTTCTACTGCATCAGGAGATAGCGCGAAATCGTCTTTTAGGACAGTGGTCGGGTGTCCATGACGCAACAACCGTTCTTCAATTCGTTAATTAATCAGATAAGTTTGTTTTGATTTTTGGTATTATCGCAACAATCTAAAAGACGATATTATGGCTTCGAAATACCTTATTCCTGATTTGTCGAAATTGAAACCTCTTAATGGAAAAAATTATAAACGTTGGCCTGTTAGGATGTGTTTCTATTTGGAACAAATTGATGTTGCTTATGTGATTGGTGATATTGTGAAACCTAGTGATGAATCTGAATTGCTTGATTCCTAAATTGAAATTTGCTAAGGATGATAGGACATGTAAGGGCATGTTGTTGCATCATATGTCAAATGCATTAGATAAGAAGAATGGGACTGATGATGCTGGTATTAAATGTTATTGCGTTAGTAAGTGGTTAGGTTTTCAAGTTGAAGATAATAAAACGCGAGATTATAGATCAGATTCATGCTTATGAAAATGTGTGCATTGGTATGGCTGCAGAAGGGCTTCAAATCTATGATATTACTCTTGCTATTGACTTGATTGAGAAACTGCCCCTATCATGAAAGGATTTTCATAATCAGTTAATGCACAAAAAGAAAGACCTTACCTTAGAAAAGCTTGTAGGTCACCTGAAAATTGAGGAGAAGAACTGTGTTAAGGATAAGGGTCAATTTGTGTTTTCTGGTTCCGCTAAGGATAACCTTGTAGAACCCAAGCCTAATACCAATTCTGATAGTTCAAGGGAAAGGGAAACCCTTTCAAGCCCCAAGGGAAAATTCAGAAGTATAAGTTCAAGGGAAATTGTTTTGAATGTGGGAAGGCTAGTCACAAGTCTAAGGATTGTAGATCTAAGAAGAAGCCTGGTCATAATCAAGCAAACCTTATTGAACCTACGGATGCTTCTAAGCCTAATCATCTTGTTGCTGTTGTTTAAGAAGTTAACTTGACAGGTAATGTTGTTGAATGGATCGTTGATACTAGAGCAATGAGACACATCTCCACCAACAAAGACATGTTCCCTACCTACGAAAAAATTGATAGTGAAAATATCTTCATGGGTAACTCTGCTTCTGCAACTGTCCAAGGCAAAGGGAACATCATTCTCACTCTTACTTCTGGAACATTAATTACTCCCATGAATGTTTTGCATGTTCCAGAAATGCACATGAACTGATTTCGGGTAGCTTGCTCATGAGGCTAGTTCGAAGCTTTCCATTGATTCTGATAGGCTTGTTATTCACAATGGGTAGTTTGAGGGAAAGGGTTTTTTGTTGTAATGGGGATTTATTTTCTCTTGATGTCAAACTTAAAATTATGAATAAGAATACTTCTTCTGGTTACATTGTTGAGTATATTGATTTATGGCATATATGCGAGGTTGGGTCATCTCAACATTGTTTTAATTAAAAGGATTAAACAACTAAACTTGAATTTCTGTTTTTCTAAAACTGATTTTGCAAAAATGCGAAGTATCTGTTGAAGCCAAATTTGCAAAGAAGCCATTTAAATCGATCAATAGATAGATAAATTGAAGTACTAGAGCTTTTTCATAGTGGTTTGGGGATTTTAAAAATAATGAGAGCGAAGGTGGCAAAAGGTATTACATTACTTTTTTTTTTTTATGATTGCTATATATTTACCATGGTTTATCTTCTCAGATCAAAATATGAAACAAAGGTAATGTTCCTCAAATACAAGACGGAGGTAGAAAATCAACTTGATAGGAAGATCAAAAGACTTAAGAGTGATAGGGGTCGTGAGTATGACTCTAACACTCTTAAGGCATCTTGTGAGCAGAATGACATCATTTATGAGACAATGACTCCCTATATACCCGAGCAAAATAGGATTTCATACTCCAAAAGCTTCACTTAAGAGACTACATACGTTGTTGGAAGCTAAGAAAAAGACTTTGAAAAACATGATGAATTCTATGCTTATTAGTTTCGGGTTTTCTGATAACATGTGGGAGGGGGGGCTATTTTATCTGCTTGTCATGTTTTGAACGAGGTACCTCACAAGAATCTAGACAAGACTCCATATGAAATGTGGAAGGGTCGTGCACCTAACCTTTGTTACTTGAAAGTGTGGGGGTGTCTAGAAAAGGTGGTCGTACCTAGTTTCAAGAGGGGCAAGTTTGGTCCCAAAATGGTTGGTTGTATTTTTATTGGTTATGCATATCAAAGTGCTGCATATCCTTTTCTTGTTAAGGATGCTAACAATTCTTATGCAGGTGGTAACATCATTGAAGCAAGAGATGCTGAGTTTTTTGAAAATATTTTCCTTTGAAAAAATCTTGTACTCCCTCCGTCCCAGATTAGTTGTTACACTTACCTTTGCACAAAGTTTTAGGTGATAAGTGGTTGTTTGGTTATCAATTATTATTTTATTGGAAAAGTAGATGTGATATGGGTTAGTGAGGTATTTTTTTAATTGAATGAGAGAGGGTGTAGGGACAAAAATAATTTAGTGGGAAGAGAGAGACAATATAATAATTGTGGGGTCATTCCTAATTTAGAAGTGTAACAACTAATCTGGGATGGACGAAAAAGGAAAGTGTAACAACTAATCTGGGACGGAGGGAGTATTAATGATGTACCTTTTTCTAGCACTTCATCATGTACTTGATGTTGCTCCTCTTATTTCTAACAATGATTATGGTTTAGAGCCAAGGAGGAGCAAGAATGCAAGAAAGGAAACCAGTTATGGTGATGATTTTATTACTGCATTTTTAACTGAACCATTCTTGATTAATGATGATTTTGTGTATATCTTCATTTTGGAAGATAATCACAGAACCTATTAAGAGGCTATGAGATCAGTTGATGCAATGTTTTGGAAAGAGGTAGTAGATAGTGAACTTCAAACAATCATAAAATACTTGGGAGTTGGTTGATTTACCTAGAGGTTGCAAGCCCATTACTTGTAAGTGGATCTTTAGGAAGAAATTAAAATCTAGTGGATCCATTGACAAGTATAATGCCAAAATTTTGGTAAGGGGATTTGCCCAAAAAAAAGGGTATCCATTAGTTTGATACTTACTCTCATGTCACTAAAATTGCAACCATTAGAACTTTGATTTCTCTTGCTTGCATTCATGATCTTGTTGTGCATCAGATGGATGTTAAAATCGCGTTTTTGAATGGTGATTTGGATGAGGAGATTTACATGATCCAACCAGAAATGTTTGTTGTTCCTGGTTAAGAGAATAAAGTTTGTAAATTAGTTAAGTCGTTGTATGGACTTAAGCAAGCTCTAAAGCAATGGCATGACAAATTTGACAAGACCATTACCAATAATGGTTTTCATGTAAATGAAGGTGATTCTTGTGTTTATTCTAAGCATGATTCTAATGGTTGCGTGATTATTTGTCTTTATGTGGATGATATGCTAATTTTTGGAACTGGCTTGGATCGAGCAAAAGAGACAAAGAATTTTCTATATTCAAAATTTGAATTTAAATATATGGGTGAGGCAGATGTGATTTTGGGAGTAAACATCATAAGAACTTCAAATGGCATATGTCTTAGACAAGCTCACTATGTTGAAAAGCTTCTTAAAAATTTAACTCATTCGACGTCGATCCAGTGAGGACTCCATATTATCCAAGCATTTACTTAAAGTAAAATAATGGTTATTCTGTTAGCCATCTGAATATGCTAAGATTATTGGTAGTGTTATGTTTCTTATGAACGAAACTAAACCGAGCATTGCTTATAAACATCACAAGCTTCCTTTTTCTCCAAGTAAATCTATTGCTGGTAGCATTTATGAATTGATTCATATTGATTTGTGGGGTCCATACATAACTAAAATTATTATGGTTGCAAGCTATTTTCTCACTATAGTTGATGACTATAGAGAGTGACTTGGACACATCTTTTGTCCAATAAGGAACGCGTTAAGGGATTTGCTCATGTAGAAACCATTTTAATACTACTGTTAAAACTCTCAGAATTGACAATGTGTAGACACCTAATTCGTGTTTCCCCTAATGGGATGATGACGATACTTTATCCTTGCTATGTGGTTAGTGCAACTCCGTGCGGAAGTGCCAATTGCTAAAGTGTATTCCAAAATCTAAAATCCAAAGTCCAATTCCCGAGCCCGTTCCCATTACGGAACTCGGTACAAAATTCAATTTCCAAAAATCAATTTCAAAATCCAAATACAATCTCACCCAATGGACCTCTCCATTGGTTTTACAAGGCCCTTTCCAGTCAAAATGACATTAAGGAAACCAAACTCGGGTGCCGCCCCACAAAACCGAGCATGCCGGACCCCGTCCCGTAAAACCGAGTCCAAACACGAATCCGAATTCAAAAAAAAGCCTGTTTTTAGATGCAAACCAAGCCTTACTCACCAAGAAAACACTACGTGCCAAATTCGTACAAACAGTACAAAGGTACAACAATACAAGACACAATCAAGGACGACGTCATCGTCCTTGTTTTGGCGGATTCTGGGCCACGTCACCAGAGCCAGGCGCTGGGCCTGCGCCTGGCGCAGGTGGCTTTTGGATTTTAGCCGCTTAATCCCCTATTTAAACCCTCATTTCCTAAGGATTTGAGGAGGTAGATTGATAATACATCGTCTTAATCTCGAAATTTCCTCTCAGAATCAAATACAAAATTCAAGTTCAAATCTACAATTTCCATCACAATTCCTAAACATTTAAGCAATTAGGAGCACTAATCGGAAAGCTAACCTAGTCCTAAATAGGTAATTCTGAATCCCTAATCAAATCATTATGATGCTTTCTACTCTTCTACTTTTCTAAATACAATTCCAAGGATGTTGTCATTTGAGTTCATGCTCATGACTAACTAGTAAAACATGTCCAAAGTGCCATCTTTGGGGAGATTTCATTCTTGAAATTCTTCCCAAATGATTGTCCATGCACCTTTTCAAATATACCATACAAGATTCAAGCTTTGATTTCAAAAATGATTAGTAAGTTGATTCTTTTATGCTTAAAAGTATTCCTTACAAGTTACAACAATCACACAATTTTACAAAATCCAAATCTTTTCAAAAAACAGTTCAAGGATGTTTATGAAATGTGCAATTCCTTTTCTAAACTAGAACATATGAACATTCATCTTTTATGTTCAAATACAAGTCCCATTTTCAAGATTCTATGATGTTTAAGGTTGTTTGTAATCACTTCCTTAAACTAGAATCAACTTCAATTCAAAAGTTATGGAGCACATTAAAGGCGAGACCTTTTTAACATTAAAAGGTTTAAACTTTAAGAATTAAGTCTCCTAATTTCAATATTCAACTTCAATATTCAAGTTCAATGTTCAAAGTCAATTTCAATAACCTAAATCAAAGATACTTTATGATGAGCAACTCATCCTAAAGTGGATATTTTTAGAGAATTGAATCCGTGTCAGACGCACTTATCATTAAGTAGTCGTTTGGCGTTCGGATATCAAATACAATAATACAATTTCAATGCCGCAATTTCAATACCGCAATTTCAATACCGCAATTTCAATATCGCATTTTAATAACGCACATTTCAATATCGCATTTCAATAACGCACATTTCAATATCACACCTTTATTCTTGCAATTTCAATTCCGCACTCTTTACTCACCTTATTTTAAGGTGATGTGGTTTTGTACGCACTTCAATAATTCCTTTATTTCTTGTGATGATGCTTTACATGTTTATCGCTTCCATCGCCTATCACATGCTAAATTCAACAACATATAAAAGGTTGCATCACGCTTAACAAAGATAATTCTTGGACAAACCAACCTTAGGTTCCTTTAATTAACTTTAAAGCAAAGTGACCACATACAAGTAGCATTTTCTATGTTCTAAAATGCATGCTCCAGCCAACCTAGTGTCATGATTAGGATTATTCGAAAACGATCCTTGTCTTGCATTCAAATGTACTTTTAAAGCTCGCAAAATAAAAAATTCATTCCCTTGCCCGAATCTCACCCATTCGGTTTCTAAGATTCAATGCCTTATCCACAAGAGTCAACTTTGGTCTTTCCAAACCGGACCATTAAATATTGTTTGGTTGCGACTCCTTCGAAATTCAAAATCTAAAAAACCCGTAGGGGAAAACAAAACCACTATGGACGGGAAAAACAACCCCCTACAATCTGGCGACTCCACTGGAGATTTCTAAATTTCAATTTGATTATGCGAGCAATCCATGAGCAACCTGCCACTGCCACGCTCAAGTTCTGGAAGGCAACAGTAGCGCAGGGCGCAGGCCCCTGCGCTAGGCGGTGCTGCATGCATTCACCACAGTGGCTTCCAGTGGTACATGTTGCCTGCAGAAACATGAAACAAAATACATGTTAAAACCAATAAAGGGATAATTTGAGTTCAAGGGAGATAAATAAAATTTTTGCTACCCTCATTATCTTGATAGCTTCCTGTTCGTGCACCCAAAGATGTGAGATCAATCCCTCCAAATGCCATCCATCACCCTCCTCATTCCACCAAGCTGCTACACACTAATTCGCATCCACATTCGTAGGGGCCATAGTGCTAATTCGACCTCCAGGCAGATTTGGTAGCCACCCGGAGGTTGGTTGTTTCCATAGTGCTAATATCTTCACTTTCTGATAATATCTTCAGTGCGTTTCCGTTATTTGTTTCCTTTCTGGTTTGCCTTCTCTATCTTGTTTCGTGCTTATGCTTGTAATGTGACAAGTTATAATGAAACTTAATAAAGGGATGAACGGAGCAAAAGACCTCCAATATAAAGTTTTCAAGTTCCTTGAAGGTTTCAGACTTTTGAGTCTATGACTTGTATATTCTAGACTCTAGATCACTCGTGAGCTAACGACCAATTAGAGCCAGGATGAATTTCTTTTTCTCAATCAGATTTGCACTTTGCTTCTATATTTACTGAGTTTTCTGCTCATTGTAATTCTTGTTTATGTGAAAATGTTAAACTGATTTAACGTGTATGATTGTCACTTTGAGTGAATACCTATTATCCTATTTAGTGATTCATTCTTGTAGCAATTGAGTTGGTTTAATGACCTTTTTATTCATGGCTGATTGTGTTTCTTACTTTCTGAACAGGAACTAAAATATGAGTTACAGGACTAAAAGAACATTGGTAGCTATTGACGAAGGGTCGAGCATTGCTGCATCCAAGTCCCCAAAATCTTCTGATCCATCCACCCAAAACTGGGGACCGTTCAGTCCTCCAACACTTGGAGTGTCACAGACATTTGGGACGGTATCACAACCCATTAAGCAAACAGTAGCTGCTAAAAAAACCATGGTTGCACCACAATCATCCTTGCCTCGGCCTACTTCCATGGTTTCAAAGCCACAACTGAAGGCATTATCAAAACCATCCTTTACACAGACAAAACCATCCTCTAACCCATTACAACAACCAATTCCGCCCACTCTTACAGGAACAACACAAAGTAGATGGTATAAAGGACCTACGTTTCCCAATCTGACTGAAATTGCAACACAAAAAGCGTCAACACCGAATCCACACCAGCCTACTATGCATCCTGTGTTGCAGCCTTTCAAAGCTACCTTGCGGCCTTCTTTGCAGCCTTTCAAAGCTTCCCAACAGCCTCAAACAGCTACCAATCAGCCTCAAAAAGCTACCCATCAGCTTCACAAAGCTACACAATAGCCTCAAAAAGCTACACAACAGCCGGTATCTTCTTTTACAAGTGTCAAACCACATTTAGAGAAAAGAGCATTTGTTGCACCTTTGGGAGCAACAAAACATGTGATGTCACAATCTCCTACACCACCAGACACCATGGCAATGAAAAAGAGAATCGAGAAGCAAGAAGGTCAGTTGCCTCCAACATACATGCATGTGAGTGAGAATGCATTTCAACCTCTGCGATCTCCTCCATCCAATCAGGTTGAGAGGGAAGTTATGCCAAACTACAACTGGGACGAATTTGAAGAATCGGCTTCTGAGAGTGAAAATGAATTTGATCAAGGAAAAGGAAGTGATACTGCTGTGAAGAAACCAACACTTCGACATCGAATCATTATTCCAAATTGGCCAGAATCGAGGGAGTTTGATGAGAAGGTGGAGGCTATAGCTATAGGTAAACATGTCTCTACATCAAATATGCAAACTGTAAATTATCGATCTTGGTGATTTTTTAGTCTGATTTAGCTCCTGTGACAGATGCTGATGGAATACGACATCTGGTAAAGGGACCAGTTCTGCCTCGAGACGTTTGGCATGATGCAAAGGGGTTCAGATACATTGTCAAGCTCAATGAATTCAACCAACCTATTCGAAAAGGTGGGAAGATCCTTGTGAGCTTCCTTGGAGATATTGCAAAAAATGATTCACTTTGTCCAGTGGGAGTCCCAAGTTGGCGTGCTTTGAACAATTAGTTAAAAACTAATGTTGTTACAATGATTCGGGTATGTGGATTTATTGTTCTTAACACTTATGTTAATTGTAGTTTTATTTTAGCTTGGTTAACTGTTTAATTAGCTTTAAATTTATTCTGTATCCATCTATGTTCATCAATCAGTTGCCCGTTTTTCAGGTTTTTATTTGGTCATGGGGGTTCCGACCCCGGGTTAAGTTTCTGCAAAATCACTAAGTTCACCTAGCTAGTTCTGATCAGATCAGTGCTGATCAGATCAGACAAATCAGATCAGTCTGATCTGATCTGATCAGAACTAGCTAGGCAAATTATTTTGTTAACATTGGTTTGCACCATAATCATCCATGCTTGAGTATTGAATTTCTCTTTCTACTTTACTGTTTACTAATGTGGCGTAACTTAATTTTTCCTTTTTTTTTGAAGAAACATTTTGTGTTACCTGATGGACCTCTAGTTAACAAGGCACTAGTGATGCGTATTGACAAACCATGGAACAATCATCGATACAAATTGAAGAAGGATTTTTTCGATCCAGTGAATAAATCTCGAGAAGATAACTATGCCAACGTGCCTGATGGAGTGTCCACTAGGAGTTGGACGGAATTGGTAGATTATTGGCTTTTACCAGAGGCCATGGTTTGTGACCCCAAAATATCCTAAATTTAGTAAGTTTTATTTGTTTCACCTATATATGCTAACATTGGTTTCATGAAACTAGGAAAAATCTGAAATGGGAAAAAATGCCCGAGCTTTACAAGGCAATAAGCACAACAGTGGTGCTACAAGCTTTGCTAATCGAAGAGTTGATATGGTATGCTTTTCAACCTAGCTATTTGGTTTGTAGCATTTCAATTGCTATAGGTGCTAAGTCTAAAATTCATAAACAAATAAGAGTGATATAAAAGTCTAAAATTCATAAACAAATAAGAGTAATATTTACTCGTTTATGCATATCTAATCTCACACATAAGGACATTCTTTAGTTTTCTAATGTTAAAGTAGAGAAATGTAGAAAAGTTGGCTATGCGGGCAAATGGAATTGAAAGCAGCAGCTGGGAAAATCTTCCTACTTTCCGTTTCTGTTATAAACCATGTTGCAGAAGTATACATTATGTGAATCTTCAAACGTTTTGGAGATAGTTGTCCTAGATTCTCCTGAACTTAGAGCTTTTAGGATCAGGAAACGGGGTTACCTGACACTATTACTGTCAAATAGAGTCAACTTTTAACAGGAACTAAGAAGTATGATTCTGGAGGGTGGTATGGGGATGGGAGCGGGTGTGCGTGGCTACTCCAAGTTTAAAGTAGAAAACATCAGAAAGCAGAGGCAATGAAGTCCATCTGCAGTGCATGAAGCTGCAAAAACTATTCAATTTAAACAACAAAGGCAGTATTTCATTCTTCCTGCGAGCAGTAATAGGGTGATGAACCACTGATTTAACAGGATCAAGTGCTGGTTGTGATATCTCAAGTCCTTCACTTCTAATAATGTTGATGTACCTGCAAACAAGTTTGCAAAAACTTATTTACCTAATATCTTAATAACTAGAACTAATATTTGCCACTTGTTGCAGAAACAAAACAAACTGAATACAGGTATAAAGCAACTAGTGCCTGATATTTCTTCTGTTTATTATCTTCCTTGCATCTACAAGGAAACGTACTCCTGAATTCCCCTTAGCCCGACATAATTAGCAGAGAGCTTGCTGATGTCACTGCCTCTGTTGCCGACTCTGTCACCCCTTGCAAAGTGGCAATGCACCCAGCAACCCTACTACGGGGATAACAACTCAAAGTGTTAAACAAATATAGTGATAGTCGGTTTAAGAACTTCAAAATTTCAGTTTTCAATTTATTTTTTTCCTGAAATTGCAGAAAGAGAAGAAAGGAGAGTTTAGCGAATTGGCATTTTTCAAATCAGTTTACGCCAAAGAAGATGGAAGCTTTAAAGGGGGCACACTTCCTCATCAATTTGTGGTATCATTGCATTGAGCTAATTCTATAAATCAATCTTGTTTCTTGAAGTCTATTTATTTTTTCTTTACTTGTACATAGTATTCTTGGTTAATAGATTTTGAGTGATATTTTCATATTATATAACAGGAGGATGCCAACAAAAAGGTCCAAGAAAATCTTGCGAGTTCCTCTTCTTCAAAGCCTGTAATTGAAATTGAGAATGCAGTCTTTAATAAGCTCATGTATAAAGGTGAAGTACCTAAACGTCCTCTGAATTATGGATTTGGAGTGAAGCAAAGCGACATCTTTGGAGTGGAAGGTTTGCTGAGGAAAGAAGGGTCAAGCTATGTTAACAACAATGCTATGGAAGTGGAGAACATGAAAGGTGAAATATCAGTTGTCAAGAAGCAAAATGAGGACCTTGCGCAACAAAATCAAGTTTTGAAAACCAAGTTTGAAGAAACAACACAATCATTTAAAATGATTGCTTCTTTTTTGGGACAAGGTTTGAAGGAAGTACGCAAAGGGAATGTTTCATCGAACCTTTTAGATGGTGCGGAATCAGCAATAAATATGGTTAGTTATTTCTGGAAATTATTCTGATTGAGCATCATGTATCATTACCTGAAATGTGGCATATCTAATTTACATATTAAAATGCTTTTTGTAGATTACTGATGATTCTGGTGGCAATGGTGACAACCAGGCCGAGAAATTAGACTTTGACACTATTGCCAAATGCAAGGTAATTTCATAAGGAATTAATTAACTGCATTTCATGCTTTATAGATAAACTTATAGCTGAAACAAGCTTTATAGTTGTCGATTACTTATGGATGATGGTGAGATTAGAAGGTAGATGCTTAGATTTAGTATTATTATAATAAGGTATTATGTTGATATTAGCTGAAACTTTGAGAATTATCTTTAGGTTGGTAGGATATGACGATATGCACACTAATCGATCCTTGATTCTAGCTCAATACTCCACGATGTAATCCATGACCATTACCTTCTCATCAGCAGGTGAAAATATAAGCTTGAACAGAACTGGTCTGAACAGGCTGATCATAACATAACTGATCTAAACAATATTGGTCAGAACATAACTGATCTAAACAGAACTGGTCAGAACAGAACTAACTGATCAGAACTGAACTGATCTAAACAAAACTGGTTAGAACAGAACTGATCTTATAAAAAATAATCAGAACTGGTCAGATCAGTTCTGTTCTGATCAGTTCTTTTCTAACTTGGCCATTGTATACTTTTGAGAAGTAATTATGAAAAATTAGTCGAGTTTGTAAAGAATACTTGGATGGCCATTTCCTGGTTCTTCTATCACCGAATTTCTTAGATCTTACCACTAAGTCTTAACAAGTTCAGTACAGAAAATGCTACTGTCATTATTGATGTTTTGGATGTCTTTCCTTTAATTTGTTTAATTCTTACTTCATGTCTTCATGTACCTAGAAAGTTGTTGTGCTTGACAGAATATTGTGTATTTGAATTGATGTGAAAGGGTCGGTTTCACTACATAGGTTCTCTTTTTCTCTTTTTCTAAGCGATTTAATGCCGTTCTTGGTGAGAGTGGTCTCAGTAGTAAACCTTCATCTCAACAGTATGCCGTTCTTGGTGAAGTTGACTATTGTGTTCCATCTTTCTCTAGTTTGAGTTAGTGTAGACATGTAAACAGAAGAAACATTAATACAATAATATCTAGCTTCTTAGCATGGATCCTACCCCATGCTGTCAGAGTTTAGTCGTCCTGCCTTTTCCTCACAAGTAGAAAATGCAATTGGCAATTGACCCACATGGTACAACCTCCGTTTTCATGATTAGCTACTTTAACAACAAAAACTAAGGAGAAATCAAGATACTCAAGTGGTTACCTTACTACCTTTTTCTTTTAGAAGGAAAGAGATTGAGAGTAAGAGAATTATTAAATATAATTGAGTCCCGTGGAATGGGGTGGAAGATGATAAATTGAGAACAAAAAGTTGGCATAAATAGGACTAAGTAAAAGCGAGTAGATTGCTACTACTGCTGCTGCTATTGCTATTGCTACGGCTGGTCTAGCCTAGTTGTGGCATAGTTCCCCTGCGTTCTTGCTTTTCTAATTGCTTATCGTTCTGGCCATGTTTTGTGTAGACACAAATAAATTCTAACTTATTGAAAGTGTATTTCTACATTTTGAAGTGGGTCTATTCAAAATTAAATTTTACTGCTTTGTCAATACTAAATATCAAGAATTAGCCATGCATCCTTTGCCGCAGGGAATTTAAGAAGCTATTATGTGTGTACAGATTATGAGCTTTATTTTAAAATTCAAAATAGCTGAATGACTTAAAATATACTCCAGAGTATCATAATTTTCCATGGGATATTTAACTGCCGGTGAACTTGCACTAACATGATTGAACACTGATGACGTTGTTTAAAATATGCAGTATAGACAATGCTGCTATCAACACATGCAGACAATTGTTCTTTTTCTTGGGTAAGTTTTCAAAAGTACAAAAGAATGTTTTTCTTGTAGTTAGTGCCTGTGAACCAGAATTAGACACTTACGAACTGTAATCTATTCCTTGCTTTATCAGTGGTTCTTTTGGCTTTCCTATTTGTGTGACCATGTTAGAAATTTTCCCCGTCTTTCCTTCTCCCTTGGTCTGATTTTTCCTTATTCTGAAGTCCGAACCCTCTTAAATTGTGATTGAGTGTGCATGGCTAGCTGGTTCAAATATCTTGTATGCTGCATGTTTCCTGTGCTTTGGGATGTAGTTTAAGTTTCTAGACTCACGGTTTTCTGGGAGGAGTTTGTGTTGTACTGCTGAGTATGCTGGGCTGGTTTCATTTCGCGAATAATGTTATTTCCAATTGAGGTAGGTCATTGTATTTTCATTTGCGAATATTGATGTGACTCATGTTTAGAAACAATTTCACATACTGCATTAGAGATACTAATAGCATACTGCAGTTGTTCTTAAGAGAACGATACATAACTACATCTAGTCTGCTAGTATTTTTTACGGTGATTCATCATTCTAAGGTGATATAGCTCGATAGTCTTTTTTTTGGCAACCATCTCAGCTAATGTGCCATGAAACTCAGCTAGTCTGCCATGACTGTGGTAGGCCAAGAATTCTGCTGTCTTGTGGTAGGCCAAGCTTGCAGATGTCTTCTAGTCCACTGTTGTGACATGTAGGCCAAGCTTGTAGATGTCTTCTAGTCCATTGATGTCTTACATTTGTAGTTGGATGCATAACTTGATAAGAGCTCATGAACATGTGTAAGTAAATTATCAATCATTAGCCACAAGCTCACATGCCACAGCTTTCCAAGACTGATCAATAATTAGTCACATTATCTAATTGTATTTTAGAATTAAGAAGCAGAGGAAAATGTGGCCAGTTGCAGCAAGCAAGAATCTGTTGCAATATATCGGCACCCAACCAGTAGACTACTGATTATTAGATTATGATTAGTACTTTAGTAGTGACTGAATTGAGTAGTAATTGAATTGTTATTGAGGTGTTGTTTAGGGATTCATGAGATTGGTAGTCCGTAGTTGTGCCTGACTGAGTTACTGACTTGGTATTTGCTAAATGGTAAACAACTAATCATGATTCTTTAACATTGTTCTTGACCTTGTTGTTGAATTGCTGACTTTTTTGTAGTAGTAGTAGTAGTTCAACTATAAATTGGTACGTAGTAGTATTGCACTTCCTGGTCTTTTCAGATTTAACAAACTCAGTTTGTTCCACCATTTAAGGCACAAATTCTTTAGCTATTGTACTTGTAAGCATCACTTGCTTTTCTTCTCTTTACGCCTGAATATATATAAGAGTAGACATTTTGAAAATTTGAACTTTATTTACATTTTCTTTTCAGCTCTTTGATATGGAAGTAAAACCATCTTTTAGCTAACATGGTATACAGCGTATACCCATATCTTTAATCTTCTTGGCTGAACAAGTTCAAGATGACAATAATTTAATGAATATTATATCAAAGAAAAAAAGAAAGTTCTTGAGGTCTTAATCTAAATCTATAACTGACAAGAGGAACTAAACTCGATAGATTAAGAATCTACAGCTTTGATCACATGAGAAGTAACTGAATCTGCTGCTACTGCTACTGTTGACTGCTGCTACTCATTCCTGTTGTTGCATAGTTTTGCAGGTTTGCAGTCAGTCAGGCATACTGTTCTGTGTTGGTTGTTGTTTGGGTTTCAACTCAATTTGGACAACAATTCATTGTCATGCCTATATTTTTAATAATCATGCATTTTTCCCTTAATTTTTCCCTTGATTAATAGTTGGTATTATTTTGAGAAGACCACTAGTAGTTAGGATCAAGCTGGTTAGGATTACTGTTAATTTTCCCTTGATTTTATGGAATGTTCATCATACTCAATTCATATATATTTGACATAAATTTTCTTTGCAGATTATTGATGATTCAAGTGGTAATAGTAAATGTAGATCAAGAGATGAACAAGTTATCTTGAAGCTAAGCTAGCATAAGGATAGGTTTACTTGTTCGTAACCTTGTTTTTATTTAGTTTTGGACTATCTTGTAGAAAAAATGATAATGCTAGTTAGAAAGTTATTTTTGTTTTAAAACTATCGCTTTTATTTCAGTTTGACTAGACTCTGCAAATTAATTTAATGTATAGATGATTTTTATCACTTTTTCTAAATTAACTACTTAAGTATATATATGAATCATAGCATGATGTTATATATATATATATATATATATATATATATATATATATATATATATATATATATATATATATATATATATGAAAAAAATATGATGCAAATTGTGACGCTCCAAAGTCTCTAAATTATTACGTATATATGAAAAATAATATGATGCAAATTGTGACGCTTCAAAGGGTCTAAATTATTTTGGAGGGAATGGGGAGACCTCGCACGAAAGTAAACATATAGTGACTCTAATAAGAGTCTATATATTTTGGGTGTCTAAAGCATCTCTATATGGTTTATAGTGGCGGAAAAATGTGTCTATACGCGTGCAAATAGTGACGCTTTATATAGTCTAAATATTGCGACTCCCTATAGAGTCACTATATCCCAAATAGCGACGGAGAAATACATCGTTGTTTTGCAAATTGTGACGCTCTAAAGCGTCGGTAAATAGCGGCAATGAAAATAGCGACCCTCTCCCAAAGCGTCGCTATGTGAAATAGCGACACTTTAGAGCGTCGCAATTTGTCCCAAAAAGCGTCACAATGTGCCGCGTTTTTTTGTAGTGGCTCCCCATTCTGCCCAAGTATTCGAGTTGGAGTTTCTTTCAGATTTTGAATTTCGAAGAACGCTCCCAAACCTCGAGAACGAATGCCGAAAAACGAGCTTTTCAAGTACAATATTCGAGTACAATTGTGATTTCTAGGCATGACATGCATACTTTCAAAAACTATATTTGTGCAAAACGAATTTCTACCTTGCAACATGAATGTGTTTTATATTCGGGTTAGCCCCGGGGGCAACGAAATGGCCACTCTCCATACGGTTCCTGACCAAAGTGTGACCATTTCCGCGCTTATCAAAACTTGACATTTGCTTGACGTTCCCGACGTCAAGTATGGAGGTCGTCCGCCAACCAACACCTCCCCCTTGAGGAGGTGAAACAGTTGTTGTCGGATCCGCCTCTTATTCCAACACCCTTTCGACACCCAAAGCCGACCACTTGCATCATACAAAACTTAGATCGACCTTAGGTTGAGAACTTTGCATGTCGCATTCATATACATGTTGGTGTGACAACGTGCTATTTGTGCATTTTATGGGCGTCTTTGCACGCGTGAATGACTAACCTCGAGTTCTAGCTTTGCGGAAACCATTAGCCTCCAACTAGGAAACCTAACCCCTAGGAGCATCATCAAAACCTCATGCATCTAAAATCGCCTATTTAGGGTCTTTTAGGAGTGCCACTCCATTTGATTCAAAACCCCTAAACACGCCTCACGCACAAATGCCAAATTCCCAATTTTAAATTCCAATCCAACGGCATTCTAGTCCAATTTCAAATTCCAATCCAACGGCGTCATAATGCCGGATTTTCTAGTACAATTTCTAATTCTAAATTCAAATTCCAATCCAACGACGTCATAATGCTGAATTTTCTAGACCAATTTCAAATTCCAAATTCAAAAACCCAATCCAACAGCGTCATAATGCCGGATTTTTAATTCAAATCTCAAGTTCTACGTTCAAAACCTCAAGTTCAAATTTCCAAATCCATGATGGCGTAATGCCGAATTTTTCAATTCAATCTTTCAAATCTCGAGTTCTATGTTCAAAACCTCAAGTTCAAGTTTCTAAATCCATGATGGCGCAATGAAAATTTTTTCAATTCAATCTTTCAAGTCTCAAGTTCTACGTTCAGAACCTCAATTTCAAATTTCCAAATCCATGATGGCGTAATGCCGAATTTTCAATTCAATCTTTCAAATCTCAAGTTCTATGTTCAAAACCTCAAGTTTAAATTTCCAAATTTATGATGGCGTGATGCCAGATTTTCAATTCAATATTTCCAATCTCAAAATTCTACATTCAAGGCCTCAAATTTCCAAATCCATGGCGGCGTAATGCCGAATTTTCAAGTCTCAAATTTCTATTCAAAACCCTTTCGAAAATCAAAGTTCCAAATCCAATTTCAAATGCCTAAAATCTTTGGCGGCGTAATGCCGGATTTTCAAGTCCAAAATTCTAAATCCTTCAAAATTCCAAATTCAAAGTCTTATCTTCTATACGAATGTCCTCTTTTCAAATTCCAAGTTCAAACTCCAAATCAAGCTCAAGTTTCAAATTCACTTTCAAGTTACAAAGATTCTTTTTTTTTTATAAGCAAGTAAGATATATTATAGCATCAAACATGTACAAACTCAAAACAGATCAAGAGGACAATTCCCTCTGATTAGAATAAACCACTGGCAGAGAAACCAGGGTGACTACCCTTCAAACAGGGCCAAAAACCAACTATGATCCCTAGTGCTTACAGCTCTAGGTAAAACTCTACTGATTCTGTTATGTACATTCTGTTGTATAAGGCCACAAACTCTGTCAACCCTTCTTGTGCATTCCACAGCGCATTATTTCTCTCCCTCTATATATGGTAAACCATACAAAGTATACCAGTGAAAATCATTCCCCTTCTTAAATCTGGTGATATTCCTTCTTTGTATCCATTGAATCAAGCTGTGCAGGCAAGTATTGGCTAGGAAGATACCTAGCCACAAAGCAATCTGAGTCCAGCACTATGTACTATACTCACACCTAAAGAAGAGGTGATTATGACTCTCCACCTCAGTCCCACAGAGGAGACAAAGGTTATCTGCTGTAACACCCAGTTTTATCAATTTTTCCTTGGTGTTGAGTCTTTCTAACATGGCCAACCATGTGATGAACCTATGCTTAGGAACACCTAACCTGTCCCAAATAGCATCGGTCCATTACAGTCTATCATTAGCAGGTACCATTCTGCAGTAAGCCTGTTTGCTGGAGTAATTAGGCATAGCCACTAGTTGATCCATTGTAGAAGGGCTTTAAATATGTGACATTACTCTTTCTATTGACTTAATTGAGAAACTTCCCCCATCATGGAAGGATTTTCATAATCAGTTAATGCACAAAAATAAAGACCTTACTTTAGAAGAGCTTGTAGGTCACCTGAAAATTGAGGAGAAGAACGGTATTAAGGATAATTCTCAATTTGTGTTTTCTGGTTCCACTAAGGCTAACCTTGTAGAACCCAATCCTAATACCAATTCAGATAAGTACGTTCAAGGGAAAGGGCAGTCCTTTCAAGCCCCAAGGGAAAATTAAAAATTATAAGTTCAAGGGGAATTGTTTTGAATGTGGGAAGGCTGGTCACAAGTCTAAGGATTGTAGAGCTAAGAAGAAGCCTGATCTTAATCAAGCCGACCTTGTTGAACCTACTGATGCTTCTGAACCTAATCATCTTGTTGTTGTTGTTGTTGTTGTTGTTGTTGTTTAAGAAGCTAACTTGACAGGTAATTATGTTGTTGAATGGATCGTTGATACTGGAGCAACGAGACACATCTGTACCAACAAAAACATGTTCACTACCTACAAAAATAAATGATGGTGAAAATGTTTTCATGTGTAACTCAGCTTCTGCAACTGTCCAAGGCAAAGGGAAGATCATTCTCACTCTTACTTCTGGAAAATTAATTACTCTCACAAATGTTTTGCATGTTTCATAAATGCGTAGGAACTTGATTTCTGGTAGCTTGCTCATGAGGCTGGTTTGAAACTTTTCTTTGATTCTGATAGGCTTGTTATTACTCACAATTGGGAGTTTGAGGGAAATGGTTTTTTATAATGAGGGTTTATTTCCTCTTGATGTCAAACTTGAAATAATGAATAAGAAAGCTAATAATTCTTTTGTTTATATTGTTGAGTCTATTGATTTATGGCATGCAAGGTAGGGTCATCTCAACATTGGTTCTATTAAAGGCTTAAACAACTAAACTTGATTTTCAGTTTTTCTAAAACTGATTTTGTAAAATGCGAAGTATGTGTTGAAGCCAAATTTGCAAAGAAGCTATTTAAATCAATAGATAGACAAACTGAAGTATTAGAGATTGTTCATAGTGATTTGGGAGATTTTAAAAATAATGAGAGCAGGGGTGGAAAAAGGTGTTACATATTTTTTTTTTGATGACTGCTCTAGATTTACCATGATTTATCTTCTCAGATCAAAAGATGAAGCAAAGAAAATGTTCCTCAAATACAAGGCGGAGGTTGAAAATCAACTTGATAGGAAGATCAAGAGACTTGAGAGTGATAGGGGTGGTGAGGATGACCCTAACACTGTTAATGCATTTTGTGAGGATAATGACATCATTCAAGAGACAACAACTCCCTATTCACCCGAGAAAAAGGGGATTGCTGGAAGGAAGAAAAGGACTTTGAAAAACAAAATGAATTATATGCTTATTAGTTCTGGGATTTTTGATAACATGTGGGGGGGGGGGGGATATTTTATCTGCTTATCATGTTTTGAACAAGGTACCTCATAAGAAGCTAGACAAGACTCTATATGAAATACGGAAGGGTCGTGCACCTAACCTAAGTTACTTGAAAGTGTGGGTGTGTCTAACAAAGGTGGCCATACCTAGTTTCAAGAGGGACAAGATGGGTCCCAAAACGGTTGATTGTATTTTTTATTGGTTATGTGTACCAAAGTGCTGCATATCATTTTCTTGTTCAGGGTGCTAACAATTCTTATGTAGGTGGTAACATCATTTAGGCAAGAGATGCTGAGTTTTTTTGAAAATATACTTCCTTTAAAAATCTTTTGTATTAATGATGTACGTTCTTCTAGCACTCCATTTAGTGTGCCTGATGTTGCTCCTCCTATTTCTAACATTATATTTTGGCTTAAGAGCCAAGGAGGAGCAAGAGGGCAAGAAAGTAAATCACTTACGGTGATGATTTTATTACTGCATTTTTAACGGAACCTTTCTTGATTAATGATGATTTTGTGTATGTCTTCATTTTGGAAGATGATCCCAGAAACTATGAAGAGGCTATGAGATCAGTTGATGCAGTCTTCAAACAATCCTAAGTAATAATACTTGAGAGTTGGTTGATTTATCTAGAGGTTGCAAGCCTATTACTTGTAAGTGGATCTTTAGGAAGAAATTAAAATCTAGTGGATCCATTAACAAGTATAAGGCCAAAGTTATGGTGAAGGTTTTTACCCAAAACATGATTCATTAGTATGATACTTACTTTCCTGTCACTAAAATTGCAATCATTAGAACTTTGATTTCGCTTGCTTGCATTCATGATCTTGTATCAGATGGATGTTAAAACTGCGTTTTTGAATGGTGATTTGGATGAGGAGATTTACATGATCCAACCAGAAGGGTTTTTTGTTCCCGGTTAAGAGAATAAGGTTTATAAATTAGTCAAGTCGTTGTATGGACTTAAGCAAGCTCCAAAGCAATGGCATGAAAAATTTGAAAAGAGCATGATCGATAATGATTTTCATGTAAAAGAAAGGTGATTATTGTGGTTATTCTAAGCATGATTCTAATGGTTGTGTGATTATTTGTCTTTATGTGGATGATATGCTAATTTTTGGGACTGACTTGGATCGTGTAAATGAGACAAGGAATTTTCTAAGTTCAAACTCTGAAATGAAATATATGGGTGAGGCATATGTGATTTTGAGAGTAAAATCATAATAATTCCAAATGGAATATGTCGGAGCCGAGCTCACCATAATGAAAAGCTTCTTAAAAAGTTTAACTCATTTGGCGTCGATCTAGTGAGGACTCCTTATGATCCAAACATTTACTTAAAGAAAATTAATGGTGATCCTGTTATCCCATATGAATATGCTAATATTATTGGTAGTGTTGTGTTTCTTATGAACTACATTAGGCCTGACGTTGCTTATTTTGTGAGTAGAATGAGCAGGTACACTCATAATTCAAGTAATGATTATTGGGATACTATGAGGAGATTGCTTAGGTACCTTAAGGGTAACATGGATTTGGGTTTGCACTACCCCATGTTTCTAGGAGTTTTGGAAGGCTATTGTGATGTCAGGTGGGTCTCTGACAATGATGAAGTTAACTTTACCGGTGGTTATGTCTTCACCTTAGGGTGGAGCTGTATCTTGGAAATCTTGTAAACAATCTTGTACTTCTATATCTACTATGGAATATGAGTTTATTGCTCTTGAATTAGCAGGTCATGAGGCAGAATGGTTGAGAAATGTGCTTGCAGATATTCCACTATGGTGGTAGCCAGCTCCTTCAGTTGCACTTCATTGTGATTCGCAAGCGGCTATTATTGTGGCAAACAACCATGCCTATAATGGGAAGAAAATACACATTCCTTTGAGACATAAGGTCGTCAATGAATTGTTGTCAAGTGGAGTGATATCACTACACTATGTAAAGTTTGAAGTGAACATTACGTAGTCTGATATAACTTGATGGGATTCACTTGCATAGGTGTAGAAGTGTGGCCAATTGCGATATGGCTATTCTCTAGCTAGAGCACCAACGAGCATATCCAGATCAGACGTATGGCTATTATAAGGCATCACTTTATTCGCGGAGTCAGAATATCATACAAAAAAATTTATCTGGACCTCTCAGTAGGATTTGAACCCAGATGAAGTTCTGGCCATCTACCAGAGAAAAATGAACGAATAGATCTTGTAGGATTCTCAAGAAGTTGTTCGATTTCTTCCGAAAGAATATGACTAATCGCATGCTTTGAGTGACGGGTTTCTAACTCCCTATAAAGTTCAATACGAAAGTAACTTGGTAGGAAAGAGATCATAGCTCAAATGTCACTAAGTGTTAATTCAAGTCGAAAGACATTGACACATATGCAATTGTTTTGTTTTTCTAAAAACCTATTTATTTCTTTCCTTTTCTTCTTTTCATATCCTTGAACCTGTGGGGGATTGTTGGAAGTTCTAATGAAAAAAGCAAGAAAAGAGTGAAAAGGAGTGTTATGGGAATTGTCCCACATTGGTAGAAAACCTCATTTTGCCTTGTTTTTAAAGTAGGAAGTTTGTCGTACTCTTGTATATGAAAGTGAGAGAGTGGTATGGATGTACACATAACACACACGCACGCCCCGATCGGCTGGGTCGGGCTCGGGCCCCGGGATCTTCGGAGCTTGCACTAGTAGAAAAATCTTCAAAATTCGCCCCTTAAAGGTGGCTCTTATTCGACAAGTGCATCCTTTGACCAAAAAAAAGTTTACAAAAATCAAAAATTAAATCATTTCCCTCCTTGTTCGTGGGAAGCGCAACTCTTAGACCTAAGCTGCACCCTTTGCTCCCTCCTTCCTCGCTGCTCCCCTAAACCCAAACAACTTCTCGCTGCGACGCCTCTGGTTAACTTCACCGGCGAATTCTCTTTTCATCTTCACCGGCGATGTCGAAGCCTCATCTCATCTTCAGAATATCAAGACTGGATCGTTTTCATCACTCCAAGTCTCCAAGTACGGAGTATATTTGAACACTACCAGTTCCCAAATCCCAATTCCCAACTCTTCGCAAGTCCTCGCACCCTCACAGCGGCCAAGCCAGGAACAACAATGGCGACTGACCTCAAACTTCACAATACCTGCATTTTCTCTCTCCTCTTGTTCCTCTCTTTTCTTTTTGGATCATCCTCTACGGCGACTGATCATGATCTGCAGAGTATGTTCTAATCGATTCATTTTTAAATTTTAAGTAGTTGACTGAAAAATAATCAATGTATCAATTATTATCGATTTCTAGAAAATTGTGGTATGAATCTATATCTACGTCCTTCCGTTTTTGCTAGTTTTTGGTTGTTGATTAATTTTATCTATGTTGCAGATTGATTTGAGTTCTCATATCATCAAGGTGTTCTTAAGTCTAAAGGTATGTTTGTCTATAATTTATTTTGAATCACTTGAATCACTCTATTTTCTGCTACTCGAAACACTAGTTGATTTCCTGTTGAAACGTATTGCTCATAAATTCAATCAAGCTATCAGAGCTGATGCTATGTTTATTTTCTGATGGTTTTATGGTTGCTCGGGAATGAAAGTTGTGCTAGGGGAGTAATCCACTGTATTTGAACCTGGAAAAGACGAAATGTGTTCTTAAGTTGTTTATTATGGTTATGTTGACAGATGTTGAGCTGTGCCGTTTTGCAGGTGAATTTTCTAATTTCCTAACTATGATAGAGTTTTGGATGGTTTTTATGGCCCGTTTGATTGTCGGTTTTCATGGCTTTTCCTCTCTTCTTCGATCTGCTTTTCCTTCTCTTTCTCTTCTTCGATCAGTTGTCAATCGTTATACTCCATAGCAAGCTGTTCCAATTACACATTTGAGGATTAAGAGGGTTTATTCAAATTATTATTCGAATTAGCTGTCAATCGTGGTACTACGTTGTAGAAACCTTGTTCTCGCGCTTGGTACTCTAATTTTCTCTCACCATTTTTGTTTCGCCAAGCTCAATATTTCAGGTGGAATGCCTTTCCTTTTTTGGGTTAAATTTGATGTTTAATTACTTTTTTTCAAGGTATGGCAGCCGAGCTTGCTGAAATCTGATATTGTCACAGTTTCCTTCCCGAATTCAAGTTATGGAGATCTTGTGAGTTGAAGACGGTAATAAGTGAATAACAATTCAAACAATGGTGTGAGGTTAAGGTATGTTGTTATTCTTACCGAGGATTGTAGTTTCTAGGGTTCTTTACTCAAAAATTGAATTAGTGATTTCGGAATTTCTTTAACTTTTGACAGGAAGTAGATGAACATGATGATAACACCAGTTATCCCGATTTCTGTAAGGTTTGGAGTTTGTCTGATTTTTTTAATTGATATAGAATTCAAAGGTTGTTTTGTTTTCTAGGTTTTTATATGTTTTCTCAACTGGGATGTTGATTAGGTTCGTATTTTTGGTTCATTATGGTTTTAGCCTTTTTTCACCTACCTCCGAAGATTTCAATTTCTGGTTATGTGTTTTTCCGTAAGGTTTTGATATTAACCCTGCCTCCAAATTTCCAATTACGTATAATCCGATATGAATAATAATTCAAAGAATGCTTGGTTAATTGTCTGTATTAGTTCAGTGTCTTGTCAGATAAATTGTTTGTGCACCTCTTCAGTTATGTTGGTAAAACACAATTCTTGTAGACAACATCCTCTAATTCCTTTCGGACTTGATCACAATCTAAGACCAGATTGTCTTAGAAGTTTAAAGCCTTTTGAAATATGTTTTTCGTCACCTCTCGAAGCAACTTAATGACATTTTTTATTTCAAACATGTATTTTTGTTTGGATCTTTGAGCTGGTGAAAAGATTTTGTTTCAATTTTAGGGTTATATTTTTAGTTTCATTCTTGTTATAATGTAATAATTTTTTTTTTTTCGTGGCTAATCAGTAGCTTTAGTTGATTAGGCTATATGTTCTTTATTGACGCGTTTATAAACATATGCCGAGCTGGTAAAAATGATGTCTGAGCTAAAATTCGTTGAATAATGGTTGATTGGTCTAAAATGGTGAATGTTTTGCTCTGTTTATCTGACATGCTCTTGATATTATTGTGCTTGTCTACAGGGAAGAGAATGTGAGTATCGACATAGTGAATATGCTCGGATGAACCCGACGTATTGTTTTTATTGGATGAATGGAAACTGCTTGAATAAAAAATGCTCAATAGCCATACTGTAAGTTCTTATTCTATGCTAATGTTAGAGTTTTACTCTTGTCTAATTTCTTAGTTGGCCAGACAATAATTATTATCTTTTCCCATTTATATTCAGCCTTTAGATGGTTTGGTGGGATCTCAAGTTGATGGGTCGTCTGCTTTTGACCGCCTGGCCCATCTATGCTTTCAGCTCCTCAAAATCCAACCGAGAAAGGAGTCCCCTGCATTTTCTTTCAGAAGGGATATTATTAGGTTATGACAAACATAAAACATATATTTCATGCGGAAAAACCATAAATCCAGGAATCCAAATTAATTGCCACATAGTCAGTTAGCATAATTTAGGATACATACATGTGACGCGTGCCTTCCCTAGCTGCTCCCGAACCGAAAAAGAACAAGTTTAGGACTCCAAATGTCGTCCCTCCGTAGATAGTCCACAGAACGTTCGGATCCGCCTTAGATTCAATTAACTAGAATATTATCTAAGATTTTATGTTATTCGAAAGCTTAATTATTTTGGCAAATTATTAAGTTGGTTTATACTTTAAACTAGGTGAATACTTATTAATTGTGATGTTTAAATTGTGATTATGAATCACCTATTTATAGGGAGGAAATATCGGACTTGGATTTCCACTAGGATTCAAATCACTAATTCAATTTGAATTCTAGTTAAATTAATCCATTAGAATTTAGTGTTTAATCAAACATTTAATTCTTGTGGAATTAGGAAAACAATTAATCGGGCAATCCTAAACGACCAAGGATTCATAGCATTGCACAATCACACACACACGCAGCCCACGAGGGAAGCTGTGCGCGGCTCGGCCCAAGCACCACTGGCAGCACGCGACCCATCGCTGAGCGCTGCTGCTTGCTCGGCTGGGCCTGCCTTGCTCGGCTAGGCCTGCTGCGCGGGCTTCGCTAGGCGCGGACCTGGCTTCGTGCTGGGACTTGCGTCTAGCAAGCTCGTCCGACGATTATTTCGTACGTCGCGCTTCCGATTCATTTTTCGATTCCGGGATTCATTTCCGATTCGAACAATATTTAATACTTCCGATTCAGCAATTTATTTCCGATTCGAACAAATATTTAATATTTCCGATTCCGGAATTTATTTCCGATTCCGACAATATTTCCGATTCCGGTAATATTTCCGTTTCCGGCAATATTTCGATTCCGGCAATATTTCCATTTACGGCAACATCTACGACTTGGATAATATTTATATTTCCGTTACGATCCATATTTCCGTTTCCGGCAATATCATCGTTTCCAGAGTATTCATAATTTGCCTTCTGATGATTTCAGCTCCCACTGGAACCGAGATCCGTCAATTCCGAATATCCTTAAATGGAGTATTTAATTTAATCCACTTAAATACTTGATCGTTCACGTACTATTTGTGAGACACTACGGGTTCAGTCAAGAAGCTGTGGATTAATATTATTAATTCCACTTGAATTATTAACTTGCATAATTAATTAATACTGAACCGCATTTATTAGACTTAGCATTGAATGCATACTTGGACCAAGGGCATTATTTCCTTCAGTCTCCCACTTATCCTTAGGGACAAGTGTGCATTGCCTAATTCCTTTGTCGCTTGATGCTTGCTGATGAACATAAGGTAAGAGTTGTCATCCTTATTATGTCCAGAGGTATTTCTCTGTTTCAAAGTTCAACTGATCAAATAAACAGATAATCATAGTCTATGATTCATTTGAGCACGACCATGCATTTTACAGTTTCTAGCTCTCCGAGTGGCCTTGTACAAATTTCAGCATCTCATCCCGATTTATGGGAGAACAATCCCAATCTTGTGATCTTGAGATTAGACTTCGTTTGCTAGGTTATTACCCGAGCGTTGCCGTTGTAGCCTCCTTTTACGGTGCGACGGTTGACAACGTCAAAGTAACCAGTTCTCAAACAAGTATTCTCAAATCACTCAGGTATTGAGTATTAGTGTCTAATAATTTTAATGAAATTTACTTATGACCAGATTTTCATCTCTTACAGTAAAGTTTCATAGGTCTGTCCGATACTAGTCTTCTCAAAGTAAGTATCTATACAAATGATTGTGATATTGCCATGTCCACATAGTTCAAGAAACGGAACTACTAGTCATCTTGCATTCTAGTCGTCTAGCGTTTTCTATGCGACCACCTTTATAGAAAACTTCGGACCGGGGACCATTTTCAAAGTTTGACATTCAAGTTCACTTGATAGACATTTCTTAGTCACAGGATTGGTCCTGACAGTCTATCTTGAATATATCGTCAAATTGAAGGGACTCATCATTTAATACTAAACCAAGATTAAATGGAATATGAAAATACATTTCATATATGATAAATGTTCAACCCCAATGTTTAACAACCATGGGCCTCTAACCTATCTTTAAAACAACTAATGGATTTCAAAACTATGTTTGACTTCCAGTGCCACAATGTGAGTGTTGTATTTCACGTGTTGCATAGGTTTAGTTATCATGCTTTGCCAATCTTAATATCCTTTTCGTCGAATGTTTTTCGAGATACATGATAAGATCTTTTGAGTATGTTTATTTTGTGATCTAGTCTTTCTTGCTACAATAGTGGTTTTACACATTTTGCAATGAAGAACCATCAAGTCAGCAGACATGTGATCTACCCAAGTCCAGTGAAGAACTCTTTAACATAAAAAACCCTGTTTTATTGCTTCTTAGGAAATAAGTACTTTTACTTCAACTGTATAGGTTGCTAGTGATGCTTTGTTCGGATTTACTTATCCAAGCAGTTCACAAATATGTGGAAGACATTCCATCTGTATCGCAGAACATAGAAATTAATGTTTAATTTCCCACGCAACAACTCATGGTCATCAATCCATGTTGCCATTTCAAAACACGATGCTCTATAGCTCGTCCTTGCCAATGGTTAACTCCAAAGGGATCTTGCTTGATCCTTTGCCATTGTTTATGCGTGTAGCATCAATTACTTAGCATATCTTCATTTCCTTGAATCAAGAACTATTCCTATGTACCTTTTCAAGTACCATAAGTTTTTCTTGATCTCAATCTAGTTGATCTTCACTTAGATCAATAGAGATTGGTATATGTTCGTCATGCCTAAAGTCATACGCTATGTTTTTGGCGATCCTCATATTATATTATACATGATAAATTCTTTTGCGGAATAATTCCCAATTGAATTATATTCATGCAACTTTAGATATCCAATTTTAGTAGATACTGAATCCAGCTAAACTCTTTGACATATAATATAGGCGAAGAATCTCATTAGATCTTTGATGTTTTACTTAGTAATTGCTTATACATAGTTCAAACGTTCTTTACTTAGATTTATTCACATGGGTCGAATATCTCCAATGGAGTCTTTTGTATTTGATTTAGTAAATTCCATTACGTAATCCAAAACAATAATATAAGATCTATGCAAATAGATCTTAGTACCTAGTATGTACTAAGTTTCGCCTTGGTCCATCATTGATGAATAATTTCAAATCTAAGTCATTAGCATTTGAATGTTATTGCACAATAGAGAGATATGTGTGTGATACACATAGGACCAATTAAGTTTTTAATGCTCCCACTATACTTCTTATATATCTATAAGAATCATGTATATTTTATGAAACTAAAATACTTATTAGCTTCACTAAAATACAGTTCCAATTCCCAATTGCTTGCTTAAATATGTACTTAGATTTCATAAGCTAGCTTTCCTATTCAAACATTTATTTGGATCCACAAATCCTATGACATACCATGTACATAGTTTATTCCAACATTTGATTGACGAATACGTTTTGTCATCAAATTGCCATATGTACCAATATGCAATCATTGCTTGATTTATAGACTTAAGCATTACGATTATTGTAGACACCTACTTTTTTCCCCATTCCCGAAAGGGAAGGTTCGATGATGAGAACATAAATCTCCACTTGACAACGCATCTCCTATAAAATAACGAATCTCAATCACCCTTTTCATTTCACCCGAAACCTGCTATTTATAGAAACCTGCTATTTATAGAAACCTGCTAAAAGTAGTAACTACTGTAATGGGTAGTTGTTAAAAGTGGCAAGTCATAAAAAGATAGAAACCTGTCAGAATTAGGTGTTGCACTCCAACATAAATCCTAAATGAGTTAGAAATTGCGAGAGAATCCTATTCCTAATACGATTCGAAAATAAGAGTTACGTATTAATTAAAATCCTAACGAGCCTAGAGTTCGTAACGGGCCCAGACGCATTCCGTCATAAAATTAATACGCACTAAAAGACTCGATTAGAGTCTCATACACTCCGGATTCTAAGAGTCTGAATCTGACAAAGAAACGGCCCAGACCCTATTTTCAACGCCTGGCTCTGGGCGCCGAAATCTTCGGCGCCCAGCCCTGGGCGCTGAAAATACCTGGGACGTGTTCTTTCCTAATTCCTCGTGGATTAGAGTTCTACAATTCTATCTTTCCGCGAACTCTTTTCTATAAATATAGCCCCAAGTTCGACGTGAAAAACAACAACACAATTCATATTCTGAGTATTGAATCTAAACCCCTAAGCCTAAGCCTCACGCTGCGAAATTGATCACGCATTCTGCCGCAATCGATCCAAAAATCGAACAGAACGTATCATGTCCCGTAATTTGAGATTCTTTAAATAAAAGGAGAAATAGCAAAGTCAAAGTGGTTAGTTTTCTGAGAACCGTGACGCACCTCTCAAGGGTGCGTCGTAATGTGTCCCTTTTCCATGGTTTAATTGCTTTCCTCGCCCTTTTATAAACTGTTAAACTAATAAAATCTGATTGTTCTATCACGCCTAATAAAGATAATATGTTGGGAAATCGGATTATCATGCTAGGTCCCTTAAAACAATCTAAATCAGGTAATCGCGTTCGATCTAGTACTATATGTTGCATATTGTTAAAATCAACTCAGATTAGTTTAATAGTTAACGCATGTCCCTTCAATTATTTATGCTGAGCTAGTAAGGATATCCTGCCTCTGGAGTTATCGAAGAGCGAGTACTCCTCTCGGTAGTTACAGTCCCCCGAACCCTCAATCTCTACCTTGCGGGTGTATGTTGAGAGATCCCCACACCAGGGATCACAAGGGAACCTACGGCCGTCGTGTTCAAACATAATTGCACTCCCTTTATGTCACGATAACCGGGTTTTGTCAGTTTTTCTCATTGTCGTTAAAAACAGAATGGCGACTCCTATATTACTAGTCAATTGGGTGTAAACTCACAGGAAATCTAATTACACTTGATTTGACAAAAAGAAACGTCACACCCACGAGGGACAAGGTCACGCATTAGCCTCGTGCTTTTTCGACCCCCTCACAATTATGCATGAGGTTTCAACACAATCCACGCCATGAATTTGCTTGTAACCTTTAGCAACTAATCTAGATTTGCGTGTGAACACAATTCCATGTTTGATGGTTTTTATCCTTAAAACCAATTTGCAACCAATAGGTGTAAAACATTCTTGCAAATCAACAAAATTTCAATTTTGTCATAAAAACATTGAGTATATTTTATGGCCTCTAACCATTTAAAACATTGAGTCTATATATGGCCTCTAACCATTTTAGGGAATCGGGGTTTCGTAATATCTTTCTTACAAGTCACAAACTCGTTAATATACATGATAATAGTTTGACTGCAAGTTATAGGTTTCTTCACTATCTAATAGAAGAATCTCATAGTTTTAGTGACCTGAACTCTATGATTCTTCACTTTCTAATAGAAGAATCTCATAGTTTCAGTGACTTGAACTCTATGCCTACTTGGGTATAGAACATTAAACAATCGAATATCAGCAGACACTTGAAAGTCCTTTGAATATTCTGTTCTCCTTGAAGCACTTGTAAAGTCTTCTAAGAGATGTCTATTCTTTAAAGCCACTTCTAAAGTCCTTAAAGAATCAATGTTCAGATTTTCTGAAGAACTTCTAAAAGCCTACGAAATGTCCGTTTATGTTTGTTGTTTGCCTCGAATACTTTCGAGGTCTATTTTCTCCCACTTGTCATTTTCGAAACGAATCTCCAGAAGGACATTATTTCGAGCAAACAAACATTATGTTCTCAAAAATTCGTGGTAGAAACAATACCCTTGTGTCTCATTTGAATAAATCACAATGAAACACATATCTATACTTGGGCCTTAGTTTGTCGAATAACAAACACTAAGCTCCCACTGAGTTTAGAAACTCTTTAAATATATTTTATGAAAAAGATATTCTGAAATTACTTTTCAATAGCTTTGACGAATCTGGTTTAGTTTGGTGGTAGTTGAGCATTTTGTTTTTAGAATTTATAGGAAAAGTCTTTATGATTTATCATTGATCGAATCAAGTATAATTGACTTCGATCATTCCAACGTAGATATGCTATATCTTATGGAGCTAGATCGTGAAATTACAACACACAATCATTGATGATCATATTTGGCCTTAAAGTAATCATCGTCATGATCTAACCTAGATCTTTATGATTTCTTGCCAAGTGGATTTTATACTTCTGAATCTTTGAACTAGCCAAACAGATTCAAACTTATATCACTTTGAGTAAATAAATCCATATTCACTCAAAACCATGTGAAATAATAAAGTCTTAAAATCTTTCTTTAGCTTTCAACTCTATCGTCTAGGCGTTCTAACAATAGTTCATATCTTTTGTTACTTTCAACAAGTAAGACTAGCTTGTCTTGAATTGATCTAGAAATCAACCAACTTTCAAAAGTCCATCAAAATAGAGCTTTTGAATGTTAACATGTTGACATGGTCTAAGCAACAATCCTAAAGGTTTGTGGAACTCAAATCAAGAGATTGATTTGAACCTAGTAAAGTTCTTATTGTTAAATAGTTGTTTGTTTTAATCAAGCATATGAATCAACCCGTAAATGACCATTTCATTCAAATAAACAAAGAAACATTATTTTTTGTTGTTCTTGAATGTGAGTCTTACTGTGTTTGAAACAGAAATTTAGGTATGCTGATTATGGAACAAAATAGCCATTAAGTTCCAGCCTTTGAAAGGACTTAAAACAAACTAGATGACCCTACAACTAATGTACCAATGCGAGGCTTCATTTCCCACTTGTAGGTCATTAGTGTAGCCTAGCTTCCATTGTTTGAGTTATTACCGAAGTAAGAACCTCAAGCGGTATATGATACCAAGGAAGTTTGATTGCTAGGTCAGTTCTCTTTAAACATAAACTTATAGGTAGAAACGGAATCGTAAATTCCTTTAATTTGTTCCTTGTTTTCCTATTTCTTGTACCCTTTCTTATACTCTTAAGAATTGACTTCTCTAGTGTTGACTTTTATACTTTGTTAGACATGTCCAATGTCACTCCAACAAAGTTCTTACCATTTAATTTATGTTGAATATTCTGTTTCAACTAGATGATCTTTCCAGAAGCTTCTGAAGTTCTCTAAGAAATCGATCCATTCGAATGTCTAGGGACTAGACTCATTCGAGAATTAAATGGACAAAGATATTAGGTTGTTAACCATTGGTAAAGCTGAGCGTTTAAACTCAATGCTTTATGATCTCAAAACTACATTGTATTTTGAATTCACAAGCACCAATCGGTTTGCCATTCGACTTTGACACTCGAAAACAACCATAAAAGTCTCTATAAAAAACGTACATTTAAATTGCTCACTTTCTCTCATTTCCTTGAATCGTTCTTGGATTCACTACCAATCGAGGAAATTTACTGTTACCTTTCTAAAAGGATTGACTGCAGTGAAAGATATTTAATTATAAACAATAATTAAAACATACATTGAAGCATGCAAAGTCTAAAACATTTATCATGAGTAATAACTTGAAAATTAAAGCAATCATGCAATTTAAACAAGTCATTAGCATTTTATTCGAATTTATTGTTCCGGCAGGTGTGAATAAAATGAATCCAAGATCCTAAAATCATTGAAGAATTAAGCACATTATGTATTTAGACTCAATTCTAAAATATTTTAGGTAAACAAATCCTTTGCTAATAGTCTAGAAACTACTCTTGGTTGATAGGTACGTCTAAGAACTTATTAGGTAAACCCATCTCATTCGCCACGACATAAAAGGACTCCTTACTTAGATCGTTGAGTTTCACCAAAACTAACATGTACTCACAATTATTTGTGCACCTTACCCCTTTAGGATCAATAAGTAACACCTCGCTATGGTGGAAAACTATTACTAAGATTGATGTAAAGGTTATCCAAGTAAGTGTTATTTGGGCATGGCATCTTTTAACTCAATTTTTCAAAGTTTGGAACTTAAGGCTCTTACTATGTTGGTTAGATTTTAAGTGAACTAAAATCCTTAATCCTGAAACATAATCAAGCCACAATCTCATGCATAATTAAGACATATTTAAAGCAACAACTTAAAGCATGCATAAGATATAAATGTGATCTAGTATGGCCCGACTTCATCTTGAAGCTTCAATTTCAAACTCCGTCTTGAAAATGGATTAGAAACTCCGTCTTGAATTTTACCATGGGAGGCGCCATTTTCTTCAAATAGGATATGCTATAATCGAAACTAATTACAACTATTTGATGGTACGCGCAGCATGGTCCCTCGCTGGGGCGGGGCAGCGCTCGTTGGTGCGGGGCAACGCTCGCTGGTCGAGTCAGCTCTCGCTGCCCGCGCGCGCGGCCACTTTTGCTCGATGCCTTGCTTCTCGCCTCCCCGCCCACGTGCACATAGCAAACAGCACACAGCAGGGATGCCCCCGCGTGCATGTGTCATTCCTTGCTCGTTGCATCGTACAGCATGGGCGACGAGCTCCCTTGCTCGTCGTCGCATGCCCGCACTATACAACACCCCTTAAGGGTAACATTTATCTTCCATTGCTTCGTGCGTGCAAGATTTGTGAACGAATTTCATAAAAATTAAAACTTTTATAATTCAAATTTATTGACAAATTAATAACTCATATTAATTTCATAAATTTAGGCAAAAAAATCAAAAATTTATTATCCAAATTAATTTTTGATTACTTTTTAATTTCATGGATTCAAATCTAGGTCATAAAATTTTAAAACTTTTAAAATTTTAAAAAATTTTATGGTGGTTTTTAATCATTGTATCCTAATTAAATTGCTAATTAATTATGAAAATCAAATCAAATCCTAAATTATTCGAATTTCAACAAATTACTTACAATTACAAATTAGGTTGTATAATTAACAAGATTAGGCTTTAAAATGGTTAAACATATACAGTAGGTCAATCATAGATTCAATATTTACATACAAGATTCGCAAATATTTAATTTAACATTATAAAAATTATAAATTTTGCGTTCGAGAAACTAATACCTCCGAAAAGTCATAGTTAGGCTTCGAATTTGGGAATTCTGTCTTCGGCATCAATCTCTTACATCAGTCAAAATTTTAAAACGTTGTTTACATGCGAAATTCACAATAAAATTATACGATTCCGACCATTATTGACTAAACTGCCGAAAATCCTGCGAACATATAATTAAATATCGCACGAATTTCCAATTAATTACATACAACGAAAATAATCACCCCTTTAATTCATTGCAAATTTATAAAATTTAACCATGTTAACTATAAATGATTTTGGAATTAATTAGAGGCTCGTGATACCACTGTTAGCTTATGACAAATATAAAACATATATTTCATGCGGAAAAACCATAAAGCCAGGAATCCAAATTAATTGCCACATAGTCAATTAGCATAATTTAGGATACATACATGTGACGCATGCCTTCCCTAGCTGCTCCCGAAACGAACAAGAACAAGTTTAGGACTCCAAATGCCGTCCCTCCGTAGATAGTCCACAGAACGTTCGGATCCGCCTTAGATTCAATTAACTAGAATATTATCTAAGGTTTTATGTTATTCGAAAGCTTAATTATTTTGGCAAATTATTAAGTTAGTTTATACTTTAACTATGTGAATTCTTATTGATTGTGATGTTTAAATTGTGACTATGAATCACCTATTTATAGGGAGGAAATATCGGACTTGGATTTCCACTAGGATTCAATTAACTAGAATTCAATTTGAATTCTAGTTAAATTAATCTATTAGAATTTAGTGTTTAATCAAACATTTAGGGTAATCCTAAACAATTAATTGGGCAATCCTAAACTACCAAGGATTCATAGCATTGCATAAGCACACACACACACACGCAGCCCACGAGGGGCGCTGTGCGCGGCTCGGCCCAAGCACCGCTGGCAGCACGCGGCCCATCGCTGGGAGCTGCTGCTGGCCTTGCTTGCTTGCTCGGCTGGGCCTGCCTTGCTTGGCTGCTCGCCTGGGCCTGTTACCCTTGCT